>NC_142664.1:3078906-3692187 GCF_026168435.1 Sesamum indicum | reverse complement strand
TTTTTGTTATAACCTTTTCTTGTATTTTCGTACTAAATGTACATACATAAATATACACCTCTGTGTATACAAAAACCTAAGTTTTTTTTATATAGATGAAATAAATTGTAATATGGATTTACAATGTAAAAATACCATCCACCAGCAAAATAGTACATGCTCGTAGCCCATCGTCGACTAGATTTCACCGCATTTCGTTTTAATCTATCGTATCATTTTGAATTCATCATAAATGTAACATTCATTTGTTTATTTTTGGAAGAAAATTCTCGTGTGATATCACAAACAAGAAAATGATTGAATTTTTTATTTTAAAGGTTTATTGTATTTTGTACTCTATTTAATATATATATATATATATACGCATATTATACGATCATATTATATATTTTATTTCGAATGGCATGTATATATTAAATTAAATCAAAGACGCAGTACGGTTTGAAATAGTAAATCCAACCGTCACATTTCATTTTTCACCTTTAATTGACACGTAGATTGAGTTTGTGGATGTGCTAGTTATCTTACTAATATCAACTATCAACTTTACGCAGATGTATTAAAAAGGTGATGATAAATGGGGCAAAATGTTTTTTTAATCTCACAAAATAAGGGTAAATTTTATTTTGATATTATAGTTATGGCATATGTTGTTTTCAGTTTCATAAAATTTATAATCACGTATTTCTAGTCCTAAAAAGCTATATAGGTTTTGGAACTAAAAAACTGTTGTTTGGGACTAAAAAGGCGCTGTGATTTTGAGATAAAAAGTCCCAAAATTACATTTTCTGGGACTAAAAAATACGTGATTGTGAGTTTTATGAAATTAAAAATGTCATCTATCAGAGTTGTGGTACCAAAATAAATTTTACCCTTTTGTCCTGATAAATTTACTGTGCATCCAAAATGTTGAGTTGTTTGCTCCGTAGTTCACTTGCATGTGTTGAGTGTTGTGAGAAAAATATTCCTTTCTTCAGGTTAATCCTAGATAGGAAAAGGTGAAATAAGCATCCATGGGGAAGATTAATTATTCGTGCAAAATCCTTATTCACGTTCGTATCAAATTAATTATATATAACACAAGTATAATATTAACATGTGATTTGTTTAGATTCAACCATCTATGAACGCTTCAGTCGCTCAAGAAAAGCCTTCGAGAATTATTTACAGAACGTTACAGCTTTACTTGCTTCCTTACACCTTTCCGTTCCGAAGGTGCAACAAAATGGAACGCCAGGAGATAAACGACTCTTATGGCTGAAACATAACACATTTTCGTATAGTTATGACAAGTAAAACTCACAGTCGAATGGGAAACAACGCCTGTTTGTTTGTATTCTTATTTTTTATTTTTCAATGAAAAATATATATTTTAAATTTTGTATAGATCTTCGTGTAAAATAGAGAATATGTTTAATTAATAAAATTGTGTTTTTATATTAAATTGCGTTGCCAAATCGATATACTTTAATAAGAATACATATAAACAAATATGTTTTTACTTCAATTGCTGATTAAAAAATTGAAAAGTAAAAATGAGAACACAAACAAAAATATAAGAAACTTGACACTATCGAGTCGATTTAGGGGTATAATGATTTATTATAATAAAAAATATAAAAAAGGTAAATGATAATATAACATTTTAATCTCAAAATATACACATTGACTTCTTAAACTAAATTTCTAAAAAGGAGATAGTAACCATAGAGTTGTCATATTATTTCAAAAGCGTTTTAATATTGACGATGTTATGTAATTATGCAATCTTTAGTTTTTTTATTTTAGAAAATTTAACGTAATAATATCAATATGTAATTTTTTGGTATAAAAAATCTTTTATTTTTTCCGCATATTCATTTTTCTAAATTTATTGAGATTATAATATACTGTAAAATTAATCTAAATAGTTTTGAATTGTAACAATTATTTTACTAACTAATGAATATATTTTAAATTAAAAATGAAAAAAAAATAGGAGTCTGATAAATTTTCATAATCTTATAATCATAAATATTTAATTTTATAAAAATTATTGAACAAGATCATAAAAGTTGTATTATTGTGCAATAAAATGATATAAAATAATAAAAAATAAATAGTATTGTGGAAGAATTTTAATTTTCCACGTCAGATATGAGCTGGATCGCAGTGTGTATATATTCCGTCCACACAGATTCTTCGCTTACATATGACGCCACCGCGAAATCTCTCTCTATTTGTGCCTGCGGGTATCAGAGACATTGGGCGGCCAACAACAAATATACGCCCTATTTCGTATTTGTTTGGTATCGCAGCGTATAAACACTGAGGAGAGGGGAAGAATATCTTGCTGCTCTCTCGTTTTCAGGTAATTTGCTCTTCCACCTGCTTCAATTCTGGTGCTGTGCAGGAGCCCTAATTTATTCACGTTGACTTGTGGAATTGTTTTTGATTGTGCTATGAGTTTGTGGATCTAGGGTTTTTGGTTGTGTAGATTGATTTTCCTTTTTTTATTTTTAGGTAGGGTTTTTGTATGGGATTGGTGGTTTTTTTTTTTTTTTTAGAATATGAAATTAATGTTGGGATAGTGTTTGATAATGTAAGGATTGACGTGGGGGGATTGGAATTAGAAATCTGGGATTCAAGTTTGAATATGTTTCCTGTCAATTACGTGTATTATGAGCGCAATTGTTTTGGTGCAAACTTAGATATTAGTGTGCTCTAAGGGAAAACGGGGATTTTGGCTTGGTGTAATTGCAGGCGGTGAAGATGTCGACACCGGCGAGGAAGCGATTAATGAGGGATTTCAAGCGGTTACAGCAGGACCCTCCGGCTGGCATCAGCGGTGCGCCATATGATAACAATATTATGCTCTGGAATGCCGTTATATTTGGGTATGTTATGTGTTGTGGTGGTTGCTGCTTGTGAATGGATTGAGAACATCCTAATTTTTGCTAATATATTTGAATTTTTTTGAATTGCAGTCCAGATGATACTCCTTGGGATGGAGGTGAGAATATTCTTCACTTGAGTTTGGTTTTAAATTGATTGCGGTGGTGACTGTGCTGTTAGGTTGAATGTTTCAATGTGTATTCATGTGTACCTTTTCCTTCTCCCTCTACACTAATTTGGATGTTGGGTGTAGTGGAGTGCAGTGTAAAGGAAACATTATACAAATTCAAGTCTAAATGTATTTCCATTAAGGATAACACAAGAACTTAGTTAAAAGAGATTCTAGCTTGATTGAAGATTATAAAAGAGATACAGTAGATGCATACATGCATGGATGTCTGTTCTAATTATGATTGAACAAACATTTCTTTGATCTTTTTTCTGTACAACCTGACCAAGGAAAATGCTTCCCAATAGTTTCTCCAATAAAATCCAAGGTTTAACATAGCATTAGACTGTTGCATGTGCATTTTTTTTCTTTTATCTATCTTATTATTCCGTGACTGATGATATTACTGTTTGCTTCTAGGCACGTTTAAGTTGACACTTCAATTCACGGAAGATTATCCAAATAAGCCCCCGACAGTGAGATTCATTTCAAGAATGTTCCATCCCAACAGTAAGTTAATTCAGATATTTCCTTATGTGATATATCATCATGGTAAAAGATTTATAGTTTATTACTTATATGCTTCTTACGTTTGTTTGCAATGGTAAGCCTATTAGTTGCCGCTGTAAACCTTTTGAGAACAAGCGGCACGCTCCACTATTGTGAATTCCAGAACTTGCATGACAAAGTAGCAGTATCTGCTGTTATAGAAAATACAGCAAGGAGTTGTTAATTGTTATTGTCTGTGTTTTTGCTGCTTTTTCTTCTGTGCCTCCTTGTCGCTTTTTAACTTGTTTACTCTTTTGTGCTTTTTGCAAACATTGAGCTAAATGATCCAAGAGGGTTTCTTCATGTGTGTCACCACTAGTTTAAATGATCCATAATGTAATGACTATTAATAATGCACATTGGTTGTCCTATCTATATTTAATCTGAACTTCCTAAATTTAGTACTTTTACTAAATACTAATTAATAAACTATGGGGACTGGCCTACACTGATTACTTTGTTCAACTTGATTTTTTTATGATACTGTCATGCATATTATTATGTGTATCTAGTTTGGTAACTGAAGGAAGAACCAATTTATTATGAGGAAATACTGTTTGTTGCCTGACTAGAAATAACCTTGTTTATTTAGGAAGAATTTGCTTGTAGCTTTTTTTCCTATTGTTTGTGTATCACTATTGATTTTGTTCGTCTTGACCTGTAATTCTAGTGTTCTAGGGTATTTTGCTTAATTAGTTGCATGGTCTTCCCTTCTATAATTTTCTTGCTGCACCTTGGGACTTGTATACTTGTTCTTTTTACATTTTTTCTGAAATAAATAATCTAGTTTGTATATTCAAGTTCAAACTTCAAATGCTTAATACCTTTCCATTATATCTGATTATCAGTTCTCTATGGCGTCATATGCATACCATATACAAAGTTGGAACATATCCAAGCCCGCATGTAATATGTATTGTTATGCGGTCATGACCCAACTGCATGTGCATCATGGTTTAGCAAATTGGACTGCAGCAACATATTGTTATGAATATGATTTTAGAATAGTTTGGGGGAGCATCATTATTTGATGAATGATTCCTAAATATATGTTCCTGGCTAAGGACAATTTATTCAAACTTCTCAAATCCAGGGTGAAAGTTGAAACACATGTGTTCTTGCATTCCACACTGGAGATGGTGTACTGATTTAATTTTGTGTGATCAGTTTATGCAGATGGAAGTATTTGCTTGGATATTTTGCAAAATCAGTGGAGTCCAATATATGATGTAGCTGCTATACTTACATCTATTCAGGTACCATAGAGCTGTAAGATGTATTGTTTCTTTTGCTAAGCAATTGGGTATGAACTGTCAACTTCAGGTCTCTCCGCGAGAAAAATATATGTTAAACAACATGTTATTCTTGACAACTTCAGCTCTTTCCACGAGAAAAATATATGTTAAACAACATGTTTATCCTTGACAACTTCAGCGATGGTTTTTGTTCACTTAATTTCTTTCACTCTGAATCTACAGTCACTGCTCTGTGATCCAAATCCAAATTCACCAGCAAACTCTGAGGCTGCAAGACTGTTCAGTGAGAACAAACGTGAGTACAACAGGAAGGTGCGCGAAATTGTTGAGCAGAGTTGGACAGCAGACTAGCCTTTACATCTACAGGTTGCATAACAGGAGATGACGGTTGATGTGCGGACTTTGCGAGATCCTTTCTCCTGGTTGATGGTTTCTGTTTGTCTGAAATGTTTACTCGCCTAAATTGGTACATTAGTGACTCTTGTAGTTGGCAGAACATTGTTATGAATGTCTTTCATGCTTATGTTCAGGGACATTGAAATGTCTTTATCTTGATATTTTCTGATGGTCCGGTGGCGTATGTACATAAACATATCTTGTACTGGATTGCATTATTGTATGAAATTATAAGTTTACCCTTTAATCTTGTGAAATTTTTTGTCAAACTCTTAGTAAAATTTTAGGTAAATATGTTGGTCCTCTACTACATCATACATGAGTTGATCTCTGAACAGAATTATGAAGTTTGCAAGACAATTTACTGAATCAATGAACTCAGTTGTGGTTTTTGGACATCAGAAACAGCATTCTAAGAATTCTAGATGTGAAGGTACATTCAACCTGGATTCTTGCTTCTCTTTTTCCTCTTCATCTTCTTTTTTTTTTTTTTTTTTTTTTTGTGTGTGTGTGTGTCTGTTTGCTCAACGAGTTTGTACCCCTAAAAGATGTGGTTTAGAGATGAAGGTGTGGAATATTAGGTTGCCATCAGGACTTGGATTACTTGGAGTTGCCACTTATACATTCGGACACGTGCCAGACCATGCATGCTTGTTATCTTAATCTTTATCTCCCTTCTAATCATCAACCAGAAGAGTAAATATCGCTGTATTAGTTAGTGGTAGGCTATCAAAATTCCATTTGCAAGTTAATGTCATGAAATTAATTCTAACAACATTTGTGGTTGAGCTGTAGTACTATGCTAAGACTCTCATGATTGCCCTATGGAAATAATTGCCACATTCTATCAGAGTTAGAGTATTGTTTTTCATGCCATTAAGTATGGTGTAAATTACAGTCAGTTTTCCTAAAATTTGACATAATTACGAATATTCAAACAATAAGGGGTATTCATAATTATATAAATAGGAGGGAAGGTTGTTATAATTTACCTTTTAAGTATATATATGTGGGTTTAAGATTATATTATGAGCTTGAAAAAAGTATTTGATGTTTAGGTAAGGTGGTTCCATCATCTTTCTGTTCACACACAGTCTGTGTAGGTCAATTTTAATTTCTTATGCTGACCTCAATTTTAGGGTAGGGGAGAATTTGTAGTGGAGCACCTCCCTTGTATGCTTGTTATGCCCTTGACCTTGAGTCTTGTTTGTATGCTTGTTATGCCCTTCCTCATAATATGATTCATTACTTTTGCCAATTCTTCTACTCTTAAAACCACTATCATTTAACTACAAGAACAACTCAATTTTTGATTACTTTTCTGCCTTTTTGCTCTTAATCTTTTCACTACTTTTTTAACATGAATGAAGAAGCAGTAGATGTAGAACCAAGTTGCCCACCAGAGCGTAATGCATGAGGCTGGAGTGGGTGCAACCAATTAAAGCAAAGGGTCCCTCATCAGGGTACACTGCACCTCACCTAATCTTACCTCCAAATAAAACCCTCCTATTAATAACTAATAGTACCCTCCCTAAGCCCTTAGGTGGAGGTGTTTTGAGGGAGGGGGTACCCTAAATTGGAGGGTATGTCCTACAACTTACTTATTACTCATGCACACTTCCATGCTTGCACTCCCAACAACACAACAACGTACGACCACACGTTGGCGTTTTCCTCTGCAACCAACCTTATGCTTCTTGTCTTGGATTTGGATATTACTACATTCATCATTTACACATTGTTTTGTGACTATACTCTTACCAACAATACATATCACAAGGGATGTGTACTCTACCGGTTCCATTTTGTGGGCGCACACTCGATACGTGTATATATTATAATTATATATTTTCTGATATAAATTATTAGATTATTTCCTTAATGAATTAACTTAAAATGTGTATAAACAGAAATTGATTGAATAAAGTGATGTTTATTTTAGGACAGAAATAAATATATTTGTGGGCATTTTAATCTATACTCGTTATGCCAACTAAAATTATTACCATAAGAATCTCCCTTTTGATCCATAGTATAGTATTTTTATGTACTGAAAGTATGAATAATTGATATATTTCTTTTATTTTTTTAAAAAATAGTATATACGTCAATCATTTAATTGTCGAATTTAATGATGAGCATGATACTTGATTTTGTAAATAAAAATATATGGATTGGTCTAAATTTGGTAAAACAAAAAATGATTTTGCCTCAAGTAAGAACCACTGCATAGGAAACTGAAATTCTAATAAAGATTGAATATTTATGTTATTTTTATTGGACTGAAATTTTTTATCTTAAATTCTATTATATTTTTTCCAATATATATATATATTATGTGGATAGAAACTTTTTTTAAATAAAATAAATAATATGATCTTTATATATATATATTAAATGAAATAAAAGGTACAATAAAAAGTTCAATCTGTACTTTTATTGACATTGTTATAATGAAGACGGACACTTTTTGGTTAATGCTAATTTATTCAGTAAAAATACTTTTTTTATTGAATTTCCAAAAAATATATAATTAAAAAAATTAAGAATGCCAAAAAAAAGGTTTTTTGACTGTAAATTTAATTAGCCGCCAAAGAAATTTAACTTAGATATTTGGTAATTAATATGTTTTCATTTTTCCTAATACTTTGTACATCATCACATAGCATGCTAACTTTTTTTTAGGTCGAAATTTATTAAAATTATAATTATTTTATTATTATTTAAAAATTATAAATATTTTTTAGTATTAATATTTATCTAATAAATATTCTTTCGACGGTCCGTTATATTTATAATTTTTTTAATGTAATAATAAGATATTGCAATGAGAGAGGAAAAAAGAAAATGTACGAACACTCAACAACTTTAGTAAAAGCGACTGTATAACTACAAACCCCACTCACTGTACCACCTCACCACAACATGTATACATACAGTCTAATGTATGTATATTTACCCTCTCCATTTCTGGGCTTTCACCAGTGAAGAAAACAAGGAATGCTAAGAGAGCGAGTAGAGTAGAGAGAGAGAGAGACGGTGCCATTTTTGGTTGCCATGAGTATATGAAATTGAATGTAGAGGTAGTAGGGCGGTTCGAGAGCCCATTCATTCTTGTTGTTTTTACTTTCATCTTTGAAATTTCGCATTTATTGCTTTTGTTTATCCTCAAAGATTTTACCTTTCGTTTAAGTTTTGTATGTGTGATGTGTATGTAGTAACTGGGTCTATTATTCTTTTAAGTTTGTGGGTTCTCTTCAAGAACTTTGGAGCTGCGAAAGAATTCCTTTCTTTTCTTTTTGTTTCTGTATTCAGGTTGGAAAAATCTCAGATCTGAGCTACATTCCACCGAAACCCACTCTAATCTTTGTGTTTTTCGCTTCTTTTGCCCTGCATTTTATGTGTTTGGTTCTGGGGTTTTGCTATTTTTTATGGGTTTAGTTACAGATCTTGGTGGGTTTATGAACGTTTTTACCATTTTCTGATTTGCCTTTGTGTTTTGTTCTTTGTTTTTGGTTTGTCTGGAGATGAGGATTAATATTCATTTTTAGCTTCTGACAGTTTAATTTAAATTCACTGTTTCCTTTTTCCACTAATTCCCTGTTTCGTAGATTTTTTTTTATGCGAAAGATTTGGTGAATTCCTGGATGGATTATTTCTTCTTTCCGCTGTTGTTACTGTCTTCTACAAATTTGATACTATTTTTGCTTTGGATTCTTATAGTTGCTAACGGTTCCAGAATACAATTTTTATCCTCTATGTCTTAAAAACTGTTGCTTTTCATTGGAGTGGAAAAAGTAGACTGATCACTAGAGTAGATGCATCAGCCTTTTTGCCTTCTTTGTTTTATTTCGGTTCTCATTTGTACATGTGTGGTCATGCATCTTCCAACTCTCGTGTATTCAGGCTTAGGCTTTTTTTATGCCATGCAGAGCTTGAATTATCAGTTTTTCTAGCATTGAAATACTATGGGGAAGTCTCCTGGAAGATGGATCAAGACTGTACTGTTCGGGAAGAAGCATTCTAAATCTAATCTATCCAAAGTAAGAAGTTTTGTGTCTCCCTTTGTTCACCAGCTCCTTTTTTTTGGTTGTTTTCGTGAAAGTCTACGGTTAACTGTATATTTCAATTTGCCAGTGTGCATGGATTGTGTTGTAATAATTATCAGGCTACCTTCTTGCCTTACATACTTGGCTTCTCAAGTTATTATCTACAATTTGAAACTTGGATCTTCCTGAATCCTGATCATGAAGGAAGAGTTCTTCCTGTAATCTTTCTGGTTTTATAATGGTTCCTTCCTTTGTTTTCTATCTAAGCTCTGTTGGAAATACCTATGGTTGGAACATTCATCTGGACATCTTATCCCTTTTTAACCTCAGTTGATATTGTTACTTATTTAGCATTAGATTCAGTAGATTCTATGACTTTGCACTCTGTATATAACATTTGGTAAGTTCTTTTACTAATTTGTTACTATGTTCAATTTCCTTATAACCAGGATTACAATGTTTGTTTCTACTGCCTAATTTAGTTTCTGCGAAATTCTATTTGTGCTTTCTTTAGTCCATTAGGTTTTGTAGAAGTGCGTCGTACTAGCCGGGGCCTGATGTTAAAAATGTAATGAAAGTTGAAATTCTGCCGATATCTGATTTCAAATAATTATTTCAATTATTCATTGTTACTTACTAATTTTGTTTAAGGCTCTTCAATCTAGGGAAATTATTACTTGCAGTCAGTTATGTGTATTCCAACGTTAAGATAGGATTATAAATTAAAAATTATGCAATTTTTCCATCACATACACAAAGACTCTGTACGCTGATCGTAATTGAAACCTATGCAGAATGTTACATCTGATAAAAAGGCTCCTGCAAAGACACCAGCAGAGGATCTGGGTGAGAATTCCCCTGTCATATCAGATCCTTGTCAGGTTACTGATAAAGGTCCGGAGAATGTGGAACTTGAGAAGGGCACATCTGGCGTTCTATCCAGCACTGTTGCTTCTTTACCTGTGAATCAAGATTTGGAATCACATAGTAATTTTGTTCCAGTGCAAGTCAGTGATGCTGAGATGCTGAGACAAGGACAAGCTGCCAGAAAAGCACAAGCAGCATTTAGGGGCTACTTGGTAATATTATCTGGCATTGCATGTCAAGTTGCTACATAGCTGATTATTCTGCTTTGTCTGACCAAGGGAGGGTGCTTCAGAAGTTCTAGATGAACTTGTAGTGATTTTAATCCTTCCACAAATACATGTGTATCTCCGTCGGGATTTTATCAGGGGTTGTTCAATGATTTGTGATTACAATGTGTTCATCACATTAGTCATACTTGTATTTATTCCTATGGAGGATATCATACATGGGCTGGAGCTGTTTCCAAAAAGGGTTTTATAGCCAATCCTGACATTCATGGTCAAAATGCAAAACCATTCAGGAAATGCTTTTACAAGTGAAGATGTTTGCCTGCTCCTGAGTTTATGTAAATTGTAAGGAGGGGTTCAACTAAGTATCTCTACACATAGTTCCTCTAGACTTCTTTCCTGGCTGTTAGATGTGTGTAACACGGCTCTAGGGCTTTTTTTTTTTATATTATTTACTTTCGCCTATGTTAACAGGCTCGTCGGGCTTTTCGGGCTCTCAAGGGTATCATAAGGCTCCAAGCTCTTATTCGTGGACATTTGGTTAGGAGACAGGCTGTTGCCACTTTGCGTTGCATGCAGGCAGTTGTTAAGATCCAGGCGCTGGCTCGTGGAAGAAGAGTTAGACTCTCAGATAGCATGCACGAAGGCCATAAAAAGTATAATGTGGGAAAGCTTCAGGTAAGTCCAAATTGTGTAACTTCATTGACGAACCTACATTGCCTTTTTATTTTCCTTTTGTGTCTCTTTTCTTATTTTGGCTCTTTGATTTGTTCGCATAGCTGACATCTATCATCTGCTTTAAACACCTTGGATTGTTTCTGCTTTCTTTGTGTGTATAAATATAAAATTATTGTTTGGCACCTTTTGTCTCAATATCTTGTCTATGATCTTAATTTTGGTGATTTTTGGCTTGGATTTTCCTTCTCACGCATTATAGAATCTTCTCATTCATTTTAACTTCCATAATCTTCGTTATACACACACACACACACATATATATATATATGTATTTGAAAACATCCCGATTAGAAGTCTTGACTTATGCCAAACAATTATTTCATCTCATCTTACTCTTGGCACATGTAAATGGATTCATGCAAATTTCTGGTTTTCCCCTGGATATATTGGTTTAGTTATATATTAAATATATAACCATTTATTTTGGAAGGTTCTTTGTGCTTCTTGTTAAATATTTATGTTATTTAATCAGGATGCTGAACAGGTGGATCTTGGAGCAAACTCAATTGTTGGGTCAGAGAAGCTAGCAACAAATGCTTATGTCCATAAGGTTGGTTATAATGTTTTCTGGACAAAGCAAGAAAATATTAATTGTTCCTTCGGTAGAATATTTCATTTGTAGAGTTAATCAATATCAATTTTTTTAATGGATTTCTTTTGTATATGGTCCTTGCTGCAGTAACTCGTGCAAAATGGACAAGACAAAATATAGCCCCTCTTCACTAAGATATCATTGTTCTGATTTCCTCTCACAATTGGACTTTTCACTTTGCAGTGTGGTCGCCTAGATCCAGCCTTACAAGAACAATAATATCCTCGAATTACTTTTACTCATTTGGAATACCAGGAAATTGTCAAGGCCTTACATTAAAATAAGACAATAAGTCACATTAAGGTTTTATGGGATGCATACAGTTTACATCTAATGAGTTATTTTTACCCATGGCACAAAACTGTTATTGCGTGTATTCATGCTTGTATGAACATGTAATGATCTTTTACTATATTTATGTAGCAATAAAACTACTTATAAAATATTATGCACATGTTTTGTCGGGTTTGCACAGAAGGGACATGTTTCTGAAATTAGTTCCTGTTTCACCTACATGTATTGTCCACTTAAAGTGTTTGGTTTGCTTTGAAACAACGCAAAAATATGGATCGATGCTGCATCTTTACATAAACTTTGGTCTATAACATGGAGATTCCTGTCTCAGATGATCCATTCAACTAAAATCTTATAATCATAAAAATATTAAAGCTGTTCACATATGTTTAAATGAAGAATAGTATGGTGAACGTAATTGTCCAATAAACATTTCTTTTTACTAAGGTTCTGATAACATACTTTGCTGATTGTGCTAGCTTGTTCTGTCATTGCCAACTGCAATGCCCCTGAGTCTTCAATATGATCTGGCTGAACCCAATTCAGCTTGGAACTGGCTTGAGCGCTGGTCATTATCTTGCTTCTGGGAACCACCTGCACGCCCAAGAAAAGTTTTGAATGTGAAGCCTCAGAAGAAGCAGAATGGCTCACAAATTGTGGAGAATGATGCTGGAAAGTCAAAAAGAACTATCAGAAAGGCTTCAAGTTCAGCAAATGGTGATAATGGTGCTTTAGGTTCTTTGGAAATGGATAAGCCCAAGCGGAATCCAAGGAAGGTCACAAGTCATCAAACAGAGTCAGTGCAAGACC
The DNA here is from genome assembly GCF_026168435.1 of Sesamum indicum. Lineage (NCBI taxonomy): Eukaryota > Viridiplantae > Streptophyta > Magnoliopsida > Lamiales > Pedaliaceae > Sesamum > Sesamum indicum. The sequence continues at coordinate 3,679,366 of NC_142664.1, read as the reverse complement.
TGCCCCAAAATGAACTTGAGAGGGTCAAACGGAATCTGAGAAAAGTTTCTGCCTCTGCAACGGCGGCTTCTGAAAAGTCAGAAATTGAAACTGAGAAGCCACAGCCACAGACGAATGGGAAAACAATGTTGAATTCCACAGCACCTGAAGTTTCTGGGCCAGGAAAGATAATTTCCACTGAAAAGCCTGCTGATTCCGATGTTGTAGTTGATAAACTGGCTTTGCTTGAAGCTCCTCAAGAAACAATGACAACGGTTGAGCCAGTTGATGTGCTACATGATGATCATCCTCTTGTTGAGACTCGTTCCTTGGAAAATGGTGACAAGATGGAAAGTAATCAGTTTTTGCACGAGGAACTGAGCTCTAAGGAAGATGAGAGTGGCAAGGAAAATCAGAAAATCAGGAAGAGGAGATCTCTTCCGGCAAAACAGGAGTATACTGAAAATATTTCACAGAACACCGCAAGCCTGCCAAGTTATATGGCAGCCACTGAGTCTGCTAAGGCAAAGCTTAGAGCTCAGGGATCTTCTAAATTTAGTGAAGATGGGGCAGAACATGGTTATGTTCGCCGTCACTCGCTCCCAGCCTCGACCAATGGCAAATTGAGTTCATTGTCACCCAGAATACAGAAGCCAGTGCAAGCTAATGGCAAGGGAGGCGGCAAAACTAACAGATCGATGTCGTCCTCGAGAGATGGTAAGCATACTTTCACTATTTAGTAATTTAGTCAACCATTATCACTTCTTTCCATAGTGATTCATTTCTTCTGTCTATTTAGGCCTTGTGAAATTTGCTTCTATTTATGATGATTTTCTTATGCAACTTGATTCTCTGCTCATATCCTTTGGTATCATGTGTCATTAGGTTGTATGAGCTCATGCATTTTCCTCCATTTATGTTGTCCTCTCAGTTTGAATAAATTACAAATGTTTTACATCACATGTCAGATAAAGTACTCCAGCCGGGTTGGAGGAGGTGAGAATGCGGCTTTCTTCTTAAAACCAGAAATCTTGGGATTGCTCAACCATGTAGCTGCAGAGTTTCGTGTTGTTCTTGTGCAGGGTTTATGTAAGAGGTGAAAGTGGACTTTGAGAAACCATAGTTGTTTGATATTATTAAATATAACCTTGTCTTCCCCTACTACTGTCAGTTTACCGAGGAATGTATAGTCATAGATTCAGAGTCTCTGTTGACAATCTAAAAATCATTTGTGTGCTTTTACAGTTTCATCTTACTGTCATGATCAACAATGTAAAACTGGCCATGCTTAATGTGTACCCCTGTTTGGAAGTTACGAGTCTACTTCTTTAGCCTATTAGATGAAATGCAGAAATGTCGGTAGGTGTCATTTCCATTTTACCATATTCCTATTCAACATACAATCAACTTTTGTCGGACTGCCTACAGAATTCATCAGAACAAGCAAAACAAAGATCCCAGAAATACACTGTGCCCTTACATGGTTTATAAGCACACAATGACATTTATGCTTGGAGGGGCTCAGGACTAGGGTACATTTCTCAGCAGCAGGCTGCAAATCTAACGGTGCTCCTAGCATTAATGTTGCCACCGGCATGCATGTCTGGCAATACAGTGAGGAGCACAGCCATATCTGTCAAATTAGGCTGCGGCTCGGGGACCAAAACAATTTCACTCATTGCAGGTCTGATTTTTGCCCCAGGATAAACCTAGTGATCAGCCTGATCTATTAGCAAAAATCAAAATTATATACTACAGACATTCAGTACGATCGATTGAAATATATTCATCAATGGAAAGTTTGCTGCTCAGGCCAGGGCCAGAACTCCTGGTTTTCCTCAATGCCGCCGAACAGGCTGCAGTGGGGCTGGTTCGACGACGCCTGCAAGTGATCAGCTGTTCTTGATGAAGATTGGAGTATATGCGTCAGAGAAGCAGCTCCAACGGATGAAGGGGAAACGAAACCCTGATTGTTGTTGGGATGATAAAACATTATTGTGCTGTCTGTTGATGTTGTGTTAAGTTTGACATCATGACTACTGTTTTCAAGGCTTCCATTGCTCCAAGAACCCTCATTGTCTTTGTTGAGGTTGATTGTTTCGGAACCAGTTGATTTTCTACTTCTCAGGGCAGTCAGCTGCAGCATATTAAAGATTAAAGAACAGTTACCTATAATAAATAACAGTCGAAACTACTCGAATTTATGATACCTTAGAAAATTGGGAAGGAAATTAACATCACTTGATTGTTGTTTGAATATTCTACATCATGGGAAAACTGATAATTGAACATGAATTAAAGAAAATAGGAATAATAATCATAATTAAGGCCCAATAAACATAGGAAAACATAATAAACCTGTGAGCGAAGTTCCTTATTCTGAGACTTGAGGGCATCATTATCAGCCTTGATTAACTCAAACTGTCTCTTCAGGACACCGTAATCCTTCTCCAGTTGCTTAGTCTTCCATCGGGCCCTTCTGTTCTGAAACCATATAGCAACCTGTCGGGGCTTCAGGCCCAAAGCCCGAGCCAGCTGCATTTTCCTGTCGGCTTCCAGTTTGTTGCCTGATTCAAAGCTCCTCTCCAGGGCCTTCACCTGCTCCAGGTTCAGCCTCCGTTTCTTCTCTCCCAAATGCTGACAGCCATCGTCCGACATGTCATCCTCGGGCTGCAATTCTTCGACATCAAATGGCCTGGAATATGACATGGATCTCCTCATCAAGAACTGGGAAACATCTGAACAAAATTTTTACAAGAATTAGGATTTCTTGTAAGGAAATGAACAGAATAAACGTTGTAAAAGAATCGCCAGAACGTACCGTTTAAGTCTTGAGGAGCACAGGATGATAATGTGGGCAAATGGCCATCGTCATGGTTTCTGAACATGGATTCAGCTGCTGGGACAAAAGCCATATATAAATACTACTTGCTGGAACTTAATTCCAGGCCCTGGAAACTACAGACACTGTATACTTCTTTTGTGTGTGAATTCTTGAGAATGGATGGGTGGGAAGACTGGAATCCAGGGACAGACTCTGCAGGTGAGAGAAAGGAAGATGAAGACGAAGTGTTTTTTTTTTAATTTTTTTTTTTTTTTTAAATTTTCCTTATTTTCCTGAAAATTTCCTATGCATGATTGTAGAATTCGGACCTTCTTATGTAGTTTCCATATTTTCGTTTCCTCCAAGAATCTTATTTTGATGTCGGGCAATATATAAATGATTGGTCCCTCTGTTTCAATGTAAACAGGCAGAAAAACTAGTGAGGAAGATGATATTATTACATGAGCATTAAAAAATGTACAATTCTTCCATTTTCCAGCACTTTCAGCCTCATCTTCGTCTCTCATTCTTACAATTATTTTTTATCAGAATTATTGCTAAAAGGGTTATTATTATTCTTTTTTTATATTTCAGTTGCAATAATTAGACAAGTTCAGAGGAATGTCTATAATTCGCACCTTAAACCAACTCAAATTTAATTCTTCTCCCTCTCTTGATTTCAAAATCAATCTAATTTCCTGTCATCTATGTCTGAATATCAGTTAATATTTATCCAGTAACGATAATTTCACCGAATATTAATTAAGTCGACGGGTTAAAATTTACCAATATACTCAATTCTAAGACGACAAAGTGTTATTTAAGACAACCGGATATTTACATTTTATTTTATTAATCATTAATGAACTGGGAAGATTAATACACAATTTAAATAAAACATAGAAAAGTGCAAATTGTACTAAAAGGTTGAGTACTGCTCAATTTTTACCTCCAGAATAGAATGTTTTCCTTTATTTGGTACCTGCTAAACTTTGTCTTTCCCTTGCGAAAAACGTTGTATGCAGAAATCGTGTTTGGCAGAAGATAGCGAGAGACTGGAAAAGCATATCAAGAATTCAACTTCTTGGGGATGTTCAATGGCACCAAGAAAATCACCCAAACAAAGCAAAAGGTGGGTAATGACCTAACTCATCCAATCTCGGAATTCAGATTGGACAATGAACTGAACCATGAAATGTCTTTATTGTGGCGTGTATTTGTTTATTTGAATCAGACATATTTGTATAAAGTATTGTTCACTTTGACATAACCCTCATAAATTAATATCAGTAAGCACTGAAAACTCTCAAGTCAAGTCAAGTCCCTCATCTTCGTTCAATGTACGTAAAATGACATTAATTTTTGAAATTTTATATATATGCATAATAGGGAGACATAATCCAAATAAATAAGTTATATAAGTATTAATTTTGTGAGATGGGGGGTATGGTATTATTCACCCATCTCCACCTCCACCTCCACCTGGTTGTGGCCTAAAAATAAGCTAAGGCACATGGATCCTTAGTTGGAATGTGTATTGTTCTCCCAATTGGGGTTCTACTTCTTCAACTCTCTATCTTCTCCATCACATGCTTCCTTGTGCCCATCTGCCTTTTCCCAATATATAAATCTTCTACTTTCTTTCAACTTGTAATCAACACCCTAAATTTGTACTCCACAATGCTTCCCTTATTCATTACTAATTATGCTCAAAATAATTTCTTTAAGGGACAGTCCTCCAGTTTGGGCTTTAAGATCTCTTTTTTCAGATTTTGGGTTCAGATGGTGTCTGGATGAGTGAGTGGAAAAAAGTTAATGTGTCTAAATGGGCTAGACTACTTATCATATGGTCTGGGTAAAGGCCCAATGAGTCCAGCCCATTAAAAGATTGCCAGCCCCCTCAAATCAGGCTCTTCTTAAGTTGTAATTAGCAGAAATCATGTATGACGCTTTTACAGTTTTCTTATTAAGACACGAGTTTATCCCAGAAAGCGTTTCCCCTTTTTCTTCTTTGTGTAATTTTTTAAACCAAATATACATACATTCCTAAAATTCGAGCTCACAATCTCACCACTCATACAATGAATCGTTGATTCTTCATCTCTGTATAATTAAATATATGATGTTTGTATATATGTACGCATATAGAGTGATCATTACTCGTACTTCAAAATTTTTATTCTGTAAATTTAAAAATTTTGCATATTAAGGGTCATTGAGTGTACTTTTTTTATTATTATTATTTTAGCATATTCTGGTAGGTCTTTAACATGCGAATTTTTAAAATTACAGTACAAAATTGTCAAAATGAATTTATACATTTTCAAGTATTTTTGTAATTTAGATTGATAAAAAAAGAATTAATGAGAATATTAATGTATGGTGATGAAAATTAGGAATTAAGATTTAGGAGAGTTGAAGATACTTTATTATTATATATGATTCAACATTAATTAATTACAACCATTGCACACATCACAGCCGATGAGTTATTATAATTATATCTGCAGACAGCCTCGGAAAACATCCACCTAATTATAAAACCCAAATTCCTTAAACATAATTAGTAACTAGATTAAAGTCCTGATTATTGCAGCCTCGGGGCTGTCAGTATCTACGGTAGAGAGAAGTTGGGATAGCCTCGCACTCAGATCATCCATCTCTTTGTGCAAGTTTCTGATGTAGTTGCAAGTTTCCTGTAGCACTTTATCTGCTGATGCCTGCACCACCTCCATATATCACCTTCTTAGCTAAAAAACGTGTTTCATTTTTAATTGTATTTTTTTTTTATATGTATAATTAATTTACGGGTGAATACCAATTTACCCCTTGTGAATTGAAAATGAGCACATTATGTTCCTATGAAAAGAATATAGCAATTTACCCCATTGTACTTTTCAAAATGAAGCAATTTACCTCCTTATATAGGGAGCAATTTACCTCCTTATATAGGGAGGTAAATTGCTCCATTTTAAGAATCATAGTGGGGTAAATTATTGTATTTTAAAAAATACAGAGAGGTAAATCGCTATTTATTTTTTTATAAGGGGGTAATTTGCTCATTTGCGATATCACAAGGGGTTTGCTTGCATTTTTTCATTAATTTACACATACACACATATTATTTTACTTGTCGACCTTTAATTACTTGATTTCCTTAACTTGCACAAAACTTACAGAACTAATGTTAAATTTGATCAAACTCAATCTGAACTAACATTTCTCGTGAAGATAATCGTTTGGAAAAAAATACAAATTTAATCCTGTAAGTATGGAGATATACGAATCCATTTTGACAATTTTATTCTATAATTTAAAATTTTGATCACATTAAGTATAAAAAATGGCTCGAAAAATAAACCAAATTAAGCTGATCACATGCATTTTTCCAGCCATTTTAATGTTGTACACAAATTACATTACTAATGTCTATGAATTTGATAAAACTCAATCTGGAATTTGTGGTGAAGATAAATGTTGGTGTATATTTACATGTAGGAGAACAATGTGTGCTTGTGTGTGTGTGTGTGTGTGTGTGTGTGTGTGTGTGTTGTAGGGTGTAGGTATGTATACCTTGTTGGAGCGCCTAGTAGTGTTGCGAATCTCAGGAAGGAGTTGATGCAATTTGGAGACGAGTTCAATGATCTGATCATCTGTTATTCTGGAACTGGAACAGCTCCCACTTGACTGCCTCGACCTTCTCCCCGACATCCTTAATTAGAACCTTCTGCTCTTAATTTCTCAACCTACCTCATTCATATATATACATGTGAAGTGAGATAAAGTGAATAGAATTATAACAAAGAGAGTGGTACAGAGCAAGAGGCTGATGCATTTTTAAAACCATGTGAATTCACATTAATTCAAATTATAGTGTTTGAAACGTGTGGTTTGATAATGGAACTTTAGAGCCAACATACATAACTTTTGATATGAGTGGAGCTACGGAATGATATACCTATCCATGTGATTGTCTTTTATAGGAAAATCTAACCCCTCATAACCCATGTCGTGAGTGGTCATTATTCGTCATGAAATTTTTATCGTTCCGACTATTTTTTTCATCTTTTAGCAACATGCGAGTTTAGACCTAATATTTTCCCGTGTTATTGTTAGTGTGGTAGGGTATTTTTCGACCAAGTTATTTAAAATTTTTTAATAGTGTTGGAAGAATTGGGGGATAATTTGATATATGGATGTGAAAGATAGGTTAAAAAAAAGTGAATGTATTGTAAATAATGTGGTTGTTATTGTACTAGCAAAGTGGGGCTTGATGTGTATGTCTGAATATGCAAGAGCATGTGATCATTGGACACTTAATTATCTTTGTAATCCCTCCTCCATCCCTTCATTGTGCCCTCACACATCCATCTCACTTCAACTCAATACACATGCATGCTTCCTCTCAATTTCCATCATTTTTTGCTTCCATGCTGATTTTGTTATTTCTACTTATATCTTTTTGTATTTTTTTTATTATTTTCTATGCACATTCATTTTTAAAAATTATGGTAATTTTAGCCATTTTTTGTCTATATGGCTGGAAAATTCTACATCAGCCATGTTAACACCTAAAATTGATGACATGGCAATCCGACATGCTTTTTTTTTAGAAAATGATTTGGTAAAAAAAGAATTAGAACATGGAAAAACTTGCCATAATCAAGACCCAACAGATTCACGTATTTTTACCTCGATCTGACTCGATATGGTGACCCTGCATCACCATCGTTCATTCATAAACACTTCGAAAGTAGACTTCTGACATGTAAGTCCATACAAGTACGGACATATGGTCCTATAAATACTCCAAAGTCAAGAAATCCCATTTTTGAGAGAATATATTTTGTAATTTAACTCAACTTTCACATTCAAGCTAACTTAAATATCGAAATATTTTAACTAGGGACCTCTTAATAAGCATATCATTTTGTCTACTCAACGCTTGTCTTGGATTTAGCTATCCTTGGAGGTTTCGACAATTTTGATCCAATATATATATATATATATAGAGAGAGAGAGAGAGAGAGAGAATCAATTCAAGTATGGGAGATAGCAATAAATTAGATACATGATATTTGCATACCACAGCATATCTATATAAAAATAGATGTTCAAGATTTTGTTACAAAGTTTAAGTAGGAATTCAAAATGATATCATTGGCTCACAATTAAAAAATAGACCCATCTTTTAGTATTTAGAATACAATTGGAATCTTTCATCACAAATTGATATTAAAAAAACTTATATTTATACTTTATATATACACATAATGTGCAATACATATAAAGTATAATACGAATTAATAATTGTAGATGACGCAAATATTTGGGAAAAATAATTAATATTTTCGAGTGATCGAATTTGGTAATTAATTAAAGGAAAAATGGAAGGGAAACATATGTGCATGGCATAAAGGCATGGGGAAGTGAAAGGGACATGAGGATAAATTGTGAGGTATATATAAGTTAGTTGAGGGTGAGGGTGTTGGTACAAATGGTCACTGCCCAACAAATGTACAACAAAGTGAGAAAAATAATTGATTTTTCCTCCTTGTAAGAGACATGAAGCACCACTCACTTGATAGCTTCATTGTCGATAATAATGTCAAATGCCTTTCACCACCACCCACCTCGTGACACGTGGCCATCTGCATTATTAACCAACCACTTTTTACTCAAATTAATTAATTATGCTTTTGTCGGCCCTTTTTCTCCTTTCATTATTTGCATCCACCTCTTCTCTCTTCAAATATTCAAAATTCACCAATCCTTACTTTTTAATTATTTTATTAATTATTCAAAATTATCATTTCTTTTCTTTTTTTTTATTTCTAGTCGATTTTTAATTTCTTTATTAATATACGTAAATTATTAATATCAAGTATCTATAATTAATCAGTATTTATTATTACTATTACAGTGAAACATATATTAAAATCCGTTTATATATAGACAAAACCGAGACCAATCCAACTACTCAAGGCATCAACCTCCCCATTTACAGATGAAATGATTTTTGGATTGGGCTTCTCTGCGTCTTTCAATTGGGTTAGAGCCCACAGGTTATATCAATTTCTCTAAGGGCCCAATCCATTTATTGAAGTTTAGGACCACTCTCGAGCCTGCACTTTGCTTAATATTCACCCAACATTCGATATGTGTATTTAAAAAAATTTTAAAAATCATAAATAATTGAATTTTTTTAGTAATGATTGGTTATTAATTATGGGATATAATTCCAAAATATAAAATGTATGAAAAGTTCAGGCATGTGTAAGTTTCAGGGGTATTTTAGTAAATTTATTAGATACATTAAAATTATTATTATGATCAAATTTTATTGAAGGAAATGCAATAAATTAAAAATAAATAAATATTCAAAAGATGGTACGAAAACGGAGTTCTTATTTATAATAGTATAAATAAATAAGAACATAGCCATTTATAATGTATTAGAATATTTATAAATTAAGGATGATTTGAATTTGTTTGAATAATTGTATATCATCACTTGAAATTCTTTTCTTACATCCCTAAATCCAAATCCTTTCATCCAAATCTGATGTTAGACAACCTATCATTTCAATCCCTGTTTAGTTTTCAGAAATTTTTTTAGGATAATTACGTTTACACCCTCTAATATATGGTATGTTTGCAAAAATAATTCCTACCTTTTAGATAATTATATATACGCCTATCAGAAACGTCAACATTGTTTACATAAACCAGCTATATTTTTTAAAAAACTACACTTACTCTTAAAAAATATCGACATTATTACACAAACTACTCTATTTTTTTAACTGTTAGTGTTAATTTTTGTAATTATATATATATATATAAAGAAAAAATTATATAATTTTTTAACACTTACGCACCCAATACACACATACATTAACAATTTGAATACAAAATATCCCATAAAAAAATATATTGTACCAGAATTATTGGGTTGTCCCTTGCAAACTTTTAGTCTACCCAGTATTTTTCTCACGATTAAGAACTTCTTTTATATATTTGTAATTAATGAGTTTGAAATTCAGATGCGATCATGCATATATACTCGACAATTTCTCATATATATATATATATATATATACATACATGTCTAAGTATATGTATATACAAATATAAATTACATCGAGATTCCTGAAATTTGATATAATTAAAATATTCTTAATTTAAAAAACTATCGATCCCTTGATAATAACATCTTTTCAATAATTGGCCCAATTTATTAGTTTTTGTATTGTATTAAATTCATCAAAATGCCTTTTTAACCCTATTAGCACATATTTTTAAAAAATTTATATTTTTCTTGATAATAATATTCATCCAATATTATGTTTTTACATTTTTTTAATGATAATGTAACGTCTCTCCGATATTAGAATTTTTATATTTATTTTATTCTTCATTAAAAAAATCGTATTAAGTGGTATTTTTAATTTTTAAAATAATAAAAATGTATTTGTAATTATATCGAATTTTAAGGATGTTCAACATAATTTACTCTTTATATAAACATGGAGAAAATTACTCTTTTGGTCCCATAGAATAGGGAGATTTACACATTTAGTCCTCTATTTTACAAAATTTATGAGACTAACTTTCAATTTTAGGACCATTCTAAAAATTTTCTAAAGTATAAGACTAAACCTGTGGAGTTTTTTCAATTCTGGGACTATTTTAAAAATCTCACTAAGTAATATAATTCTTGATTCATACACAATCATTAAACTTGCATGAATGAAAAAAATATATTTTATTTATTAGTCATAGTCATTTAATTAATATTTTTTCATGATAAGAGAATAATATAATTAGTATAGCAAATAAAATATAAAATTATAAAAATATTTAATATGTGGTTACACTATTTGGAATATTTAAAAATCTCAATATCAATTTTAAATATAAAAAATTTAAAATAAATTTAAAACAGTACAGTTAAATTAAAATTCTTATGATAAAGGTAAAGTAGTAAGAAATGAAGTTATTTAAAAAAAAAAAACAAAAAAACAAAAAAAAAAAACAGCTATAAACATGCTAAGTTGCTTTTATCTTTTGATCTAAAAATGCTTTTCTTAGCAATTTTAAAAGTGAAAATTGACATTCCAAACACCTTAAAAATATTTTTTTAAAATAAAAAAGATAAAAAAACAACATTTTTTTAAAAAAAAAAATTTGCACAAACACTCCCTAAAAATATAATTTCATCAGTAAAAATGTTGTGTATATGGATAGTCAAAGTTTGTAGACTAGCTGCCACCTCAACAGAAAACACAATGAAGGAGACCCTTCATTTATTTTTCTGAGTTTCAGAGAAGAAAGAGCCAAACAGGTCCTTCCACCACTCACTCCAACCATGTGAATTATCAGTTGTCACTTAATTTTTGTCATGTGCGTCTCCTCTCAAGTGTGAACGTATGCTTGGAAGCTGCTCTGCCTTGTTTGGCAGTAACACTAATTAATTGATAGTTAAAAAATCTAAGTCGTACTTTGCTATAAATGAGCATGTGAAGGATTTAATAGTTGGTGATCCCCACAGATTCACACATAAATCGTACTTCACGCACACCACCATTAAATTGATAATGACAATTCTTAAGATTAGCAAAATTTTCATTTATGTTATCAGTTCAGTTTCACGTGAGAAAAGGCAGTGGAGTAGCAGAGATGGACAAACCCCACTCCCCGCTATAAATAACCTCCAATTATTGCTCTCTTTACAGATGGAAAATGCTTTGCTTCTTATTTTTGCATCTAACTTTTGCTATGCACTTCATTTTATATCCTATTTTTTTTTTAGAATCTACTTTTAAATATAGAGATAAGATTAATTTTAAATACGGAATCTAATTATAAAATACCAATACAAAATATAATACAACTTTTTTTAATAAAGTTTCAAATTTGATCTGGGTCGGATCGAAATGACCTCAAGGGCAGCCTAATCCAAATAAATGTTTGTGGTCTGAAAAATCATTAGACTTTTTAGAAAGTTCTCAACTAAAAACCTTTTATATTTAAGTTAATCGAGTGCAAGATCCAAAGAAAAGAAGTAAAAAATGTTCTGTCAAAATATGACATACTTTGGCCTATGAATGGTTTAGGAGTATTTATAAGGCTAAAATTTACATACTTGTATGAGTAACCATGTCGTGATCTTAGATAATTGACGACTGTGATTTAAGTTCAGCGAGTTTGGTTGGGTTAGGTGAAACCAAGGGATTTTTGTCTTATTTGTGTATTTTGAGGTTTTATGGGGATATTTTTATCCTTTAAAAACCCTTCTTATTAGACCCGTATCAGAATTGAGTAAAACTCGACGATTTAACTCTAGTTCGGATCTTCTACTATCGTTTGGTATTGTATTTTGTAATTCAATATATAAATATCATTTGTATATGTTAAATAAAACGTGAAATGTAACATCAATTTACAATTAAATATTCGAACTCACATGAAAAAAAAGATTTACAAACTCAGAAATCATCTAAGTATTTTTCTTTTTTACAGGTAAAATATTTTCGCTTTTGAGTTACTACCCGTGATTGGATTGGATGGTTTTCCAGTATTTTCTGCAAGTAATCAGGTGAGTGCAGACCTGAGAAGGCTGTCAGCATTTTCTGGGAGAGTTGGACAGTGTTTCTTGGACTCATTCAAATTTACTCACTTTTGTAATAGATGCGGAGGAGAAGGCAGGCTTGTTACTGTACACTGTACGTTGAAGCGTCATCCTGTGTCTGAGAGATGAAAAGAGTATGAGCATTTCGAGTTTGACAGTGGAAACTTCTGAGATCCAATGGTGTAGTTAGGTGCAATATGCAATAATTCCTCTTGCAAGCAATTGGGATAGCCCATGAACTTACTTCTTAGGTAGTAGTTATGGTTGAAAAAGGAGATTTTTCGTTAGTGGAAGATTCCTATGATCATGTTAAAAAATGATTGCTACATCACGCGCCGCCGGGGTTCATTAGCCTGTACTGCTTGTGTATGCACGCGCATCGGTAGGGGAGGGCCGAGGCGGAGGCTTCCCCCATACCAGAGGCCCTAGTGTTGTTTAATCACGTGTTCGCAGTCTACTTTTACAGGTTTTGACAATGATTATTCCTCTAAGTTCTACAAAAACCTTGTTAAGACTTCGCTGATACGATCTAGTGGACTCTCGCGATGTTGTAGGAGTGCACCGCTCACGTTACCCCAATCCAGACAGCGTGAACTTCTTCTGCTAGTAGCTCTAATGTCATAATGGAGTTGCTTGTATTGGTCGCTCCTCTTCTACAACGATGAAGAATTCCTATGTAATGTACAAAAAGATTATTATGCTGGTCGCTCAACTTTTGTATAGGAAAAGACAAGTTACTTCTATCTATTCAAAAATACCTAAAAAAATTTACAATGTAGTGATGGCTAATTCTTGCTTTGCTTTCAATAATTCAGGCCACATGGATGAAATGAATGTCTTTCCAACATATACAAGGTAGAGATGAGTCTAAATATCCTCAGCTGTCGGAAGAAAGTGGCTGTTTTCCAGAAACTGAAAAGAACATCAGCAACCACATGGGGGAGAAAGAAGAGAATGTTAAAAGTCCATTGAGCTGGAAAGGGGAGATTATGGCTGCCCTTTACCTTTTCAACAAAGTAATGTATCCCAACCAGAGAAAAACAGATGAACACACAGATTTTTGCATTAGAGTTATTTATAACTTTAAACATATATTGGGAATGGAGTTTGTCATGCTGAAAGGTGGACTTCACATCCCCATATCTACAGCTAGCCATCATCATAATAATACAAAAAGAAATGAAAAACAATGGTTAATCGACGCATGCTGATTTTCGACCGTTTCATATGCGATGGCGCTGCAGTTGCAAGAGCCTAGAATAAGCACCATCGGGTCGGCTTATGAGATCACCATGGCTGCCTTGTTCCACAATTCGCCCGTCTTGAACCACCCCGATGCTGTCCACCCCCCGTATTGTGGATAAGCGGTGGGCGACTACAATGGTCGTTCGGCCCCTCATTAGCCGCTCGAGTGCTTCTTGCAGCACGCATTCTGACTCTGCATCGAGAGCGCTGGTTGCCTCATCAAGCAGAAGGATTGACGGGTCCTTGAGAATCGCCCGTGCTATTGCAATCCGTTGCTTCTGCCCTCCAGAGAGCTGAACGCCTCTTTCGCCGACCGGTGTTTTGTAGCCATCAGGCAGTCCGCTAACAAACGTGTGCACATTTGCTGCTCGTGCTGCTTCGACTACTTCTGCTTCGGTTGCCCCCTCTTTTCCGTAAGCAATGTTGTCGAAAATGCTGGATGCAAATAGAGCTGGCTCTTGCTGCACCAAACCGATTTTGAGGCGAAGGGATTTCAAATTCAGTCTCCTGATATCTTTTCCGTCGATCATAACTTTCCCAATGATAGGATCGTAAAATCTTTCAATCAGTGCTATTACAGAGCTCTTCCCTGATCCGCTTGCACCGACTAAAGCTTGGCTCTGCCCGGCTCGGATTCTTAGGTTGAAGTCCTTAAACACCGGCACATCGGGTCGTGATGGATAAGCAAAATCAACATGACGGAGCTCAATCTCGCCACGAATGGATTCAACATGCTCGGCTTCGGGATCATCTGGATCAATCCTTGTGGGGCGATCAAGTATTGAGAACACAGAGCCAACGGCTTCTCCGCCCCTTACAATTTCAGGAGCGAGGCTCACGGTTTCTGCAACTGAATTGGCTGTGACGACTAAGACAACAAACACCTTGATGACCTTTGAGAATGTGGATGCGCCTATGCTAACGAGGTGGGCGCCATACCAAAGAATCAGAGCTTCAGAACCATAAAGAGCCAGCTGAGAGAGACCAAAGAGCAAACCGGAGCACAGACTGCGCCTGAGACTGCGACGTTGTGGGATGTGGAGTTCGTGGGCAAACAAAGAAAGGATCTTTTCTTGGGCATTGAATGCTGCAACGGTTCTAATGTTGCTTACTCCTTCCCCGGCAATCATGCTAGTTTTTGCATGCGCCTTGGCCGTATCTCCAGCAAACCCTTTGAGGGAGAGTTGCTGTACATTGCAAAAGTAACAGAAATTGTCAGCATTATGTTGCATCAAGAAACAACAGAACTTAATAACATGAAAATTGCTGGGCTCTTGTACACATGGAACATAATATAAGTAACTTCAATTACAAGACAGACTATGAAACGTACGTACACAAGAATCGGAAAGGAAAATCAAAATACACACATTTTACGTGGTCTGTAGAATACCCTTACATCCTGAAACGTACGTACACAAGAATCGGAAAGGAAAATCAAAATACACACATTTTACGTGGTCTGTAGAATACCCTTACATCCACAATCGCTCAAGTTTCTCCAAATATAATAGAACTTCGTACATAATTATATTTATAATCACTCATCAACTATTCATACGAGAATGACAGTAAAATATTAAAACTACAGATTTGCCCCCAACAATTATTTACATATTAAGAAATGAAAAGGGATAAGGTAAAAATAATTATCAACCCCACAAGTACACATATTCAAACCCTGAAACCCTCAATAAATGACTTGGTTTTCCCAAATTTATCAGAGACCAAAAAACTGAGGCTCACTGCCAAGCAGTGTCAGAGCAGCGTGAAAAACTTTAGACCAGTGAAGGTAGAAGTGAAATGAAACTCTACTAATAGAACCTACACAATTCCCATTGCACTGATGTTGATGAACAATAATAGAACTTTTTCATTCTTTTCCTCAGGGCTTGGGGGTGTGGTGTATCAGTTCTTTGTTTAATTTTTCAAAGAGTCAGAACTGAAGGGAGCACATGCAGAGCACCATGCTGTCGTGTCGTAAGTACACACTTGTCTTCTAGTGCCAAGAAAACAATATCTTTGGGTTCCAAGATTCAAATATTTACCTCAAAAAATGTAAATTCAACAAAAATAACATTCTCAATGCAATGCCCTCAGCCTATGAGATAAATTTTTGGTTTGGACACCTATGATCTTATAATTGCACTTTTTGAAGTTTAAGGGGCTTACCTGAGCAAAATTTGCTAGGACAAGTAGAGGGAAGGTAGCCAATATGAGGAGTGAAACTCTCCATTCGACGATGAAGGCAACTATGAAAGAAGTGAGAAGAGAAGTCATGTTCTGCAATATAACAGATATCCTTTCGGCAATGGCAGATTTCACGTCCGCTGCATCCGTGGCCAAGCGGGCTGCAAGGAGGCTTGAATTGTTCTCCTCCTCGTCGAACCATCCAACTTCGTTTCTCAAAATTGCTGAAAAAGGAGTGAAAAGAAATATTGTTTAAGAATTGTGGGTTAATAATGCCTTATGTGAGAAAACAAAGGATCATTTTAGCATGTAAATTATAGCAGGTCCACTTTCTTTTTAGCTGGTAATGAACGGATAATAGGAAACACAAATGCTGAATAAGAACCGTTTACCTGCGAGCATCATCCTCCTGACTCGTGTAGTAAGGTTTTCTCCCATTATACTGAAGAAATAGTGCTGAATTAAGTATGCCACAACAGCATAAAGACCAGCACCAATATAAATGAAAACATATTCCTTCGTTTTACGTTCCATGGCAGCAGGATTTGTATAGTAGAATACCTCGATCATATTGCTCATCACCAAGGCAAAAGTTGGGCCAATGAATCCAGAAAGAACAGACCCTATGGCTCCCATGATTGAGTAAGGCCACTCAGGAGCATTCAATTTAAGAAGTCGGCAGAAGTACCCAGCCGGAGCTGGATTCTTCCTATCAGTTTCCGCATTTGAGACCATCTCTATACGGCCATCAGCACCTGTGCTGTAGGAATAGCTCAAATTTCTCAAACTCCCAGAACGAAGGCTAAGAGATTTGGTTGACAGTGAATGGCTTAGCCGTGTTGAGCGTGTACGGCGCGTTGAAGGATTAGACAAATCTCTGTTACCTACCATTTCCTGGAACCTGATAAGGGATGCATACGCCCCAGCTTTGGCAATTAGTTCTTCATGGGTTCCGGTTTCTACAACTTGCCCTTGCTGTAGAACGGCAATCGAGTCTACATTTCTTATTGTTGAGAGACGATGAGCTACAACTACTGTAGTCCTCCCAACCATAAGACGATCTAGAGCCTCTTGAACGATGCTTTCTGAACCCGCATCAAGCGCACTAGTTGCTTCGTCGAGCAGAAGTATCTTTGGGTCCTTCAGCATAGCCCTAGCAATGGCTATTCTTTGCTTCTGGCCACCTGAGAGTTGGACTCCACGCTCTCCCACCTATATTTGGATCGAACAAGTGCATTAGCATCACAGTCATAACAAGAAGCAGCCTGAGTGAAGGGAAATTGCTAATGAAACCAACCTGAGTATTGTATCCATTTGGAAGCAAGGTGATAAAGCTATGAGCATTAGCAGCATTAGCAGCAGCCTCGACTTCTGCCATAGTCGCATCAGGCTTTCCATAGAGAATGTTCTCAAGTATTGTGGTGGCAAAGAGTGCAGGTTCTTGGTTTACCAAACCAATTTGATTCCGTAACCAGTTCAGCTGCAGTGTCTTTATGTCCACGTTGTCTAGAAGAATTTCTCCTGTCCATTTCATCAATGTAACCTACATTAAGTTCAAGTCACTTCAAATATCAATCTCAGAACAAGAGGAATTAAGCCTTTAGTTACCCTGATTCGGATCGTAAAACCTTTCTATCAAGGAGACAACAGTGCTTTTTCCTGAACCACTTCCACCGACTACTGCAATTGTTTTTCCAGCCGGGAAGAAAATGGAAAAGTCTCTAAAGATGACAATATCTGGTCTTGAGGGATAGCTGAAAGTTACATTTTTAAACTCAATGTTCCCATTGACCTCACTCAGGCACTTCCCATCTGATGCATCTTGAACTATAGTGGGTTTTTGCTTGATTATCTCAATCAACTTGTATCCAGCAGCTTTACCTTTGCTGAATGCGCCAAGATTAGAAAACGACTGACCCAAACTCCTGCACAAATCAAATGTATCATAATCTGAGGATTTTCCTTTTACACAGCTCAAGAACGGTGCAAAAAGATTTTATCAGTAGGAGCTTACATGCCACCAACAATGGCAGAGAAAATAGCTGTGAACGCCTTGCCACCATCTGTCTGCCCATTTCGAATAAAAACACCAGCATACCAGAAAACCAGAGCCCAAGACATACATGCTATACCATATGTACATCCTAATCCCAGTCCTTTAGCCATTCCAGCCTTGTACCCCAGCTTTAGAGTATTTTGTATTAAATCTGAATATGCGCTGAGGGCTTTGGTCTCACCGACATAAGAATAGACGGTCCTAACTTGTGCAATCGACTGCAATGACAGAACAAGCATTAGAGCACAGAAGGGTTACTCACAAGGTTTATTTGCGAAATTCCTTTCAAAATTCTTAATGCTCAAGAGTCTAGACAAATAGTTACTTCTCAAGTTCAATTACATTAGATTTAATTCTCCACATATTAATTATGTCTCAGCATGTCAATATTATAGTTACCATAACTGCTATTAACTGTGAAACTTCACGCTGTGAAGATTTGCTACAATTCATTTAAATGCAAAAATAAACAAACAACGAGTGTTTAAAACAAAAAACAGTCATTTCATTCCCTGCTAACCTGCTCGGCAATGATACCGGCGCTGGCATAGGATTCGCGACTCTTGGAGGTGAGTCCAGTAAGAGTATAGGCATACAGACCTCCAGCAAAGGCAATTCCAGGAATCACAGCCACACTGAGTAGAGCTAGCTTCCATGCTGACACAAAACCAACCACCAATCCCGCCAAGAATGTTGACAGATAATGTATGAAATTTCCAACCTATAATCCAAAAAAAAGTAAAAGAACTCAAAAAAAAGAAAAAGAAAAAGAAAAAACACTAAATAAAATGGTACACTTTATAAGCTTTCCTGCAATTCTTTCAAGAACTAGAAGTAGTAGTAGCAAAAGCAGTAAAAAAGTGTAATAAAAAACAAGATAGTAAACTGAAAAGGTAAACAATATTGGAATTTAAGATCAATCCAAACTGGCCCCAGAGAAGTGAACTCAACCCAGAAACCAACAGCCAAAATAGAAAGATACTGGCGCATGTTAACTAAAGCCATGCTAACGTGAGCACAAAGATTTAGAAATGAGAAGAGCGATCAGAAGTTACTCCATGGTCCCGCATTAATGGCTACCAACGGTTCCCTTGAACCGATCCGTTTTTTCCTTGTTTAGTGAAACATTCGTCCAGTACTAGATTACGCCGTTCTCTTTTGACAGAAAATACTAGATTTGCAACGTTACCGTTTATGAGAAGAGAAGAGAGAAAAGAATTTACCTTCTCGCTAATGGCATCTTGGACAAGCAGAGTATCAGTTGAGACACTGAAAACAATATCCCCTGTTCTTGCATCCGTGTCGAAGAAACCCACGTCCTGTTTCAACACTGCCTCCAAATACTTCCTCCTCAGCGCGCCCACTTGCCTCTCCCCAGTGTACATCCAGCATGCAATCTCTGCAATTTTTTATTTTTTATTTTTACATAAATAAAGAAAATGATTCAACTCAACTCCCAAGAATGAATAAAAAGAAGTGATCAAATATTCAAATGTTTGAGCAAAAAAATGGGTCCTTTTTTTATTAAGGGAAAAAGGAATCAGATACAATAAATGGAGAATTACTACTAACTTCGAGGTATGAACAGTGAGAGAGATGTGTAGTGGGAGTGAGATAATACTATAAAATAGGGAAATATTTAGGAAATCGACAGGTGATGAGGAAAAAGACAGAGGGACGGTCCAAGGACCACGTGCGACTGATCCGGAATGAACTGGCTAATACAGTATGAAAAAACGAACGCTTGGAGAAAGATTGAAACTTTATTACAATGCTACAAAAATTTGAACTGTATTCGAGCAAACAGAGGTGGAATAACAGAAGAAAAAGAAGAGCCCAGATCACGAATCCCACCTGCATAGGATGAAAGGCAGACTACCAATCCAAGATACACGAAATACAGAGCGTACTGCAGCATCAAGTGACAAAAATTAACACTCAGATCTGAGTAAGTCTACACAAAGATGGTTAGAAACGGAGGACTATAAGGAAACAAGAAGGCAGACCTTGGCAACTTCGTGTGTCATTTTGTGCAAATCCATTTGGTTTTTACCAAAACCATTGACCATCTCACCGAAAAGCAAGAAGAAAACAGGCATTGAAGACCCGTGTATGACGGCCCCAATGCTGCCAGAGATCATCAGCAAGTAATCATATTTATCTGCAAACGAAAATAGCTGGTAAAACGGCAGGCTCTGCTCTTTCTTCTTCTCAGACTCCGGCATTGCTTTCCCATGATCAGCTGCCTCCGCCATTCTCCAAGACAAAAAATGGAATCTTGAAACTTGAAATAAGAGAAAACAGCTAGCTTTCACTCACTCACTCTCAAGAAACCAACAAGAGAGAGAGATTAGTTCGTCTCATTCAAAATTATAAAGTGTTTCATGGCTATATATCTGGTGGGCTTTCTCAATATTCAGCATATCATCGAAATCTTGACCAACTGGGGATCTAAAGGAGAGCGCTCTACTTTTGTACACTTATAGCTCATTAATGGGTTCAGTAGGGAGAGAGAGAGAGAGAAAGAAGACAGAGCTAACTCCGGGGTCGCCGGTAATGTATGAGGTGGAGAGACTGAAAACAGTGCGAGTGCAGCAGTGTCTGTGTAGTAGAGAAGAGAGAGAGAGAGAGAGAGAGTTAGTGTGGGGGTGATGAGTAATATTAGTTACTTATAGGGACGGGGGTTGGAGGGGGCTTTAGGTCTTTTCATTTAAACATTGGTTCATGGAAATAGAGAAAGAGAATCTACCCACCTTTTGCTCAGTCTGCGCCTTTAAATTTTGTGCTCTCAGTCTCATATATTACTACTATTTCAACTTAGCTATCAACTTTTATCTTCTCCAACTGCGACTACCACTTCCTTTTACCCTTTACCTTTAACCCACTTTTCTTGAAAAGCAAATTTTTATTTAAAAGTTTAACCCCTTACAACGCTGTTCCATCCCATTCATCAAATTGGATTAATCTAAATATTATTCTATTTTTTAAAAATTATTGGAACCATCGATTCAATCCATAACCCGATTGATCTGATCTGAAATCAAGTGAATCGGCCGATTCATAAATTTCTTTTAAGATTTTCAAGAATTGATATAATTTGAAATCGATGATATCATATTTTATATGAAAATTGAGAAAAATATATATATATATACCATGAAACCAAAACGTACATTATAATAATTATTTAAATTATATATTAATAAATGAACGAATGTATTAAGCCCATAATTTAATTAAATTTTTATCTCATGTGATTGCCCAAGTCATTAATTAAATCATAAGCAACGGAATAAGATTTATTAATAATTTTAAGAATGGGGGAAGCTAACTATTTATGGACAAATAAGATTAAGTTATAACTTAATTATAATGGTAAATATTTTGTCATTTTTGTTATTATGCAGTTTTTCTATTGTATTCTTGACATTAATACTTTAACATATTGATTTACTATCAAATTTTGGGATACTTATTATTTTAATATATTTTTATATATTAATTTTACTATGACATCATTTATTCGATCATGGCGATTGAACCAATAACTCTTGATCTAGTCAATTTTTCGGTTCAATCGATGGCCTAGATTTTAAAGTATAATTGGTAGGAACACATTTGATACACGTGTATATCCTAAATTTGTATTATATTTATGTAATTAAATGGAATTGAAATAAGATAAAATGAATAACTTATCTAAATTGAATAAATGAGTTAACTTGAAACGTGTATAAACACAAATTTATCGATAAACTCATTATTTGCTAGCCAATATAGTTACTCTGACGTCTCTCTCTAACAAATAATATAATTAGATTTTATATGTAAAAATCCGATGCAATCGACGTGTAAGACACTGATGATTGCCTATTTTTCTTAAATTGAATTTGAATAAATATTTTCTTTTTTTTCCAGAAAACAAATATATGTGAATGTGTATTCTATACCATATTTGTATTTTAAGGAAGTACTTTTTTTATAGGTATATTAAGGAAGTAATTAATTTAGTAAAAATGGCAGAAGAAATCATAGGAGTGATGATAATAAAAGAGTGATTGTAGAGGGACAAAAGGGAGCCACAAGATTTTCTTCAATAATTATATCTCAATTAATTTGCTTTCTAGAGCATGCATGCATGCATGCATGGTTGCTTAACATCTTTCTTAGAATTATTTTTTAATTTAACTAGCCGTTCTAGCACGTCGTTTCTGTGTATGTATAATAAATAATTTTTTATATTTTAAATATATATTATAAATAAATATAAAATATATAAACAACAAATCACATTTCAAAAGAAAGAATGAATGAATGAAATAAAAGAGAACCAATTTAAGGTATTACCGACACAACAAAATAATTTGTGTAGTATTAAAATTATGTAAAGTCACTTTTGTAAAAAGAAAAAAAAAAGAAAGTAATTATAATTAATTTTTAAGGTTATCTAAGTAGGGGTACAGTTGTCATATTTAAAATTTGGTGCGGCAATGTTACTAACCGTAATTTGTGAGTGTAGAGAGCCTTTGTTTTTAATATTAGTACATATTCATGGAAATCTATATTGAAATCCCTTGAGGTTGTGATTAATTACTCAAATATACCCTTTATTCAGTAGCAAATTTCACATAAATATTCTTTATTCATGTAATTATACTTAATCATAGGGGGTATCGATGTAATTTACCTTCTAATTAAATAAACATTGTATCATTATGAAATAACACTTACCAGTAAATATTTAATAGCTGTGACTTTTTTATATGATTATACATCATTCAAATTTGATTTTGAATTATATTTTTACCGAATACTGATAAAATTTAATTTTTTTTTAATATAAAATTATTTAAAAAAAATTCGATCAAATTTTAATCCATCGACCTTAGTTATTTTAGAACACCTGTACTAGAAAGTCATGTAGTGCAATAATAACCGCAATCGATTACAAATCGATTGTCCTTACATGCCTAAAATTATTATCCTGCCTTTTTTGATCTCCTAAAATTTTCTCCAATAACACAAGTTTAAATGTAATTTTTCATAATTTGATTACTGTATTGAAAATAAATATTAAATTTAGATCAAAATCCGAGTGGTCAAATATATTATTATTACAACATTATCTTAATCAGTTGGCAAAATTAACACATCATGTGACAAGTTATAGACCACGTTAAAAATTGTGTCATTCTTGAATTGACATTGTTCCAAACATATTTGTCTATTTGGGTTACGTTAATTTCCCTTTGGTTGGGCAACTAATATCAGACTAGCCCACTTTATTTTGAAGCCTAGTGATTAAATTCAACATAAATTATGCCACGTCATTATTATGTGTAAGAAATGCATAATAATTGCCAACGAGACCTTATTCAATTAATAAGAATGAAATGTATTGATAATATAATTGATAGCATACTAAAAAAATACAAAATTATTAAACAGGAAAAGAAATATTTTTTTTCAATAAATCTAAATTTCATTAAATAAATAATAATATATCAGTACAATACCCGAAAAGAAATATTTGAAACTCCCATGTATACTCAAACAAACATATAAGCCAATTCACAATTAATTGCTTCATTTTGATAAATAACTTTTTTTATAATGCTCTTCCCCACCATTGGGGCACTAAAATTATGTCTAATTGGTTCAGGTCTAGACCAGCATTGTGATCGAATTTGAGGCTCACGTGAGATGCACATGTCAAATTTCAATCAAATTTATAATTTTCGTTAGATTATATTCTTAATGTGTCGAATTTTTTAAAATTATAATGCTTAATAACTAAATTAAATTCCAATCGGACTAAAACTATAACTATCATATAATTATGAAATCAGAATTATATTCTTTTCCCATTAAATTTCTGGCCGAACAGTGCCCCCAAATTGTGGGTAAGTTGTCGAGGCCTAGACCAGGATTGCATGGCCACATTGTTACACTAATTTCTTTCTGAAAAAGCATTTACTAAATTAATTACTTTACATAAAATCTAGATTCTTGCTATCTTAAAGCACAGATAGTCTAGTCTGGTCCCAAAATCGGGAAAATAATCAAATATAATAGCATGGTCCAAATTAAAGGGCTACCCTATCTAGTAGCTCTAGTGTTGTAGGCTATAGGATCATATGGGGAAGAATTAATTAATTTAATTAATTACGCAATAATCAGAAATTAATTACTAGATCATTAATGTCAGAGTATATATTGATCATGTTCATGGGACTGGTACGTACCTTAATCAGGTTCATGGGATTATCATCGTAATGCAACTGATGATTAAATATTTATGGCATCATGTAATAATTAATTAATTTTTGGATCATGAAAAAAATCGTAAATATTTTATGAAAAAATTGCATGAAACCCCCATGTGTTATAGATTTTCAGATACAAACCCTTTGTGTTAAAAATATAAGCAAAAAAGACCCTATGTTTTTTGAAAGTTTGCACACGTTCCTTTTGCCGTTTTTTTTACTTAATGGTATTAATTTTTTTGTTTGAAATTCCTGTTATACTCTTATGTAATATAAATTATTGTTATTATAATGATCGTTGGATCTTTTATGATTGCAACAGAACTGTAGGATCTAATAAATTTTTAATAGCCCTTGATCTTCAACAAATAAAAATAAAAGGTCCAAATTTTATGTATTTTAAAAATATATTTTATATTTATTTATGTATACATATATATATATATATATCTACATATATACGTATAAAAATACAAATATATATATATATAGGTAATATATATCGTATGTATATGTATGCTGGTGGAGGGCCATTGCTCCACCTCTAGCAACAGTCACCGTTTTGGCGATGACATCATGCCGAGATCTGGGCGGGCGACGACAAATTTTGGCGGTGAGTGTCCGCGGAAAGGAGGAGAAGTGAGGCGGCAGAGAACTGGCGGAAGACTAGTGGGGACGTGGAGAAGAAAACTTGGGGAAGACGATGCAGTTGCAATTTTTTTTATTTTTTAAAATTAATTAATTAATTACTTTTTTAATTTTGTAATGTAATGACTTAAATTATATGTATTTTTTTAGTTTAAATATAATTATATTAAAGCATTAAAATTTATTTACTTAATTTATATAAATAATACAATTCAAAATATATCCAAGACAAAATTAAATCAACTAATAATATTTAGAAATAAAATTATGCATTTGCATTTTAAAATTTGATATTTTTATATGTATAATAATTTAATGTGATGTAATAGTAGTTTTACATATCAATATTGATAAATATTAATTTTTTAGTAAAATATGAAAAAAAGTAAAGAATTAACTGATCAAAAAAAAGAGAGAGGGGATAATGGTATAGGATATGGGTGATTTTGTCCACTCAGAGGTCAAAGACTGAAAATAGGTCAAAATGTCATACCACTCTCATTTCCAACGAGTGTAGGCAACTCTCTCTCTCTCTCTCTCTCTCTCTTTTTAACGGAGAGGGTTTTTTTTTTTGTAGGATTTATAATTATAAAAGGTATTTTTTGCTATTTAATTAATACAGATAAATTTTTAACAATTTACCTATAACACCGGGGTATTTTGCAATTTTTCCATTTCTTTTGTTAAGATATATAATTAATGCCATGAACACCTATGGAAAAGCTCGTTCATTGAGTTGCATGTAATATATATGTCATCAGTAACATAAAAGGGTATTCTTATCATTTTTATTAGGGATAATTATATTTACACCTTTTAATCTATAATTTATTTATATAAATTATTTTTATTTTTTTTTTGGTAATTACAAAAACCTTCCATGACAATAAAAAGGAGTAGTTTGTGTAATAATATTAAGTTTCTTAGGGGTGTAGGTATATTTTTTTTAAAAAAGACATAAATAATTTGTATAGATAGACAATAAATTAGGATATGTATATATAATTATCCATTTTCATTATGAAATACTATATTTATATTGTTATTTATCCTCATATATAAGGGTGTCGGTAGAAACTTATATATATATATTTTTTCAAAAGTGTGGAATTTTTAAAAAGTGAATGAATTGTAATGATGTAAAAAATGAAAGTATTTGAAAGTAATAGTTATAAATTTAAAAAAATTGAATATTACCAACTTATTTATAAAATTACTTATCTTCCTGATAGGTGGTAGAAAAATAAGCCTAAATTTGAGAATATTGATCCAGATCGTTCAAATGAGGTCAGGTCAGGCATGGCGCTTCTGAAGACAAGGTCGAATGATTCCTAAACCACCTGGAGATGTGGATCCTGAGAACAATGAAGATCGTTAGGCTAGTTGGAAAGTCCCCAACTAAGACCCTTCAATGCTTAAGTTAGTATAATATGAGGTTGCAAGTGATCTAGAAGGTTTAATGTGGTCGAATAAGCAATGAACACGACGTACCATAAATGATTTTGAACAGCGGTATTTATAGATTCAAGCGTCTGTACATAATAGGTCCATGTAGCGGTATCCCAGAGAATACCTACTGTAAGATAAATGGTTGATATTTGGGGTTTCAAACTCTGGGTTGGATGGGGCGAGTCAGTCTAGAGACCCGACCCGATAAATAATACACGGATCTTGTGACTTTTTTATTATTTTCTTCATTTAAGAGGGTATTTTCGTCTAATTGTTACATAGGAGAGTAGTACCCCTATCAAATACTTCTAACCCTAATAAAATGACAACAAATACACAATAAATTTAGAGACTATTATAAAAAGAAAAAGAAAAATATATATACGTACTCGAACATAATAAATTAATAAGATAATAATTTTTTGGAAGACTCTTATACATATTAATGGTCCCTTGAATATTTTAAATTAATAATTCTATAAAATTCTAAATATAACTAAGACAACTTAGTAAAATATAATTATATTGTTGTTTGTTTCTTCTTAAAATTTAAATCTAATTGTATTTATCTTTAATTTTTCTTACTGCATCCAAAAGCTCTGATATTGCGTTCTCATACTGCAACAAAAAATTGCGAATAGTAGTTGTCACTAGCTATGAGTGTTTCCTTCCACGTATTAGTTGCAAAGGCATTCTATTATTTTCAGTTTCATACTCAATAGATTTGTTGAATCGAAAAAAAATCTCTTTAAATTAATAAATTATTAATTTATCGATTAATTAATACCTCTTTAAATTAATATTATATGATCTCAATATTATTAATTTATAAAAATTTCACTGCATATCCACTGTGACACAATCTCGAGATACTAGTAAAAATTTCAAACTATAAACATAAACAAAATAAAATTACATAAAAAAACAAAACAAGAACAAAAGCACAACATCACCTCCACATAATATATTACAAATATTTGCTCAAGTTCTTACACGAGTGTGAAAAGACACGGAAAATCACACTAAACTGATTTAAGATGTTAAAAAACAACACAAAATAAGGAGGTAAAGTTCACAGACAAGGCCCTAATTGTCTGCTAATCCTTTGGCACCAAATTGTACTTAGTTTTTTTTTTAAATCCAGCGGTGGTGTTGTAAAGAGTACAACTCCAGCAATTTTTAAAGTAAAAAATATATATGGGCCTTTGCTTTTTATTTGAAATATCTGTTAAAAAAAAATTAAGGGTTGGGATTTATTAGACAAATGATGAGTGGGTTTGGGTGTAGGTGTAGGTGCTTTTGGGAACACCATCAGATCCACTGTGGTTGAAATGATTTTAGGGTTTAATTTAATTTTTCATTAGCGGCTTATGGTGTTAGAAAAGAAACTTTGTGTCGTGGACAAATCACTATCTTGAAAGTGAAATTTTGGTACTATTATGGTGCAAATAACGTAAATCATTCGCTCCCTGAAATTAACACAACTATAACTCTCTAACACATGCAGTCGTGGTAGAGAAATTGAAACAACGAACGAAAGAACACTCAGAAAGAGAAAGAGAGAAAACAGAATAGAAACAGAGAAGAGAGCTTGATTTTTGTGTGTCAAATGAATCAGAGAATGAGGCTATTTATAGAGAAGCTGACTCGATTTTTTGAGAAAAAGTAGTAAACAGGACTCTAAATCATCAAACAAAAATGGGTAAGTGGGGCTCTTCATCAACAGACAAAATACAGGTAAGAGGAGGATTTTTCTCAAAATACATGACGGGCAGGCGCACACGTGTGATAATTCTTCCAAAATCCACATACCCATATTTCTCATTCTAAAGATAATAAATTGGCTCAATATATATAGATGAAAAGAAGTTTATGTAACCCATTTGATAAGAAAAAGGCCATTTACTTAGTCATTCCTAACATGTGGTGCCCCAACTCTTTCTACCCATGTGCATTCATTACAAAAAAATCATTTTAAAGATAACTATTTTTGTAACGGCAAAATTAATAATTTGAAATAATTTTTTTTAAATTGTAACAATTATTGTAATAGCACCTCTTACCGTAATTTTTTTAGGCATTACAAAATCTTTGTAACGGCTTGCTTCAACGTTGTAACGGCCATAAGAGACCGTTACAATTGTAGTTCAATTGCAAAAAATGCATTTGGACCTATTTTTGGAACGATCAAATTAAATTTGATTTAATTGTTATTGGAACGGCTTTTGAAACACATATAGGTATGGTTGTGCTTGAATATAGGAGTGGTATTTGGAATACTTTTTGTAACGGTCATGCGTTATGTTGTAATGGTTGTCTACCTTTGTTACTGTTTTGGTAACAACTTTTTGGACAGCCTTTTTCAAATTTGATAACTATTTTTTACACGATTTTTGTAACGGTTTCATGATTATATGACAGTTATTGGTATTCTAAAAGTCATTGCAAATGGAATTATAAAAACTATTCCATATAATATTTAATTATATTTAATCTATTTTAATATTCTTTTGGTAAGAATAAATTATTGAATTTTTTGTTATATCTAGGTAGTTTTAATTTTTTAAACGTGCAATACTATATAAAAAATATATAATATAACAAAAAAATAAAATTATTTTTTTTTACATTGTATCTTTAAAAATAAAAAGATCTTAATCCAAATCAGCATCCCCTTCGGCCGGAACTCATCGTCGTAGTTGTCGACGTCAGGTATTGGGGATCAGCTGAAGGCTGGGCTGCTGGAGGATTAGGTCAGGTGGGATCCATCCGCCGTCTCACTTCTTGAGCCTCGCTGATGATCGGGACCTGAGAAAATAATAAACATTAATAAATGCATTATGTATAAAATTATATTTTTGCTAATATATTAAAGAATATTATTATAAATTAACACAAAAGTTACATAAAATTACACAAATTAATGAAAAAAATGGCAGATATTACGCATATTTTCTTAAATTAATACAAATTACATAAATTACACAACTTACATAAAATTAAACAAATTACACATATTTTCAAGAATTACATAAAATTAAATCCCAACTTTTTTTCTAATATTCATAAGATTACAGAAATTTGAAACAAATTTAAAAAAATACATAAATATATATTTTCAGAAATTACTGAACACATTAGAGAAATATTTTCAGAAAAATTCAAAAATTCTAGAAAATTAAATTTATAATTTTTTTTAAATTACACATATTTTCTTAAATTAACACAGATTACATAAAATAACACAACTTACACACATATTCGTAAAATTAACATAAATTTTCAAAAACTTAGAAATTAAAAAATTTCAAAAAAATTAAAATAAGTTTCAAATTATTCGAAATTACTGAAAAATTTTCAGAAATATTTTCAGAAAAATAAATTTTAAAAATTTTCAGAAATTCTTTTCAACATATTTTCATAAAATATAAGCTTTTAGAATTATTTTTAAAAAAATTCCAAATTTTCAGAAAATAGATATTTTAACGGCTTGTAGACCATTCAATTGTATTACGTTTTGTAACGGCTTTATATTTGATTTTTAAATCTAATGTTCTTTTTTTCCGGTGGCCATTACAATGCCAACATGGCCGTTCCAAAAATCATAGTAAATTTTGGGGGAATTTATTTAAATAATACAGAAAAAAGAAATTAGAGATTTGGTGTAATTTTGAAGTTGTTAAAAAAGTATGTGTCACGATTGCTTCGCCCACCGAAAAATGAAAAATATGTGTCTCGGGGTGCCATCTCTCTACTAATACAGTAATTAAGTGGGTGCCAATTTCAACATGCCCACACTGTAAAACACCAAGAAACCCCATATTTTGGAGTACTTGCAAAACACGAATATGACGTGGTGCTAGTTGGAGGACACGAAAAAAGGCTATTCACCACGTCGTACGGATAATATTGTATCCGTATTTTCGGACACATCTTTAGACCGATGATTTAATTGCCCGTACAGAACACTGGTATCAATAGGGCCAAAATTAGACATACTGATTTCAAATATTTTTAAAAATTAACTGAGAGGAAGAACAAGAAAAAACTGCCCAAGAGGAAGAACAAGAAAAATTGCCGAGAGGAGGAAGATGAAGAACAACAATGTAGGCAGCTGCTTTGCTTTGTGAAAATTTACATTGCAGCTCACACTTAAAATAGTGTGAGCTGCAATGTGTGGACAAATGACATTATTGTTGAGCCACCACACTGCGTGAGTGCGGTGGCTCAGCACCTGGTTGCTGCAGCCTGCACCATCTTTTTTTTTTTAATTGTTTATTCATGCCACCGCGGTCAGTGACCGCGGTGGCATATTAAATATTTTTTTTTTTAAAATTCTGTGTCACCGCGGTTCATCACCGCGGTGACACTTGAAAAAAAAAATTTAATGGAAATTGTGGCATCACAGTATCCATTCACTTTTTTAAACCTTTTCAAAATACACCAAATCTCTAAAAAAAATTTTCTGCATTATTTAAATAAATTCCCCTAAATTTTGTAGCGGTAAAAAATTTGTGTCGATTTTTGTAATAGCCACGGCGAATTATATTTGGAATGGCCTTTGGAATAAATTTTCAAACGGTGAACTTTCACAAAAAGAAAAGGTGTTCCAAATTTTTATAGCAATTTCAAAAGCCGTTCCAAATTCTTTGGGTAAAAAATATGACGTCAAAAATATTTTTTCCATTTTAAAGTTGCTACAAAGACCGTTCCGGCCATTACAAATCCCGTATTTTTTTTTGCAGTATTTGTTCCTTGTAATAAAACATCCTAATTTCAATTTTCTTAATAGCGATCAACGTAGCAATTCTTTTTAAATATATTAACTAGAAAAAAATATGATCTTTTGTTATAGTTAATCATTATGATTAAAAGTAAAAATTATGGTAAATGCTACTAATTAATCATGACTGCACAATAATTATTACCCATTATTTTTGTAAATGAGGTTAAAATATTAGTCATATCCAAAATTCAAATATTTCAGGCATATCCAAAATCATGACAAATATTTATTAATATTAGTATTAGTTGGGAAGTTTTTGAAGAATTCCTGTGAGAAGTTTCAGTAACGCCTAATACATCCCTGTTAAGTAGGCCTCCTTGTTGTCGTTAGAATTCTTATTCATGAGTTGTATGGAGATATTTATGTCATTGTGGTCGAAATTTAAGTTATTACATTGATTTTATTTGACCGTGATAAATAGTCTTAATTTATCATTATTTTCAAACCGTAGTGTTTTATAGTGTAGAAAAAATCAATTATTTTTGTAAGGACATGATCACAAAAGCCTATAAATTATTATTATGGAATATTGAGTTTGAGTAGCTAAAATCCTGACATAACCTCATCTAGATGCAGAGCGGATCAAAACTGCACCTCGTAACCAAGTCATAGGTCTATTACTGCGACCAAGTTTGTGAAATGGATTATTTATATTATACCAAATGACATAATGATTGTGTTATATTCGATAAATGAGGAGTGTATAGTCTAAAATGAATGATCAATTACAAGATACGTTTTATTGTTCTTGTCATATAATTAAATTAGAATAAGAAAATTATATCGAATCGAGAGATTTCAAATATGAGGAAATGATTCATTATTATAGAAAAAAATAATTTTTTAAATTTAAAATTTAAAAAATTTACCTCTTAGAGCAATCAATTCATTTTTTTTAAATCAAATTCCTCATTGTTAATTTGGGTAAATTACATCCATATCTCCTAAAATTTGGCGTAGCTATAAATTTCTCTTCATTATTTTGAAAATTACAAACATCTCCCTTATTTTAACGTTTGTCTAACAACAATCTCATTCCATTAGCCATCGCTAGGTTTTTATCTAATTTTGTGGTGAATTGGCCAAAATGTCATTTTTGGATTATTAATTTTGTATAAAATTTAGAATTTTTTAAAATGCTTTTATGGATTAATATGCCTTAGTATTATTTATTTTACCCACCCTCAGATTTTTTAAATATACATAAAAAATAATAACACAAGTAAAATAGTAATTTCCACCTCACCATTAGGGGACTATATAATTATTTTCCATTTGAAACTGATATTTATAGTGTTTTAATTAATTTGAAGGGTTTTGCTTATTTTGTCAAATTTAAGAAAAAATAGTTGTAATTTACCATATTAGTTTATTAAAATGTGAGCAAAGGCTAAAAGCGATAAACAAGTACAATACAGGCAGATATGATGGGCGTTGGATTAAAAGATTAGTCAAATGGAAATGGACCACAATTTTTTGGAGTTCCACAACTAGACTAGGTCCAATTGACAACCCATCCCACGTTAATTAATTACCACATTTATGAAATCAATACTATTACATTATGCTCATAATTAGCTTTCCAGCCCAATCCATCACACTAATTATGGGTACAGCCATTCATAATCCTCCTGTTTTGCCCTCTGCATTGTACTCTACCCTCATCAAATCATTGCTTGGCGTGCCCTTTCCCCACATGCTAATCAAAAGCCCAAGATTTATTTTTTAGTATTTTATTTTCTCTTTTGTTATTATTATTATTTTTTAATTTATGGGTTTTGGACTCTTGAAACGAGGTATGAACTTGGGACATTTTCGTAACTAACTCTTTTTTGACAATAAAAATGATGTTTAACCTCATCGAAAGTGTAAACTGAACAACAAAAAAGTGTATAATTGATCAGGACCACCACCTGTTGTTGGCCTGTATGGAAAATCTAATTTATTGGCAGGCAAGCAAGCAAATTCTACGACTCATGCTCCAGCTCAATGGACGCATCACTCAAATTAAAATAATTTTTTTAATCGAATTATATTTTAAATACGCTAAATTTGACAATTGTGCTTCTGTAATTTGTTTTACTTCCCATATGTTTCGTTGTATATATATACTCATACGTAAGATATGTATTTTAGGACATGTTATACACTTAAGTCATGTTTACTAATGAGGAATACCAATGATTTCCTGCGTTATCGGGGTTTGGCCAGTGTTTCCTTCCGAATAACGTAGCCCGGTATAAAAGCGCATGGCCCGGTACTGTGCTGGATAAAATGCCGGATATGGATCCGGACTACGGAGGTGGGATTAGAATCCCGTCTTGTTATCCCATTTTACTGTATCTTCCGAATTTATCTTTGTATCCTCGGAATTACACCGAAAATGACGAAATTGTCCACTTCCACCTACCGACTTCAATTCCCTGTCAGTTTTCATTTCCCACCAACGCCTTCTACCTCATTTTAAAACTTTCCTCTGGAAGAGTGCTGTTGCAACCACACTGTGTTCCCGCCGGCAAAGTCAGCAATCCCGTCCGGTGAGTTGTAAATGGGTAAAACTTTGTCTGCATATCTACCTTTTTCATTTCAACTTGTTGGTCCTCCATTATTTTTGTTCGAATCTGATTTGAACCCCTTTGTTACTTGTCATTGTCTTAATTGCTCCTCCCATACTTTATTACATGTAATTGGGTGCTGTGGAAATGAATGTATAGGTGTTGATGAGATGAGATGAAATGAAATGAGTGGGCATGAGTAGTTTTGGTAATTGGAGTGAAGTTTGTGAGTGATGAGCATTGAGAAGACTTCTGTGTGACACTTCACCGACCAATCATTGAAATATCTCTTTTCCTTTCACCTTTCTCACCACAAACCTTTCTAAACCCAAACTTGGAATTAAATATTAAAGATGCAAATTTAATGTGTCCCGATTCTTTTTATTATTAAAATTAAATAATTCCACATATCTATGTATATAATCGATTATAAAGCTCTGAATTATGAAGATTTTACAATTTGTGAGAAAAACATATCTAAATTTGAAGCAAAAATAAATAAATATTTCATGTATAAGTTAATGATGAAATACACAATTCATTTTCATGATTATTATTCATTCAAATTTTGAGTTTCTGAAAATGAATCATAGTACTAGAAAAATATGAATAAATGAAAATTTTATAAATATAAATTAATGGGGTCATAATATATGTGAAGGGAGACTATTATCTAATTTTTCTCTCCAAAAGTTAATCCAAGAGCTGTAAGCTTATTCTTAAATTTTATACATTTATGGATCAAATTACGTGTCATTTTGGAATATGGTATCAACTATCAAGGCTTCAAAAACTTGATGTAATGAGAGACGTGGAACTTGTAAAGCTTTGTTGTGACAGAAAGCTTTTAGACTTGTTTTTCTGTGGATTTATTGTCTATCTATAGGCATGAGTAAAGTTTAGATAACTTGGATTCACTTCGATTGAGCTTGAACCCATGTTTTTATTTTCTAACGGGCCGTAATTGAATATGCTTTAGCCCAATTAATCAATCCAAAATAAAAAGAAAAATCGGGCTTGTTGAGAATTCACTAATTTGAACATGTTTAAAGTTCAAATTTATTATGGACTTTATATTCGAAACTCCAATTATTAGTCAATTTATTAGGTCTTTTCTGAATGTCAACAGTAATGTTTTGGTTTGGGCCTCGGCCCACTAGAGTTAGCTTTGTTGTCACCTTTGCAATAGAGTAGGCTTAGCCCATTGTATATAGGCTTACACAGGCCGACAACATATTTTTATGGGATTTGGGCCTGGTTGAATTGAAGTCAGTAGGACAACAGATTACGAGTATACGGGTTTGCTCCAAGTCCAAACCCGTACCCGTCAGCAACAAAATTCAAATTTCAAATGGATCTCCATGACTGCATCCCTAAAAACCGGAGCGGGCAACGGTCACCAGCCAGCTATTATTTATTTATTTATTTTTTTGAAAAATATCAACCTCCTTGTCCTACTGACTTCAATTATAAAATCCCCCTCTCCGCTAACCCTAAACTCGCTCAGAAGAATTTCCTCCAGAGACGTCTTTGTATACGCCTCTGGTCCTTCTCCTTCCTTCTCCAATCTAGATCTCTTTGCGTCTTCCTAAAAACAAAGCGAAAATGAGAGAGTGCATTTCGATCCACATTGGACAGGCCGGTATTCAGGTCGGCAATGCTTGTTGGGAGCTCTACTGCCTTGAGCACGGCATTCAGGTTTGTGTAGATCTGCATTTCTCCTTTTTTCAGCGGTTGATGTCTCAGATCTGAATATTTTGTTGTTCAGTGCCTTTAATTTCTTAGATCTATGGGTTTTGTGTGTTTGTTTTAGCTTTTTCGTAAATACGGATTGATTTTTGTACTGATCTTATCTGATTGTTTCATTTGGTTTAATCACCAATCGAAATGCCTTAACGCGTTATTAGTTGTTGTAATGTAATTTTGTCAGATCTAGTGGTATGTTGACGTTATTTTCTTCCTGAAAGTAAATTTACCAAGCTATTCGTGATCTGTTCTTGTTTCTGTCGTTCAAAATGCCTTGAACGAGTCGTTTGGTTTCCGTAATTTTATTAGATCTAGAAAACAATTGGTGATCTAAAAATGAAAATGCCATAATGTGGTTTCTTAATTTGATCAGATCTAGCGATTTCCTGAATTAATTGTGATTATTATTCGTAAACATCTATTTGTTCCTTAATGAGCTGTACGTTTTTCTGTAATTTTGCCAGGCCTAATAGCTTCTCGTTTATTTCTCGATTCCTATTAGATCTGGTGATATTTGACGGTATTGAACATTTGCTGCTTCTGTTTTTGCAGCCCGATGGGCAAATGCCTGGTGATCAAACCGTAGGCGGTGGTGATGATGCATTCAACACTTTCTTCAGCGAAACTGGCGCTGGAAAACACGTCCCTCGCGCCGTGTTTGTAGATCTAGAGCCAACTGTGATCGATGAGGTCCGCACTGGCACATACCGCCAGCTGTTCCACCCCGAACAACTTATCAGTGGCAAAGAAGATGCAGCCAACAACTTTGCCAGAGGCCATTACACCATTGGCAAAGAAATTGTCGATCTTTGCCTTGATAGGATTCGCAAGCTGGCGGACAACTGTACCGGGTTGCAGGGATTCTTGGTCTTCCATGCTGTGGGTGGTGGTACTGGATCTGGGCTTGGATCTCTCTTGCTTGAGAGGCTTTCTGTTGATTATGGTAAAAAATCAAAGCTGGGTTTTACCATTTACCCTTCGCCTCAGGTTTCAACTGCAGTTGTTGAGCCTTATAACTCTGTGCTTTCAACTCATTCTCTTCTTGAGCACACTGATGTTGCTGTGCTTCTTGACAACGAAGCTATCTATGATATTTGCCGTAAATCACTTGATATTGAGAGGCCTACTTATACAAATCTGAACAGGTTGATTTCTCAGGTATAAATTTCTGGGATTCTTGGAGTTGTATGGTGTTATTTGATGAAATTTTTATGCATTGGTTAATGTTTTTTATTAATAAATATTTTTTATTTTAATGTGCAGGTGATCTCTTCTCTGACTGCTTCTCTGCGGTTTGATGGAGCTTTGAATGTTGATGTGAATGAGTTCCAGACCAACTTGGTCCCATACCCGAGGATTCACTTCATGCTTTCTTCATATGCCCCTGTGATCTCTGCTGAGAAGGCCTACCATGAACAACTCTCTGTTGCTGAAATTACCAACACTGCTTTTGAGCCATCATCCATGATGGTGAAATGTGATCCCCGCCATGGCAAATACATGGCCTGCTGTCTGATGTACAGGGGTGATGTTGTTCCCAAAGATGTGAATGCTGCTGTTGCCACCATCAAGACCAAGAGAACTATTCAGTTTGTGGACTGGTGCCCAACAGGATTCAAGTGTGGTATCAACTACCAGCCACCAACTGTGGTGCCTGGTGGTGACCTGGCCAAGGTGCAGAGAGCTGTTTGCATGATTTCCAACTCAACCAGCGTTGCTGAGGTCTTCTCAAGAATTGATCATAAGTTTGACTTGATGTATGCCAAGCGTGCCTTTGTGCACTGGTATGTTGGTGAGGGTATGGAGGAAGGAGAGTTCTCTGAGGCTAGGGAGGACTTGGCTGCTCTGGAGAAGGACTATGAAGAAGTTGGGGCAGAGTCTGCCGAAGGAGAGGAGGATGAGAACGACGACTACTAAGATCTTGATTGCTGAGAAAACATTATGAAGCAAGCCAATGGTCTCATTGGTTTTTAAGTGTGTTTACAAGCTTGTTCTGTATGGCTTGATTTCGTTGTGCTGTTTGATGTTGAATTAAGAACAGTTAATGTGATTTCTTCTTATCTTGCTGTATGGCACCGAATATATAATTGAAGTTTATGTTTTTGTGGTTCTCCTCTTATCCATGCCTGGTTGTCATAAATCTCATTATTCATCTTTGATCAAGATATTTATTCATGAGTCGTAATCCCATAGCTGATTTATGTCAAGATATTTTCAGAGCAGTGGGGACGATGAATAATGATGCTTGTTAGTTGTATTTCCAACGCTTATAAGCTACTCAAATTGTTACTTGGGCAGGTGAAACACCAAGATTAAAAAGCTATGTTAATTACAGCTTCGTCTGTTCTCTACATTAAACAATCATATGAAAATCTAAATCAACATCTTTTGAACATAAACATAGATAGAAATTGAAACATGGGATAGGCAATGCTGATCAAAACCTGGTTTTAAGGTACATATATGCTAAGACTAAGTCGAATAAAAACCTCAAAAAGCATTCTTGCTGAGAGGAGAAGCAGGCAACAGGGGCCTGGAGAAAACCATGTAATGCGTCACTCCCAAGTACTTATCTCTCCAACTCACATTTCCTTCTCCGATATCTTCCCCAATATTTGAATCCTCTGCTCTGATCCTCAATATCTGGCTATGCACCCGCACCTTCCACGTGTGTACCACCACCTTCGCCTCTGGTGCTGCCGCCGACCCTTTACTCCCTTCATCCATCTCCTCCTCCTCGTCCTCCGGAGATTCTAGTAATTGGAAATATATATTCTACCCTTCTGGATGCTCTACTCAATTGTAAAGGCAATGAGAGTGTGTGTGTATATATAGCGATAATAGTAGGGGAGGAGAGAGGGTGAGCGGAGAAGTGTGCCCAGTTGGCTAGTTTGGCCAACCTTCCTGCAGTTCCAGTTGAGATACGCTTTCTCATGGGAATGAAGGCGTTCTGGGTCTCTGACACGTGTCGTGAAAGCAGCTGAGATTCACCAGTTGGCCGGTAATAAAATTTTGGAGGTTTTGCATTTTAGGATGGCAATCACAGTATATCAATGGGGAAATTTTAGGTCGGATGGGGCTCCGTGTTTTAATCACATTGCGTAGTATATTATATTTATCTTATGCTTACAATTTAAAGAGATGATCAAGAACTATATTATAGTTTTCTGATCGTTTCTATTCATCAAATTTAATTTGAATAAAAATTTTTGTAAATAAAAAACGATAAATTCAGTCTTTTATTTTCTATGAAACCTTTCTATGTTAATATTTTGATGAAAGAGAGGCTATTTCATTTAATCTATGGTTAATTAAATTTAGCTTTTTCCGAAATATGAAATTATATATACTTGTATTCTTTTTCAAAATTTTTTATTTATAATTGTATCATTCCCATTAAGGTTCGAACGAAAAATACTGACGTTAACAAAATATTTACATAAACTTTAATTTTTACCACTCATTCAATATTATGTATAATTTATTAACAAACATATCATGTTAATATCTTAATAATTATAAGGAGGTAAATATAAACTAAGTATATCTTCAATAATTTATATCGAAAGCTGAATAAGGCATAAAATTTGAAGTTTACATATTTTTCTTTGGTCGAGGTGATGCATTTTCTATTAAAATCCCAATAAAAAAAGTATAGATATAAATGGAGAATTTTCGTAAAGGTGAAATCATAATTTCAAAAGTTTTTTTTTTTTTTTTGGAAAGAAAGCATAATTTTATATTTTTTTAAAAATTTAAATATAATTATCCCTAAAATCTATCCAAGAACTTCACCTAAATTCACTACCCTACGAGGTTTTGGTACATGACACATCAACTAGGTGGTGATAAGTAGTTGTAGTAAATACATGTGAACTCAACTGAGAAATTCTTATGGTGGTAATAGATTTTGCATGTCGCATTCTTTGCTTATCACTAACAAAGCTTTATGGTAATGCGTGATGAGTGGGGCAATTTATTACTTGAATGGGTTCAACTTCCATGTTGAGTGCAATGAGTTTATTACAAGCTTTCTTAATGATATCTTAAGTAGGCCTAATTGCGGTTAAGTGGTTGGGAAGATTAGATCTAAATCACATCAAGAATGCAACATTATCAACTTCTATGTCCTTTGTGACAAAAATATATTAGGATAATTTACATTCACCTAATTTAAATATTGATCTAATTACGAATACATGTTGATTATTTAAAACATTATTGATATCTTTTTTTATATATGACATAATTATATAACCTTTGGGGGATAAGGTGGAAATGTCAACTTGACCCTCATATTATTTTTTTTTAAAACAAAAATTGATAAAATATAAAACAATCTAATGTTGGATGGATGTTATTATAAAAAAAAAGTAAAAATTCGATGTTAGACGAATGTAATACTTAAAAAAATTATGTAAAATTAGGATTAAGTACAGTTAGATCCCATTTGAAAATATAAAATTGGACTTTCTCTTGAAAAAAATTTGAAATTACATTTAGACCATATTCAAAATTTCATCATTTATACTTAATCCTCTTTCTTTAGGATTTGGACAAAAAATGCCGACGTTAGTAGAAAAAATAAATAAATATTCAATTTTACTCCTCATTGAACATTTTCATTTAATAATTTTGTACCTATAAGGAGAAAAATATAATGATGTTAACCTTACTTTATATATATATATGCGTATGTGTTTGAAGGAAAATTTCTTGAGGGGGTGCAAGCGTAATTTTGAAATTTTTTTGAAGGAAAGTGTAATTTCGTATTTTAAAAGTCTGTCTATGTAATTAACACGAAAAATTATAATCCAGAATCCAAAAAGATATTTTTAACAATTCAATACAAAATAACATAATGAATCAATTGTTGGACGAATTTATTATGAGAGGGGTAATAGTAAATTATTAAACAATGAAACTTGTATTTATAATTGCATTAAACCTTATATGAGTTTGATATAATTTACCCAAAAATAATTATTATCTAAACAAATATATATACAAAATAAGAGAATCGACTCGTTTTATGATGAAATGACATAATTCACATTATTTACCATGGAATAACCATTATTGGCATAATATTTTTTTTGGGTCCATTTTTTGATTTATTTGCAAAAAAATCCCGTCCCAATTAAATCTACAAAAAACCTCCCGTGTTTAATTAAATATCACTCACGTCCCACTGCCATTAGTCAACTCTGACGGCGTTAGTGTGTGAAAGAAAATACCCGTTATAACCTTATTACTTATTTCAGGTAAAACATAAATTTTCACCTTTCAATTTTACGGGAGATTATAGTTAAAATTTGAGAATAGGATTTTTGCCAAAAATTTGGGGCCAAGGTTTTTTCAATCTTTGGATCTTACTGATTTGAACTAGGACCCTGAGAAGAATATTACAGGTTAGTATGTTAGTCTCATGCTTTTGAATTTAATTTCTTGGTCATCATATTTCTAGGGATTTGGATTTTTTGTTTGTCT
This sequence comes from Sesamum indicum, assembly GCF_026168435.1. Lineage (NCBI taxonomy): Eukaryota > Viridiplantae > Streptophyta > Magnoliopsida > Lamiales > Pedaliaceae > Sesamum > Sesamum indicum. Next base: position 3,638,498 of record NC_142664.1, on the reverse strand, counting down.
TTTGATTAATATTGGTCTCCACATATCTGCTGTTGTTTTTTTTATGTTTGTTTATGGCCTTTTATGTTATGGTATCTTTATATGATTTTTTATATTACTAAAGTTTTACTGAATGATGCTCTGTTGAATTATTTAATTAATAGTCTATTTATGTAAGTTCAATTGTTAATTGGATTCTCTAATGGTCCCCACCAGCTGGACATTCTCTAATTGGATTCTCTAATTGTCCCCTGCATATCCTGTCCCCAACCCATGACTGAAGTAATTTTAAAATTGATGTTTTGTCGAATTAATTGTGTGATTAATGGTAGGTTGTTTTGTTTTATGCAACATGGTGTTGCCTAATTATGCATAGTTTGATGTATGGGTTGGTGGGGTTATTGAATGGGTACCCATTGTTAGGTATGTGGGTGGTATTAGAATGTGGTTTCTCAAAGTAGATAGAGAGAGATTGTACTATGGAGATATAATTGATATGTATACTGGCAAGGGGTAAGGATTTGAATATTGTTGGATTTTATTGTTTTTCTGGTGTAAGTTTGGATAATGGTATTTAGGATTTTGAATGAGGATAGTGATACTATTGAATTATGGAGAGCATACGAGGGTTTGGATGTAATACCATTTTACTTTGAAGAAAAACAGGGCCTTTTATTGGTGATTTGTACTTAGGGTAATATAATTTCAACAGATGAACAACAAGTACCTTTATTGTCCTTTCATAACCAACTCGAAAGAATCCATTAAATGAATTTACAGATGATTGGTCTGTTGATATGTTGGAAGACTCTGAAAATGACCAAATTGAAGCTGAAAATCCCTTTGAACCTGAAATTGAAACCGAAAATGACCAACCTGAACCTGAATTTGGAACTGAAAATGACCAAGAAGATCTCCCAATCATAAATGAACTTGAAAATGCATATGAAACTCACCCTGAACTTGGCCAAACATCTGAAAATTCACCTGGACCTTCATAGACACCAGGAAACCCTCCTGAACCTGAATATGCACTTGAAAATCCTACTGAACCCGAACAAACACCTGAGAGCCCCCATGAACCTGAACAAACAAATCGAAATTAACCTGAGAATCCACCAATAGAAGGCTTTAGTGATGAGGGTGGGGATGATTCAAATGTTGGTGGCTATGATGCCTCAGCATCCCAATGTCCTTCATGGATGTTAGAGGATTTAGAGGGTCCACTTGATGATGATATATTTGAGAGTAGGCCAGATGGTCATGCTAGAAGATTTTTTAAAACAATGAGGGCTTTTTTGAGGGAACAAAAAAAGAAAAGAAGAGCAGAGAGAGAACCGAGAGAACAAGAGGAGAGAACAATAGGAGAGAGTGGGTGGTTCAGTGATTTTAGGGAAGAAGAGGAGCTTATATCTTTGAGGGAGTCAGATGATGAAGGTGATGGGGTTCCAGTGTAGAATGATAGAATGGATGGTGGGGATGTTGACTTGTAAGTAGGGATGAAATTTGCTACTAGAGAGAAATATAAGGATGTGTTGAGAGATTGGGCAGTGAGAAGAGGTTGGGACTTGAAATTCATAGAGAATGAAAAACATAAGATTACTGCTAAATGCAAGAATGAATGTGAATGGAGGATCCATGCTTCCAGAATAATGAAAACAACAACTTTCCAAATTAAATCAATTAAAGGAAGACACACATGTGCACATAGAATTGAGAACAAGCTAGCAAATTACAAGTATATTGGGAGAAAAATAGAGCACATCATAAGGTATAATCCAAAAGAGGGGTTAGAGTTTTACATTTAGATTAAGTGTAACTGCATAAAGTGTACAGAGCCAAGAGGTATGCCTAACATTTGGTGAATGGAAACATACAAGATGAACAATTATATAACTATCGTGCAACTGTATAGAATCACAACCCCAGGAGTACACTTGTGTTGAAGGTTGACAAGTCTTTAACTCCACCTGTGTTGCAGAGGATGTGTTGTTACCTCAGTGGGTTGAGAGAGGGTTGATGTAGGCTTGAGTGCTTCCGTAAAGGACTATACAAAGGTCAGTTATTATCTGTTGTGGGAAGGGAGGAAATGATAATATTTACTCTATAGCAATTGCATATGTTGAAATTGAAAAATTTGACACATGGGAGTGGTTATAAACTTGTTGCTAAGGGATATTGGATCTCATGAACAAAGAGGGTGTGTTTTTATTTCTAATAGACAAAAAAGCAGTCCCTAGTTTAGCTCCTAATGCTAAACATAGGTTCTGTTTCAGACACATGTACAACAACTTCAAAGGGAAATTTAAAGGGCAAGAACTGAAAAAATTATTTTGGAAGGCTGCATCAACATACAATGTTAAACAACATTTGAGGTGGATGAAAGAGATAGAAAAAGTGATGCCTAAAAAATTCCCTTAAGATGAAACTGCATATGACTGGTTAAGTGAGATACCTGCTCCTCATTGAGCAAGGTGTTTTTTCCCTTCAAGAACAAAATGTGATACGTTGGTCAATAATATTTCAAAGTCTTTCAATAGTTACATTTTAGATGCAAGGGAACATCCCATTATTGATATGTTTGAGAGCATCAAAAGGAAATGTATGACAAGAATTCAGATGAAAAGACAAAGAATGGAAAAATATCAGGATGTTGTTTGTCCTAATATTTGAAAAATGATTAAGAGACAAAGGAGGCATGAGAGCAGAAATTGTTTTCCAAGTTGGGCCGGTGAAGACAAATTTGAAATAGAACACTTTATAGAAAACCACATTTTGTATTTGAGGGATAGACACTATTCTTGTGGGATGTTTCAGTTGGTAGATTTCCCTTGTTGTCATGCAATAGCCTCAATTAGCTATCACAAGCTGAATCTGGAGGAGTATGTTGATGATTACTTCAAGAAAGATGCTTACTTTAAGGTTTATGGGCACATGACTAGACTTGTGCTTGGAATGCATGATTACAAAGAATCACCATTGGGTACTGTTCAGCCTCCTCAAGTCAGATCATAACATGGAAGACTCAAAAAAGTAAGAAGGAGGGATGCCAATGACATTAGAGATGGAGTGGTGTCAAGGAAGGGATTGTCTCATAGTTGTGCAAATTATTTAAGAACAGACCATAACAAAAGGAGTTGTACAAATCTTACTCATCTCAATTCAAAAAATACACAAAGTATTTTATTTTGTTGATGTCTTGTAACTCAAACCGAAGAGGCTTAACACATGCTTTAAAACTCTAAGTTTTAGTTAGTTTAACTAAGTTTCAAATTAACACTATGAAGTGTTGTTGATTTCACAATTTTCAAAAATGATCAATGCCTTTCAAGTGCCACACCAGTCTTTCCAATCAAGAAATGATCAGGTAAAGATTTGGTTTTTTATCTGATAACATTCAAATTCAAAAGTTTAATACACTTGTTCATGACCCCAAACTGAAAGCAACAATGTTGAAATACTGCACCAAAGACTTGCCACCTCACTGTCTCTCCCCACACTTGCAGGGAGAGAAATAAACACAACAATCTAGAGGCCTCCCATATCAAGACCATCTTGTACTCAACTAATGAGTGGACAAAGGCCCCCACCTTCTTCAATTTTCCAGAGGTTAAGGAGGCGCACACAACATGATTCAAGACTAGCTTTTGTGACCCTAAGGTGTTCAAATCTTGCACAAAGAGATGTGACCACTCAATTTACAAGCCTATTCCAGGTTTCCCCACAATCCAACAATATTTTTCAGGTATTTAATATCTCCTAACAAATATTGATTTCACTTTTTGTATTAAAAAAATCAGTTAATTCTGTAATACATTGCATTATAATGTGCAAATGGTTGCACCTGCTGAGTCTCAAGCAATGAGCAACCTAGAAGTATTCTACTTAATAAGATGTTTATTTTTTGCAATTTTTTTTTAAAAGTAATTTCCCAATATCACTTTAAGGCAATTTGTAGGCCCCTATTGAGTTTTCTCAAAGACCATTACCACAAGTTCCAAGAAAAAAAGCAACTGCTTCCAGTTTCCAAAACATCCAAATTACAAAAAATATCTGAAGATTCAAGTAGATCATCAACATTTCAAAGGGAATATTGTTCTTCAAATAGGAGTACTTTGAATTCACTTGAGAAGCTTTCTGCGTCATATAGGCCAAGTCAAGGTGAAAAATGATAGCTTGTTGGTGTTTTTTGGAAGTTTTTAGTGTGGACTAATTATAATTACCTGATGACTATATTTGGATAGGAAACATTTTCTAAGCAGGACACATACTATGGTTTTTGAAACTGTTGGTAGTTTTTTGTAAGCAGTAGACATACTATGATTTTTGAAGTTTCTTGCACCTTGTGACTAATGATGTATTTAACAGTTTCCATTTGTCATTTTGGCCTTTTTGGGATGAATGAATGAAATGTATTTAATTGTCTCAGTTTGTGAGGTATTGAATTTTTTTAGCTTATTGTTGGTATTGTTTTGGCTAGTATTTGTCTATGTTTTTTACTAAATATATGAATTCTGCTTTGTTATTACGACTTCCCGTCTGAATTTCTGGTTTCCTGGAAACCCTTTTGAGTAGTTTGTGGTTCTATGCACTTTGTTTTACTCATAATTGAGCAGTTTACAACAGCAAATGAAGAGCTTTTGTTGCAAATGGTCCTAGTTTTCAATACATAATCTATTTCAATCTATTGCAATTACCAAAGCAATAACAAGTACAAATAATGCCTTCATCATTTTTTGATTTTCCCCTAACGCTTTTATATTCGCTGTTAATTCATAGCAAATGGACAATACGTCTTTAAAATTGTCTTCAATTGTTCCACTTCCAGAATAAACTTCTTCTTCAATTGTTGGATATGTCGATCTTGAACTTGGCTGTGAAACTTTTTCAAAAATACTAATCAGGTCCAACGAACAAAAAAAATTACATTCATTTGTCCTAAGGATAATTTTTCCTCACTTTCTTTGGTTGAACCTACAACTCTAATTGCGGCATATTTTTGATAATAACATCTTGGATTTTTGTATCTCAAATCAATTTTTTCTTCTTTGGATGAAGATCTTCTAGGAGCATAAGACATTCTACAAAATTAAAAAAATAGGGTAAATTACAACGACCTCCTCTGAGATTTGACATAATTACAAATACCCCTTGTTGTTTGAAAAATTATTAATACCCCTCTAATTTTGTCGATCATCAACAATTAGCCTTGAGGTTTGGTCCATATAATTTACCCCAAAAAAAAATTAATAACAAAGCATTTCAATTTTCATAAAAAGAAATTACAAAACAATAATAAATAGAACAAATAAACTTTTAGTACCTGCAATATAATCGTACAATCAACTGGTGCAAAAATGGGGTAGAATGTATGTTGTGTTGGTCAATATTTATAAGGATGAAAATGGGCATTTATGTCAATTCAAATAGAAAAAAAACTAAAAGGCTTATTCCTTTCGCACTTCTAGAACGTGTAAGCCACCCTCTGTCTGTTTTTTATGGAGGGTGGGTTTTTCGCAAAGTTTCGTATTACAGAGCTGCCTTTCAGACTATTTTCAAAACACAAGTAAATTTTTAACAATTTTTTCGTATTTCACAAGAGTGTCCTATGCATTTTTCTCCATAATTATCTATATTATTATATAATAAAAATCCTATTTTTACTCACAAATGATAGTTGTGGACACAGCAATACCAAATTTTGAGAATACCAAAAATACCTCTTGCTTAAGAAACCACTCTCCATCTTCTTCTATAATATCGCACAACTTTCCACTCCTCAGTTCTCACCCAGCAAATGAAGATGGGTGCCGTGGTTAAGTACTCCGTATCAGATTCGGTGGTGCAGTGCTGGTCGGAACCGGCGTTGAAACTATCGTAGAAAGGACGGCCATGATTTTTTGGGAGAGTGTGTTTGTGGGTTGACACAGATTTGGTGAAACACAATAAGATTTCTTGCCATCATTTTGTTTTGTATGTTTTCACATAATGCGCAGTTCACGCACACAAACAATGAGATTTCTTGGTATCATTTGATTTATTTTCACATAAGAAATATGTATGTTGATGGTGGGGAGTGGGCGTACAGAAATAGAATGGACAATTGTTCTTCAGAATTAATATAAGGAGGCAAGTCTTTTTCATTGGAACACCTCACATTTTAAAACTAAAGGGGCTCTTTTTTTTAGCCGATTGCCAACTTTTTATTTTCAATTCAATTGCATTATTTATAGGGATCTCTAAAGTTTGCTTTTGTCTAATAAATAATTGGATTTGTTTATATTAACCCAAAAATTAAGTAAAAATTGATATTTACTTTCAATTGACTTATTTATTATAGGTCATTTTTTTTTGTCTACACTACTCTCATAATTATGAAGATATACTTCATCACATGCATTAATGCGTAAAGACGTATGATAGTAATTGTCATAAAAAAAAATTTCTGACCTGCAATAAATTAGTAATAAGTCAATTTTGAGTAAATATAGATTTTTTTTGGTAAATTTTGACTAATGGAAGAATTTGTTAAAAGTAAGCAAATCTCAAGAATGCTAGATACAATTTTTCAAATTACAGAGGGTTTAGGTGTAATTACACTAAATCTCAAGGAGGGCAGTGTAATTATCCCTTATTTATATACTAATCTAATATTTTTTTCAAGGAATAGGATTATCAGAAATCATAGGATTGGAATGAAAATAACTGAGTTAATTATAGGGTCATGGCTCATTTATCCAAATTAAAGAGTGCCTATATCAAGAATCATCTCTCTCTCTCTCTCTCTCTCTATAATTAATTTATAGTATAAGGTGTATATTAATTTTAATTTTTTTATTATAATACTACAATAACCTATATTAATTTTAATTTTTTTCATTTTGTAAAGCTACGGTCTTCCGTCACTCATAACTCAACGTATTGTTCAACAATCTTTTTATATTTATAGAGTTTATTATGAATTGCGTTTTTTAATTTTTTTGCTGTTTATGTAGGTTAAAATCGAATCTACAACTACAAATTTGATTGGTTCATTAAATTCAAATTTTAATTTATGAAAATTTTCGCTTTAGTTCAATAGAACTCCCTGTCTTTAATTTTATGGGATTTTGTTGTAAAACGACTATATTGTAAAATTTATTTTATTTTCAATTGTTAACTATGCATATTGATTTTTGTGATCAATTTAAAAAATATAAATAATTCTTGCATTACATTCAATAAAATTATGTACTCGAAAACTACGTGCCACCGTTGCTAGTTGAAAAAAAAAAAAAAAAGGAAAGAACACATCGACCTCAGAAACTTCGTGGGCCTAGCCCATTTAAAACTGATAATTTTTTGGGCTAAGCCCAGTATCTCATTGGAAACGGGTTTAGGGTTTGTTTGTATATTAAAGAGATGGTCGTCTACTCAGCTTTTTTCTTAGTGTTTCTCTGCTTCAGCCGACGTAACCTGCGACCATGGTTCACGTTAGTTTTTACCGCAACTGTAAGCTTCCACGGGTCTACTTTCTCTTTCTTTCTTGCTCTTTATGCGTTCTCGTGTATGTAATTCCGCATTTACATTTTCTGAATTCTTGTATGTGTGTGCATCTTTGTGTGTGTTGGGCGCTGATGCACTCGGGATTCGTATTTGCGCAGCTTTTTGTTAGTGATTTTAGGTGTTTGGATCCGGTTCAAATGATCTTGGGTTTGGATTTACGATTAAGCTTAAATGCGCTTTTCTAATGTTTCTGGGGACCGTGATTGATATGATTTTGATCCGCATTTTGCGGTTACTGTGTTGTATGGTGATTAGTTGTTTAGGAATCGGCCGAAGATATTAAGTTTTGCTTATCTGGGAAGCCTGAGGAATTGTTGTCACGGGATTGGTTAAGATCTTGGGAATTGCTGTACTCGAATGATAGTATTCTGATTTGTTTTTCAAACGAAGGGAAGATAGGAGGTTGATAAATTTGGTTTTCTTGTGTTTTGCTTGAGCAATTCGCCACATAATTTCATGCTCAATCTGTGAGAAAATTGTTGTTGCTGTTTATTCTTTCTTTAAATTCGTTTTTTTTTCCCCTTTTGCTGTTGATGATTCTTCGGACGAATGATGGATTTTGTATTTAATTGTAATGTAGATGGGAAGACCTTCAAGAAGCCTCGTCGTCCCTATGAGAAGGAGCGATTGGATGCTGAGCTAAAGCTTGTTGGAGAATATGGACTGCGGTGTAAGAGAGAGCTATGGAGGGTGCAGTATGCATTGAGTCGCATCCGTAATAATGCCAGAAACCTTCTCACTCTTGACGAGAAAGACCCACGCCGAATCTTTGAAGGTGAGGCCCTTCTCCGCAGGATGAATAGGTATGGGCTTTTGGATGAAAGCCAGAACAAGCTTGATTATGTCCTGGCCCTTACTGTGGAGAACTTTCTTGAACGCCGGCTTCAGACTCTTGTATTCAAGGCTGGCATGGCCAAGTCGATTCACCATGCTCGTGTGCTCATCAGGCAGAGGCACATTAGGTATATATTCTATTAGAGCATCCCTCTTGTTTTCAGGTTCATTTAAATTCTGCAATTTGGTGTTCTATATCACTGCATAAGCTCTCTTTTCCCATAGGAGTGGTTTCTTTCACTAAATGAGAATCTTATCTATCATGATCAGGAGAGTTGGTCAATATTTCCGCATTTTAGATTATATCTCGATTGTGTATGTAATAAACTCTCCCATGCCAGGGTTGGAAGACAGGTGGTCAACGTGCCGTCCTTCATGGTGAGAGTTGACTCACAAAAACACATTGACTTCTCCCTTACTAGTCCGTTCGGTGGTGGTCGTGCTGGGAGAGTGAAGCGAAAGAACCAGAAAGCTGCTGCGAAGAAAGCTGGTGGTGGTGATGAAGAGGAGGATGAGGATTAAGCAGTTGCATTGATAAAATGCATAAGATGCAGAGCTCACGGCTATTTTCTTTACTCTTTTTGAAAGAGCCATCATGTTTGCAACTCCAATTTTAGTTTTGGTGACATCCATCCATCTCCATTTCTCTGTTTTCTGCCTTTTTGATACGAAATGTTAAGAAAGAATTTTGGGTTTGAGTTGCATTCTTTGTGCAATGCGATGATCGGTCTTATATGGTTTATTTTACATTTAATCAATTGGGAGCAATTTGTCTGCTGAAGTTCACTGCTCAGTCAATTGACCAACACTGTACAGCACCCTAAGTCATCAAACTGGAAGTCGTTCACCTCAAGAGGATCAAAATTCTTAAGAATACGAAGGCCCAGCAAAACAGAAAGTGATGACTATTTTACAGTTCCATATGTATCAAGAGTTAAAGGATGATATTCTCATATACAATTGTGACAAAATGCAATTGGAAGTAAGACTAACAGACATTTGATGTATAGTGTTGTAACTTGAAGTTTGTTTCGTTTGAAGATAAACAAATGCCTGGAGTGGACTTGCGTTCAAGCTATGATGGTATGGTAGTAAAGTATGCTTTGTGTAGCATGGTGCAATACCATCGTTGACATTCTCTTAATTCACATGATGATGGATTTGTAATTACAGATAACAACAAAGTCAAGATGGCCGAGCGGTCTAAGGCGCCAGTTTCAGGTACTGGTCCGAAAGGGCGTGGGTTCAAATCCCACTCTTGACAATGTTTTTATTCGTTGTGTAGGGAAAAAATGAATATTTTAGGACAAAGGTGGAAGTAGAACCATATTTGAAATAGCAATCAATTTTTCCCCTTTAAAACGAGTCTTAGAAACATAAATGAATGTTTAAGGTAGAGGAGAGGGAGATACTATGCACATCATAACATCCTGCTCAATTCTTGTTTTCTTATGCAAGAGCCAACAGCCCCTGTAGGGGCACTGTGAGATAGAATGTGATGGGGATTAAGGAAATTATCAGTAAAATGACATAAATGTCTTTAAAATAGGCAATTTATTATAAGTACAGTCTTAGGATCCGTGCCCTCTCACTTCCGTTGGGTTGAGGAACCCAACCCGATTCCACGACCCAACTCAAAGACCTACTCTTGGAGACCGTTGATTTACCTGGCATGCTACAAGCTAGGATCACGATACGTGACACAATATAAGTGGACTCCTTCAAATATGTAAATGGACTCACTCAAACATTATAAATACCTCATGTATAGTTAATTTATAGTAAGACACTTATTACACTGAAATACTTGTGAAATACTTTAAGATCTCGTTTAGATCCTTCTTTTATCTCGAATTCCATCACTAACTTATTCATCAAATGGGTATTAGATAGAGACTCCCAACAAGCCTTATGATTTGCATTCTTTTCTTAGGTCCCAGATCCTTTCGAAGACGCGAGGTAGTTGACGATCTACGACCCGAATCAAAATGAAATAAAACATATGTAGAATTTGTTGGGTTTTAAATGCGTGGGAGATGATTTCTCTATAGTACGGCTAGTGATCATATAATCAATACAATGACAGACTGAGAGCACACACGCCTCACCTCAAGAAGAGTGGCATTGTTTCTGCCTAAACAACTCCACAAATGACCTAGCCGTTCCCCTAATGCTATTCTTGTATTATTGTATCAGGTCAACACAGGAGTTCTCCCAGACACTTCAGTGGCCACAATTAATCTTTGGAGAAAAAAGAAGTCAATAAAGCGATTGAGATTTGAGGGAACTCTAGAGGAAAACCTGATGCCTCGTTCCAGCTCTTCCTGACCTCATGCATATGATGAGTGTACATACGTACGCTTCTGCCATTTATACCGTGCATGCTGGTCTCATGTAACCTAGCTAATTTCCAGGTTATATATTGCTGGACGAGAACTTGGACGCAACATTAAACCTGGCCGCAACAATGGGACAGGTGAAGAACTAAGATGCGGTCGGGATTACACTGCAAGAATATATTCTTGCCGGCACTGCATACTTTTCGTCATGATTAACCAGCTAGCCCTGATGATACATCTAATACTAGGACACATGAAGATTGAACAACCACTTAAAACATCGGTTTAAGGTGCGAAATTGAGAATCTAAAGGAATATTGCTCATAATTCCATGAATGATATATAACAAAAGAGGAATTTGGAAAGTAAGGGGCGGAAAGATACATATATATATCGAAACGTCGTAGTCAGTTCTTGGCAAGATTATTCCCTTTTCATCATTTAGCCTACATCCTTGACAAGGTTCACACTCTTGCATGCTTTTCTCTGTATGTCAGGCGTCGTTTGTTCAACTGTGCACACAATTCAGTTTAACTCCTTCCTTCGAAATCTATAAATAGCCAACGTACAGCCGGGCAATAGTGAAACTAACAAAAGAAGAGCAGAATCAATTAGTCAGGTTTCGTCTACAGTTCCCTTAGAACACTTCATTGGGTACTACTTTTTCGTCACACCCAAGTGTTTGGGGGAATTCCGAGTGTCTCCCCACATTAACCACTCCAAGGTCACGTTTGGACATGCAGATGACATTTTAGTTTTTTGTAACACATTTAATCATTAGTTCAAGTAGGTCAAGATGGCCGAGCGGTCTAAGGCGCCAGTTTCAGGTACTGGTCCGAAAGGGCGTGGGTTCAAATCCCACTCTTGACAGTATTTAGTTTTTGACAAAATTTTATGGTACTTTTATTGGGAAAAAGTAGGTGTGATTAAGGTGCACTTTTGATTTTTTTTAAAGCTATTTTCTATTTGAATTGCCATCAGCAGTTTTATAAAATAAAATTTAAATTTGTCACTTTTAAAATCAAAATAAAAAATGTGATTAATAAAAATAAGATATTGAGACTAATAAAAAGCTAACAAAATATAATAAATTTTAAAAAAGCATGTGGAATGCCAAGTCCTAATTGCAATGGTATTTGATATAGCAAATAATTCTGTAGTACAACTTAAAAACATTATTTTAGCCCAATAAAATTAAGAAAAAATCACAAACAATATATTTAATCAAATAATTAAAATTTCTTTCAAATTAATCTTATGTGTTTGTTGAAGATGGAAAAGGGGAGAAAAAAGAGAGAAGATGAGGGAAAATTAAAGAGAAAAAAAGAGGAAATGAGAAATTTTGATGAACTTGCTCTATTATTTCAAAATTTAAAACTAAATTTAAATTTTACAAAAATGAGTTTTGATAATATATGAACTTTGTGTTTCTATAATTTAAATATAAAAATTCTTCTAAATAATTAATTAATTTTATTAAATTATTATATATATAATCTAAAATTTAATTATATATTTAAAGATATGGTTCCATTTTGAGGACTTTTTTTGGGTTACAAATCAAGACCAATTCAATAACATAAAATTTAATTAGTTAGCTGGTGGTGGAGGTTGTGAAGGAAAGAAGCGGACAGAGTATGGATCAGAACACACAGACACCGTCTTAAGCATGCGGATTGCTAAAGTCTCTTGTAGTCTAGTTAAAATATTGTTTAACTAATAGCCACCCAGTCAAGATGGCCGAGCGGTCTAAGGCGCCAGTTTCAGGTACTGGTCCGAAAGGGCGTGGGTTCAAATCCCACTCTTGACAGAACACCTCATCACTTTTGTGCTTTCATCTTTCTCTTCTCTTCCAACTCCTTTCCATTCCCAGCCCCTCTTTTTACTAGCAACCAATATACTCGACGTTCAAGTTTTCAGAAATTTTACAATAACATAAAGTTTAATTGCAAGTTATGAATTATTATTATTATTCTTGCAGAGAGGATTCTTTCTTTAGTAATTTTGCATTATTATTTACTGCTTTTTTTAAGAGCCTCGGGAAACGCTAGATTGCTACATTGTAACACATTTTATTATCTACATTATAGAGGCTTTTCAACTCAATTCTTACTTCAGCTCATTTCTTGAGTAGTCGTATAGTATACCAAGTACATGGAGACTTCAGAACTATCCACTAGCTTCTATTTTCATCCACCTTTAACATGTAAAATCAAATTTTGTCATTTCTTTCAAATGATTGATCATTTTGTAGTAAGGACTTTATTTTCATTTCACATATAGGCATAACATTGTCAAACCAAGGCAAACTACAGTAGAGGCTGAGCTGATTCGCTGCAGACGGCCATCTCATGAGATTGCCCCATCTTGTTCAAAAGGCAAACCCTGACAGAAAATATTGAAACGGAATTTTTTTCCTACTGATTTTGTGCAGAATACAAGTGCTTAAAAATAACGAAATATAAGCATAACACTGTCAACAGCGGGGCAGTGTTGGCATTTCACAATGTCGAGAAAAATTTTGGCGACTGATGAGCATATTCTACTAACTGATCGACAATGATTCAATCTAATTCATTCAAACCTAGAGGGATTTAAGATATAATATTCAATATCTCTTTCATCATCATCATCATGGTGGGCAAAATTTCTGAGAGCGTGATATTAGTCAGCTCTTTGCCTCAGTACTCCCTCGAGTTTAGCTCTTGGAAGCTTGTTTTTCTTTTGCCTTCTGGATCTTCAGGACCTTCTTCACTATTTTTTGCTCTTCAATCAAGAAAGCCCGAATAATCCTAGTAAAAGTTGGAAAAAAGAATTGCTATATTGATCCATTTCATGAATAAACAATAAAATGCACACAAGATCATTTAGAGTCAGAAGTTCAACTAACCTCTCCCTCACAGCACTTCCAGACAATACACCACCATAAGCACGGTTCACGGTCCTACGATTCCTGGGTAATCTAGACCTCTTGTACTCAGCAGGTCTCAAATGAGGAATCTGTATCAGGATCCACTCTCTGATAAGAGGTCTCTCATGGTCGCTCAATAATTGTAGAAAAAAAAAAAAACTCCTGTGACTATGATTAACTTAAATCTATACAAGATTGAACCAATGTACAAGTCCCAGATGGAAATGACAGTTGCCCGATAAAGAACTCCATCCAGAAAAACAAGATCACCAGTCTCTTGACTTGATCACTTTTACAGAAAAGTCATAATGAAGGCAATAAATCAAATTAAATTCAAGGAAACAGAGGGCAGCACAGACCATTCATCAAGGAAATTCCATTATTGTTTGTAACAGAAACATTTCAAGCAAGACGACAGTTAAGTAACTAGCCTGAAAAAACACACGCTAACTTCTCCTGCAACTGATGGGCAGAAAAGCTTACACCATGGAGAATGTTAGAAAATTACCCACGAAGCTAATGTTATATTGTAATGCGAATGGTTCTATGATCCCAATCTAATGTAAAATTCAACTGTTATACTAACTCCATCATCATCATATACTCGCATACCACCAAACACGCTGCATAATGGATAGAATTGTAGACTCAATAGTGTAAAATGTGCTGAATATCTGCAACCGAAGTTCAGGAAATGCCATATCCCACAGAGAAGACCAAGGTAACAGCATGTTTAGGACAAAATACTCCAGCTAAACATAGAAGTGACTAAGAGCAGCAGATAATTATACCACAACAACATTATACTAATTTCTAGGAGAAAGGAAATGTATAAGCTTGATCCCGCGTTTTCTTAGTTCGCGCCTCAGAGATCAACCCCACACATAATTTTCGAGGAAAAGATTTCGGTCCTAGAACATACCAAGCTCAGAAATAACAACAGGAAAACCCAATCAAATAAACAAAATGCATGTTGTACACTCATGTGGGCTGTCATATAAAATAAAAAAATGACAACTCTACATATCCATTATTGGAGTTATCCTCAATTACCATGAATTAACCAAGAAATTATAGATTAACAGAAATCTTTAAAAATAAACAAACCGAGCAAATACCCCTTGAATTCTCTTGCCAGTGACGGGGCATTTGGGTCCGCTAGCTCTCTTCTTAGTGCTCTGGTACACCAGCTTCCCTCCTAATTTATTAGAAAGTCAAAATAAAAATCACAAAAATCATGAAAAAAAAAAATTACCCTAAAAAAGAAAATCCCACTCAAGGGATTTCTGGAAGAAATACTCACCGGGGGTTTTAACAACTCTGTGTTGATTAGATTTGGTGGCGTAACTGTGCCGCGCCCGATAAGTCAGTCTCTGCACCATTTTTGTGTGTCAGCTCCAAGCTCTCTCTCTCTCTCTCCTCCCGCAGCTCCGCTCCTTGATTAAAGATCCAGACAAAAAGTTATGCAATAGTTAAAGAGTCAAAGCCCTAGATCGGACGGCTCAGCTCCACTGACCGTTTAGAACGAAAGTCGCGTTAGCTAAACGTCTCACTCCCTCAGAAGCACGCGTTCAAGGGTAATTATCCGTGAAATTTCACTTTCGTTCGTAAGGTTTCTGTTAATGTCAAAATAATCCCCAAGATTTCTGCTTTCGTCTGTTCTGTCACTCTGACGGAATTTTTGAAAAATGAATTGAATTTTTTGTTAATTTTCTAGAGTTCCGTTATGTTAGGTTGTAAGATATCGTACTTTATACACGATTTAAGAAAAATTCTAATATAAAAAAAATCCAAAATTACTCGTAACCCAATAAAAAGAAAGACTCATACCCAAATTTCTAAGAAGGGCCTGTCCAGCAGAGGGGCCGAAAAAGGATATTGGCATGGCCACCACCTGAACACCGGAACATTCGTGTTCACACGTGGTTAGTTCCAAACGGATAATTTGAAAGAGTGACAACTACATTATACAGAGGATGCCCAAGGGTCTAGGAGGATATCGAACTTTTTTAACTACCCACTTATCATATTGAAGGAAAAGCCTCCAACAGCCAAATAATTCAATCAAAAGATTCCCCTTCTTGGGGGACTCTCTTAATCCACAGGAGGCAAGAACTATAAAAAGGGGTCTTCCCCCTTGATAAAGGGTAACGTAATACTAATAATTTACATGCACAAAAAGATATCACACAAAGCACTTCAATATTGAATTATTGTTATGTATTACGCTTCTTTCAGTTTAATTTTTATTTTTCATCATTGTTTGAATGCTAACATATTTTTTACAGGTATTCTTTCCAAGATTTGTGAAAAACTAAGCTCAAAAGCTTCAAATTGAATATACTTAAATGAGCAACTTTTTACTCGCATTATATTTTTCTGCAACGATATTACCAAGAATCCAATTTCACTTGTTCTTATCTTTTAATTAACTGTTGTTTGTAATAAACTTTAAAAATATTAAAAGGCAAAAAGATTAACATAACAAATATTTATAAGTCTTATGTTTTTATCCATCCTTCTTTTTGCAAAAATTATTATTTGAAAGTTTAATGGAAATTAAGAAAAAGTACAATTTTTTATGGTAATATAAAAAAAAAAATAAGTACATCATTTGCTAAAATTGTTGAGGATCATCACATGAGTTTTAAACTGAAATTTGGATTCAATTTGGATTAATAATCCACTTTATTTCGTTTTATCTTTTTTCCTACCTATCGTTAGAATTTTTCAAAAGTAACTATCTCGATTTCATGGAGAAATTTATATAGAATCTTTGAAAAAGCTTTCCTTTCTAAGAAAAAAAGACTTATTATCTTTGGGATCTAATCCTACACCGTTGCTCAAGATTTTAGTGGATCGACTCTATTAAAAAAATGAATTCCTAATTTTTATCTTACATTATAGGATAAGTATATCTACCATCATGACATAAGTACGCAGTTATTCTTGTATTGACTATAAATCTTGGTAAAGTTTAAGGATGACATGGATAGAATTAAAAAAAACCCCAAGGCTAATTTCGCAAAATTAAAACCCTAAGGATGAAAAGGGATCTTCCCCGTATAAAGGGTATTTGCAAGGGTTTAACATAAGCGCTTATTAATTATTGCTGAAAATAGAGTTGTTGTTTTATAACTTTTGCTTTTGAAGTACTAAATGAAGTTGATTAAAGTAAAAGTAGCTCCCCTACCAACTTTTGTAGCATGATAGTAAAATTATATATATTAGGGTTTTTTTTTTTCGAACACTCCAACTTTAATTTTTTTTTTTTCACTTTTAGTTTTTGTTTCAAACACTCCCAATTTTTACTCTTAACTTATAATTTTTTCCACAACTTATTCCCACCATAAAATGTAGAAACTATTGCAAACATCCTTATAATTATATCAATCCTTTGATGGGAGCGAAGAATGATGTAGGTTAGGGAAAACTTGGGATATATTAGGTGATTATGGGGGCTTTTTCTGCAATTATTGAAAATATTTGTAATACAAGCAAAACTGAGCTTTCAAAAATCTTTGGCTCATTTATCCATCAAGATATATTTTGCCCTCAATCCCACGCCAATTCTGTCCACCAAATCTTGATACAAACTTGTGATCACATACTACAGATACAGATGAGCTTGAAAGCGAGCGAATTGTTATATTCTGTAAGTAATTATTCGGACACTCCAATTGATAATTATGAAGTTGTTAATTTTATGTGAAATTATTGTGTATATTTGTAGGGTTGATAGCATTTTTTACCGCAGTGAAAATACTAATATGTACACAACTCCCTGAATAATAAATAAAGAGCAATATGAAGTCTCAGAACCGCGTTTACTTTTCTATATCCAAAGAGAAATTATGAGGGAGGAAAACTTTTCTAAGTAAAATATTACACCTGGATTCCTGTAAGAAGAAGAAGTACATGCAAGAAACGAGCGAGCATCCTATGAAAATTAACAAGGGAAGAGGGAAAAAGCGGGCTCTACGCATATTTTCCTATTCACAAAGCTAATCCTGCTCAACTTGTTCCTACACCAGACAAGCTGGTCTCTTGTTATTTTCGACATGTTCAACACTTTGCCCACTAATTTCACATCTACTTGTGCGAAAAAGTAAAGCAGTTGGTCCCAATCATCTTCCCTACTCCGCTGGAATTTCCTCAAAATGCAACTTTCACTCCTCACCACATCCTTGAGCTTCCTTTCCTTCTGCATCATAACAACAAATGTGGTTTTTGTCTGTGTAGCAGTAATTCATGGATGAATCCACTGGAAACGTAATGAAATTCGAGTTTCGTTTGTAATTATAGGAGTTGTTGAAAATTGGTGTTAAGGGGTAAGGCTAACCTTTTGAAGAATTTTCCTGACTTCGAGTAGAAGCTTGAGGTCTTGAGGGTTGTGAAGTTGGGAATTTTTCTTGTGGACGTTGATCGCTAGAGCGGTGGAATCCTTGTCCGTTCGAACAAATCGCCAAAATATTTTGATTGATTCTTCCACGATGTCCACCAACATGTCGCTTGTGATAGCGCATTCGTCTCCATCTTGTTTCCAGGCCTTCTTTTTGTCTTTCACATTGTCCTCTGCCAAGGAGCCAAATTTGTAGTTTTTCAAATTACTACATTAGCTACATCACCTAAGATGAAGCAGTAGTTACACCGCCACATCCTGAGATTTAGGCACATCATAGAAAAAACTCTTGATTTTTCTTACAGTTATGTTTTATACTTGTCTTTAGGACAGAATCAGTAATGTCAAACATGAACTAGAAAAAGTGTTATGTAATCATCCTGTAAGTAAAAATAAAATCGCCGTCACCTCTTATGACAGGAACCTGGAGAAGATTACGAAGAACACATCGACTCTTGACATAACTCTGAACTCTTGTCCCCTGGAAAGGTCCATCTTCTATGAATCTTTGGACGAGCACTTGAAACTGCTGGAACTCACCGGCAACCTCATTGTACCGATGGATTCCATCGGGATCAGAGTTCCACAGATCTAAGGCTTTCTCGTATTGCCAGCGCAAGATTTCCCAGGACAGGCACGTCTGTCCCACGTATACCACCTCAAGATCGCCCTCCAACTCATTGACAAACTTCTTAACAGGATCACTGCCGTGGCTTTTATGTTTGAACAGCCAAAGGTTTTGAGAGACAAGGGATCTGAGTGTTGGAGCCGAAGGCTTTTGCTGCGATGTTGATTGGAAAGGATCCTTAAGCTGAAGAAAACCTGCAGTTGGTACAATTGCATGAAGGGTGTCTAAAGATTAAAGTAAAGCAACAGATTAATACAATATGAATTTGTGGACTAACCCATGGCGTACATCTTCTGGTAGTTCAAGATATCAAATTTACGCATCATTTCCGTGTAGCTTTTGTAGAATTTGTGAAGCTCATCCATGCAATCTTCATGCTGGAAGTTTTCGTCGATCTTCCATGGCTTCAAGCCGTCCATTATGTGTGGGGACTCCGATTCTTCTAAAATCGTGGGCAGGCCTGTCGCTCGGATCTTTTTGAGTTCCATTTTCAACTGCTCAATCAATTCTTGATGCTCCCACAGTGACTCCAGCTTGTTTGCGTCGCCAGAATCGGACATGGATGCATCTTTTAGTTCCATTTTTAACTGCTCAATCAATTCTTGATGCTCCCACAGTGTCTCAAGTCTGTTTGCATCCCCAGAATCCGATGTCGATGTATCGTTAGGCTTTGTTTTTTCAGAATTATTACCACTCTTCATTCTTACATCACCATTTTGAGGAAATTCAGCGTCAAATTCAAGACCTGAATTTTCATTGAAATCTTTCTCAGACAGAAAATCTGAGTTCAATCCATTGGGACTCTGTAAATTGTACTCTTCCAATTTCTTGACCTCCTCCATAGTATCACTAATTTCTTCATCAGCGAAATACTCTGACAAGTCCTGATTTTCTCCAGGCTCCGACAGTTCACTCTCTGACGATACTATTTTCTCGTCCTCACAATCAATATATTTGAAATCTCCTACAGACAGGAAACCGTCACTGTTTTCCTCACAACAAAACTGAGATTCATCAAAAAATTGTTCCTGTTCCGGTTCTTGAACTGGCAATGCCTTCTTTTCTGAACTTTCTGCAAATTCCACTCTCTCAGTTTTCTCATTTTCCTCTCCATCAAATGCCTGAAAACATCCTGTTTCCTCATAAACTCTCAAAAATCTTCCATCAACAACCTCCTCATCCTCAGAAAACTCACCGATTTCATTACCATCAATTTCATAAAACAAATCACCTGTCTCTGCCTGGATTCTGCTAAATTCTTCGAAGGTTGGAAACTTGAATTTCAAAGGTAACTCTGGTTTCTCTTCTTCCTCGGCATCAGTATCAAAATCTCTGAACTTAGCAACATCTTCCTCAGCTTCACTCTCCGACCCTGCTTCCAAAAGAGTTATTTCCTTATCGCTCTTCTTCAAGAAACCACCATATCGTTGCAACCTGCGTGCAAACAGAACCCGTTTAATTGAAAATTCCTAAGAAACAGAGAATGCTATGATGAAACTTTAAATGACAAAACAAGCCCTTTTTTTTTTTCCTTTTATTTTTTGGACCTGAAAATGTAGGTGGATATGAAAGTGAAAAGCAAGAGAAAATGTATGGAAACAGCATGAATGAAAGAAGTCAGTTTTCGACAAGAATTAGAGCCCATGTTGAGAAAACTGGAAATGCAGCTGAACAGGAAGAGATTTCCAGGGAAGCCATCAATTTAATCAGGGGTGTATGTAAATTCAGTTGGAAGCAAAGAAACAGGGGGAAATGCGGGTGACGTGATTCATGCCTGCTTTGAATGTTTCAAAGGGGGGAATGGACTTTGCACCTAAAGAACAAAAACGGATTCGGGTCAAAGAAAAAATCCGGGTGAGGGTGAGAAGAAGTTGAAATCCGACCTAACGGGAGGAATTCAAGGATGATGAGGATTGAAAGCAAGAATTTGAGGGGGGAGACAGTTACCCGGCAGCGACCGACCAGGGCTCACTTCATTCCCTGCGCTTGCTTACTTCCTAGGAATTCTATGGTTTGTTACATGGATAAGTTTCTTAGTTTAGTAAAAGGGGAAAATTGTTGAGCTTTTTTGGCAGGTTTTATGAGAATTTATCAGTTGAGATGTCAGTTTATGGGTTCACTTAATAGAGAGAGTGAGATTGAGGATTTACGTTTTACTGAGGACTGATTATGATAATAGGATGAATTTTCACGTCAATTTCAGATAATTGGCGTCGACAACTTTTTGACAGGCGGGAGGAGAAAACACACCGGTGGGGCCATTATCCTCTACTGTTTCCTACACAGATAAATATAAAAATGAATAATTACACTATTCTCTCATTAAATTTAATATAATTATATATAATTTTTTTGTGTGTAATTTAAAAAATTATATTTAATATCTCTAATATTTGTTTATATTTGACAAATAGATCATTTTGTTAGCTAGATTTTTATCGAATTTATTGATATTAGTAAAAAGATTGAATCAAAATTTATATTTACCATCGATTCACTTATTATTGACTTAATACAGGTCAAATGACAAACAATCATTATACATCTTCACAAATTAATGAATGACCAGATATATCTTCACTTTTGTAAGGGTAGTTTAGTTGGAAAATATTGATTTGACCTACTATAAGTTATTAACATGTCAATTGTGGAAAATATGAATTTTAATTCAATTTTTTTTTGTTAATATCAGCAAATTCAGTTAATTTTAATTAATGGAGGAATCTAATTATTAGATGCAAATAAATACATGGGTATTAGATATAATTTTTTAAACACAGATATATAAGTACACCAAATCTATGTAATTATCCCATACAAAAATATTAAATGAGGGTTAATTGCATTTTAACTTTGTCAGAGCAGTAATTAGCACAAAACTCCTTTTTATAACAAAAATGACAGTATGATCCCCAAATTTTTAGTAAAAACTTTACTGTCTCCCCCATTATGTCAAGCTGTTTTGAAATTTGATATTAAAAATATTTTATTATTATTTAAAAAATTACTAATATCTCTGATAATAATGGAAGTATAACAAAATTCTGTTAACTTCAATTAGGGCTTTTTCTAAATTTTGTATTAAATTACCCAAAATAACTATTTAAACCACGAATTAATTATACATGTTTTTTTTTAAACATTTCTGTGTAACAGAGTCCTTCCAACATCATATTTTTATATTTTTATATACCAACGTCCATCCAATATTTTTATATAATTTATTATTTTTTTTAAAATAAAAATAAAATTAATATTTTATGTAATTACATACAAGGAACATCGATAATCTCTCAAATAATGAGTGATATTTATAATTAGGGCTGGTAATTGGCCCATACATGGACAACCATAACCCCGCCCCCATCCCGAATTGGCAGTTCGATCCAAAAAATGGAGACCGAGGTGGGTAGTGAGTTCTAAAAATTGGACACACTTGGATCAGGGGCAGGCTTTAGGTCCATAAGAACACGCTAGGACATAGTTATATATATGCACATATATTTAAAAAAATTGTATATGACTAATTTCCCTATACTCTCAAGAATTAATCTTATGTGTAGTTTGAAAAATGTTATAATTTGTTTATGTTACTACGAACAATCTTATGTCTACGTGACACCTTTTTTTTATTCAAGTACTTAAATATTTGAGTTAGCAGATGGAATAATTTTATTTGTAAGTAATACATTAACTTTTCTTTATATTTGTGAAATAATTGATTTTCTTTTTACCAAAAAATGAAAAGAAAGTTGGGTCTATTAGATCAAACCCACCCCAACGGACTTTGTAGCACAATGCGGCAGAGCATAAAAGGGCAAGACGGTCCCAAATCCTTCTTAGAGTTGGCGAGGCAGATCCCAAGTTTACCCATGTCATAAATCCATCCCATTTCACTCTTATTCATAATTATATTAAATCTCAGTAAAATTTGAGGCAATTTACCCTTGTCATAAATTCAAGAATTACATTGTCTTTTTCTTTTCAATTCATAAAAGAAATTTTCATTTATTAGTATATTTATAGGGTTCTTATTGCATCTAACCTTATTAAATGGTATAGCTTATATTATATCAGAATTACAGTCACATGAATTATTATCCACACTCTATAATTTATGCTATTTAATAGTTTTTAATTGCGTTAATAGAAATCCTCCATAGACTTATATTATATATGCGCCTCCTACCTATGTTTCTTTTCTAATTTTGTTTTAACCCTATCTTTTCTATTTATCCACATTAGTCCTCATACATTCTACATTTTTTCAGTACATTATTTCATTTCCTTTTAAATGCAGTCCAATTATCCAAATCTATTTTGATTAGATTAATTATGAGCATTTAATTATGATGGGTATACACTTGTAACCCCTGCAATAAGACCAGATTACCCTTCATTAAGGACATTAGGGTCATTTCGCGATCAGGATCCGCGCCTCTTGTAACGGGCAGGTGGCGGAGGACCCGACTCGGGGTCGCACAAACTGACTGAACACCCGGACAATAGAAGCCGTTCGATCAGAACATGAGCCAGTAGAATAAGGCCACGTGGCCCAGTACCCGATACCCAACTGTGCTCTATAAATAGACCCCGATACGCCATTATTGAGGTAACTGCTACGTATTTATTGAGATAGAACTTTGAGATCACATACATTTATCTCGATCAACCTAACTTGAGCATCGAAGGGTCATTGTTGGGGACGTGTCCGACGAGCTCACGGTTCGTGTTTATTCTCAGGGAACCCGAAATCTAATCTAGGAAGAGTTGGATATAAGCAGTGAGATCGTCTCAGGAGATCGCTAATTTCGACCCGAATCAAATTACAAATAAGAGAATCAATATCTAATGTAATTTATCATATTAATGCACGCGCATTGACTACTTTATTGTTCGATTTTTATTTTCTTTTCTTTTTACTTGCTCTAACTAAGACAAAAAAAAATAAATCAAACTACTCGATACTCGATTGAACAAAGTTTTTTGTTCAACAAGTTTTCAAGCTCTGTTTGAGTTTGATTCAATAAGTACAAAAATAATAAAATATATTTAAAAATATTAAATTACTCAAGTTCGACTCGTTTTTTATTTAATTAGAACTTGATTAGACTGAATCAATAATCAAACACAATTTCATAGTTGATAATAATTCAAATATATTTAAACAATCATATATTTTACTCTGATTTGAATCATTTATAAAATTAATTCTATATTTGTGTAGGTATGTTGTCAATATAAGATACATATAATATTTATATACATATAAATATATATAAAGATGACGATGACATTTTTGTCGACTTATCTAAATACAGTTTTCATTTCTTTGTCGTACATTAGATGCCAATTGTCAAACATTTGTATGAACTTTAATTTATTTTCTATGTATAAGATATCATTCCCACCAATCAAACACAATCATAGAAGAATGGGATAATTATACTTCCCTTTCCTAAAATTTAATATAACTATATATAGACTTTATGTGATTTGAAAAATTATATTTAACATATATAGGATTTGTCATCATTTAACAAATAAGTTCCTTCGTTAGTCAAAATTCACTGAATTTGCTGATATTAACAAAAATAATAGGATAACAATTTATATTTACCTACAATTGACTTATTATTAATTTATTTCAGGTCAAATAACTTTTTATACGACTAAATTACCCTCATACGTATCCACAGATTAATACATGTGAGAAAGTATTTTTTCACCGTTATAAAGGTAGTTACAATAAGTTAATAATAAGTTAATCGATGATAAATATCAATTTTCATTCATTTTTTTTGTTAATATAAAAATATTCAATTAATTGTCACCAACAGAGGGGCCTATTTGTTAGACGAAAGCAAACCTCCGATATCCTAAATATAATTTTCTAAAGGGATAATTACACTTCTCTGGCATGAGGTTTGGCGTAATTACACGTAGACCCTTGTGGTTTGAAAAATTACATCTAGCACCCCTGAGGTTTGCATCTGTCTAACAAATAAGTCTCACAGTTAGTCAAAATTCACTGAATTTATTGATATTAATAAAAGAAATTGAATGAAATTTGATATTTTCCTTTGATTAACTTAAAGTTGACTTATTAAAAGTCGAATAATTTTTTTAGACTAAACTACCCTTATAACGATGAAAATATACCTCCTCACATGCATTAATGCGTGAAGATGTATGAAAGTTATTTGGTCATAAAAAGATTTATTTAATCTGTTATAAGTCAATTGGGGATAAATATAAATTATTTTATAATATTTTTGTTAATTATCAGTAAATTAGGGAAATTTGGACTAACGAACGGACTTATTTGTTATACGGAAGTAAATTTCAGGGGTACTAGATGTAATTTCTCAAACTATAAAAAATTTATGTGTAATTACATCAAACCTCAGAAGTAGAAAGTATAATTATCCATTTTCTAAATTATCAAGAGTTTATGTATAATTATGTCAAATCATAATTTATTCCTAAAAGAAAAATCAAGGATGAGTTGTTTGGTTGGGCCAAATGAAGAGGACAAATATTCTCGCAATGGATTTGTAATTCACATAGTTTGAGCATCTGGGCTGAGTTGTTATCTTTTTATGGGCCTTTTCACTATCATGAAATAAACTAAATCCCCTAATAAAAAAATTATTTATCTTCTTTTAAAGGTTTTAATATGTCATCAATTTCACTTTTCAAGGTTTTAATACGTAAAATATTGTTATTTTTCTTTTACATTTTCAAAATAATAATAATAATGACTGCAATGATGATGTTGATAAAAATAAATAATAATTTACTGACTTTATTGAGCCAAAGCAATAGATGGCTCATAGAATGCCATTTAATTATATATCAACATTTTATTGGGTGTTATTATTATCCAAAACCTCATAGACCCTCTCCGCGCCCTTATGCTGCTAGGACTTGTCCCTACCTATATCCAGCTTTATGTACTAGAAAAAAAATAATTATTGATTATAATTTTAATAATTATGAATTAAAAGTCATGATAAATAATTTTTATTGATCACAATTAGATAAGATTGATGCAAAAATATATATTTTTCACCAAGAAAAAGCTATTTATCATGGCTCAAGATACTACAGTCGACAACCGTTGTATGACCGTGGTCAATAACTATTTGCCACGACTATTTATTTTTTGACCATGACAATTAGCCATAGTCAAATGTTGCACTTTTCTTTTTTATGATGAGAGAGCATATTTTCATTCAATAGTTAACAATTTGTTTAAATATCAATAAAATGAGTGATGTTAAGATATTCAAAATGTGAAATACAAATGAATAATACGAAAATTATCCAAAATATGATCCCTAGGGGACAGCCTAGTGGTTTAGAGTTCAATATCACAAACATACACAATATTCGAACCCAAGACCTTAAATATGATATTTTGAACCTCAAACCATTAGACTGTCCCCTAAGAAAGTATAGGTAGAATGGGTGTGGTATCTACAAAAAGAGAAAAAAATCATTATGAATAACCGGAAACACGCATCATGTTTTACTTGTTACTAATGAATGGATTTATTACAATTTATTTTTCTATGATATTATAAATGAACAAATTATCTTTTGTGTTTTCCAAAATGAAGCAATTTAAAATTATAAATTTTGCAAAATACATTAGGTAAATTAATATTTTTTTTTTATAAAAGGATAATTTGCTAATTAGTAATATGAGAAAAGGATTGTTTGTATTGTTAACTAGTACGCGCTTTCTCCTCCACACCAAAAGTCGCAAATTAGGATTGGGACATTAAATTACACTCAACAAACACGACCTTTTAAGTTTGATGGGTGTTTTCGATAACATGAACTCGGCCTAGTATTTATATATGGGCATCCATAAATGCTTGCAGTCGAAGGCCTCATGGGCTTTTAAGAGATTTCAATATTGCAATAAATCCTTTGTTTAAAGATTAATTAAGGAAAAACATTGTAATTAATCTTAAAAAAATGAAATGTTATATATTAATTTTAATAAATTTTTATTGTAAGTTCGAGCACCATGAACATTATATATATATACTCTTATTTTTTTTATTTCGTTTGAACAAATTTGATATTTAAATTATTTATATATTGAATAAATTTTTAAATTTAAAGGTATTGAATAATGTAAACAGTCGTGACGAGCAAAAAAAATAAAAAATGGTCGATTTTCCAAAATCTATAAAATAAGTTTCCAAACATGGTGAAAGTACTAAAATGCCCCTCAACTATGAGAAAATTGACGAAAATGAAAACAACCAGAATCACAAGTTAATCTATAGCATTGGACGGGAATTTATAATTCAAATCGGATTTGATCAGATCAAAAACTAATTATATAGCAAGTATGATATATTTATAGTGTGATTAGTGTACAATTTAAGAAAAATGGCCAATAACATATTAAGTGTATAAGTACATTTGCCTGTGATTGATTTGAATCGACAGATACATTTGTGCTGTGATTAATTTAGTTCGACTAAATCTGATTTAAATAAAAATTTTCCAGTACTGGAGAAAAGAACTTTGCATGCATGGTCCATAGTACCCACGAGCTGTCCCGATGGCTAAACTTGTTCGCATATCACAACATTTTTTCATACTATAAGCATGAAAACAAATACATTCACTAAAAAATAAAATGAATTATTCTTTATATTGTAACGACCACAACTTAAATATCATGATAAAATAATATTATCCACCACAGTCCAACAAAAATAATATAAAAAAATTAATTTTTGACTACGGTTAATGAATTTTTGCTATTGTTTTAATCATAACAATAATATTTATTACAAGTTTTAGCTGTGATTAATATTTTGATCTTATTTATAGAAATAAATATTAATAACCATTATATAATCATAATTAATTAATATTCGCCAACTTTTAGGTTTTAATTATAACAATTAGTCATATGAAAGGTAATATTTGTTCTTATGATTGTGGTGAGTCCAGCAAAAGCAAATTTAGGGCAAAAAAGAAAGAAGAGTTGGTATTGAAAGGTATGGCAGAGCATGATGCATGATCCGCTGTGCCTGGAGCATATAAATCAAGCATGGACCACAAAATTAATGCATTTTCCTCTATACTTTTATTTTATTGCATTTGATTGGCCACCTGAGCAAAATTAATATATGAACCCCAGAACAAAAAAATTAAGAGAAAATAATGGAAAATCACAAAGAAAGCATATATTTTTTTAATAGCTTTATTTAAATTAGTCGTATTTAACGTATATATACACACATTAGATGTATAGAAATTTTTCCTAAATAATATATCATTGTAGACATATAGTGTGTATATATTAAATAAAAATTTTGGTACATTAACTTTGACTCTTATGGTCCATCTAGATATAGAGATCTAAAATTTTTGTATCAAGGGAAAAAAAAAAAAAAAGGCGGGGTATGCAAAACCAAGCACCGTCGTAACTTTAAAGGAAAAAAAAATGTTGTAATTACATTTTTCTTTCCTAAAATTTGATATAATTATATGTAAATTTTCAGTGGTTTAGGAAATTACATATAGCATCCCTGAAGTTTGCTTCCATCTAACAAATTAGTCCCTCCGTTAGTGAAAAAATTACTAAATTTGCTGATATTAACAGAAAAATTGAATGAAAATTGATATATATTATCGATTGACTTATTACTGACTTATTGTAGGTCAAATAATTTTTTTCGAACTAAACTACCCTTAGACGGTGAACATATACCTCCTTATATGTATTAATACGTGAAGACATATGAGGGTAATTTGATTATAAAAAAATTTACTTGACCCATAATAAGTCAGTAATAAGTCAATCAGGTAAATATACATTTTTTTTTCAACTTTTTTTTTATTTAATATCAGCAAATTCAGTGAATTTTGACTAACAAAGGTTCTGATTTGTTAGATGGAGGTAAATGTCAATGGTGCTAGATGTAATTTCTTAAACGCCAAGGAGTCTACGTGTATTACATCAAATCCCGGGGGATGAAAGTGTAATTGTCCCTAATTATATATATTTCATAATATGAATATATAAATTATAAAATAAATGCTTTTATAGCAGCCATACTTGCAATTATTTTCCAATGAAAAAAGAATAATTTTTTCAATTGATGTGACTTGCAATTCAATTGATTCTCCATTACGAGAGATATCGTCCGTTTCTAACTTCGTGCGAGAGTCATGATTTTGTTCTGTAAAGATGTCTCGTTAAGGAGGAACGGCCTTATATAAGACTTGTCAGCCACTCAAACCATTCATTTGCAACCAATGTAGAATGCTTGTCTAAATTATTAACTCCCAAACCAGAGATTAATTGAGAAGGGGCACATGGCCTCATTCCTACATAGGCAACTGAATGATGCAATTTTGAATTCAATCGGTATCCCACTGCACGAGATATTGTTCCCTATAATTTCATATGAGGCTCATAATTTTATTTGAAAAAAAAAAAACCCTTTATAAGGGAGAAAGTCTTAATCTAGCCAATCTTGTAAATCGAATTCATTACATAGGGAGGAATTTTTTCTAACAAAATGCCTCCCTGGAGAGAAATGATGTTAGAATTTCTCAATAAATCACTCAAACTACTCATTTGCATTCGATGTTGAATACGTACACACATGATTAGTAAAGATTCAAGATTCATATATAATGATATAGTGTGTATGTATAGCCTGGCATCAAATTATTGATGATGATTTAATTACAATACACGTTTCATATATTTATTGGATCTATGTATCACTACATAATCGCATTTTTTGTGATGGAATTAATTGATATGTGGACCACTAGTCCTATATATTATTGGCTCTATTATCTATTTGTAGGAATTAAAGAAAACATTACATTATTATTCCTCTTGAAGATCTTTTTTCTTGGATTTTTATTTGTCGTGATCAGATAAAGTAAATCCATCAAGGTACTGATAATTACTCAAATATAAGCAACCATTCCCAAAACTATATATGGGTTTTTGTTTTGAATTTGAATCTCATTACACGTAGGTATTATTAATCTATAATGATTAATTTTTAATCATAAATGTCAATCAACATATTAATTATTAAATTTTATGATAATTTATAATTAACTAACCATTTTTAATTATTACTAAAATAAACAACCAAATATATATATATATATAATTGAGGGTGGTGCATGGCAATATATACAAATTATATATCCAGTACTGCTCCTTTTCCAAAATGTGAGAAAGACTAATTGAGGTCTAATTAATTAATGTCGTCCCCACCACACCCCCATAATTTCTCATTAATTTGGCCCACATGCACCCATTTCTCAACATACCACCATTTCAATCAATTCACAATTAATCACAATGTGTGTGTGTATACTGTATATATATATATAGTCTGCGACTGTGTGTGTAATAGTGTGTGTGTGTGTGTTTGGAGGAATTGAACTGGAAATAGACAGGTAGATGATGAGATGAGTGTGCAACCACCACGTCCTGGATTTCTCACATCATTAATTAATGCAAATCTATATTTAGTACATTATACTTTAGCTTAATTAATTAATGCTGTTTAACTGGCAGCTGGACCATTTCATTTTTGGACTCTTCTATGATTCTTTCTTTTTTCTTTTTTCTGATTGGTAGATGACACTATATATTTCTTTTCGATATTTTATTTGATACGGAATTTGAATAATGTAATGAATATTTCAAATCTTTTAGTAATTATTTCTAATTTTACTGAATTTAAAATTTAATGAAGATTTCAATCATTTTGAAATATCTATCAAAAAATATATTCTCAAATTCAATTCTTGATGCATGAACAAAAACAAAATTGATGTACTCCACTTATATCAACAAAAGATAATCATGGTATCATCTCACTAGAAGGGATGGAATTGTGGAAAATCCATAAACGAGCCGTCGCCCATCCCCAAGCATTAAGACCAACGTTTGAGTATTTATTTTTAGAATTAATCTAAAATTTTTAAACAACAAGTTCTATACATTTTTAAGGTTTTGGAAGTTTTTGTTATTCTTGTGTAACTTTTGAATTAATGGTAAAGTCTTTACAGATACAGTATGCTGATCAAAAGAACAGACACACACTTCAGACAATATGTCTCTATTTGCTTCTACACTCTCTCCCTCACTGATTCCCAAATTGGGACTATAGATGACTGAGCTATTGATCGAGAAGGATTCTAACGTAGTGCAATAATATAGTCTTGAACCATCTTATTTTTGGACCAAGTGACTAAAATTCAGTGCATTGGATAACAAAGCGTCTAATTTTTTCAAGATGAGTAGATTAATCTACCATTCAATTGTACATGAGTTGTTACTATACTTTGTAAACTATTTTCAAGGAAAACTATAATTTCAAAATATTAAATCTTTTATATCCAGACGTCCGTTTTTCAAAATACTGCCTGACAGATTCTTGTTTCCAATTAACATTTATGAAATAGGGAATACTCCCTTATCATTTTTTTGTAGTGTACAAGCATAGTGTATATGTAACATGAGTTAAACAAATCACAATAACGTTTGTGGAAAAGGAAGAAAAGAAAAGAACAGTATATATACATATATTCTCTTGAAAATTAGCAATTTCGATTCCATGGATCGAAAATAGATACATTATGATCATGAATGGAGTTATTAATTAGAGATGGGATGATTCCTTACAATTACAGGCAGCCGTAGGACGCATACAAAAACTTAATAACATTGGCCCCTCCAGCATAAAGGCGAAGTTCAATTTCATTAACTGCAGACAGAGAAATAAAAGAAAATCAGGGCAACAAATTATTGTTTGCAGACCCGAAATTAGGGTTTTTGTAATCTGCAGCGCAGAGGGCCGCAAAGCACATTGAATGCCACGCGGGTTTTGGTGAGGTGGGGGGTGGGGGGCATAGGGACACAGCTGACTTTAGAGAGAATCCATGGTGGAAGTAAATGCCTTTGCTGTCAACTTTTGACTCTTGTCCTTTGTTTTTTTTTGGTTTTGGTTTCCAGGGTCAGCGTCATCGTTTGGAGAAAACACTGTTGTCTGTGTCTCCTTTCTATATATCCTGATTAAACAACCTTAGACCCCATTACACCACTGTCCCTCCTGTTTCAAAGAAAGAAATCAAGAGAGAGAGAGAGAGAGAGGAAATGGGGAGGCCACCATGCTGTGATAAAGTTGGAGTTAAGAAAGGGCCATGGACTCCTGAAGAAGATATAGTGTTAGTTTCATATGTTCAAGAACATGGTCCTGGAAATTGGAGGGCTGTTCCAGCAACTACAGGTAATTAATCAAATTAAACCCCATAATTTCTTCTTCGATCCCCGTCAGTTGCTGAAAAATGGAAGTGAAAATGATTTCCACTTTCCAGGGCTGAAGAGATGCAGTAAAAGTTGCAGGCTAAGGTGGACTAACTATCTCCGGCCTGGAATCAAGAGGGGAACCTTCACTGACCATGAAGAAAAGATGATTATTCAGCTTCAAGCTCTTCTTGGCAACAAGTACCAAATCAATTTTTCCCATGATTTATTTCTGCAATACTTACACAAGTTTACTACTGTCGACAGCTCATGTTGTAATTAATTAAAAATGGGTGTGGTCAAATTGTCGTCTTTGTTTGCAGATGGGCTGCTATAGCTTCTTATCTCCCTGAAAGAACAGACAACGACATTAAAAACTACTGGAATACCCATTTGAAGAAGAAGCTCAAAAAGCTCCAAAACGGGTCGGAATATGGATTCTCATCTAATAATTCAATTTCCAGGGGGCAGTGGGAGAGAAGGGTTCAGGCTGATATCAAGACAGCCAAACAAGCCCTCCACGACGCATTATCTGTTGACAACACCACAACCCATTTGATCCCTTCAAATGCCTGCAGCTTAGCCTACAGGAATCCCTGTCAGGCTTCTTCCTACGCTTCCAGCACCGACAACATAGCCAGATTGCTCAAACAATGGGGGAAAACTACAACACCAAAATCTGAACATCAATCCAAGTCTTGTTCAAGTACTCAGAATTCATCCAACAATACCACTCTGGATTCGGCTAATTGTACTGATCAGACCCAAAGTGGGGGGGTTTATGATGTGTCTCATCAAGGGTTCGAATCATTGTTTGAATCTTCAAGTTCTGATGATTTGTCAAGATCATCAGCTTCTCCCTGCAGCCTCGACATTCTCGTGGAATCCAAACCCGACCCGGCTGATCATCAACTATCAGTTCTTGAGAATTGGCTTCTCGGAGATCAACTAGGGAAGGATTATTTAACTGACTTCTCATTTGATGATGAAAATCCAAGTTTATTTTAGAAGGCAAGATTTTATCTTAATTTTTCTTTCTTAGGCCCTCATGACATTAAGGATTTTTTTCTTAACTTTTTTGTCTAAGTGAGGCCTGGAAATTAAGATTAATATCCAACGTTAATCATCTCCAAATTCAGTGTGGTTAACAGTAGTATAACATATAGTTATTAATTTGTCCCAGTAATTATAAGTGTTCTAAGTGAAAATAAAATTTTCTCTGTATGGTTCTGTCTGATAATTCTGTATTTATTGTTTGATGAATGGATTATTCTTTTTAGCATATGGAATAGCTATTATAACCTATTACGCAATATATGGTCCGTTCTGGATGAGTTTTGCGCTTTTTTTGTGAAGATGTGCCATCGAATTGCTCGAGTGAGAAAATTTTGGACTTTATAAGTTATTCAAACTCTTTGTTTGTAAATAAATAAAAAAAATTAAAATTTATAAATTATTCAAAATTTCAAATTCTTTATTTGCAATCTATTTAAATATGTGACTATGTCAAATTGCAATTAAGTCCCCTTTTAATTAATTTTATTGGCTGCAGCCACATATATTATTGTGCCATAATTGTGGCAAATTCAGTCGGCAAATACTAGCTAGGCGGTATTAAATGCTGGTTGTGAAGAGGTAGTCATCCGAACTTCATTTTAATTTTTATTTTATCCTAATAATAAATTTTACAGTTTAATAATGATCTTTTATTTATTAAAAGTTGTTCTTAATTAGCAAAATTTAGTAATAAAAATATGTAATAAAATTGTCACCAAATATAATTAATAACGAATACATATACCACGACGACGACGACAATCTAGTGACAAAAAATTATATTATTTTGTCGCTATAAATGTGTTAATTATCCGTAGTGATACTTTATGTACAATTCTAATCACTAACAATTATATATGACAAATTAAAATTAATGTAACTTAATATATATATATATATATATATATATTTAGTGATGTTTTCAAAAATTAGAATTTGATATTTTATTACCATATAATACTGTGTTTTAATTGTGGCAGTTCAAACCATAACAAATGTTAGTACTAGTACTTCAATCAATCATCAAAACAACATTTTTATTAATTGGTGATAAATCCAACATAATATATATATATATATATATAAATATTTATAAGTTTTACAAAATAAAAGCTACTAATTAAACAACTAACTAAGTTAAGAGACGTATGTTATGTATACTATTAAAAATCGAATACTTTGAATAATGTAAAATTGTAATACTAAGTTATTAACCATGACTTCAAAATAAATTATTCCCACCATTGTAATAATAATGACTTAAAAATTGTGTAAAATCAGTATTATCCACCAAAGTCAAACAAAAGTGATACAAAAAATTAAATTTTGGACATGATTAATGAACATTTGCTATGATGTTTGACTGTGACTAGTTTTAACGTTGTTTGTAGAAGCAACGACTAGTAACTATAACATATATATAGTTATAATTAATTACTATTTATAATATATTTTTTTCACTTTTAACCATATATAATAACTACCCATTGCCATAAGTAATAACAGATTGGATCAATGAATTGTTGATATCTTAATTTTGAGAAATTTAATGATCTTCAAGTCTTGGAGTGACAGTGAAGCTTGCCTAAGTATGTCCCTTCCACTGTCAGCAAGGCCAAACTTCTCCTAATTTCTGCTGTTAATTAGACATATATATGGTGAGTTGCTCAATTAATTCATGTTTTTAGTTCATCCAGATGGAAAAGTTCCTACGAAGAAGTTAGGAAAGCTTCGATGTTTCCACGTTGTTTGTTTGTGTATCTTAACTTATGTACGTTTCCTCGCCTTTTATTTTTTCTTTTCAACGATGTAAACAAATATTCTATATTAATTGTAAATGAAAATTCGAGCGATTTGTATACCCCAAGGTTTTCTCTCTTCGACAAGGAGACTTCTCAATAGAAAAGTGACTACTTGATTAATCCCATGTCGCGTGAAATATTATCTACTCTGAGTTCATATAAGCCTCACGATTTTATTATGATTCCTGAAAATGTGCCTTGTACATGGCTGAAGGTCTTAGTCCAACCAATCCTGTAGCAGGGTCACTTTTTTATTTCAGTTTTCATTGTAAAATTCGTATACATCACTCAGTGCATTCAAATTCAAAAAATTGATTCAATATATTAATATTTTTTTTTCCAAATCAACTAATATGTTCAAAGAAAACAAATAAATAAGAAACTAAAATAAAAATAATTTATATATTTATATTGGTGAGGCTCGAATTCATAACCTTTCA
Organism: Sesamum indicum; assembly: GCF_026168435.1. NCBI lineage: Eukaryota > Viridiplantae > Streptophyta > Magnoliopsida > Lamiales > Pedaliaceae > Sesamum > Sesamum indicum. The sequence goes on along the minus strand of NC_142664.1, from coordinate 3,603,238 downwards.
GTCCGTGAGATACCTGCCCAATTGTTGTTGGATATTACTGTTGTTTTCTTTAAAATAGTAACTTATAAATAAATTAATATTTAACCAATTAAACACGCTATCAAGCCTGGTCAAAAAATTAGGTGGATGCGTACATGCAAACTGATGGTGGTGATGGAATGCAAGTTGATTCCAGCTCATACATCTCCCAAATCGTAGTGAAATTGAAATATATTGTATAATTAATCACTCTCACACCCACTGTTGCTATCAAACATTCACAGGATATATACATTGTTACACTGTTTTTTTCTAAAATTTGGTGCACTTATATATATATATGTGATTTAAAAAATTATATTTAATATTTTTTATGTTTGTTTTCATATAAAAAATAGATCCCTTCGTTAGTTAGAATTTACAAAATCTGTTGATATTAACAAAAAAAATTGAATAAAAATTCATATTTATCCCCAATTGACATATTATTGGTTTATTATAGGTCAAACAATTTTTCTTTTACTAAACTATCCTTATAAAAGTGAATATGTACCTCCTAACATGCATTAGTGAGTGTGAGGATGCATACAGATAGTTTGACTAAAAAAAATGTTTGACCTACAATAAATTAGTAATAAATTAATTTGGGATAAATATAAACTTTCATTCAAAAAAAATGGTGAATATATGTAAGTTCGGTTAATTTTGACCAATAAGTTAATTTATTTATTTAATGAAAACAAACGTTAGATATACTAATTATAATTTTCAATTATAAAAAATTATGTATAAATACATCAAACGTTAAGGATAGCGTGTAAGTATCCCAATTTATTAAGGTAATTGCGGAGAGTATGTGAATAGGAAGCCGCCTTGGAAATCTGCGGAGCTTGCCTTAAATGCTGGCATGTGAAGTGTTTTCATCTTCTCGCTCGCACCAAACCCATAGAATTGAAGTCCTGCAAACAAAAATCCTATTTTGATTCCTCAACTTCAACCAAACATTTCATTTTTTCTTTTTTTTTTCTCCTTTTTTGAAGCGTGAATTAATCTTTTTGATTTTTTAGTAATACATGAATTCAACAAATATATTAATATGACTAATAATAATAACAAATTACAACAATTCAATTACTCACATAAATGCTCATACATTTGGTGGAATTCGAACACATAATTTCCTACTTTTTTTATAGGACCTCAACCTTAGTTTTAATGGTTAGACTAAGACATCATTGGTGAATTTAATCATTTTGTTCGTGAGTTAATTTTTGAGTAACTTCTCTTGACAGAAAAATTCGATCAAATCCAACTAATTAAGCCACTGTTATGGTGATCTACTGATGAGAGGGTGTTTGGGTCAGTTTATAAGTTTCTTAGATTATTTTTTCGTTTTAATTTTATCAATAAGGTGCATAATTTGGTAGAAAAACTACTTATAATTTTTTATTTGCATCAATTTGATTTTAGCAGCTCAAAAGTAGAAACTGTAAATAAAAAAATACTCTTCTTGACTTATTTTTAACAATAAGTTTGTAAATAAATGATGTGAATAACTCAAAATAATATTTAGTTCAATAAAAATTGCTCGTACTATATAATAAGTACGAGATCAAATAATCAGGAATCGACATATATATATATATATATATATAAAATTTGGAGTCCAAATCGTTGAACTATCCCATGCAAGACAATGTATTGCCGGAGTTATGGTGCGACGTCTGAACAAATTTTAAATGAAAAGAATATATCAGCATAAGTATTGATGAGGAAAATTACACAATTATCGGAATACCCCCCTATTTTCAGCACAATCACTGCACCTATGACTGCACCTACGACTACGCCTATGACTGCGCATGACGGGGCCCACTGTGCAGTTGCAGCAGCGGCGGTTGCAGGTCCGACAGAGGGTGACGTGGCGCGCCTTCACAGGAGCCACGTGTAACACATACAGAGGGTACCGTACCAGTATAAATACCCTCATTTATGGTATTTTATGGCTTTTTCACCTACTTTTACCGCCAATTTGTGTTCTAGTTTGATCCCATTATCTTATTTTCGATCCCACCTTTTCTGACTTAAGCATCGGAGGGCCATCGCCGAGGGCTTCTCGGCTAGTCTGACGTTTGCTGTGTTCTCAGGATCCACTCCAGGTAGCTTGAAAGAGGGAGTCAGCGATCACGATCCGATTGCTCGACCTAGCGACCCTGATCCGGAAATCCTAATTTTGAGTGACCTACATCAAGTATGAATTACAGGTTTTGATCAAATCAAATCCAGCCACCAACTACACCTGTCCATGAAATAATTGAATAATTAAAAGTGATTGAGTGTATAAAATTATTGAAGGGGTGGGCTTACAGCTATATATGAGAAAATGAGTAGGTAGAGAACAACCCCAATTCATTTATTTCACCCCTAATTATGAAAAAATTCATTGTAAATTATATTGATATTTTATTAAATTAGATTTAATTAAAAAAAATATTTTTATAAAAGAATAGGTAAACTCCAGAATATGGTGTTAGTGTAATTTACTTTTTGTGGTATTTGTATAAATTTCGCCACTGAATATGATATGTACTTGTAATTGCAACTACAATTTCAAGAGCGTACAGTGTTTGTAAATTTGCAAATGAGATATGGTGCTAAGTCCAACGATGGCATCTTGCATTCTGAAATTTATAATATTTTTGGACAATAAAATCTTCATTTAAAATAATAACACTTTGCACCCTTCAAGTACATAGATTGGCAGAATGCACCCTTTACTTGTTTCTCCAAAAAAATATTGTGGCAGTCTAAATATATAGAGTCCTTTCATTATTTTTAATAGATTTTTCCGACTAAACCCTAATTCTTTCCCTCATTTCTGCCTTGTTGTATTTCTCTAACAAGTCCTCTGTTTTTCTCTTCTCTCATTCGTAGCCATTTTTATTTAATATTAATTTTGCTAATTAAGTTCTCACTACTCCTAAAAACTCAAATGTTGATAAGTAAATAGCTGAAAATAAAGGAAATCAAGAGAGGAAGGGTGATAAAGAAATTAAAAGGCAAGAAGAAAAGGATTAAGAATGTAATTTGATATTGTCCAAGACTCCAAAGAATCATAATTACTCAATGAAAATACCAAGTGGTGTGTGATTTTATTTTTTATTTTGTACATAATTGAAGGGAAGACTATTAAATTAAATCGACAAAAGAATTCTTCAATTTTGGGCTGATGTAATTTTCGGACAAAAAAATCTGTCTGAAAAGAGTGGAGGGTGAATGCTGCAAATAGTTGTATAATTGAAGAGTGCAAAATTTTAAGATTTTAACTATAATTTCAGGGTGCAAAATGTCAATTACCTAATGTAAATTGCCTCCACATTCTATGAGGTTATATCGAATTATACAAATATTTCATATTTTTTGTCAAACTATTGGGTACATCCCCTGAGAGTTTTAGTATAATGCACTTAATGGGGTGGCTTAGAAAAAAATTCATTACTGGATAGATTGTATTTTGTAATTGCAACTACAATTAAAAAAGTATATTTATAATTTAAAAATAAAAATACTGTCTGTATAATTGGACCTAACTTAGGGGGTGTTGACGTATTTTATCCAAATTTGGAAGTGAAATGACTTTTTGTTTTGACTACAACTAAAAATTATAGTATTATTTATTAATCGTAATCAATATATAGTTAAAATATTTATCTTAATTTGTTTCATTGTTGTTGATTATGGATGGAAAAATGGGTGGAAATCTATGGTTCCAACCCAATCCACCTAGTTTTGGATTGAATTGGGTTTAAATTTTTTTAATATGGATTCATTTGTTTAAATAAATTTAAATAATTGATGGGTCCTAAATGGATTCTTCGTGTTTAACGTTTTATTAGTTTACCAAAAGTAATTTTAATAATAATAGAATTGATGAAATATATTAGTATAAATTATAATCATGAGTTCATTATGGGTTCTATATAGATCAGTAATGAATTTTTAAGTGGGTCGATGATAATTTCTGTATAGGTTGGTGATGGGTCTTTAGCTCTTATAATTGATTTAATTATACTATATATTATTAACTACTTTTACGTTCCAACTTTCCACATTTTTATGAGAAACAAAATTTTCAAAATTTATTTAGTAAATTATTGTTTTTTAAATTAATGAGAAATAAATTAAAAAAAAAGTGAACAATTTATAAAATAGTCAAAACTTGCAATTTATATGTGATCATTTAATTTTTTTTTTAATAAACTAACAGTATAGAATTATATTATAAATTTCAACGAACATATCAAATATCAATATCTAATAACAATTTATAACGAACTAACATGTACTATTATTATTGTGAGAAAGAATCATGGAGAAATTAATTGTACAACTATTCATCTCATAATTTATTTCGAAAGATGTGATATTTTTTAATACTTTACAAACTTTTCATTTTATATTTAACAAATAATTTTTTAATATGACCTGATTACTTTCCATAAACAATGAATAATACAAATTTAATCTTGTTATATTATATTACAAGTTGTAATAAAAATATTATCATCTTATTATTAATATTAAGTATAAAAAGATAAGTATCATCGACCCGACTAATGCATTTACAGCCCAATTCATTTTCAACTTATTAATTTAAATTCATTTTAAATCCAATCTATATTAAACCATAGTTTGATCTATTGTCCGATCCAACCCATCCATTTACTGTCCCTATTGTTGATAGTATCAACAAACCATAGTTTTTAATCTATTCTCATTGTAAATGTAGGAATACTCAATTTTCTTGTAGCAACAATAGAGTATCTAATTAACATACCATTTGATAATTTATATTTATGCTTTAATAACCATTAAATTACAAATAACAAAAAAATAAATTGAAATAAAATGAAATGAGTATCCACAATTTTGATGAAAAATTACATGATTTCAACTTCAACTACTGAGATAAAACATGCAATCGCATATTTGCTTCATATTTAAGGACGATCAAATGGTCGAATTGTGACACTTTATTTTCAGGTTATGGGTCCGAATCTTGAGAGAGTCGGGGACCAATTTTGGTACTCATCGGAAAAAAATTACCTAATTGTTACGAAGTTGTCGTGTCCGAATTTAATTTGTCACTGCTGTAGAAACCCCAAACTGCCAGTTTAGAGTAGCACTGTTTGGTAGGTGAATCCAAATCATTATGGGCTTAGTGTATTTAAAGCCCAAAGATTAATTGGTGAAGGGACGTTGAAGCCCATAACTACCTCATTTTCATAGGCCAATTTGGGCCGAAGGAATGGCCCAAATAATACAAGTAAGTCCATTTCCTGATTCGGATACAAATATGAGTATATTTATGCAATTTTTGTATTTTATTTGCTATGTCGTGTAAATATATTATTTTATTTACATATTATTATTTGATTAAACACATTTTTTGTAATATTTTTCAGAAATAAATATGAAACATACTAATCGAAATAGAATTTATTATTTATGTGAAGAAATAATTATTATTGACAAACAACAAGTGAAATAAATAAGTAAAAAACAGTATCGTTTTAACACATAGGAACAAAATAGTCTTTGATCAATTAAGTATATTTTAGAAGCAATTTTTCTCCAATCACCATTCAGTGTATCATTTATCTGCTTTTCACTTTTCTTACTAACACTACATACTTTTGATTCTGCTACAACTTCCAAAACATACATCCTTTCACTTCTCCAAAAGTAAAAATGTTGCCGTGTACGTATTAAAATATAAAATATTAAATGATTCTTCTCTCATAATTATTTAAAAATAAGCTGCTAAGAGATTTTTATCATACTTTGATTGTAATATATTTTATTTTTAAATTATTTAAAAAATATATAATAATAATATAATACGAAAACATGATAGAAGATCAGATGTTACCGTAACTTCCCCACAAACCAAACCCCATGTTACTTAGTTATGGAGTGAGATGTGGGCTTCTGTGATTTTGTTGGTGATGTGTTAATGTGGAATTGGTGGGACCCCCCTTCCATGTACTTCTGTGATTTTCTTTGCTATTAGCATTAGGCCCATACTATGTTTCCAACAACTTTTCAAGTGCTCTAATCACTTTTCTTAACACTTTCTCACACTACTCAATTTCCTCTTTGTTTTCAACTCTTTCCAACATAATTGTAAAATTTATTCTTGCCAACTAAAAATTAGAGGCGGTACGTGTAATGATGTTGACATTTTTAGTGGGTTGTATGTGTAATCTTTTGAAAAGTAGGAGTAATTTTATATAAATAACATTGACATTTCTGATTTCTATATGATTAATTTTATAAAAAACAGAAATTATCTGTGTAAATAAATCATAAGTCACGAGATGTAAATGTATAATTCCTATACTTAACTATATTCTTTTAATTTCAAAGGGAATACGTATGAACCACATGTCAATGTGGTACTAGTCATCGAGAATGTAAGATATGGTTTTGAGATTATTATACATACATTCTCGATATAGGTGTAATTATGTATATAATCGCGTTTTATATAGTAGATTTTTCTTGCTCACGTGATTTGTTAGGGACAAATCTTTAAGCGTTTATCAATTTATTTTTTAAATTAAGCAGAAAAGAATGCATTATATGTTTAAATTAAATGGATTTAAAACTAAATGTTGAAAGCAACTCCATGGCTAACATAGTAGTGAAAGTGTAAGAAACACTAACATCGGCAAGGTTAAAGATTCGGAAACGCGAGTTTAGTGTTGTTTGTTTTTGTTTTGACAACTTTTGACATTGTGGTTGTGAATAAAGATTCTCTGTTTCAATTTCATTGTACTGTCTCTTTTCTCTCAGAACCTTTTTCATCTTTTCAGTGCTTCTGCCTGGAGTTTTGCACATTTTCCATCAAAACCACTTATGCATATATTTATTCAAATAAATAATTAAACTTTTTATAATAATTATATCTACACCTCCTAATCTATAATTTTTTTTATATATATAAACCACTTATATTTTTTAAAAAATTATATATACATTTATCAGAAATATCGACATTATTCAAAAAAACCACCCCTGGTTTTTTGAATTACACAAACTACTCTCGAATTTTAGAATTACACATATACCCTAAAAAAACGTCAATATCATTACACCAACTATTTCTGACTCTCGACTATCATGGGTGGTTTTGGTACTTACACGGAATATATGGATGATTTTCTATAAACAAATCATACATCATGGAAATATAAATATAATTATTCATAATAATAATAATAACAATAGTTTTTAATTTATTTTCCTGAAACTCTACATTGAATTTAGACTAAATTCAACCACACATGTTATGATGTGTGCAGTAAACCCAATATTATATATATGGTGTGGATTATTCAGATATATTAAATTTAAGACATATATAGTATAAGAAAAATTAATATATTCCACCTTAAAATTAATTTTTACTATCCCAAAAGTTGGTGAAATAATATTTCATTAATTAAAAAAAATGGGTCCATCAACTTTTCATTTCACAAACTTCATAACTTTATTTTTGATGAACTTATCCGTAAACTTCTTACATTATCAATTAATTATTTATTACAACATATAGGTCAAAATGAACATACGAAAAACGAGTCGCTCAAAGCCAGCAATCCTAATTAAAATCCTACGTACCGCGAGTTTCGATGCTTTCTTTTAATTACACACAAACCGATGATTAAAACCTACTCAACTGCATGATTGGTCCCATGATCTCATCACAATCTCCTCCTACGTAAGAACCCGCTGTCTTCCATTAATTTCCTGCACTCCCATGCATCCGATCATGCCCCACCCAACCCAGCGGAAAAACAACTAAAAAAAAAAAAAACTTGAACATTTTATTAATTAATATTATTTTCAAGACTTAAAAAAATAATAATATCACAGTAATCAGTGCTCTCAACGGTTTTCCACCTTTTGCTGCAGAAAGAAATAAAGCTTGATACCAGCAATTAATAATTCCCACCTTTTTCTTTTATCAATTAATATAAATTATTCCCATTATTAATAAAGATGGGAATTAGCGATTTTAATTTTCTACTTTAAAATCGTATTACATCTTTTACTTAATTTGGTATGTACCCATTATATATATAAAAAATTTAAATAAAATAAATATTATCATTTTTATACACATAACGAGTGTATATATATATATACGTGTGATGCAATATAATTTAAAACAGATTAGCAGTCAATGCGGTCGTAATAATATTTTAATTAATTATTTTTAGTGGGAGTAAAGGATGTAAAAATTAGTGGAAAACGTGGCGGTAGAGAGGATTAAGAAACACACGTGGTGGAGCATGGCGGTATAGTTTAGTATACGTGGCTGTGTATTTTAAGGTTGCTTAGTTGAGTTAATTAACGGCTAAACACCTGGTTTTCCATGCACTAAACTCCAAGAAACCCTACGTCCGAGGTTGGAGATTCTTGTTTCTACACTTCAACTACTGCTTCCATGCTTTTCTTACCAATTCTCGTCTACATAATTTTATTGGATATGCATCGTAAATACTATTCATAATTTTAAATTGATTATATAGGAGTTTTTGATCATCGTATGCGAGCGCACGAGACGATGGAGATGTTGTGATCGAACCTCCTGATGGATTTATATGCTGCTTAATTTTTTTCGTCTGTTTTCGATGTGGGATGTGAGTTGTCATATATATATATATATATGTATAATATTTTCATGAGATGTTTTTTATTTTTGTCTAACAAGAAATTAAATATAGTGCAGTTTGATATGATCTTGTAATAAAGAAAAAGTGAAATTAATTACTTGAGGTAGGGATGACAATAATCTCTAACTATCAAGCTCTTCTGCAATAATAAGTGTAGTAGTAATATACGGAATAATTACATTTATACTTATTATTTATAGTCTATTTATAAAGAATATTGAATATTAATTTTTATAAATAACTCTTATTTTTCGAAAAGTTACACATATACACACATTCTTAAATATATGAATAGGGGGTAGGGGTGTTTTAGTTGAGACAGAAAACGCTCCGCTCGACAGTTTCAAAATTCTATGGAATCCGACAAAAGTGCTTTCAAGTTTTAGGGATGTGGCCATCGTACTCGTACGTGCACCACCAACGTTGCTGCCCTTGTACTAAAACTCAGAGCCAGGAATTCTTCCATGTTTTCATTGGAACTTTGATTTAAATTGAGAAAATACAAGCAAATTATTTAATCTTGAAAAGAATTGCATAAAATAATAATGATCTATATAAGTTATGTATCGTACCCTTTTTTTTTGTCAACAATATTTTACTCATTTCAATTATTTTTAATTTATCGTCAATTGTTATGATCAATGTTTAAGATTAAAAATCATTACACCCACGATATAGGATTGAATCCTTGCAAAGACGTTTGGTTTGACGAGGATAAACATATATTCTAATCTATTTTTTGATTCCTGTGTATGTAGTTAAACTTTTGCTCTTCACAATAGTAAGTAAGCTATAAGAATTTTAATCAATGCACAGGACGCACTCAGAATTCTTTATGACGGGTTCATGGCGTGTCACTCTTGTTTTCTTGTTTGATTCACTCACTCGAATGCTATTTAAGAAAACCCGTCATTACCATCCACATAGGTTATTAGTATTCGCATGCATGGTATAAAATTATTTAAAAATAAGTCATTTTCTTACTAAAAGTAAATATAAGATATTCCATCTCAAATAGTCAAAAACTTTTAAATGAATAAATGAGATCGAAAGTTTTTTTTTTAAAAAATTTCTTGAAAGAAAAAGAGTGGAAATGGAGAATATAGGGGTAAAATTGCAAAGGAATAAAAATAAAGGGGGGGAGTTGGAAGTAGAAAAAGAAAAGAGGGGTGAAGAGAAAATGGAGGGTTGAGTGTGTCTGGTCCGAGACAGGGAAGATTGACAAATTAAGGTGGGTTGAGTAAATGCAGCAGACCTGCCCCTTTCTGTTTTACTTACATTTACATCATTTTGGTAAATATATGTAACTCTCACGCAACCAATAATTCCTCTCTCTTTTTCTTTTTTCCTTAATTTCTCTTGTCTGTTTTTTCATGTCATAAGAGGGGTTGTAGTATTTCATTTCATATTCATCCTAAATAAAGAGTTTATAAATTAACAATTTTTTTTTAAGAAAAATATGTTTTTTAACACAAGACTGTGAAAATTATACGAAATTACAGCGAAAGAATATCTTACACAACACAACACAAATTGAGTTGCAAATTGCAACATTTGGAGGTACAAGTGGGAATGAGACTTTGTGCTCATACCAAATCATTTATTTGGGATTGATGATATAGATAAGTGTACCTTTTTAAAAATAAAATTATGAAGTTTATATAAAAATAATATGAATAAGATTTAGCGGAAAAAAACAAACAAGAGTCTTTCTCTAAAAATGAAGTGGCTATGTGAAGATATAAAATACAAAAATTGATTGTTAATAATAATGTATTATAGGAAAGATGATAATAGATTTATGATAGAGAAGAGAAAGGGTGGAGGGAAGGGGAAGAAGTTAACCAGAGATTAGAACCCAGGTTAAAAAACAAAAATGATAGTGGTTAACAAGGACGACCACAAAACCTGGATTTTTATTATCTACAGTCATCACTTCTCATTATCATCATCATCATCATCATCAACCAAACAAAACCAGTTTTCTCTCTCTCCTGTTCTTCCTTTCCTTCCCCTCTTATTCTCCACCCTCTTCCCCACATGCCCAAAGATTCTTGCTTTTTCCCTCAAATCAAAACCCTAACTCTCACTCTAATCACACACTCTTAACCACAGATAAAAGAATTTCTTCTCCATGTAAATTGTTTCAGCTGCCATGGACTTAACCAATTCTACAGTCAAAACCCCTGACGCTGAAACTGAGACTCCCACCCGGATCCAACCCGCTAAAGCTTCTCCTTTCACCAACGGTGTCCTCAAGCGCCACCCCCCGCTCCACCTCCACCACCCCGTCGTCGTCACTTACAAGGAATGCCTCAAGAACCACGCCGCCACCCTCGGCGGCCACGCCCTCGATGGCTGCGGCGAATTCATGCCCTCCCCTACATCCAACCCCGCTGACCCCACCTCCTTGAAATGCGCCGCCTGCGGATGCCACCGCAACTTCCACCGACGTGAGCCCGATGAATCGCTCCTCCCCGCGCCGCCCAACGCCACCCCGGCTCTTGAGTACCGGCCCCATCACCGCCACCACCCTCCTCCTCCTCCTCCTCCTCCGCCACCCCCGCGTGGGAACAGCGGCAGCAGCCCGAATAATTCGCCGTCGCCCCCGCCGATCTCCTCCTCGTACTACCCTTCGGCGCCGCACATGCTGTTGGCGCTCAGTCATGGCCTTTCCGGCCGACCTCCTGACAGCGGCACTCCAATTTCCGGCGGCATTAACGCTAGCTCCGTGCCTCTACTCAACTCTAACAGCCGTAAGCGTTTCCGTACCAAGTTCACCCAAGATCAGAAGGAGAAAATGTTCGAATTTGCTGAGAGAGTGGGGTGGAAAATGCAGAAGAGAGATGAAGATGTGATTAGTGAATTTTGCAGTGAAATTGGAGTGGACAAAGGGGTGTTCAAAGTGTGGATGCATAACAACAAGAACACTTTTGGTAAGAAAGATCAACACCAACCCCAGTTATCTAACACCACCACCACAGCTCCGCCGGCCGCCACCACCAACGGCAGTGGGATCAATTTTGGCTCCGCCTCGGAAGAAGGGCACTACCACCACCACCAGCAGCACGAGGAAAACTATGACAGCAAAGAGAATGTTCATGGGCAAGAATTGAGCCACCACCATCAACTTCATGATAACAGTAGTACTGCTCATATTCTTGGTACTAATGGCTCTTCTTCTTCTTCTTGATCTTCTCTCTCATGGTGGGATTATGGATTAAAATAAGTTGTTAGATAGCAATTACCGAAAAGAAAAAAAAAAAAAAGGGGGCAAGAGGAAGCGATGGATCGATGCTGCAGCGCAATCTGTTAGTTTCTGAGTTTTCTGCTTATTTTAGATTTTACCTTTAATTTCTTAATCTTGTTCTTAATTAGTAGTTATTAATATGACTAGTCATCAATCATCATCACTCTGAGAGTTCAAAAATGGAGGAATTCAATTATATTATTTTGATGGGTTATTTCATTTGTTAATTTCGCGACGGTTTTCGAGACGGTTGTTCTGATCTTAAGATGAAGGGTTTTTCCGTCCGGCAATCTCTTCCTGCCGCCGTCAAGATCTCACCTTTCCCCATGCAAGAAAATGAGATTAAACCCTGATTTCCGTGTAAATAAAACACAAGGGGTGGTTTGTCTGAGATGAAGCAGCAGAAAGCAGCAGTGTTGGCATAACCTGCGACGGTTTCTTCTTGTAATAATTAATTTATTACATCTTTTACTGTAGCAGCTTACAACCTGATGATATGATAAAACAAAACAAGATCTGCACCCACCCCATAATGTTATCTAATTAAAAAGAACATTCCTAAGTATTTAATTTAATTTAGTTTAATGCCCTGTTTGGGGGCCTTAGATTGTCATGATCCCAACTTTTATTCTTGCCTTCTTTTGCTTTATCCTCCCCATCTCTTTATTAATCTTTATCCAAGTGGATAATATCAGACAGTACATTTCCATTTTGGGTTTTCCAAGTTCACTAATTTTGACTTTTGAAGTGGGTTAAGTTGATACTTATTCATACTTTATCTGGAATTTAGGTTCTTTGTTTGTTGGTACAAACAATAATGAAGTTTGATTTGGTAATAATCATAATCTCCATCTTTTGAAGTAATCCAAACAAGTCCTTGTAGCTGTGAGATGTGTTTGGTGGGCTTAATGTGGTAATAAAGCTATCCATAATTAGCTGAGGCTAACCCAACATAATTGCCAACTTAGCTAATCTAACCTCCCTCACCCTCACCTCTCTACATTCTCTCACTTTCCTTTTAAGGGAAGCCCAAATAATTAATATTGCAGGGTGGATTCCACTTTTTTATTTCAAATTTTATTATTCATTTAATTTATGCTTATATATATATAACTTTTTTTCTGAATAATAAAATATATAATATCTATAAAACCAAAATTGTTAAAATTTTAAAAAAATATTGAATTGAGTTATAAAAATTAATTTGTGTAGAATTAAAAATACCACCTATAAATTACAGAATTAAAATTGCATTTCTCCCTATTTCTGTACATATGTAATGCCTTGTAAAAGTTTTATGGGACCCGTTTAATAATATTATACGAAATCAATTCAAAAGAAGATAATTAATTAACACAGTTTTTTAATGTTTTATTTTTCAAAATAAAAGAAATAATAATAAAAGCATAAGCTATATGTCTTGTTGGAGGGGTGCATGCGATTGCCATATTCTGATTGATTCAACAACCGAAAGCATGGGGCGCAAGGATTCTGATTAATGAAGGAATGGGTACCAATTGGGCATATGCCCACCTCCCTAACCCATTTTCTATCTCACTTTAATATTATATAAGAATAATTATTTTTTTTTAAATTTGGTATATTTATAGTTTAAAAAATTATATATAGTAATCATAATATTTGTATCCATATAATAAATAAATCCATTTATTAGTTAAAATTCACTTAATTTGTTGATATTGACAAAAAAAAAAAAGATAAAAACCTATATTTATCCTCAAATGACTTGTTACTGATCCATTGTAGGTTGAAGAATCTTTTAGAACCAAATTGTCCTTATAAGGATGACAATATACCTCATCACACACATTAGCATGTGAAGATGTATAAGTGTAGTTTGATCAGACAGAGATTCGTTAGACTTGAAATAAGTTGATAAAAATAAATATGGATTTAATTCAAAAAAAAATATTTTGTTAATGTTAATAGATTCGGTGAATTTTAAGTAACGAATGATCTATTTCTTACATGAATGCATTTCAGAGATATTAGATGTAATTTTCAAACTACATGATGTCGAACATAATTATACCAGACCTCAACAGAGGATAATTTAATTATCCCAATTGCATAATAGTGTTGTCATATCAATGACAATCAAATTTTCAATTTTGCAATTTTTATTAGAATTATACAGTAAGTATAATATAAACGACATCAAAATATAATAAAAGATTCTCATGGATAAATTAGGTGGAAATTGTGAGATTTATATATATAATAGAGAAATGGCAGCCTTAACACACAAGTCATTATTGCAAATTTTTTGCTTGTCTCAACTCAACTTGCATCGTAAACTCCTATCATTCTTTCTTCAGACAACCGAAATCATCATCATCATTATGGGAACAAACATGTTAAAATGTACTCGCTTGTCGTGCAATGCTATAACTGTTTCGATGAGTTTATGCAACTCAAAATCACGAAATTGAGGTCTTACGACTCTAATGAATTTAAATTTTATAAATATGTATGCAGATTTTGTTCTGTTTTAATACTATTTATTTGGTCCACTTTGATCATGATTGTTGATTGGTTATATATTTTTAATATTAATATTGTAATTGTCCGTAGTTGAGATTGTAATGTAATTATAACTGTTTTACTCAATAAAAAACTATCATGAGTTTATGAAAATAGTTTTGGTATGATCTGGTCGCAAAAGATTATTATAAGTAATTTCAAGAAAAAATATATTTTATAAAATATAAAATGCTCCAGTATTTTTGTACTTTGTAAGATACGTTGAGTTTGATGCCCACTTATACTTAAGTATTATTCTAGATTGATAATTATTTTTGTAATATATGATTTTTACGGTAAAAATTATTAATTATATGCAATTAATTTTTTATGGTTTTTAGTTACTTAACGAAGAGAGTAAAGTATGCAATTTCGAGACGTGAGAGATTTCTTTACTAGATAAGTACGCTGCCTTCCTAGCTAGTAGAGGCCTAGTTTTAAAGATCAGGGTTGCTTTGCATTTTCGTTCGCTCTTGTTAGAAACCTTTTCTGAGGTTTGTGATCCGACTGTGCTATGACTCCCTTGAGTCTATTTTGGACTGTGTCATTGCCATTAGTTATAACTTTCAACGCAATGAAAAACATTCAACCTAACAATCGTTATTAGGGCTTTTACAAGATATGGTTATTTCTTATACAAGATAACCATATTTCCGACCAACTGATTCTATTAGGAACTTTTGGTTAATCCAGAATTTCACATTTTTCACTTGAGTAGGATAATAATAACTTTACAGAGTTTTTCAACCATCACGACATCATATTTATTTTCAAATTCAAATATTATTAAAATTTTAGTTACTATTTCAATTACATGTTAGGAAATCCTATATAGAGGGCATCACATGTTAGGGCAATGAGGACCCATTATGGTGCTTAGGCTTTTCAAGGAGAGTTGGAGGGATGAACCAAAACAACAAACATGTTGTGTGGAGGAGGTAACTCAAGCAAGAATAGATTTGAGGACAATAATAATTAATTTTGATAGGATAGGGGTCCCAAAAAAACATACACTACAAAAAGGACCAAGTATGAAAAAGGGGCTATGCCCTAAGTGGGATAACTTCAATTACAATTAAACCTTAGGGCTAATTGTAGGTCATGGATGCTCCTCTAAATACTACACTCATTCTACAACACACTGCATTTGATAATTGATACATAACTAAAAATGCATTCGATATTGTAAATAAGCAAATTATTCTTTCATAGAAAAAAAAAAAAAAGCTATTTGCCTCCCTATTATTTTAAGATGAAGCAATTTACCTCTCTGAGCACAAAAGTGTAAATTGCTATTTTTTTTTTTCTATAATAGAGAAATTTGCTTATTTACAATATCACAAAAGGGGTGAATTGTTGTTCACCCTTGATACTTTATTTTTAAATATATATATAACAATTATTCACACGCTTATAAGGTACTTTAGTGGGTGTATAATTCAGATGCTACAAAATATATGGTAAATTTTTTGGAAAAGAGCTTATTAGCTCTTTAAAAAAAAAAAAGGTAGGTAATTCCCAATTTATTTTTAATAACTTAACAAATTCCTTCAAATTACTTAAAAATTTGGCATTATTGATGTCTTATTAATTTCATAAGTTTATTTTATCCAAATACTTAACGAATTTATCTTTAAAATAAAAATAACATCTTTTAAGTATGGAGTGCAACATCATGAATGGGCATCCACGGTAGGATTTGACTGGTCGTAGGGCTTTTTAAATTTTGTTTGGATGTGTACGGTTCATTACATCCCCTAAAATCTGGGACTCCCCCTTCCTTAGATTTAATGAAATTCACTTTGGTTGGTAGGGGGAAATGTGGGATGGTACTGTGTGGGATGCCTTATTAATTGTTTTTGTATGAATTGGGGTATTGTACCTTATGCTAATTTATGGCGAGTTTGGTCTATTATTCATTTGTACAATAATCGGAAGAGAATATTAGTTACAGAATTCAATATTATCATCACTTTTATATGATTTATAATTTTGTAATTCTTAAAAGTCAAAATTATTATATCAATAAATATTGTTTGAATTGTGAGGTCACATTGTTAAAGATCAAGATATTATAGTATTTTATAATAATTATCAACTTAATTGAGAATCATTTGTAATAAGGTTTACAAATTAACAAGTTCAGATATTCGCGATCAAGAAGTACGTCTCCAATGAGGCCTCGTAAAAATAAACCCTTATCTATGTATATTAATATTAAAAAAACATATATATATATATATATATTATTTAGAAGCGATGATTTTGATACCGCTATACCAATTTTTTTATTGTGTCGATAATACTCTAAATTAATTTATTTTTATTTATTTGTTTATTTGTGTGTGGAATATAATGTATTGATTTATGTATTTTATTTTTATTTTTAATATATTTTTAAAGCATAAACTATTATTCATTATATCCGTATAGGGACGACGTGCAACGACAACTAGTAAAATAAAATAATCATTCACACATTTGGTATAATCAATACCTTTTTAATAATTTTAAAGGGGAGTCTTTTTTATTTTCTTTCTTCACTCTCCATCAACCCCATATTTATATTATTGTCAATTCTCATGCTCCCATATCGCAATTAATAAAAAGTAAATTCTTGTTTAATTATCGATATCAGGGTCTTTTTTATTTTTTTATTTATTTTTATCTTTGATGTGTGATTAATGAAAAACGTTAGGGAAATATCAAAAAAGCCCTTCATTAAGAGCATTTATGTCATTTAAGTGGGGATCCGCGCCTTTTCCATCGATTGGGTCGAATAGACCCGACTCGGATCCATCTGCCTTTGAAAACCCGGACAATTGTGGCCATCCGATCGCGGACGCTAGCCAGCAGGATGGGGCCACGTGGCTGGCAAACTCTGCCCTGCTGAGCCCTATATATAGATCTGAAACGCCGTCATTAAAGGTAACTGTTCTGCATTTATTGAGATTGATCTTTGAGATAGCACACTTTTCTCTCGATCATCCTAACTTGAGCGTCGGAGGGTCATTGTCGGGGACGTGCCCGACGAGCTCACACTTTGTGTTTTATTCTCAGGGAACCCAAAATCCGATCTCGGTGGAGTTAGCATCTGTGTCGAGTACGCATCTCGAGGTCGCTGAATTCGAACCGAATCAATCTTAAAGTATTATCTTTTTCTCTATATCATATTTTTAAAAAATTATGTTCATTTCCCTTTTATTTAAGTACAAATAAATACGTACAATCTAAACTCCAATTACAAAAGAATTAATTATTTATCTTTTCTAAATACACACATGTCGAATGTGTCGTGTACAACTGGTAAAACTTCTATTCATCTTAAATATATTTTTGTATATTGGCATAATTAATAACATAATAAATCATTTCATCCCAAAAAAGTTAATGTTTGAAGCAAGAGAATTCCAGAAGCAGCAGGCGACCAAATGAAGCAATAGTGCCTTAATTGCTCATAGAAACAGGACCACCTCATCGCTATGACCATAAAAGGATGCTGCATGCATACTGTTTTTTTTTTTTTTTTTGCCCCTTTTTTTCTGTTTTTGGCAATTTCTCAAATGGTCCCTTGTAATAACATTCAGCTAAAAAATTATATATAAATATATATAATATACTTCACAAGTGCTTTTACGACCCTTACCTACCCCATTGTCGTAGTGTTTGTCCGACTGGGAAAAAAAATAATTAGTCCTATTAAAATTAATTATATAATAAATATAATATATTTTATTACGTGATTACAGTTTGTGAAAAATTATCAATCACATGACATGTATAATCTTACTGTATGATTGTTGTACAAGTACAAAAATATTTCCTATATAAGGCTATAACATCTTTCTATTTTTTTTTTTAGGTTATGGTTTCAGTAATTATATTCAAGGGTAAATTACAACTACCAGCTCCCCTAAGATTTGGCCTACTTACGAATGTATTTTTATTCTTCGATAAATTATAAATACTCCCTGAAATAAAAAATAATTATGTAGCACTAGATGGTGAAGTGAACGTTACTACTCTATCCTTGCTGGAATTTTTTAAGAAATAAAAAGATATTTTAAAAAAAAATGAGAGCCGGTAAAATAAATAATCTATAAAAAAATATTAGTTCGTATAAATATTTTTTAAAATTATATATATAAGTTTTTGTGTGGGTTAATTCCTTCTAATCTTGATTGGATAATTATATATATTGTCATTTTTTCATTTACGGAGAAAACGTAAAAAATTATTGTTTTTTGATTGGGATCGAGGTTAGTAATGACCTGTAAAAATACATCAAATGGGATCCACTTGAGGTCTTCGAGTTAAATGATGAATTGGCCTGCAACACAACTCGTTAGATTTATTGAGATGACCCTCAATTAAAACCTTCCAATTCCTAAATTAGACTCTAATCAAGATTCACTGGGTCGTAAAACTTAACCTCAATTTAATTGATATATACCTTGTCAAATGAAGCAACTGATATTTATAACAGGTCAATTGTCAAAACTTGTATGGAGCCACGTCTCACTTTGAAATCCCATGGATGGTGAGGGCATTAATGGTTATTATTTTGGATTCCACGCAGATCCTCGTCATGTTGGTGATTTTATGATTATGGACAAGTAAAACAATCAAGTATGGGTTTTCTTTTAGAAAAAATTGCAACTTGCTTTCATTACTTACCTCATTTATAACTTTCGTCCTATTATTTTAAAATTCAGCATATTTAGTTTCATAAATCTAAAAAAATTACAATTTACATCCTATCATCCATTTGCGTGCACGTGCTCCTTCCGTTAATAATTTAGCAAAAATGATTAATGGATGTAACTTGCAATATTTTTATACTTGTGGTACTAAATCTATTGAGTTGTAAAATAATAGAACCAAAATTATAAATAAAAAATAAGTTATAAAACATAAATTGTAATTTTCTTCGATTTCTTTTACTATTAACACCCATTAAGCCGTATGTTGACTATTTCTATATGTAATTATTTATATGTAGACGAGTGTTTTAAGAGTATTGCGCTTTCTTAATATTACGTCACTCTCTCAATTTTTCATGAAGATGATTTTTTTTAAATATATATTTATTTTTTCTCCATCATAATTTAATTGAACTTTGGGGGCACGAGTCGCTTTTAAAATGGCATAAAAAGGTCTTACGGAATTTAAGTGGGGACGAAGATGCTGACCTTTTCTTTTTTTTTTTTTTTTAAATAATAATAAATCTCATCATAATTGAAAATTGAGAAATTCAAAATCAAATATTTATTTAGTAAAATAGTTTCGTTTACATTTCAGACGAATTTCACATTAATTGAACTTTAGGATTAAATTTTAAAATATTATTGTTAAAGTAATGACCGTTCATTGAAGATGCAATTGGATGTGGTGTGGATTGTGACTTGTCAACTTGAGGGGCTTTTATGTCTATTTCAGTGGGTGTTTGTCTTTCACCTTTTTTTAGTACTAAATAATATTTAATTAAACTAAAGGAAATTAGATCACACATAGGCTTCATTTAGATGGATGGATCTTAAAATTGTGTTTGCAATTGGATAAAATTACAAGTAATCAGTAGTAAAATTTGAGAGTGTTTGAAAATAAAAATTAAAAGTAAAGAAAAAATATAAAAATGGGGTGTTGGAAAAATCGGTTTCATATTTATAATTTTATCAATAAGATGCAGAAATTGGTAGGAAACTGCGTATAGTTGTTGGATAGATTTGTTTAATTTAAGTAGTTCAGAAGTGGAAACTGTAAAATTGAAACACTATTTTCAGTAAAAAGTTGATAAGTGCTTATTTTCAGTATTTGCAAATACCTCATTGAATTTAAACGAGAAATTTGTACAAAGAATTTCATTTTATATTAAATGAATTTAAAATTCATCACAAAATTACGAAAAAGAAAAACTCAAAATAGTAATTAAAGAACTTCAAATCGTTTGAAACTTAAACCCTAACAAATGTACTAAATTTATTATAATGAATTCTAAATTCTTAGCTACAGATACACCAAACCAAACACGACCTTATTGATTTGTTTCTACTGAAAAAACCCATTTTGCCCTTCATTCTCGTGGATTATAAGACCTTTTTCAAATTAATGGACAAGATTGCCCTTGTTTTCCTCATTTATTTATATGAGGTCTCAAGTTGAATTTGCGCGACAAACACGCCCTTATTTTTAATAAATGTTGAGATTTAATGTTTCGAAACATCATACTCTTGTATTTATCCCAGACTTACACGCAAATAGATACAATTTTTTATCCCATTACAGTTATCTTCCTTGATATTTAACAAAATTACAAACACCTGATTGTTGTTTGAAAAGTAATTACTCTCTCAAAATGAAAATTAATTATGTAGATCTTAAATAGTGAGGTTTAATGGAATGGGTTGATCGTTGTTAGACGGACATTAAAATAAGAAAATTATTTATAATTTTTTAAATAATTATATCAAATATCAGAAAAAATGACGGTAACTTAACGTATTTTAAAAAGCAAAATATGTTGATAAGGAAAGGGCATAGGTGGGTTTGAATGAGTTGGAGTTAGGTGTAATTAAAGGTGGGAAAAATGAGTAATTGAGAGTGGTAAGGAGAGATGGAAAATAATGGGAATGAGTATATTTTGGTATTTTTGTCTAACCAAAAGGGGAAAGGGAGCAGCAGAGTTAGCTTTTGGTCATGTGATGTGAACTTCAAACTCAACTCTCTTTATAGCTATACTCACTACACCCTTCTGATAATTCTTCTTTCGGATTTCAAATTTTCTCCATTTTTAGGTATGTGTATGTGCTCCCAACTCAAATTTGAAATTTTAATTTAAAGCATGAGCCAACAGCTGGAGTAGCTCAGTTGGTTAGAGCGTGTGGCTGTTAACCACAAGGTCGAAGGTTCAAGCCCTTCCTCTAGCGATTTTTTCATATACAGTTTTACTAGTTTCAAAGTGTTTTGTTCACATGTCGTTCATTGGTTGATTTATTATTTATTATTGTGTTCTTTTATTTATGTTGGAAGGTTTTTGTTTTATTTTAATGACTGAATATATTATAATTATATCATAAATTTTGAAATCAACAACAATACATATTAATTATCACTGTCCGCTAAGATTCGTAATTAACCATAAACTATTATTATAGCATACCAATAATACCCACACATAAGTTGGACTAAATCAGCTCATGACCTCATAGTTATATAGAGCATCAACTTTGTCAAGTCAGTAAGTCCTCATAAATTTTCACGAGCTTTTCATAAAATTCAATTTATTACTACATTATTTAATATTTTAAATTAAAATTTTGATTTAGTATATCGATATTTCTAAATTTACAAAATATTAGAAGAAATAAAGAATCAAGAAACTATTATAAAAAGATACCAACATTTTCGAACTACTCACAACCTTTTGAACGTAAGGCTCCATTCTTATCACGAGACATATACTCTCTTAAGGTTTATAAATTTGAAAATAAAAAATACAAGTGTGTTAATTATAAAGACACGTATAACAAGTTTTTTTTTTTTGCTTGATTTTAAAATATTATATCAACTCAGTCAATACGTTAATATATTAAGAATAATTAATAATAAATTACAATAATTTACATAAAGTGAGACAAAATATTCACATATTCAATAAGGCTCGAACGCATAACTTTAAATTTAGGGTAAGTTACAACCTCTTAAGGTTTGGTATAATTACAAATACCTTCTCGTTGTTTGAAAAATTATAAATACCCCTCTTGATTATAATATCTGTCTGACAATGAGCCCATTCATAAAACTTTAATTTTAACTTCAATTACTAGATTAAGATGGGATCGGTGGGTAGAGGATTGGAGGGAGGTGAAGCAATTGGAAAAGATTAAAATAGAAAGCGTTATGATGAATTGGTGCGACATACCCCACCAATACACTAATCCTCTTTCACTTTCACTTTCACGTGCTCAATATTACATTGGTTCCTTTTGTCTCTCCATAAAATTTCTCTAATTCATTACCATTTCTGATTTCTGAAGCATATGTCTTTTATTTTTCATGTGCAAATTATTACACTGTCAGCCATGTGATGTGCCCCTTTCTAATTTACATTGTTTCTGTTTTTTCTTTCAAATCAAAGAAAAGACACAAACATATTAATTAAATAAATTAGATTAGGATATATTCTTTTTTGAGAATATAGTCATCATGATATGATTTTTTTATTAAAATATTATTTAATTTGATCATTATAATTTCATTAACACACTTATAAGTCAAGCCCAGTACTCGTTGATGACCCCAACTAAGGAGAGCTAATTGTTGTCGATTGTTTCTTTAGCTGAAACTCGTTGAGATATTGTTTAATTTAGTCAATATAGTTCAATTAATGTATTAGCGAGTCAAGTTCAATTCAGAACAGTCCAATTTGCTTTTTTAAGTAGTATGGTTTGGCAATCAAGACCTATAATATTCACATATATAATGGATTTTGCTTTTGTACAAACTAGTCATTTGTACACGCAATTCCCACGAGCATATAAAAGAAATATGTTATGTGATGTAAGATGAAGAGAAAAAAAAAATTGTGAAAAGAAACAACCTTGGAGATGAGAAAGAAAGAAGTCCGTAAGGGGAAAAAACATGAGGTTAAGTGAGAGAAAAACAGAAATTGTGATTATTCGTTTATTAAAAGTATTGAAGTTTATAAAGAAGAAATATGGGGTAGTGGGTTGAGAGGAAAAAAAATTATAATTAGATATGATTTTTTCTTATAATAATACATATGGATATTACAAAAAAATGAATTATTTCCTATGTCATAAATCAATAGACCTTAAAGATTATAATAAATTAATACTATCTATGATAGTCAATAAAAACGATACGAAACATAGTGTTTTTGCTATAATTTTTTTTGTTGTAGCTATTCTTTTTGCATTGTTTGCAGACACATCGATTATTAATTGTTCTGTAGCTGTGGTTAATTAGTATTATCATAATTTTTATTTTTAATTATAATAAAAAAAATATTTTTCTAGTGAAAGTTCAAACTCATGATTTTCAAGTAGAGAACAATAGAGTACTCATCAATCAAACTCCATTTCGGTGGTGGGAGAAAAGATTATGGGAGAACGTGGACCTGATAGTTCCAATTAAATTTTTTAATATAAAAAATGATATTATAATTTGATATATATATATATTAAATAAAATTTAAATACGATAATAGTATTATTTATATAAAAAATAAAAAAACTGGAAATTGCGATGGTCCCCAATGCCCATTAAAATGGTTGTAGTGGATTGATTAGTGATGAGGCAATTTTCGTGACAAGCAATTTGCAGGATTCAAATTTCAAGATGATCATCTTTGGGCGTGGACATATTTATTGCACGAGGAGGGTGAATTGGTCTTTTTCCCATCTGAACGATAGTTACTTGTGAGGGTAATGATGACATTTCCTACAAAATTAGTGACCACAAATAGGAGAAAATAGCCAGTGACTTGATGGCGACATTTTAAGAAGAATTGATCACCGTTGGATCTCTTACTTTTATTTAATGAATCAATCACCCAAGAAATAAATAAATAAATAATTATATAATCACTTCCTGAGAAAAAGCCCAACTCCCTCTTTTGTTGTTTTGGGTTTTTATTTTGGGCCTATGCTAATGCTGATGCAAACTGGGCTGGGCTTTGTCAGACTCTTATACCCCCAACAATTTAAATAATGCCCCAATGAAGTCTATTATGATTGTTTGTGAATTATTGGTATCGAAAAAATTATACTTCTTTTAGTGATAATAATTATCATCATAATTTATTTTACATTTAATTATATACTGCGAAAATCCAAATCTCATCTCAACCAAACCCATTTGCAACTGAGCGTTTGGTTTTTATTTTCAAATTTTACATTATTTTAGCAATTTATTTGACCTTTTCGTGGAATTAAACAACTTTTATTCCATTTTTCAATTAATGTCTAATAAATCGTCATAATTCATAGATTGCAGATCTGATTATCTATTATTTTAATAAAGTAATTTTACGTCTAAATAATTTTGTAATTACTATTACTGCGTTTTAGCCATTATTTTCAAGGTCCCTTTTTTTAATAAAAAAAATTCAGTTCATGTTTAATTCAGTTCAGAATAATTAATTCGAATTCTTTTTCTTTCTTTTTTTTTTAATTTATTGCATGTCAGAGAAACATTAGTAATCAAAGTGGTTAGGTGTAGAAACCATTGACTTCTCAAATTGATCCTTTTTGTTTTTTCGTACTGTTTGCATAATTATTGACACTCCATTGCTTTACATTGTTTGAGCTCTTATGTCAGCCTCGATACGTCACATAATTGGTCACTTTTATTGAATTTATACACTAAATACACGAGTATTGCACTTGTCATATTATTGGTTCAGATTTGGCCGATAGGAATCCGAGCTAGAATTTCTAGCATGTCAAGCTTGTTACACTTTTTCGTTAATTAATTCAAATTTGACCACACCGGATGTATTAGAACTTCTTTTGGTTCAGTATTACACTAAGAAGAGGATAACCAACACTTCATTAAAATATGAAGAAGTAAATTACTAGGAAAGTAGTTGTAATGAGACCAATAGACTGAACTAGTTATAATACATACCTAGAAAGTCATGAAGGTGTGTATTATTAGTTCTTACAATGGCTTTGCTAGCTTCCTGTTGGTTGCTGGTGGAATCTTTCATCATCCCACATGGATTTCTCAAGTGGTTTTACCTCAGTTTCTATATCAATCCAATTTTGCTCTTGTTTTCCCAGATTTTTCTTTGGTTCTTGAAGTTTCATCACTGGCTTTTGTTCATTTTATACCACCTTTTTCCCTTCAGAATCCTTAACAGAGTAGCCATAATTTTGTTGTCTTTGACTAGACCAACTCCAGCTGATGTCTTCTACGATGCCATGGACCAAGAAATCCCAGTACAAGAATGTGAAATTGTGCTTGTTTCTTTAAGCACCTGGAATTCGACATGTTCATGGTATCAGGTTAGTGAAACTAGACTTCAACCGGGAGCTATCGAGATGGGAAACGACTTCCAAGTTTGTCGGGATTTTGACACGTACGGGGCCTCAGAAGAGACGGACCACAGTAGGTGTACTAAAAGTTCATGGTTGGATGAGTACTTGTCGTCGGATCACTACATTAGTAGCCTACTCTCCAACTATGGTCTCGTTACATCGTCTACTGAGATACTGCTTGATCGTGACAATAGTACTGTTTCATCTCGCTGCAGTTTCAAGGATCAATCTGATGATTTTGACCTCCACGGTTCTGACAAAGATTCGATGAATAGTTGTCATCGAGACATAAGCATCAATCAAGAGTACTTCATGGATTCACTTGATCAAGATTCCGATGTTGTTAGGCCTTCTCAAGATTCGGCAGATTTGTTTGCTCAACAACAGTTGATGATCAGCAGAAGTGTAATACAACACCCCACAGATCCATTACACAAGAAGTACACAGAAAGACTCAGATTCTTTAATGTTCTCTACCAAGAAAGACTACATGGACTGAGTGAGTAAGCTAGCCATGATCATGCAACTACTAGCTATAATCAAGACAAAATCTTGAAACAAATATATTCTTATACAATGATCTTGTCTGATTTGCTCGTTGTACACATGTCGCACAGATGCAATCCTGAACGAGCAAACAACGAGCCTGCGACAAGACCTGTCGATGCAATACATCTCATGGAGCAGAATGGCAAGAAAGAGGGTTTTGAGGAGTTTAGAATGTGATTTCGAGTTGATTAATGTGGCTCAATCTTGCCTAACCTGGGATGCTCTTTATCATCAACATCAAAAGGTTGAGGCTCTTACGTTATTCTCTGACAAAAACAGATTATTTCATCATAGTATTTTAGGACAATTTCAAGATCTACAAATCCTGCTGGAGAGGTTTGTGGAGGTGCACAACTCTGAAAGGCAAAGGTATTCCAATTACACACATCAAAGACTTCATTTCCAGAGTCTACTCCGAGTTCCTGATGTCACAGGTATGATTGAATTTAGCCTAATCCACAAATATTAAACATAAAAATCAATATATAATTTAAAAGCGGATCAAATAATTAACCTCAGTAAAGTGAAGGATAAATATTATAATAAATTGTTGGTTAAAAAATGACGTAAATTATTTGAAATAAATAAAACTTTACATAGTTATAAATATATTTTTTTTATATTAGTACAAATATTATACGGTGAAAAAAAAATTAAAACTTCCATTCCATTTATTTTACTGATCAAATAGCATATAAATAATAGATACTGCTTCATAGACTTAATTATACACCAGTTGGTAATTAAAAATTCAGTGCTTATATATATGTCCCCTTAATTTTCTTGACTTGGCAACCGGTCCACAACTGAAATATGGCACGCGAAAGGATTTAATTTATTTAATAAATATGTATCTCTAATTTATTCGTGTTCATATTCAACAATCACGCATGCTGACTAAGATTTTATTATTACGTAATTATTTTGTACACATGACGTGATGTATATATTAAATTAAAAAATTAAATATTACATGAATATTCAAAGACTGATCGATGGAAGTATAATTATATAATCAAGATGATGGATCTTCGAAATATTTAAGAATTAATTATATTTAAATTCTTTTTTAAAAATATAAAATTATATTGTCCAAAAAAATGGAAATCACACTTGTAACCCCTTCGAATACTTTTTGATTATAACTGTACCCATTTGCAAAGATTTGGATAGAAAATATATATTAACATCAACAAAAAATTTACTAATCTTTCAAATTTACATGTTCAATATTCCTTATAATTTATTAATAAAGATACTGTAGTAATTTTTTTATATATATTAATTTCAAATTATTGTCATAGGATAAGAAGTAGCCATTGATGATTAAAAAAATTAGCAATGTTATTAATAATACATATAGAATGTTGAATTATGCGTAAATTAGAAATATATATAGGGTGAATAACAATTTACCTTCTTGTGATATTGGAAAGAGCAAATTACACCTTTATGAAAAATAAATAGCAATTTATCCCTTTATTTTAAAAAAATAAAGCAATATTGCTATTTTATTTTTCACAATGGGGCTGTTTGTCTATTTTTCATAACACAGATAGGTAAATTGCAATTTACCCTATATATATTGTTGAGGTCGATATTTTCGGTCAAAAAAACTCTGGCAGAAGGTGTATAGTTGTAAACGAAAAATTCTCGAACAAGTACAAGTATAACTTGAATTTTTTTTTTGGCAAAATGTGTAATTTCACTTTTCGTTGGGGATCTAATTAGTATAATAAACTGTAATTTAAATGACTATTTTTAGGATCGATGGAGGAAGGAGGGAATAATTACAGCACGGGAGGAGAATTCATGAGGGCAACTGAAGTATTGAAGGCCATTGAGAAATGCATACAAGCATTCTGGTCATATATCAAAACAGACAACACCAAATCAGTGTGGAAATATCGGGGAATTTGGCGGAGTCCTCCCCCCGTCCAAGACTCTCAGGACCTGCAGCTCCTGTACACCGTAACCAAAGCACTGCACAAGGTACTTCAATGCAAAAATTGTATTTTACGTTCCACAAGTTATCCTCTTAATTTGCGATGATGATCCCATTGTTGTTTAACTCACCTCGTTGCACGTTATAACTCTACAAAAATTGGATGGATTTTTTCTTACCATTTGTATGTTTTTTGTTCATATTTTTGTGGAAAGAAAGGGGTAATGGTGAAAGATGTGCAAGGCAAGAAAAGGTGTTGGCTAAGGAGAAAAGTGAAAGCAGTGGAGTCAGAAGCTGAGCAGAGAAATGTTATGTTTGCGATGATTGAGTTGAAGTTGGTTGGGATGCTGCTCAGTATGTCTCTCATTTCTAGTCCTCAACTGAAGTGGTGTCAGCACAAACTCAACAACTTAGTATTTGGACAAGGAAAAGTTTCGAGGGGTACTATGATCGAATGTTTGTTTCCCTCTTCTTGATTCTGTTTGTAAATGGACACCTGACTTCATATTGCATCTTCTTTTCAATTAATATATACACGCTACGTATAAAAATTACGGTATTTATTTTATTTAAAAAAAATATTTGATGCATATATGACATAAATATATGTCAAAATAGAAGATGCATTAGTATTTTCCTCCTAACTCAATTTTTTCACCAGGTCAATTTAAGGTTATATCTATACTATAAGATTACAAGTTGATATACTTTTTTTTTTTTTCTTTTGATAATAAATTAATAGCTGTTTCTTTCTGCTTGAAATTAACACGTGTTGTGTACGCTGAGGCTACACGTCTTTTCTCTTTCCCATGAAATGACCCAATGTCCAGAACCCTCCCTCTCTACAAATTCTTTCCCGGATTTGGACAAAAGCAAAGAAAGAGGGTCGTTGTTGTAATGAAATCAAATCCCTTCCCAAAACATTAAACAAGTCGACCGCCACCTTCCAGAATCTTCCACCGCCCACCCCCTCCCTCCCTCCCTCATATATAAAATCCCTCCTCCCTCTTTCATCCCTTCACTTCTATTCATTAAATACTAAGTTCGGAAAGCGTTTTTTATTTTGGGAGAAGGTAAAGATCAAGGAGAAGAAATTGATGGCTTCATCAGGAAGCGAATTGGCGCCGCCATCACTGGAGGAGCTGAGCACTAGAGGCGCCACCGCCTTCCTCCTCCCATGGATCATCGGCATGGCGGCCGCCACCAACTCCACCGCCCGCGACGTCGTGGTGTTCGTGCACCAACCCACCCGATCGATTACGCTGATGGAAGGCTCCCTCGAAATGGAATCCCTCCTCCGCGAAGTGGCATCCAAGGAAGGCCCCTTACCCGCCTCCAAAGCTTCAATCGAGTCTCTGCCGCGTGTCCAAGTATCGGACCCGGGTTTGGAGTGCCCCATTTGCTTAGCGGAGTACGGGGAGGTAGAAGTCAAAGAAATGCCGTGCCGACATAGGTTTCATCCGGGTTGTATCGAGAAGTGGTTGGGGATCCACGGGTCGTGCCCGGTGTGCCGGTACAGTATGCCGGCGGATGAGAAGAAGGAAAAGGAAAGTGATGAGAGAGACGGAGGGGGGTGGAGAATTCATGTGTTCTTTGCCCGGGGAAGAAGGGCTCCGGGTACGGGTGTGGAGTCGGGTTCGGGAAGTGGATTCGATGACCCGGCCAGTGATGATGGCAATGATGAGTTGGCAGCTTAGGAAATGCAGATAGATGATAGTTAAATGAAAATTTTCCCTTTTCTTCTATTTTTTCCCTCCTTAAGAAAAAGTACGTGTGTAAATGTTAGTGAATAGTGATTGGTTTGTTAATTTTTATTTTATTTATTTTTTTTTAGTGAATAGTGATTGGTTTCTTTTTCCTAAATTCAAATTTGATTTATTGGTATTTGATTCTTATGTAAAATTTCAAATAAAATTGTATTATAAATATTCTTTTAAAAAAATAGTAAGGCTTAGTTTATCCACAAGATTGTGTAATTAATAATAAGGATATTGCACTTTCCTCCTTTTTAAAGTTTGGTGTAAACACATATAGATTTTATATTTTATCTATCTCTACAAATAGTAGAAGTAACTCCAAATAATTTCTCATTAGCTCATTTTTTCTCCTATTATATAAGCAATTCGAATTGAAAACAAATCGTCATACTAGTTGGCTACCCTACATTAGAGGTGACAGGCGAGTCGAGTCGGCTTGCGAAGCTCGATTTGAGCTCGCGAAGCTTCTAACCAGTGTCGCAAATTGCTCATACCTAATAAGATGGGTTTGAGATCGATTGGTAATTGACTTTAGATCAAGTGGGAGATTATTAAGATAGATGACCAAAAAGCCAATTAGATTAACCTAAATGTACTCTATTCTAACAATTAATCAACAATGTGTAATATTATTTTAAGTGAATAAAATGAGTGTTCGCTTATTTGACATTTATTTTGTTGTGCTCATTCTGTATGTTTGCATCTGCTTGAACATCACAACGAAATCCACAGACCAATTGGCAATCATGCAGTTGGGTCTCGCATTGGATGGCGGTTATTAAACCAATTGCCAAAAGGTTGGATTTGAAACTAACCAAGTCGAGGACTTCGAGATTAGTCATCGAGAGTCCTATAGAGACTTGCACCAAGAATCGCATCCAATTATGAATACCGTGTTTCATCGGTGGCAGACGTTGAACGTTTATGCGATCTTAGTGTGTTGATAAACTAGGTGCTGAATCAACTAAACTGACTTGCGGGATAGTCATATGGAAGCCTTATGCCTTGGTCAATATGACTCGAATCACCGGCTCTGATTGTATGCGAGTAGTTCTCAAACTTGAAGAATCGCGGTAGTCACATGTATACGATGATTGTATTTTGGATGTGTGCGAGAGGTGATTGTGTCGTAGACATAATCATCATAAGTCTCGTCCAGTGCAGTCGAAGTATGTAGCAAGGACAGTGAGTTCCAAGAAAAGGATCCGTCTCCTATCAGTATTTGATAGAGGTATCTCCTATGCACTTGGAGACACGCTCAACACGCTCATGTCTTATGAACCTATGGGCACAGTGGTTGAACAAGTAGGAAAAGAAGTTCCTATGTCGATCAATTAAGCGTAGCATGGTCTCAAGTATTAAAGCGTAGATGCCTAGTTTAGGATGGATACCGATACCAAATTCTATGTCCTAAACTAAGATCGAGAGACGGTAGATAGAAGGACCGTACCGGTATGGACTCGAGAGCCCTAAATTTTCATACGGACATTTACCTAGTCTCTAGCGCCATGTACTGTTAGTAGACGGCCACCAAGGTGACAGATTTTC
Source organism: Sesamum indicum (assembly GCF_026168435.1). Classification (NCBI taxonomy): domain Eukaryota; kingdom Viridiplantae; phylum Streptophyta; class Magnoliopsida; order Lamiales; family Pedaliaceae; genus Sesamum; species Sesamum indicum. Next base: position 3,571,859 of record NC_142664.1, on the reverse strand, counting down.
TTGATTAAAAGTTAATCAAGAATTATTAATTAAGTTAGATTTGATTAATAATAGTGTTGGACACTAGCCTATATCTAATTGAAAGGTGAACCTAAAGGAGTCACACACAAATCACCAAGAAAGAACAAGAAATTAATTTGGAATTAATTTTGCAAGTAATTAGATTACTTGCAAATAAAAGATCCATTAGATGGAATACCCAAGGATAAATTAATGGGATTAATTTATGTTGGGTTGTCCTTATTCTTTAATAAGTTGGACCTTATTAATTAATAAAGGCAATGTGTACTTATATAATTAATTGGATTAAATACATATTGGACTCAATTGAATGGATATTTATTGAAAGTCTTAGGGCATTGTATTTTTAGTCATAAAATCGGCCAACACACCAATTGAGCATTGAAAAATTCTATGGAAGGAAATTATAGCAAATTGCGATTTTGGAAAGTGCAATTTTATCATCTTCTTGATTTAGAATTAAGAAGGGTTACCTTGTAGATGGATAAATATACCAAGACATATTTATGTACATCCATACAAGGCATATGTGTGTATATATATTATTGAAAATAATATTATTACACAATAACACAACACAAAAATAATTCCTTTCCCTAGTCTCTCTCTCTCAGTTGCCTCTCTCTCCAACTTCTTGGAGTTCTTTTCTCTTGTTTTCTTCTAGCAAAGAAAGCATTGGGATTCTAGTACCGGTGAGGTGTGGATGAATTAGAGGGTTTCTGTGTTGGAACCTCGCGTGAACATTTAAAGTAGGCGGATCCCGACAAAGGTAAATTTTTGTTCCTTTGATCCTTTTTGGTTTCTTTATGCAATTTTATCTCAGCCTCTTTTATGTTATTATTTATTGTTAATTCTACATCGAACACCTGGGAACTCCAAGGGTACACCCCTTGGATTCGTTTATTTCATGCTTTAATTTTAATTATTATATACATTTTATGCTACCACATCTGCTTGCGTGTTCTCGGCCCGTATCTCACGATCCTTCAAATAGTCTTCTGGCTCATGAACAAGATAGATAAGCGCCCACCAATAGGCGGATAAAATCCATCAACAAGGAAGATAGGCCCACAGGCTTACCTGTTATTTTACTGAACTGGCAAGCCCAAGAAATAAGCTCATTTCAGTCGGACACGTCACCATACAACTAGAAGGACACATGATATAGCTTGCCTACACATTCGTTCACGTCACCTTAAAATATCTTCAGGTGGTTCCAAGTAAATCGGTCACAAACGAATTGAAAAATCTACAAATAACTAATTCTCGAAATTATAGATAAATTTGGCAGGATTTAGTCCAGCTCACGTATCTCAGCCAGTTCTTATCCAAATCACCCATGATTTGTTGCGTATGACATCCAACTCAAATAGCTTCCTAATGGCATGCGGAACTGAGTATTTGACTCCGTATCCAACACTGTACAAGCCTATAAATAGAGCCCTATGTAGATTTTAGGTAAATCAAACATCATCACACTTATTCTCAAACTATCACTTTCTTACACTACTCTCTCGGTTCTTAGGTTATTTTAAGCTTATAATTTGCATTCCACACAAATATATATACCTTATCACCATTTTATACTATTATTCTCACTTCATTCAAATTATTCCTACTATTTCTTCTTTAGTTCATACTAACTTAAGTATTGGAGTGTGCTAATCTCTGTTTTACATAACTAGTCCTCTGATAATTTTAAGATTTTTATGAAGATCTTTCGACCCTTGTGGTGTGGTCAAATCTCTTATACGCATAAATAACTATTATAAAAAATATTGTTAAGATAAATTTTAAGCAATAATTTTGAAATAATTATAAAAATATATTAAATAATAATAAAACATGCGTAACGTTGTTCATGATTATAATACATCTATTATAAGAATAATGTATTATTAATTGGTTTGAATGCCGACTTTATCCCGTGATGTGAACTCGCACTCTGAACTTTTGAAAATAAATTAAGTGCGATTTTCTAATCCTTTTGCCCTGTGATGAAAAGTCGCACTTATATTTTTAACGTCCAAGTCTAAGATTTTATTTTCTAAAATATCAAATTTCATTTTAAAAGGGTTAAATACATTTTTTACACGTATGCCACCTTCATCAATCACCTCCTCTCTGTGTGACAATCTTTTAAATTAAATAAAAATTAATAAAAATATCCTTGATTATTAATAATATTATATATTTATTTGATACCAGTAGTAAAATATATCGATTAATTTGATTTTAAATTTTATCCATTACGATGTCAATAAATTACTATTGGACTAATAGATAGATCTATAAACTTGTGTTTGTGCGTTATACATATTAGATATAATTTTAATAACAAAAACAAATTATAAGTGATTGTCGAGCCTATCATTTTGGGCCAAAATGCCAAAATGAAGTCATTTGAGAGTAGATAAAGTAATTATTTTTTTCAAATAGTAACTCTATTTAATCCCTTAACCTAACTCCAGTTCCAAGTTTCCAACACATTAGGCTTTTCAATTGATGGGCATTACTTAGATACATACCATTTTAATAGCTAGTAATCAGACTCGTACCTAATATTTTTACATTCGATCTAGACTCAAACATATACCTATTGAAATAATTTTTTGGGGGATGGATAGAGTTTATACACTGAAATACTCGTGAGTATAAATATGGATATGAATAAATTTTTAATACGTGTAAATATGTATTTTTTTACATTAATTTAAAATTATTGAATTTATAAACTTGTGCGAAATCAATACGACTATTAATCCATACAAATTTAAAATAATTATTTTTGTACTTAATTAATTTATACTAATCTAGTATTAATTTATAAACTTCATAATTTCATAATTTTTTAAGGCGTAGGCATCAAAGTGAATATATTAAGAACAACACGATAATCGCTCGATTCATGGTTCACATAAAATAGTACATCGCGAAACATTTATTAATATTAGTCCTCTATGTCACAGACATAACTTTTGACACTCCATACTTGCTACAATCTTAAACTTTTCACTTCTACAGTCCTAATGACTTGAGCACTTAAAGCATCAGACAGTTATAATGCGTGTGGGATTGTTGTACACTTGTCTTTTTTCAAAAGTAGGATATGTAGACCGATGATACTTTGTGTATCCAACTGTTACTAAACTGATAGAATTTCCAGACAAGATTAAGATGCATGGTATAAACATCAACATCCAATGATCGGTGACAGTTTGCTTGAGCAATGTGCAGTGAACCACACTAGAAGAACTAAATTTCAGCATTTTCAAGCATTTCAAAGGAAGATGGACATACGACTCTCAAACCTCGACATCAGTACTTGGACCCCAGTTCATGCACAGATGAACAACACGATACTTACACAAATAGAGTGTATCGTGTGGTTATGAACGCTCGAGCAAACTCAAAAACTTTAGCAGAAAGTTTGTTTCACCGTTTGAGGAAGATGAAGAAAGAAAATGTTCTCCGAGTATGAAAATGAAACATCATCACTTGGCTGCTCAGGATCCTATAGCAACGCGAACAAGTGCAGAACAAACAACTTTATGGGTGAGAGTCAAACCTCGTGAAACAAGTTCTGGGCTATTGTCAACTAAATCAACATTTTCTGAACGAGCTTTCAGATTCGAAACTACAAATATGCAGGCTGAAACTTGCTAGGATATTAATGAGGTACGATATTTATCCACTGGCTAAGACGTCATAGAAATGGAAAGGAAGAGAAGATGTAACACAAAAGAGGAGACCCCAAAAAGAAAGAATACCATTTTTCGTCTGCAAGAAATTGGTAAGCTGATGGAAGTGATGTATCTCTGTGTTAGAGGTCTAACAGTTCCGGTGAGCCTATAATTTGTAAAGTATGATTCAAGAAAGCTAGCTGGATGAGTATTAGTCAGGAAGAATCGTCCAAGCATTTTTCTACAGGGGTTTATGAAGTGGGCCGTTGTCCAGTCCTCATGAAACGAAGCAACTGTAGCAGTCAAATGGCCAAAAGAATAACTAAATATAATATAGCATACTAAAAATTACCCTGGTTTAGATCTTGATGGGTGAATATCAGAAATACAATCCATGCAAGCTTAAAATGCATATAGAAGAAGTCCGCAAATGAATCCACACCACTAGATTTTTCAATGAAGTAAAATGTTTTCACTCTGAATATAAGAATCTTAGATTAATGTGATACAACAAAGCTTAAAAATCAGATATCAACATCCAGATCATGGTTTCAATGAAACTGAACGTGTGATAGAAAACAAAGCAAAATGGATCATCTTTTGAATTTAAAATTATCCAGATGGAAAGCAAAGGAGGACCACAAACAGATCAAGCACTTTTTCAGGAGTTAAAGAGCATGAAATTGATTTTAAAATAATGAAAAGCTAATGAGAAAAGGAACACCATATTCTTCAAATAACCAGTGTATGTATGTCGTTCGGATAACTTATTCCAATGAGCTTATTCGAATCTACAATGAACCTTAACATGGAAAGGGATCTGCTCATCACTATGGCTAATTCAGTATATCATATAAGCTTATAGAGAGAAGAAAAAGCAAGATCATATAGGCTACTACTTCTTAACCTTTCGGGATTTTCTTGGCCCCGGAACCTCCAATCTGCCAACAGAGCAACCACACCTTGCACGGAACACCAGAACAGCCCTGCCATTAGGTGGCGCCATCTTCTTCAGCTCTGCCTCGAGTTCCCTATGGTGATCACGAGGCAATTCAAAAAGCCCCTTCTTCAATGCACTCTTGGCTTGGAAATTCGAGTTCTTGACACAATCCTCTGTCTCCAATTGTATATCGAATTCAGCAGCCTTACCGAGCCCACGGCAGCCCGTTTTCCCACATCTCCTGTCTGTACATACAATGATCGCCACTAGGGCCATTACTGCAAAAAAAATGCTAAGTCCTAAGCATCCAAACACCATCGGGGCACGAACAATTTCCTCAATCACCACGTCTACAACTTCTCCAGTAAGTTCAATAGCCTTATGAGCTAAAATCTTGGCGTAAGGATATAGCAAGAACCCACAGGCACCAATCACAGCAATCAAGATTATCACATCGATGATAGCAGAACGAGACTGATCACAAGCCGGAACGTTCAAGTGATTGGGGGAAGTGGAAGCCCTTCTATTCTTGAACTGATTGATTTGCCTTAGCTTCAAACAAGGGTCACCAGAATTCACAGATTTGGCCATCTCTATGTGCTGGTCAACCGGAATAGAGCATTGGAAACAGAACATTTGGACAGGAATTGCACCAAGAAACCAAAGATTGAATCTTTAACAACAACCCATCAATCCAAATCAAATTTAAAATCAGACCCACAATTCTACAACAAATTCCCAGATCAACCAACTTCAAGAATCAGAAAAAAAGGATTTGATTTTGAGTGCACCTTAAGATCAGCAACTGTCGGCGGCCACTAGAAAAATCCCACTTTTCTTCACACACAACTCAAACAAAGTCACCACAATTAACAACCAAAATCTAAACAAAAGAGGCATGAAAATGGAGGAACAACGCCATGAACAAAAGGATGTCTTGGCCGGCTCATGAAAGGGGATGTTTGAGAAGCAGAGAGAGTTATGAAGTCATATTAGTAGTCATTGCACAAGTCCGCTTTAATATCGCTGTGATTTATCAGTAACTTATCATTTCCAGAGATGTATGGTTCTTAGTAATACGGGAGAGGGTCATACACATTACACTCTGAACAGAAACTCTCCGTTCCGTTGGTGTTGGGCGGTTCTTGTATGGGCCACATGGGCTCGGACACTGATCCCATAGTAGAATGATTTCTGAATCATTTATGGTGAGTTTTGACATTACATGTGTTTTGGGCCTACATTTGGTCAACTTTCTTAAGATTATCTTTTGGTGAAAAAGGAAATAGAATTACTTTACCTTTTGTGATGATGGTTCTCAAAAAATGACACCTTTGAGCAAGAATCATTTGCTTGTGACATAAAAAGTTTAAATTGTTATGAAGAAAAGTAATACAAACAATGAAATTAAAATTTCCTACTTAAAAAAAAAAGGACAATCTTATCTCCTTTTATGAGGTTATGTTTCAGTATTCACGTTCAGCCATAAATATATTAAATAATTGAACAATCAACAGCTAATAACAATACAGGTTAAATATATTTTTCTTTATATAACGTAGGTCCTATATACTTTTAGTCTCATTATTTGTAATATATCGAAAATAGCCCATAATTTTAAAAAGTCTCGTTAGAGTCCTTATGTCAACTTCCATTGTCTTTATACACATAGCTTGTACATAACTTTTTTCAATTAATTTTTCTAACGGAAGTTGACAGAACCACTAAAAAAAACTGTTGGTAAGTTATGAAAATATTTTCAAAAAATACATAAACAACAAGACTGAAAATATATTAAATCTAAATTATGATTTGAAAGATATAATTTTTTTTAACAATACTTGTGACGTGGCTATATATAATTTTAAATTAGGCTTACGAACACAACAAAACTTATAAAAACTATAAAGAGGAAAGATATTTGTGGAATCCCAATTTGTCCCACTACTATAGTTATTAATTTTCCCCATTGAGAAAAAAGTCACAAACTTGAAATATCTCAACTTTATTTATTATTGCACATTCATTTTTCATTGAATTTAGTCCCTTAAAAAGAGTTTGGATGTTAGCTGATTGTCAAAGTAAAGACAAGTGCTAGTCACCCTTCCCATTGAAAAATATTCAACAGTGTGACTTTGCTGAGGAGAAGTGGTTGGGAGAAATTGACTCCAAATCTTGGCGTTTATTCATTTTTTTCCCAAGAGTTTGAGTGAATTCCAAGAAAATCAAATACATACTTAGATAGGGAATTTGTGGTCCTTTATTTATTGAGTGTCTATGTCTTTGATCATGCCAATCCACCTACATTCCATATGTGTATAATTTAAAATTTTAATATTAATCGTTGTAGCACGCTGTTTATACGCGTATAGAATATATAATCTTTCACATTTCAAAATATAAAAAAATAAAAAAAAATTATTAATTATGTAAAATTTGAAAGTTAAATAAGTTATTTTATCATGAAGGGTATTTTTTATTTCATAAAAAATTGATTCTCGACGGTGTGTTTAACCGCCGTTTATAAATGTGGAAGAACTTTCCTTTTTATATTAGTATATATATTTAATTCATTTAAATATGTGAAGGAGAATAAAAATAAAATAAAGAATGGAACAAAATGAATAACTTTTTTAAGTATTTTTGTTATTTTTAAAATTAAGTTAATAAAATTTTATTGGCAAAAAAAATAAAGAGATGGCTATTTTTTTTTTTCTGAAAATGTAAGAAAAAAAGGTATGTTTAAGGGTGTTTTAGTGTATATACATTTTGATAATGATGGGTGGTTAATTACTCTAACTCCTCAATATATAATAAATAATAGCAGTCGAGGCACACTCAATACATATAGATTTAGAAAATGACAAGCAATATACATGTATTTGATTGTCATAATGTGTTGCTATAAAAAAAAAAGATTATTAAGTAAAATATTTATTATTATAATAGGTAAAGAAATAATGATATATAGATATTTAAAGCAAAAAAATTAATTTTTTAGAAATTAGATGCTGGTAATCATTATCTTTTAATTAAAATTATATTTAGGCCTATGGAACATATTTGAAGAAAGAAGAATAAAAATGCTTTTGTATATTTACTAAATGGATGCAATAATAGTTTATTTAAACCTATCACTCGAATAAAACATATGGTCTTTCCTTGAAGTATTACTCAAATTGTAAAAGAGTAAAAAATATTTTATTACTTGAGTTTTGGTGTTATTTATCAAATTGATATATAAGTCTTTATAAATAATTTAATTGATACTCGAGTTTTTTCATAAATATCAAATTGATACATGAGTTTTTACAAATGCTTAAACTGATACTTGAATTTCTCCATAATTATCGAATAGATACATATATCTATTTTAAAATATTTTGTAAAAACAAATATATCCTTTAATTTAAACATAGCTTCTCTCCTTTTTTGTTATTTGAATCAAAATTAGTCCTAATTATTTATTTATTTATCATGGTACATTCTATGACTGAATAAATAACATCATTTAATTATAATAATAGAAATATTGTAAATAGTATTATATAAAATATTTGGATTAAATGCAATTTTGGTCCTCTAACTATAACCAAATTCCGTTTTAGTCCTTTAACTTGTTAGGGTTTGGATTTGGTCCTCTATGTATTTTAATTACTCAATTTGGGGACTTTTTTCGCCGGAAAAGTATCCAGTTTGCCGATCAATCCATTTTCGCCCTAGTTTCACCGCCACCTTCTTTCTAAAAATCTGCCACTGTCACTCAAATTGCCGAGAGCCACATATACCGTTCGACTCCCAAGCTCAAGACGAACAAAATCCCTCAATCAATTTTAGGTTTCGATCACCATAAAAACTGGGCTTTCACCTTCACCGCCGCAGCCTCTTCGCGTCAATTCGCCGCGGTCTGTACGAACGGCAGTCGCGGACCACCACAGTTCGACTCGCCTCTTCCTTACGAGTATAATAAGACAAGTTCCAGCATTTTCATCAACATGGTACGGAGATCCAAGGATTTGAAGTTCATGGCCACCGTCCAAACGATTCTTAATCGCGAACTACCACCCCTCTTTTTCCACCATCTTCTTTCTAAAAATTTGCCACCGTCACTCAAAATTGCCGAGAGCCACATATACCGTTCGACTCCCAAGCTCAAAACGAACAAAACCCCTCAATCAATTTAAGGTTTTGATCACCACAAACACTGGGGTTTCACCTTCACCGTTGTAGCCTCTTCACATTGACTCGTCGTGGTCCGTACGAATGGCGGTCGCGGACCATCACAATTCGACTTGCCTCTTCCTTGCGAGTCTAATGAGATAAGTCCCAACCATTTTCATCAACGTGGTGCGGAATTCAAGGATTTGAACTTTACAGTCACCTTCCGCGCGGATTGGATATTTTTCCTGCTTAAAAAGTCTCAAAATTGAGCAATTAAAATACCTAGAGGACCAAACCCAAACCCTACCAAGTTAAAGGATTAAAATGGAATTTGGCTATAATTAGAGGACCAAAATTACATTTAATCCTAAATATTTTATCCTTTACCGACACAAAAAATTAAAAATACACTTGATGGGAGCCGCTAATAAATAAAAGTCTACAAGTTTAAAACTAAAAAATATAAAATAAATGTTAATTTTAATTACTTTAAAGTTACAATATCTAGAAAAAAATAGTAGAATAATATAATTTTATTGTTATAAAAAATGCACAATAATAAATAATTAGATTGAGAAGTGTAAAAATTCATAATTTAAAACAATAAATAAAAATAAAGTCATCTTAATAAGGTGGATAGTTATTAAAAAAATTTAACGGTGTTAACTTATAACAACAAATTACATTTATAGACATTACACATCAGCTTCAAAAAATGAGTCAACATAATATGTTATGACATACATCGCAATTACAAAAAAATATCTAAATCACTCAAATAATATTGTGATGGACGGCATGAGAAGCAAGAATTTTTTAGAACTGCTACCACTATACATTGTAACTTTTTTCCAAATAATAATAATAAGGGTGAATAGCAATTTACACCCCGTGATATTAAAAATGAGCACATTACCCCTCTATATTTTTTAAAATGAATCAATTTATCGTCTTATACAAGGAGGTAAATTGCTTCATTTAAAAATCATAGGGGGGTAAATTGGTGTATTTTAAAAAGTACAATAAGGTAAACCGCTATTTGTTTTTTCATAAGAGAGCAATTTGCTCATTTGTAATATCATAATGGGGTTGCTTGCAATTTTTCAACAATAATAATAATAATTCTACAATTTTCTAAATTTATTTGGGTATTTGTTGCATAATCAGTAAACTGGTGCAAGAAGAAAATACTCATTTTCAAGTATTTTTGTATTATTGAACAGAGGACATTTTGATCCTAATAGCAAAATGGCAAAGGTCTTTTTTATGTTTTAAAGATTATTATGCAATTTGAATAATAGTTTATGAACGGTGACCAATTCTTTTTTAATTTTGTTTAACTTGAATGATTATTTTCAAGCACATCCAGAAACACGATTTCAAGTCACATCATTAGTATGTGGTTGAAATCGCTACACTGCGCTGGTGGCCCAAACAAGGAATCAATTCCTAATCCCTCTTGAGTAGAATACAAGCTGTGGCGCATACACGTAAAATCATGAAATTTTAATCTTAAATATTAAAAGAAAACATACTTGGTAGCATGTGGCCCAATCAGATCCCACTTTTTTATTTTAAATTCTACTGTCTTTTTTTTAAATTTTATTTAACGGATGCACATTATGTGTACAAATGTTATCTTATTTATTTTATTTAAAATAAAATTTTATACATATAAACGTGTATATATTTGATACCGCGGACATCCATTTTTCAAGCAACAAAAAAAATGTATGGACCAATTGAATTAAGAGTTCAAGCCTAATTAAAGTAAAACCAATGGACCAAAATGCACAAAGTTCAAAGAGTTAAAGGACACATGTACACACTTGATAGTAAAATCGAGCTAATTCATGCCAAATTTTAGTTCGTTGATAGCCCAATCAACTTTAATTGACATGTAATTAATTTCTCTAAATAGACTACTTTCTGGATGATGAGGTGGGCCCTAGTCCTGTTCATGTCGAGCACAGATGACCTAACATACAAATGGACTAATGCTATTTTGTGAAAATAGGCTTTCTATTGACTCTAGATATATTCAAATTATGCTCAATCGCATCTCCATTCCTCTCATGCGGCTCATCTAATAGAAGTTTAGGTAGGTCAAATAAGGTAACTTTACCTTCGACTCTTCACACAAATATTTTGCTTGTTTTCAGCTCAATTAAGCATATTACTTTGCTAAACCTTTCGTTTCGATACAAATTTAAATTTTTTTCACACAACCTATCGCTTAGCGTATTGTTTCAGAAAAATTTCAAAGTATTCTAACTTAAATCTTCATCAAAGTTCTTACTTGCTTAAATATCGAATTATTAATTCATATGTTGCAAGTTTGTCTCTCAAAATTCTTAGAATTCTCATTTAATTCTTTTATATTGTATGGTGTTATTAAATTTTAATAAATATAAATATTAAAGAAAATAAAAATATATAATAGAATTCAAAATAGAAAATTCTTTACCACACTTTTTTTTTTTTCAGTAAAGAAAAGAAAAGGTCAAAATTGGAAAGACTGAAAAGCTTGGGGACTTTTAGAAAAAGGTAGGGAGGGTTGTGAGTGTGAGTCAGATAAAGTTGAGTAAGTCCACTTTTGAGCATCAATAAAAAGAGACACCACAAACCAACTTGTGGCTCAAAATCCATTTCACTCGCTGACGTGGCATTTAAACCTTAAACTCTCCATTCCTCCAACGTTGTCCCCAACCACATCACCACCACCACCATCATTCCCCTCCCTCCCTCCCTCTTCACACACACAGAACCCCGTAAAGGTAAAGCCATTCCCCAACCCACCCCGCCCCGGCCCGCCCCCCACAATAAGAGAAAAGAACACTCAGTTATTCACTTGGTGAGTGTACGTGTCAGATCTCCTAATTAATTATTTCCCCCAGCTCGCCGGGGGGGCCTTTGTTGTTTTCTTTCTTGATTCGTGTTCATATGTAGAGAGAGAGAGAGAGAGAGAGAGAGAGGCGGAGAACAGAGAGAAAAAAATAATGTTTGAAGTGAAGGATCCCAAGATAAAGCTTTTTGGTAAAACCATTGAGCTGCCGGAGACTTGTGCAGCGGCGGTGGAAATTGGTGAAGCAGCTCAGTCTTGTGATGCTGCAGGAGAGGATAGCTCAAACCAAGACCCCTCCTGTTCATCTGATTCTATGATTGATAATAGCAATTTGAATGGAGATGCAGAGGACCACGAATCACACAAGGTATGGATTGGAAATAATTTTTTATTTCCAAGTATTTGAAAGCCGACCCTTCTGTGTTAATTATAATGGGTCGATCTTGGTTTTGTTGCTTTTCAAGATTTTGTGTGCTTTGGGTTTGTGCTGCGGCGTGATATGTCGATTAGGGTTGTGCAATATTAAAATGAAAGCTTCGTTTTTGAGTTACTGCAGATTAATTCTGGCATTTCTCATTTGGGACTAAAGACTTGTTTTTGTGGGAGTTGGTATTCTTTCCTCTTGTATGGGAATTGTTTGGTATGTTGAATTGGATCTCTGTAGGTTCTGTTAAAGTTGGACTTCATTTCTGTCCGCCGTATCGAATTTAGTTTCAGGAATCATCTGATTGAGCAATCAAGTTGCTAGAAGAAAATGGGGGGTCTTTGTGATCATGCTTGTGTTGTTGCACGACCTCGTTAAGTCACTGGAAAAGGGATTTTTGATCTTATGCGTTGCAGTAGGTTCTTGATTTCATTTCGGAATATATCATGGTTTCTTCTGCAATAACCAGTTAGTTCACTGGAATAGACATCAGGCATAGAGCTGGATTTTTCTCGAAGTTCGATTTTTAGGACAAACTTATGTGAAGAGAAACGAAGATGGTTTGATGAGCATAGCTTGCAGTTAGCAGAAAAAGTTGAGGTGCATGCCTTCATTTGTTTGTTCACCTCTCCTTTTTTTCTTTTCCTGTTTGTGGGACATAGAAGATGTTCTGGAGTGGAGTTCAGGATCTTTATTTGGAGTTGTAGCTCAACTTCAGAAAATGTTTTCCATGCAATCTGTTGTAGTTTGGAATTGGTTAAAATTGTTCTCCTTTGTGCCTACTTGGTAGTTTTGTCCATGTTAATTTCTGTTGAGGAGTCTAGAGTTAATGCTATTGTGTTATCGCATGTTCGTTCTGTTACTTATCATATAGTAATTTTGATTGTGAACTTATATGTTAACTTTCAGAGTGGTTTTTACTGTTTTAGTTGTTTGTGTTGCTTTGTATTTATAGTTCTTGTTGATAAATCTACGAAAGGCGATACAAAATTTTTGTAATGTGATAGATTGTAGCTTTGAACTCCTGGTTTTAACTTTCTCATACACTATTGACTGCAGTGTCAATCAGTACCCAAACAAAACGATGGAAAAGAGGAAGATGTAGCCCACCCTTCGACATCAAATGAATTAAAAGAAGACGCGACTCCAGCAGCAGATGAGGATTCAAAGGCACTGTCTGCTGATAGTGATGCTAGAGCAGTGCAAACCTCAAAGACTGAGGATGACCAGATCGAGACGGGTAACTCACAGGAGAAAACCCTTAAGAAGCCAGACAAGATACTTCCATGTCCTCGCTGCAATAGCATGGAAACAAAGTTTTGTTATTTTAACAATTACAACGTCAACCAGCCCAGACATTTCTGCAAAAAATGCCAGAGGTACTGGACGGCTGGTGGGACCATGAGGAATGTTCCTGTAGGTGCCGGTCGGCGCAAGAACAAGAGTTCTGCTTCTCAATTCTGCCATCTAACCGTTCCAGAATCTCTTCAAAGTGCACGAGTTGATCTACCGAATGGAGTTCACCACCCTGTTCTGAACCCAAACGGCACCATCCTTGCCTTTAGTTCAGATGCACCTCTATGTGAATCAATGGTGTCTGTTTTGGATATTGCTGATAAAACACTTAGAGATGGAGCAAGAAATGGGTTCCAGAAACCTGCAGAGAACGGAGATGATCAGTCAAGTGGATCCTCCACCACTGCGAGTTCAAAGGACAAGGTAGGTCAAATCGGGTTGCCAGAACTAATACCAAATCATCACCCGTTTCCTCCACAGGTACCCTGTTTCCCAGGAGCCCCATGGCCTTACCCATGGCCTTCTGTTCAGTGGAGCTCTCTGGTATCTGCACCTGCTTTCGGGCCCGCTAGCTTTCCTCTGCCGTTCTACTCCACAGCACCACCTTACTGGGGTTGTGCTGTTCCCGGTGCTTGGAATGTTCCTTGGGTCATACCACCAGCACCAACTTCTTCACAGAGCCACAGTTCTCCAAGTTCCAGCCCCAATTCCCCGACTCTGGGGAAGCATTCAAGAGACGACAACATCTTGAAGCCGGCCAACTCAGAGGAAGAGACGAGAAAAGAAAGCAACTCTGAGAAGTGTCTGTGGGTTCCAAAAACATTGAGAATCGATGACCCTGGAGAAGCTGCCAAGAGTTCCATATGGGCAACATTAGGTATAAAGAACGACAGAGTTGATCCTGTTGGTGGAGGTGGGCTTTTCAAGGCCTTTGGCAGCCAATCGAAGGGCGACTGTAAGGCTCAGGCCCCAGAAACGTCCACGGTATTACAAGCCAATCCAGCAGCATTGTCCCGGTCATTGAGCTTCCATGAGAGCTCGTAATTCCTTCTGCTTCTAATGCTACGGACCAAAGTGGTCGGTTTTCAGGGTATGTTACCTTAATTTCTTGTCAAGATGTGATTAGTGGAAATAGCAACTATAAAATAGGTGGTCTTTGGTAGGACATAGATGGTTTTTTTGGCTTCTTTAGTTCTTGTACATAAAACATTATGAAAATTCTGAGAGGTGGAAGAGAGTGAGATTTCTGTTTGTATATCCCAAGTCCACATGCAGCAAAATAAGTTGGGAGTAGACTTTCTCTGTATCATTATTTCCGCTTATTTTGGACATCTGAATATTAGATTGTGATTATACCATTTCTGCTGCCAACCTCAATTCTCAAATTGTACATCCCGTTTTGACAAACCATAACATGAGAAAGTGCTAAACGTTGATGTTCTTTGCAGACTCCTAGAATCCAGTACTTGTGTCCTGGGGTTTGGCTGTAATTTCTTAAATGTGTTCTCGGGTATGAATCAAACATGAGTCAAGATCGGATATTTTGATATATTCAAATTTATTTTATTATTTTGGTTCTAATCAAATCGAGTTCGATCCAATATAAAAAGCTTATTGAATTTTTTATTCAAGTTTGATTTGTTAAACTTGTTGGATCAAATTTAAAGGAACTTACCCCGCTCGATCTCATTCAAACATTTAGTCATTCGATTTATTTTCTATTCCTAAGATTCATTGATCATAATATTCATACAAAGTATTTGATAAATATTTTCACAAAAATATCTTATAAGTTCTAAAATAAATAAGGACTTATAAACTCTCTAAAAAAGAAAGAAAATAATATGTACGGGCTTATAAAAATTCTTAAATAAATTTAGCTAAACACCCTCTAAATTAGCACCGAATAAAAATTAAAAAAATAAAATTAAGCCACCAAAACCAAAAAAAAAAAAAAAAAACCTCTGAGCCAAAATTATTCTTTAATATCCCACATTAATTTGAATTATATTAACTTTGAAGAGAAAATACTGTCATCAATTCTTCTAAAAATTGAAGTCTCGTCCCATTCACCAAGACAAAAAATTTTGAACTCAGCTGGCGTACAGAGTACGGAGCATAGTATTCATCTTTCTTCAGCTGCGATTTCATTGGTTCAATATGTTTTGCTTTTTCTTGAAAAAGACATAATTTAATCATCCATTCAGCTGTGAAGTTTTATTACTCTATTAAGGTCCACGTTCCTGACATGCTCCCCATATGCAATACAACACAAGCATTTTAAAATTTATTAATCAAAGTTTATTAAATTTGTTAATATCTGAATAAAAATTTATATTTATTTATAATTAATTTATTACTAAGTTATTACAAGATCAAATAAATCGTTTACGATTAATAATTATTGTATAACGTTAATATATGTGAAGAGGTATATCTTTAAAATTATTTAGTCAGAAAAAATAATTTAACTTATAATAAGTTAATAATAAATCAATTGGCCAGGGTAAATATTAATTTTCATTCATCTTTTGTTAATTTCAACATTTTCAGTGAATTTTGACTAATGAAAAGACTTATGTTACAGGGAATTAAACTTCAGGATTATTAGATATAGCTTTTCAAGCTAAAGAGGGTCTACGTGCAAGTACACAAAACTTCAAGGGCGGCGATATAATTACCCCTTATATTTACACTCTATGGTTTATGGTGTATTTATACAAATCATTCTTGTCTTTTGAAAAATTATATATACATCCATTAGAGACGTCAACATCATTTACATAAACATCACCACTTTTTGGAACTTACGCACAAATTTTAAGAACGTCGAAAACATTACATGAATTATCTTTAATTTTTTATTATCAAATATAATTTCTATAATTATACAAAAATATGACTGATTTATATAATTAGATTATAAGTTAGGAAGTCTAAATATAATTACCCTTATAAGTAATTGATTAACATATGCTCTTAATATTTTAAAGCTAAAATATTTGTCAATCATTTAATTATTGGATATATATTTTAATCAAAATAAAATAGTGGAAACTTTAATTATTTAATTTAGGGAAAAAGTATTATTTTAGTTCGCTAAGTATGCCTAATTTTAATTTTAGTTTGATAACTATGTTCATTTTTGTTTAGGTCCAGTAACTTACGAAATTTCTTACTTTTAGTCCTTTGTCATATTTTCGGACAATTTTACCCCTATGCAACTTTTGAAAGGAAGTTTTAGACTATATGCACTCATAGGGGTAAAATTATCCGAAAATTTGTCTGAGGACTAAAAGTAAGCAATTTCGTAAGTTATTAGACCTAAACAAAAATAAACATAATTATTAAACTAATATTAAAATTAAATATATTTAACGAACTAAAATAATAATTTTTCCTTAATTTGGTACGGAAGAGGAGTTTGCGGTGGACTTAATTGGTACAGATCCAAGGACACGTGAAAGCTGAAAAAGAATAATATTATTACTACCAATCTGGCATTCACGTGCACTCCCACCTATGCTACCTCAACATATGCACACTACTAGCCGACCTGTTCTATGCCTATATAATAAATATTTTTTAAAAAATATATTATAAATAAAAATAAATTACATAAATCAACATATTATATTTTATAAAAATTAAATAATTTTAAAATAAAAGTTAACTTAAGATATTATCATCACAACCAAAAAATTTGGTGTTGCGGTCACAAATCTGCCTTTGTGAGTGAAAAATATTATTTTTTATATATTAATTGTCATGGTATGCCAACCCTGTGTATGTATTATAAATAATTTTTCACGTTTTAAAATTTATGAATAAAACAATATATATAAGCCAACATATCATATTTTAAAAAAAAAATAAACATATGATATTATTGACGTAACAAGAAAATTGATGTAATTGTGTTAAAATGGCATACACCCACTTTTGTTAAAAAAAAAAACAAAATCGTAATTATAATTAATTTTTAAAATCATCTAGTTAGGGTAGTAGTTTCAACAATAGCCGTTTGTAAGTGTATGGAATTTTTTTTTTATATGTTATGGTTATATTATATGCATAATTATGGTATTATTTATAATTTTCAATAAAAAAAACATATGTTTTCTATTTTGTATAGATTTTGATGTGAAAATGAGAATATGTTTGCATTAATTAATAAGATTGTGTTTTATATTGAACTGCGATATCAAATCAATATATATATATATATATATTTTCAATGAGAATATATATAAATAAATATATTTTCACTATATTATTATTTCAAAAATCGAAAACAAAAATAAACACTATACCTGGGGAAAATAGTAAATTTGAAATAGATAAAGATTGGATGGACAAAAAAATGAAAATTTGAAATGGGATAGTTAATTGCCAATGAGATTAATCGATAGCGTCGAGGCTTTACAATCAAAAGGTTGTGTATTAAGTTCTACAAATATCAGTGTATATTAATTTCTATAATAGTTTCTTGTTTCTTTATCTAAACGTATTAATTTATTTAAATTTAAATATACTGAATGATATAATGAATTAATTTATGAAAATCACACTAAAACTAATTTTATTTTTTTCTTTTTAATAAAAAAAAAACCCTAAAATCCCCAAGATCCAAGAATTGCTCCTCCATTGACCCCAACATAGAGCAACGGATTAAATATTTACATCTTCCAGAGCAAAAGTGAAAAACCAAAAGCGTATGATACGCCCAAATATGGGCAGCTCCGTAATTGTTTTTGATAATTAATCAAAAAGGTGTTCTTCAATGTGTATAAATATATACGTACAAGAATCCGTCTCTATCTCTTCACTCACATTTATAGCTTATAGCTCACAGTTTTTGGTCTCTATTCCTCACACATATATCATCAACCTTACCTGAGAGACAACTCAACATTTACCAAAACCAAACATGGGGAGTTGTTGTTTAATCAGTAGGCTTCTTCTCTTCACTTTTCTTCTGCTCCTTCTCTCTAATGGTGAAATTTCTCTCTCTCTCTCTCTCTCTATATATATATATATATATGTATATATATTATTGTGTCAAAATCTGATTAATTTTGACTTTAATTGTTTGGGAGAACAGGATTCGGAAGGAAAATGTTGGATATTTCTGAGCATGAAGAAGAACATGCAGCAGTCGGTGTTTCTTCTGAGGTAAGTAATTAATTTTCACTTGGTAATTCTTACTTTATGGGTTAAATTAAATTGGAATTCTTATATTCAAAGGGAAATGGAAGAGAAGCAATGGAGTTGGATTACATAGACGCAGGGCCAAACACCAACGTAAGATCTGGTTATCCCTTTCCGACGCCGTCTCCGACGCCATTTCCTCCGACTCCGTCTCCACCGCCTCAATAATTGAAATTAGGGTTTTCATAATTTCAATCCGTGGATAGGAGATGGTTTTCTCATTTTAATCATCTTTCTGGTGAAATTGATATTTGGTGTAACTGCCAGATTTTGGCACTGCAGTACTGAGTTTTAATGTGTAGATATATGAAATTGAAGTGGAAAAATGAAGGAAATGATTGTGGGTGTGATGATGATTGCATCAGCTGTCTCTGAAAGAGAAATTTGAATAAACTTGATTAATTTCATCCTGCACCACATTTTCATTTATGTTTATTATTTTACTAATTTTGTTTTAATGTGCAGGTGATAAGTTGTGTGATGGTTGGTCAAATAATTATATTTCTTTGGTCCACTTGCAAGTTTTAAGAAAATACTTTTCAATTTCTAACTTCAAAAAAATATTTTTAAGGTGTTTAGAACGACAACTTCTGCTTCTAAAACTGTTAAAAAAAATGCTTTTAGATCAAAAGCTAGAAGCACCCTAGCTACTTTGGATTTTTTTGTAAATAAATTTAACTTCAATTTTTACGATTTTATCCTCATTATAATAACCTTAAGTCGATTTTATTATTTTTTATTTATTTTAAAATTTTTATATTTAAAGTTGATATTGAAATTTTTAGATAATTCAAATAATTTAACAGTAATAAAATTTATATTTTCATATATTAAATATCTTATAATATTTATATTTTATTTGCTGTGTTGTCTGATTATATTATTCATTTATTATAAAAAAATTATAAATTAAATGACTATGATTAATCAATAAAATAATTTTTTTCGTTCATGCAAAGTTTAATTATTGTGTATGAATCAATAATTATATTACTTGGTGGAAGTATTATTAAATTAATATTTTATTTTTTTCTATTAATATTTCAGAAAAATTAAATATGATATATAATGAGCAAAATAAAATTTATTATTTTCTTATAAAAAAATAATTATTATTGACAAACAACAAATGCAAATATAATAAAAAATAATATATTTTTAACATATGGGGACAAAATAGTTTTTAATCAATTAAGTTTAGTTTAGAAATGATTATTTTCAAATACTATCCAATTTAGTTTTTATCTGCTTTTTGATTTTTTTAGGGTAAAATATATTTTGGCCCCCTAAACTATTCATCATGTAATTATTTACCCCCCCTAAAATAACAAATGTACTCTTGCTTGGACAAGAATGCCCCTCATGCCTTGAAAAATTATATTATTTTCAATATATTTTAGTATTTTGCACATTAACACATCACTAAATTATTATTTATTACTTATTTTTAATAAGTGAAGAATTTATATTAAAATTGTAGAGTATATATATATAGTAGATACACAATAAATATAATATGACCAACAACTCATATATGCTTCTTAAAAAAAATTGACAAATATATATATGCTTAACCAAAAGTTAAAAATTTCTAGAAAAAAATAAATAAATATATTTTATCATATTCTTTAAAGAAAATATGTTAAAAAAACAGATATTTAACTATTCATTTTTATCTAATTGAATTAATAGCTAATAACTTAATTTTATCACCAAATTAATAAAATCTTTTCATGAATTTTTTTGTGTATTTATTAGTTAACTTTGAATCTGTAAAGAAAATAAATTTCAAACTATTTAACTCACCAATTATGTTTTACTTTATTATAAATAAAAAATTATTTTCCTAATTAAGAATTTTTTATTTAAACTTAAAATGCAAAATTATATATATATGAAAAAAAAAAGAAACTCTTTGAACTAAATATATATATATAATATTCTAAAAATTTAAATTGTGGGGGGTAAGTGTTACATTTTGTTAGTTTAGGGGGTAATTGTTACATGACGAATAGGTCAGGAGGACAAAGTGTATTTTATCCTTTTTTTTTTTTTTTTACAAATATTACCTACTTTTGATTCTGCTACAACTTTCAGCTTTCTTTACAAAAATAACCTTTTTAAAAGAAGAATTTTTTGCAAATACTCCTTTAATCTCATTGCTCAAGGAATTATTGAAAATAGTTGTATGAATCCTAAAAAAATTCAGTTCGATCGTTCTACCAACTGCAATTACTAAATTAACAGAAAAATCGCATTCAAATCACAAAAGATTGAAAATACACTTTTCTAAAAGTTATGGAACTATTTTTGATAATGTGATGAACAATGAAATTGAAGTTCTATCATGAACAATGAAATTGAAATTGAAATTGAACAATGAATCGAGCCCTCATGTGTAAAAAATTATGCGATGTTATTCGTTGTGACAGGACATGCATTTGGATGGAATGGTTACACCAAGAACGACTTCGGGACTCCTCTATTTGGAATATATTTGAAAATAGAGGTTCATGGTGTTGGAAGAAACTTATACAGTTAAGGGCATGGCTACAATCGGAGGTTGTTTACTGCATCGGTAATGGGTGGGATTTTTATTTATGGAGGGACCCTTGGCACCATCTAGGCCCTCTTATTCAGAGAGTGCCCCATGGACCTATTGTTACGGGATTGCAGTAATCCAGTAGGTTGTGGGTTGTCATTCATGAGGGTCAGTGGCAATGGCCTTCTATCACTGACTTCGAATGTCTGGAGATCTTGCAGGTACTATCTGTCAGTCACGGAAGTAACGACCGAATTTTATGGCGGTTCTCGGACAATATTGTCACCACACAAGCGCTCTATCGTTTATTTGATCCCCGGGTCCAAAAGTAGGGTGGTATTCACTACTTTCTGGACCTCTAAAAATTCCTCGGCACATGCTCATTCTCTGGCTCGCTATTCAGGAAAAGCTTGCTACAACGAACAAGCAATGGTTATCACATTTAGGTGGATGCGTCCTATGTACTGAGGACAACTTGGAGACACACACACATTTGTTCTTTCATTGTCAGTATAGTAGACGTTGTTTGACTATTATCAGACGAACTATTTGATTTCTCTGATCTAACAGACAGTGGCGGATGGATATTGAATGGGCTTCTAGGAAGTGGAGGGGCAAACACATTATTAACATGACATACCGTGCGCTACTTGGGGCATGCGTTTATCATATTTGGAGGGAACGCAACATGAAACGGTTCGAGCACACTTCGAGGTTGCCGGCTACGTTAGCTAGCTTAATCATAGAGGATGTTAGACTATGGATTTTTAGCAAAAATCTTCCTAGCTCTGTTAGCTCTAGTGCACTTTATAAATTATGGCGTATCCCTTGGTCTGTCGAGGGATAACATATCATACGAGCACTGTTGTATTATACTTCCTTTTCTCATTTATGAAATTTACCTTTCCCTAAAAAAAAAAAAAGAAATTGAAGTTCTAGTGAACTAAAATCATGGGACGAAAAAATGCAATTTCTTTTTAATAGGATTAAAGGTTCTGAAAATTTGATTAGTTCTTGAACTAAATTGTTGTTTCCCTTTCAAAATAAATAAATTGTTGATTCATCTATTTAGTAATTCCCGATCATCATATTCGTGTAGAGATTTTACAAACTCGTATAAGCTCACTACGATGAAAGAAATTTTTTGTTGTAAAGCACCATTAACAATTTTAAAATGATCATTAAAAAAATATTTTAAACAATAATAATTTTAATTTTATCGTAACATACTTAATAATGATAAAAATTATACAACCATCAACAATTAATTAGAGTTACATCTATAGCGACGATATAATAATAATAATAACATTAATTATTATTATTTTTAAATATATTAATATTTTTAAATCATTAAACATACTTTATTACAATATTCAATAATAGCAATATATTAATATTATCTATATATATTTATAAAATTTAAACTCACAATCTTTTAGTCGTCAGATAAAATAATTATTATTATATATATGGTTTTGGATTCAAATTCAGGCGACATATGGGCATTTTAACCTCTCCTTTCTATTCTATAGTGTGAAATTCAGGCGTCATAAAACTATTATATAGTCTTTGGATATGCAAATTAAATGTGTGAAATACCTCCTTTTAAAATTGATATTTATGGTATTTAAAGGGGTTGGCGGTCATAGTGAATGTATTTATGATGAATTTTTATTATAAAAAAATTATTTTATATTCTTATGAATATTTTAATATTACTGATATACCCATTAATTAAATTCTTAATAGCTCTGATCACTTAGGTAACAAAAACGGATAGAATAAGGAGTTATTTGTGGAGAAAAATTTTCTCATCTTTAGTAAACCTAATCTGTGGTTCTACTCTCGAAAATAAAGAAATTTCATGAAAATCAGAAAGAAAGAAGAATTGTATTGATAAGATAGTTTGTGAATACTCTTATCAATACCTATAACATGATAATATTTTTTATAATTAAAATTATTATTTAATATGACATACATAAATTTTACGTTCAATTAAAGGGACAGGGGGATTACAAAGTTTTCTCCAAGTTCTGTAATTTCATGGATCTTCCAAAAGACAACTTTCTAAGTTTCAGTATAAGTAATGCTATTGATTGTGAATCGTTCAAATAGGAATTCCTTGCTTAATTTGGATGTGTATTCTATATCACATGTGATAAGAGAAAGTCATTTACGCCCAAATACGTTTGTCAAAGAATCGGACAAGAATAAAGATAGAGTCCCATTCTACATGTCAATACCGGCAACAATGAAATTTATTGTAAGAGGAAAATCCGTCGACTTTAAAAATCGTGAGGGTTCAAGTCCCTCTATCCCCAAAAAAAGCCTATTTGACTCCAAAAATCTTTATCCTATCCCCTTTTTCGTTAGCGGAAAAACCTTTGAAATTATTTCAATATTGAACCTTGGACATATAAGAGTTCCGAATCGAATCTCTTTAGAAAGAAGATCTTTTGTCTCATGGTAGCCTGCTCCAGTCCCCTTACGAAACTTTCATTATTGGGTTAGCCATACACTTCACATGTTTCTAGCAATTCACATGGCATCATCAAATGATACAAGTCTTGGATAAGAATCTACAACGCACTAGAATGTCCTTGTTGACGATCCTTTACTCCAACAGCATTTAGGGTTCCTCGAACAATATGATATCTTACACCGGGTAAATCCTTAACCCTTCCCCCCTAGAACCGTATAGGAAGTTTTCTCCTCGTACGGCTCTTTTAATATATATTTGTTTTACGTTATACTTTTTAAAAATTGACAAGTAATTCACTTATGATTTTTTATCTATTTTTTAGTTTTATATTTATATCAGGATACATACTATGCATTATGCAATCTATTTTATTATTTATAAATTTATGTCAAAATTTAGTGATTCCTATGAATTAATCTAAAAATAATGATAAAGATAATAATAGTGATGGTTGAACAATTTTAATTATTTTAATTATTATTTTATTATATATAATAAGATCAAAAAGTTTAATCAACAATTACGATACGTAAAATTTGGGCACCCGATTCGCACTAAATTTAACTATATATATGATCGTGTCCATTAGATCATATCTGACAATCTGATTTAAAATCACATGGTCTGATTCTACGATACACCGGTTTGAATTATTATTCTTATGTTCCGAGTATGATATCTTGACATCCGTATATCCAATAAATCTAAAACTTTACCAAATATATTTTTTCTGTAAGTTTGATCATATCTAACGGTCTGATCTGAATTTTGATGGTCCGATTAACCCATGTTGTTCAATAATATAAGATAATAGTTACATCAATGTAATACTAACATTTATAAAATATATAAATTAGAAAAAGTATTATTTTAGTCCGCTAAGTATGCCTAATTTTAATTTTAGTTCGATAACTATGTCCATTTTTGTTTAGATCCAGTAACTTACGAAATTGCTTACTTTTAGTCATCTGGCAGATTTTCGGACAATTTTACCTCTATGCATCTTTTGAAAGGCACTCATAGGGGTAAAATTGTTTGAAAATCTGCCAAATGACTAAAAGTAAGCAATTTCGTAAGTTACTGAACCTAAACAAAAATGAATATAGTTATCGGAGTACAATTAAAATTAGGCATACTTAGCGGACTAAAATAATACTTCTTCCATATAAATTTACTGCAGATTGTGAACATATATTAATCTCAACTATAAAATATTTTTATGTATTTCAATTGCATATTTCAGATAATTGATACTTTTCTATAATTTTAAAATGTTCAGTATGATTTTTTTTCGTACATTTTACTAATTATATTACTATTAAACTAATCAGTAGTTTATATTTATAACAATAAATTAAAATTTCATACTATATTTTGGTATATTTTATAATATAGTACACATTATACAATCTATTTTATTACTTATAAATTTATGTAAAAAATTGGTGATTCTCATTATTTAATCTAATAATAATAATATAGTATGCATTACAAAATCTATTTTATTACTTATAAATTTATGTAAAAAATTGGTGATTCTCATTATTTAATCTAATAATAATAATATAGTATGCATTACAAAATCTATTTTATTACTTATAAATTTATGTAAAATATTGGCGATTTCATAATTTAATATAATAATAATAATAATAAAAATCAGCTCGAACTCGATCAGCTCAAAATTACAGAATCAAGCTCGACAAAAATGGTCGAGCTCGACTCGTTGCCAGCCCCAGGAGGGACTGTAGTAACTAGTGAAGTAGAAGTTGGTAATCCTTAATCTTTCAGAAGTCTTGGTCAGAAACGTGTGAAGAAAAATCCCACAAGGAAATGCAATTCCACAATGGATAGCAATAGTAAATTCTTTTTATTTCCCAATTCCCATCTTTTTCTTTTAGGGGAAAGAGGCTGCCAAGAAACCTCCAATTCCAGGAAACTGCAAAGCAGCAAATTCTTGGTTTAGAAGTCAACTATTCCATGAGAGCGGACTACACCTAGTATTATTCAAAATTTCCACATAAAATATCATCCTATCAAGCAAAAACAGACAAAAGATCAAAGCCAGCTTGGCCCACCATATTCTTGGAATTTCCAAACAACTCCTACTCACCAGGAGAAGGGCAGAAATTTCTTTGTATATTCTCATGCACTGACCATTTCATTTTCATGTTCTTTCCACCTTCTCACAATCAGTAATGACCTGCACCACACAGGCAACTTCCTCCCCTTTGAAACCCCACTAGGTTTCTCAGCTCATTCTCCAACATATAGTATGCATGTATATATATTCCCACCTCCAAGTTCCTCAAATCATCTTCTCGGCATCTCTATTCCTTATCAACTTTCTTCTACCTGCATGTGAGAATATTATTTCAAGAAAACATTCTAATTGTTCTTGAGAAGAGAGAATAATCAGTCATGTCTCACTACGAGGTAAACCAATTTCCGTTCGAGCACTTCTCGCTGAATACTATTCAGCTGACTGTTCTGATTGTGGGGTTGATTGAGTTCCTCTTGCTGCAACTACTCATTGACAGGAAAAGGATTCACACCTTTTTCTTGGGACTTCGGTCCTCAACCCAGTCTCAGTTGATTGGTCCGGATGGTTCTAAACATCAGGCTGATTTCAAGCCATCCGACAAGCAAGAGGATAGAGTCGATCAAAGTGTGAGCAGTGGAGAAATTGAGATTGTTTTAAGAAGCTTAGGAATGTGTTGTAATTCTATTGAAGCAAAGGTTCCAGCAAGGTTGGATGCTGATGACCTTTTTAACCTATTTGAAGGGGAAAATCCTAACTTGGAGGAAGTGAAGGAAGCTTTTGATGTGTTTGACAGTAATAGAGATGGGTTTATTGATGCTGAGGAACTGCAAAAGGTTCTCTGTGCTCTGGGCTTAAAGGAAGGATCAGAGATGGAGAACTGCAGGAGAATGATTGGGCTGTTTGATGAAAATGGAGATGGAAGAATAGATTTTGATGAATTTGTAAAATTCATGGAGAGTAGCTTATGTTAAATTATTCTTTTACAGTGACAGAAAATTGTAATAAACCTTTAAAACTCAGCATATTACTAATATTTTGAATATAAGACATTCTTTTCTAGGAAAAAACTGTTATGGTGTTCCATGAAAAATGTGCTATTCTGTCATATTTGTTACCATGATTATCAGTCCTCACCAAAGACCAGATACTTTCTGTTTTTTCAAGATTGATTCGATTGCATTATCTTGTAATCTCAAGGATTTCAACTCACCGTGTGATGTTGCTCAATGTGCCAATTAAGTTACAGTCTGGTTACGTCTTGCTCTGAGGATGATGCTGCAAATGCTGTGGAGAGCACATCAAAACAAGTGTTTCTAGGATATGAAAATCCAGGAGTTCGACAGCTTTTCTCCGCTTCAAAACGACGTTAGCAACTCAGGAGCATCCTCTGATATTTCCAGGCAGAAGTGTGAACGCTATAATTTTTCCTCCAAGAGAGCGTAAGTCCATGTTTCCTCTGAACCACAATAAAAGATAAATGAAAGAGAGGAAAAATAATTCTTTGTTCCAGCAGCACATGACGCTTAAAATGAAAATAATCAGATCAGGGAGAAAGTCCGCTGGGATCAAAAGAAATTGCAAGAAGATATTTGAACTTCTTTCTGACAACTCACCCTCATGCAAACCAATCCTACTTCAGGAAAAGCTCAAGATCTTTGTTTGTTGCTTACCTGCCATTCTGATTGGGAACTCTATAACCAACTGCATTCTTTTGTCTAGTGTCGAAACAAATGGAGCACTATGCGGCTTTGGAGATGATGAAGAAGCAGCTACTGGGAATCAGCACAATCAAAGTAATAAGTTCTTACTTCAACCAGAAACAAAATAAATAATAAGGAATACCATTTTCTAATTTTCATTGAGACGGGTTTGGGTTCTGAAAAGGGGGTGGGGGATGAGGTGTTGTCGGGGAATTTGCATTAATTGTCAACGCAAAAGGTGCTCCTGAACAACTTACAAAGGCCTCTTCAAGTGAAATTGCTCAGTGGTTAGTATTAAGTGGCCTATACAATGTAGCAGGCCTTCTCCCTTACTCTTCCGTCATATCAAGAGAAGTTAAGACTATATTTTACCAGTAGTCAGCACATGAACAGTAACCATCTCTGAAATGATGAAACCGATTAACATCTCTTACAACTATTGTTCTCTTTGTGAGCTTTGAGATAAATTTAGCAGCAGAGTGGCAATCATCACATATTCTTAGGTTCTTAATCACATGAATTGGTGCCTCTGGAGGTGTTTTCATAATAGCATATGCTATAGCCAACTTCTCGCTGTGATAACTGATGTGATCTTCTTTCTGTTCCTCTTCCACATCATGCAACTCGGAAACAATATCAGGAACATAACCCAGAGGTTTAATTTCTACCAACAATTTCTTCACTTTCTCACGAATTCGTACAGACTCGACATGTTTAGTGTCATCTGAAACAAAGACATGTGTCTCATTCCTTATCTCTGTCCAGCTCAATCCAGGCTCTTTCTTTATGTTCTTTACTCTCATCAACTTTCGAACCGCCACAACTTTATCCCATCTCTTTGCTTTGGCATGCATATTTGACATCAGTATACAAGTTCCCACATCACTGGGGTCCATATGCAGCACAGTATCTGCAACTGTCTTTCCTAAACCATAGTTCTGATGGACATGACAAGCATTAAGCAAAGTTCTCCAGGCAACAATATCCCATTTGATTGGGATTGATCTCATGAAATTCTCTGCCTCGTCTAGCCTTCCTGCCCTAGCCAGAAGCCCAACAATACAGGTGTAGTGCTCTAATCCAGGTTCAATGTCAAACTCCCTCATCATATGATTCAGATAGTAGAAACCTTCATCTACACGTCCCAAGAAGCCACAGGCTGAGAGCACGCCGACGAAGGTTACATAACTTGGTCGGTGTTTCGCTATTAACATCTGTTGAAACACATCCAGGGCTTCCTCGCCAAGCCCATGATACGAGTAACCAGTTATCATTAAGTTCCACGATATGACATCTCGATGTAACATATTCCTGAACACAGTATTTGCATCATCAATGAGGCCACACCTTGTAGCCATATGGATCAGAGCATTACCAACAACAGTGTGATCCTTCATTCCCATCTTCTCAGCACGTGCGTGTAATGAATTGCCATATCCAAGCGCCGAGATACCAGCACATGAGTTCAAAACCACTGCAAATGTGTATTCATTTGGTACAACATTTTGAAGGTCCATTTCTAGAAATAGTTTGAGTGCTTCTTCAAAGCATTCGTTGTGTAAATAAGCAGTCA
The DNA here is from genome assembly GCF_026168435.1 of Sesamum indicum. Taxonomy (NCBI): domain Eukaryota; kingdom Viridiplantae; phylum Streptophyta; class Magnoliopsida; order Lamiales; family Pedaliaceae; genus Sesamum; species Sesamum indicum. The sequence goes on along the minus strand of NC_142664.1, from coordinate 3,542,931 downwards.
ATACCGCTGTCCAAGTAACCTCATTTTTAGTATGCAACACATCAAAAACTCTTCTCATAGATGAGATTTCACCACATTTTCCATACATATCCACAGTGGCACTACCTACAAACAAATCACAGTCCACACCAGTCTTCAGTATTCTGCTGTGAACTTGTCTTCCCAAATCTAAATCCTTAAGACTTCCACAGACTCCAAACACATTAACACAAGTTATACTGTCCCACTCATCAGATTCACATTCAACCACCATACTCCGCAAAACGTATGATGCTTCTCTGGAATCCCCATGATCCAAGAGTCCCTTCAACACAGAATTATAGGTACAAATATCTGATCTTGAGGTGGAATTCATAACCCGCACAGCCTCCTTCACATCAGAGAGCATCGAGTACATGTTTACAAGTGCATTCTTCACATACTGATGAAAGATCAATCCAGATTTTAACGCATACCCATGACATTGTTGACCTTGATCCAGCAACCCACAATTCGAGCAGGATGCAAGAACAGTTGCTAATACATATTTATTCGGGCATAATTTATCCACTTTAACCATGTACCTACACAGCTCTATAACCTCTGAAGCACACCCATGCTGCAAATACCCAGCCATTATACTACCCCACGAAACAACGTTCTTCTTCCACATTCTATCGAACAGTAGGCGAGCACTCGCTATGTCACCGCACTTCGAGTAAGCATTTATCAAGGAATTCCTCTCGATCACGCGGTCTCGAGAAATTTGATTGGAGACAACGAGATGGGCATGAATGCTCTTACCAAATTTGAGATTTTTCGCACCAGATGATGCTTTTAAGAGCTTTCTTACGTCCATTGGACTTAACATGACCCCGTCTTCTTTTCAAATGAAAAATTCAAATTCAGACTCATCCTGTAAAGAACAGAAGCGGGATTGGAAAGCCCAAGTCATCCAAGACCAAAACCTCCAACCTCAAAATCATCAAAGAAATCTCCAATGCACTCCCAGCTGTTTCTACACATCATTTTAAGCGTTCTTTCTGATAATTAGATTCTTTTTACTTGGGTATTTCAGAATTTCATATAAACAGGACAAATGGAGCACCGAAAGACACTGAATGAAGGAAAAGGAAATCAATCCTCCTCCAGTGTGTAGAAGAACAATACTTTCGGTAGAAACTTTTATAATTGGGCTATTAGGCTGATATAATTTGGGAACTATGGTATTCACCTACACCCCCTACATTTATTATGAGCACAAAATTGGAAAAGGAGCAACTGTTGAAGCTTAGCTGAAGCTTATGGAAAAGGATTGTTCGGGAAAATCTCTGTGTTCTATATCTGGAGTGGTTTTTGTAAAAATAGCTAAAAGGTGTATTAGAAATTAAAAGGGATGATGGTGTTTGTAAAAAATATTAAAGATAAGCTAAAGTCAAATTGGTAGCTTTGGAAAATAAATTTAATGAATTAAAAAAAATATTTTATCTTTATGTGTTAAATATATACTACTTTTTCTTATACTTGCGCTTATTGTTTGTGAATAATAATTATATTTTCGCGAAAGTTAATTTTTTTTATTTTGATTAGCATATTTTGTATTTAACTTTTAAAAATTTTAATAGAAAAATTAGATATTAAATTTAATAACATTCCTACTAAGTAATATAATTATTCATTCATACACAATAATTAAACTTGCGTAATTACAAAAAATATTATTTTATTAATTAATCATAATCATTAAATTTATAATTTTTTATGGTATAGGACTAATATAAAAAAATTTAAAATATTAAATATATGAAAGTGTAAATTTGATTATTGTCAAATTATTCAAAGTATTTGAAAATTTTAATATCAATTTTAGATATGTAATACTTTTAAATAAAGTAAAAATAATAAAGTTGAATTAAAATTATTACAAGGAGAGAAAAATTATAAAAAAAAAATCTATTATTTACAAAATAAAAAAATCAAAGCTACTAGAAACACCCTCAAGGTGCTTCTAGCTTTTGACCTAAAAATGTCTTTCTCAACAGTTTCAAAAGCTAAAAGTAGCATCTCAAATACTTAAAAGGGATAATTACACTCCCCTCTCCTGAAGTTTGGTACAATTACTCGTAGAGCCCCTATAGTTTGAGAAATTATATCTAGCACTCCTGAAGTTTGCTTCCGTCTTAACTTATAAATTCCTTCGTCAAAATTCACCTAATTTGTTGATATTAACAAAAAAAAATAGAAAAAATCTATGTTTATCTCCGACTGGCTTATTATTAATTTATTACAAGTCAAATAAATATTTTTATGCTCAAATTACATTCTTTTTTCAGCGCATTAATGTATGAGATGAGGTATATCTTCATCGTTATAAGGGTAGTTTAATTAAAAAAAAATATTTGACCTGCAATAAGTTAGTAATAAGTTAATCGAGTGTAAACATCAAATTTTACTCAGCTTTTTGGTTAATATCAATTTGGTGAATTTTGACTAACATAGGGACTTATTTGCTAGACAAAAATAAACTTCAGGAGTTCTAAATGTAATTTTCCAAACTAAATGAGGTCTAGATGTAATTACACCAAACCTCAGGGGAAGGAGTTGTAATTATCCCTACTTAAAAAGTGTATTTTTGAAGTTAAAAGTTAAAAAGTATTTTTCTAAAACTCTTGCAAACACTCTCAAATATGTTCTTTTCAATTTTTAGTTGCTGGTACGACAATGAAAAATAGGGATAATTACACTCTCTTTTCTTGAAATTTGGTGTAATTACACATAGATCCCTTGTGGTTTAAAAAATTACATTTAGGACCCATAAGTTTGTTTCTATCTAATAAATAAGTTCCTTCTTTGGACAAAATTTACCGAATTTCAGATATTAACAAAAAAAATAGGAAAAAATCTATATTTATCTCCAATTTACTTATTATTAACATATTGCAAAGCAAATAGATCTTTTTATGATCAAATTACCTTCATAAGTTTCTCGCTTTAATGCATGTGAGGAGATATATTTTACCGTTATAAGAGTAGTTTAGTAAAAAAGTTATTTGACTTACAATAAGTCAGTAATAAGCCAATCGATGATAAATATCAATTTTCATTCAATTTTTTTGTTAATATCAACAAACTTAATGAATTTTGACTAATAGAGGAATTTATTTATTAGACGGAAGCAAACATCAGAGGTGCTAGATGTAATTTTTCAAACCATAGAGGATCTATGTGTAATTACGCCAAATTTCAAAAAAAAAAAAAGTGTAATTATCCCTAAAAGTATCATATAGAGTGTTCTATTTATATAAAATAGAACATATGAAATTTGATTTAATTATAAATACACACTAGTTTTGGAATATCAAAATTTTATTGGAACCCTACTAAATGAAGTGGCATGTATGATGGAACAAATCACACATGCGTTCAGTGTCATTTTTAATCTAATAAAAATATATTTATATTAGGCAAACATCAGCGGGTGTCGCTAGAAGAAATATTATTTTTAATTATGATTAATTATTATAGTAAAAATAAAAATTATAGTAAATACTAATTAATCATAAACACGCAACGATTATTAATTTTTATTTTTGTAAGTGAGACCGAAATATTAGCTACAACTATCCGTGACAAACGTTTTGATTATAGATAAAACCATGGCGAAAGTTAATTAACAGTGATCAAAATTTAAATTTTTATATCAACTTTTTTTATTGTAATAGATAATATTGGTTCGCCATAATTTTTAAATCACAATATTTTATAATGCAACATAATCTATTTTTTTTTTTTAGTGATCATCCTAATTATTATTCATATTTCTTAGCCTTTTGAAATAATCAAAACATTTTTTCTAAATTTGCAATATTTACATGCCACCTATTTTGTTTCAAGTGTTAGTAGTGTATTTGCCACCGCAAATAAAGTGGTTCACTTTATGTACTTTTGGTTACTATTAGATGCTAGGGTAAATACGATGGTTTTTTTTTTTTTTAATTTGTTTTAATTTAAATATTTAATCTTTATTTAAAAAATTATAAATAATTTTTAAAATTACAAATATTTTAACAGATACTTTTTGTGACCGCTCATTATAGGGGGTATTTGTAATTTTAGGAGGAGTATTTATGATATTTTAGACAACAAAAAGATATTTCTAATTATAATAAATCTCAAAAGAGCAAGTTGTAATTATCCTAGATATTAATATTAGGGTAAATTATATTGACGTCCATTGAAATTAAATCTAAAAAACACAAATACTTTATATTTTTTTCAAAATTACAATTACACTCTCAAAAAATTATAACTGTAATTATAAATATACATTCATTCAGCGACAAAAGTTTACACAACCACCCCATAAAGTACGTTATGTAGACAGCTTTTAAAGGGAATACACTTATAATTTTATAAAAAAAAAATGATAAATATTTATGTATTTAAATCTAATTAAAAAAAATGAATACTAATAGTCCAGGTATCGAAAAAATAAATTTGGTTGACCAATTAAATGAGTTTTAGGCAACTGAAATATAAAAAAGGGGGAAAAAAGGTGAAAGTGAGAGTGAAAGATTCGGAGATGAATAGAAATAAATTAGATGCAGTGGAGCAGTACTTTGTTGGGTCATATCACAATATTGCTGTCATTGAATCCAATTGGTACGGGTAGGGTCAATGGATCTGGTGTGATATAATCCTGTATCTAATGGGGTACAGTCGTCCTCTCCCTGTCTGTTTTTTTTTTTTTAAATAATATATCGATTTAATTAATACATTAATATAATAATAAATAATAATAAATTATATTGATTCATTCAATATATTAATATAATTAAAAATAATAATAAATATGAAAACTCAATAACTCACATAAAATAAAAGCAAATAAAAACTAAATCAAATTATGTACAGACGACAAACACTTCTAACACAAGTTTAACCATGTGTTTAAAAAAAATACTATTTTTACTTAATATTTACACTAGCCTTTTGTTAATAATAATTAATTTTTTCAAAAAAAATAAATTTTATTTCAATTAGTATATTTGGTAATTTTTTATACAAATATTTGTCATTTATTATTAATAAATTAAACACTAATAGAAAAATTGAATTTTTAATTCAATAATATTTTGATTAAATAATATACTTGTTCATTCATATATACACAATAAATAAACTCGCATGATTCTCAAAAAAATATTTTTTTATTGATTAATCGTAGCAATTTGATTTTTATTTTTCTACGACACATGAATAATATCATATAATATAGCAAATAAAATATAAAAAATTATAGAATATTAAAAATGTGAAAGTGTTTTTTCGAAACTTTCACAAGTACTACCTCAGGTTGAATCAAATTCAATATATCTACACGATCCATTTTGGGATAGGTTGGTGCCCCGATATCCAAATGGGCCAGGGTCATGGACAAAGGTCCTTAGCCACAAGAACCAAATATTTAATTGCCTCACCTAACTCAATGTCCTTCAACCCACCAACTACACGAAAGCAAAACTGAACCCAACCAGTGCCTTAATTGCTTTTCTCCAGAATTTTTAAAGTTGTTCACATTTGATCCCACCATATCAATTCACTTAAAATCATCTGTCGTCGTGGCCTAATAATTAAAGTCGAATGATATCGTATTTATATTACGAGTTTGAATTATTGTTTAAGTATTTTTGGTACGTTTAAATATACGTTCTGTATGTTGACTCACAAATGATTAAATCTTAGTTTTTATGATACGTTGGCTTGATCAGTTAAAAATTCTAATCATCATGCAAGACGCAAGCCCAATCTTTCTTGAATGAGGCATCCTTGTTCTGCTATGTCTTTGACCCAACCCAAGTTAGTTTAGGTAGCAAGGACGGATTACTTACTGTCAAAAAATTATATGTTCCGTCGCATTTGTTATTATAAGAATTGCATTCATAGGTAATTTTTTAAGTACCCTTGTAAGAGGTGAAATTTATACTTTTAGTCCCATAAAATAGGAACTTCATACTTTTCAATCCTCTACTTTAAAGAAATTTTTAAAATAATTTTAAAACAGAGAAAACTCGACACATTAATTCCTATATTTTATGGGATTTCAAAGGATTAACTATGACTAGTTTTCTTCAAATTTGGGACCAATATAAAAATCTCGTAAAGAAGAGTACTAAACATTTCGAATTTTTTCAATTTTAGAATCATCTTGAAAATCTCGTAAAGCAGATAAATAAATGTGTTGATCACTCTATCCTATAGGACATAAAAATATAAAAAATACGTGATTTCGACTGACCTTGTGACTGTGACAAAAGTAAAAAAATAATTTAAAAAAAGAAAGAGGGGGGGGGGGGGGGTGGAGGAATATGAAATCAGTCAAAAATCACCTACTCTTTAAGTTGCTCCAAGGGGTAATACCCGGATATTGATAAACTCATCAAGAACTACCCTTCTGTAGAAGGGTCAGCTGCATTTATTGAAAAGGGTTTCCATTTCATGACAACAATTCATTTTTCTATTAAAGAACACAAACATTTAGCAGTTGCTTCAAACCCATTTGTTCCAATTAGATTCATTCCCATTCTCTAACTCTTCATCAGCCACCCAATCGCCCTTTCTCCCTTCCCTCTCCTCATTAATATTATTGCCGGTTTCTTGCTAGCTAGCTTGCCCCAAACCAACAGGGACATGTTGTGTTAGTTTCTCCTTTAGGGAAATTACTTCATTTCTGTGTTCAAATCATTTGATGTCTGTTTCGGACAAATGGCCCCTCTTTCCATTGGTTCAAGATTCTTGTCACATTGGACTGGAAGATTTGTCTATTTCATCTCGAGTCTTGCATGAGGCAATTAGGTTACGAGGTACAGCCAAGGATGACTTGCCGGTCATCATACATACAACTTATACATACACATAAATAAGTTTGTGTAATATTTTTGAATCGGCAAGTTATTTTTGGCTATATCTATACCTGATTTATCTCATGCTAGATTGCTGATGAATGTACTTAATAATTTGTTGCGATATTTATGTTTTGATAACAGGTGATCAATCATCAGGTATTGCGATATATGGTATTTTTACGCTGAACATTCTTCTAATTTTTGTCCCTATTTTTACTCATTTGACTTGATTTACTTTGCAGATGGATAAGCAAGTACATATATATATATATATATATATATATTTACATATACACATGACTATTCCGGAATCTGGAGCATGTAATTTGCTCAAACCCTAATGATATCAGTGTGGAGTATTTCTTGTATCCCCATGTTGGTCATGGTGAGCACTTAATTTCTCTTGGGAATATTATTTAACCCAATTTAATTCACTGCATTCTTTTTTCCAAAAAAAAATATTTTTTTTTTTAGTATTTACCTGCATTAAGCAAAGACGGGCTCAATATTTTTTGTTTCAAATCTTATTATAAATAAAACATCAAATATAATAGAATTTGAAATAAAAAATACGAACCATCACCCTCCAGATTTAATTTGAGGTGGACCAGCCAGAACTAGCTGTTTACTTTACAATTGTTTACATACTATTTCCTAATAATTTTCTTTTTTTTAAAAAAATAATATTATTCGTAGATTATTTAAAAAAAGTACTACATACACATCACTGGTCTTCCTTTCTTTGCCATGGCAATTGTGGTATTGTAAATTATGCGATTTAAAAATTATATCAAATCAATATATTATCAGTTACTATCAATCAAATTAATGTATAAATTGAGATTTTGACTATAACCGATCAATATTTATTACGATTTCAGTAATAGCCAAATTAGTATTTTCCAATATGTTTCTCAATTGTAGCAAAAAGATTGGCATGATTTTTAGCTAACTAAATGTTTTAGCCTTCCTTAGTTATCGAAACATCAGTCAATAATCATCATGCGATCGTGGTTAATTGTTGTTCACCAATTTTTTTACTTTTTACCATGATTATAATTCTTATAGTGAGGCTACAAGTCTCATAATTATGTGTTTACTATTAGCTTAAGAATTACTTAATACTGCATTCATTATTCCTAAACAAAAATTTAAGTAGGAAGTCATTCAACCAAACAAAGTTCATCAATTCAAATTCTTTATATTGATGGAGTCAGGAGGTCAATCAAAGGATGATTCTAAAGGAATTAAGATTGTACGACTTGAATTACTAGTGCACGACGGGGTTCAATTGCATCATAATTGATCGATTTTTTTTTTATGAAAATTCTAAAATTAAATATATATATATATATACATGAATTTTATGTGTATGAGTATAATATTATATATGCCATATAAAAGGATCTAAAATACAGAAATCGTGGATCAAACATAATGTATTGACACGACTTCCAACAATACACAACAATTAATCATAGTACTTTTGTCCTTGTAGATAACTAATTAGGGTAAAATATATTATTTTTTGTATCGGGGAGTAACACTTTGGTTCTACTCCAAATTTAATTTCACAATTGATAACAATCATTTAAAAAAAAAAAAAAACATGAATGATTCAACTCTTACTAGAAATTGCCAATTTCGTCCCAAAAGGTAAATGCTTGGCATGCAAAAATTTCTTCTCTTTCATTCTTAAAACAAATTTAGTAAATTTAAAATCATGCAAATGTATTGAGTGTTTTTCGGCCGCTATAGTTCCAAGAAAAAAAGAAAAAAGCTAATAATAATTCAACTAAAAACTATTTTAAAATTCTTTTATTCCAAAATTCTAATTTTTCAAACATATTTCCAAACAAACATATATCTATCTATATATAGAGAGGGAGTGTGTGTGTGTGTGTGTGCATGTATATGTGTTAGTTATGACGTGCGATACGTTCACAACGCTTCCAAATTTGATCACTCTTGAGCTTGACCTCGCGCGGAGTCTTGTTCTTCATATCTCCCAAGGATATGAGATCCTTAAGCATCTCCTCATGGCAGTCTCTCCCCATATGCAGAACCCTCCAGCAACACCCTTTGTCCACCGTCTTATGATTCTTGAAAATGGAGTCGGAGACCTCGTTCCCGCACTTCTCCGTCAGCTTCTTCGCGCATTCCCTCAAGAACTCGGCGTATCCCGGCAGGTACTCCCGTGGCGGAAGCTTTGGGTAGTTCTTGTCCTTGGGACGCGGCGCGATCTTCTCGCATTTTTTCCATAGTTCCTCACTCTTGGAGAGTATTTTCTTGACGTAGGCGTTTTGTTTTGTCAGTTCTTTTCCCCTCATCACTAGTCCTTTGTGGCAATCTGGTCCCATGTTGACGAGCTTGGAGCAGCAGGTTTTGGAAACGGTTTTGTTGTCGAACATGTATCCCACGATTTGATCGGCGCACTCTACCGTCATTCGCTTCTGGCATTGCTTCAAGAATTTCTTGAACTGAGGCGACAGTTTCTGGTCTTCGAATGGAGGAGATGGCCCGTACTCTTCAAACGGTAAAGGTGATGGAGAAGGCGAAGGGGAAGGGGAAGTAGATGAAATTTCGGTTGCGACGGATTGGAGACTGAAAAATCCGTTGTTTAGTAGGAGGAGGATTGTGATTTGGATGATGGCGACGGATTTGGGAATCATGGTGAGTTCTGTAGCGATGGTTAGATGGGGTTGTTGTGTGTGAAATTGTGTTCTTGTGTGGTGAAATGTATAGAGTGTGATGGGTTTTGCAACGATTGAATGGAGACGAATTTGTTACGACTGAATTTAATGGTCAGTAGTTAAAACCTATGTATACATTTATGGGCTGTCTGTCTTGGTTTGATTAAGTAATCCGAAACTAGCAGTGTTGTAACTGTGGATTAAGGCCATGTTTGGATGTGTCTTCAAGAACTTTGTAGTTAATGGCTGTGGCTGAATTTATAATTATTTTTCTTGAAGGAGAAAGGCCATTTTTCTTGTGATTCAACAGTCCAAATTTTTGTATTTTCATAATTTTTTGTACTATTTGACTTATTTTTTGGATAATTACTTATGAGATTAAATTCTATCATATCATATTTTGATAAAAGTTACAATTTTTAGTCTTAATTCCCTCTGTAATTATTCTGTACCTAATTACCCATTATGTCATTAAATAATCTTTTACTTCCTTGGTGTACTTAAAGAATGATGTAGAACTTAAATTATAAGTTGTATTTGTATAATCAATTAAAAAAATTATAAATAAATTCAAATCTCATAATCAACATTAATTATTTAAAAGCCATTTTTTTTTATAATACTAATTAATAATAATGCAATCACGGGCTAAAGTGGGCTGTGGCGGATAATTTGATTTCTAATTTAACATCGACAAAGTATTGATCTTAAGAGATATGGGCCATAGCCACACGGCCCGATAGTGAGTAATTAGACTCCACAGGACCAACACGACGGCGTTTCCTCTTTCTTGTTCGAGAGACTGCCAACCAAAGCATACACGAGAAGCAGCAGAACTGTTTCTGGCACTCGAATGCTCCGAATTTTCTCATCTCTCCGATCCAAAGAACCTTATTACAAACGGGTTCGCGCAATTCCCAAAATCAGTTATTTTTCCAGTGAAGCTTTGGTTGAGAACCCACAAGAACCTTCGTCTTCAGAAGCAAGTCACACCCACGAAGACTTATCTTCACTTAGATTCTCCGCCATTGCTGAAACTGTGATAACGAAGTGTTCACACCTTTGGGTTACCAATAAAGGTGAGGGGTTTTCCAGTTTTTCACTTAAAGATCACTTATTGAGACTATCTAATATATCTCCTGAGGTTATACGTCGATTTTGGAGAGTTTCTGTGCTGAAACCTCAAGATGTTCTTGAGATGTTGCTGGGTTTTGAATCTTGCAGAGGGAAGTACGAGGTTGAGGTTAGAAAGGTCGAGTCTTTATGGGGAGTTTTCAAGTGGGCAAGTGAGCAAAATGGGGAGTTTGAACATTGTCCTCGGTCTTGTAAGATCATGGCTGCAATGCTTGTGCAGGTTGGGTTTTTTAAGGAAGTTGAGTACTTGTTATCAAGAAGGGAGAGCCGAGGAGTTCTGTTGGATTGTCAGGAAGTTTTCAGTAATTTGATTGAAGGATATGTGGGGGAGTTTGAATTAGACCGGGCTGTTTCAGTTTATGGGAGAATGAGACGGTTGTCTTTAGTGCCATCAATGTCAAGTTATCGAGCTGTTCTTAAGTATTTGGTCGAGTTGAATGAAATAAAGTTGATGCATTATGTTTATATGGATGCAATCAAGATGGGAATGGGAGGGATTGTAGAAGAGAGTGGCATCCATGAGAATGTTATTCGGTTGCTTTGCATGGATGGAAAGGTTCAGGAAGCAAGAGATCTTGTTAGGAAAGTCATGAATTATGGAATTCAACCGAGTAATTTAGTTGTTAATGCAATTAGTTGTGGGTATTGTGACAAGAAGGACTATAGTGATTTGTTAAGTTTCTTTGTTGAAGTCAGGATTGTACCTGATATTGTTGTTGGGAACAAGATTCTGTTTTCATTATGCAGAAGCTTTGGTGTCGAGCAAGCATGCATGTATTTGCAGAAATTGGAGGAATTGGGTTTTTGCCCTGATGAAATAACTTTGGGGATCTTCATTGGTTCCAGTTGTTCCCAAGGGAAATTGAAGGATGCTTTCTTTTACATCTCAGACATTTTGTCAAGAGGCCTCAAGCCGCATGTATACTCTTACAATGCTCTCTTAAGTGGGATGTTTAAGGAGGGCATGTGGAAGCACTCTCGAGATATACTTGTGGAAATGAGCGAAATGGGAGTAACTCCGAATTTGTCCACCTTCAGAGTTCTCTTAGCAGGATTTTGTAAAGCTAGACAATTTCATGAAGTTAAGGCAATCGTCTGTCAGATGGCAGAGCATAACCTAGTAACACTCTCATCATCGGAAGATCCATTAACCAAAGGATTCATGCTCTTGGGGTTCAGCCCATTGGATGTGAAGATTAGAAGGGACAATGACAAGGGATTTTCTAAAACTGAGTTTTTCGATAATCTTGGCAATGGACTCTATTTAGACACAGATCTTGAAGAGTATGAGAAAAAAATTGCTCAGATTCTTGATGACGCCATGATGCCTGACTTCAATTCCTCTATAATAGAGAAATGTCATAGTCTGGATATAAAAAGTAGTCTAACAATGTTAGATGAGATGGCAAGGTGGGGCCAAGCAATTTCTTTGCCCGCCTTGTCTTCCTTATTGAATTGCCTCTGCGGAGCTCCCTTCAGTATCGAAACCATTAACCACCTTTTGGGGATTATGGCCAAATCTACGTATCAGCTTGATCAAAAGACTTTAAATATGCTTGTTCAGGCTTACAGCAGAAAGGGATTTACTTTCAGTGCAAGGACCCTTTTGGATGGGATGGTGCGAAGAGGTTACAGAGTTGAAAACAGTACATACACTGCTCTGTTGTTTGACATATCCAAGAGAGGCGATTTGAGAAGCCTCCGTTACTGCTGCAAGCTGGCACAGAAATCTAATTGGTCACCTGATGCGAAGGATGGCAAGGCCCTTCTGAGTTATCTGTGCCAGAACAAATGGTTGAATGAGGCACTGGAACTATTTGAAACCATGCTCTTTGCCACCCCTTATAATATATCCAACACTTTTCACTCATTACTTGGAGAGCTTTGTTGTCAAGGGTTCACTAGTACTGCTCATGTTCTGCTGGAGGAATTTTCAAATCAAGCCACATTATTGGATCACATGGCTTATAGTCATCTTGTTAGTGGGTTTTGTGAGGAGAAAAGGTTCACAGATGCCTTAAAAATGTTTGACACTATGATTTCTAAGGACTTATCTCCACCTCTTGATGCATCCATTCGGTTGATTACTCAGCTGTGCAAGAACCAAAACTATGAGAAAGCTGTTGAGTTGAAGAATCTATACTTGAGGGATCAACCTTCAGCCCTTCTTCCTATGCATTGTGCTTTGATTAATGGGTTCTGCAAGTCAGGAAGGGTTGAAGAAGCCGCTGGTCTATTCAAGGAATTATCAATGATGGGCTTAATACCAGATGTTAACGTATTTAACTCTTTACTTGAAGGCTATTGTGGAGTGAATAACTTGAATAAAGTTAAAGAGCTTCTTGGTGTTCTGATAAGGAAGAGCTTAAGCATCTCTATTTCTAGTTATAGCAGCATAGTTCGCCTGATATGCGCAGAAGGGAAGTTCCCTCTTGCTTTGAGCTTGAAACAGCTTATGCTTCATGTAACTTATCTTCAGGAGCTTGTTCTGTATAATATTCTGATATTTCACTTTTCCGCAACGCAGGACTCTTTGTTATTGAATGCTGTAGTCGATGCAGTCCAAAAGAGCGATCTGCAGTTTGATGAAGTTACTTACAATTTTGTTATTCGAGGATTCTTGTTATGTAATGACATATCACGTTCGCTTCACTATCTGACAACTATGATAAGGCAAGATCTTAGGCCAAGTAACCGTAGTTTACGAGAAGTTATCACATGCCTTTGCCATAACCAGGAGCTCAGTCTGGCCTTGAATTTGAGTAGAGAAATGGAATTAAGAGGTTGGGTTCATGGTTCAGTCATTCAGAACAACATTGTTGAGGCACTTCTCTCTAATGGTAATCTCCATGAAGCAGTAGAATTTTTGGACAGAATAGCATCAAAAGATCTGATTCCCGATAAAATAATGTATGATTACATAATCAAGCAGTTTTATCAGCATGGTAGACTCGATAAAGCAGTTGATCTTCTGAACATCATGTTGGTGAAGGGAAGCCACCCTGAGTCCACCAGCTATGATTATGTTATCCAAGGTTTCTGCAAGGGCCATAAGTTGGATGCAGCTCTTAATTTTTACACTGAGATGTTGAATAGAGACCTAAAACCAAGTACAGTCACTTGGGACATTCTTGTTCGCAGCTTATGTGAACACGGTCGTGCGCAAGAAGCAGAAACGGAACTTAAAACGATGATCGAGTTAGGTGAAACTCCAAGCCGAGAAGCTTTTCAGTCAGTGATTAATAGGTATCGGTCTGAAATGAACACTGGCAAGACTTCTGGACTCTTGAAAGTGATGCAGCAGAAGGGCTATGTTCCAGACTTTGACACACACTGGTCTTTAATAAGTAACTTGAGCAATTCCAGCAAGAAAGACGATAGCGTTCGCAACAGCAGTTTCCTGTCGAATCTCCTTTCTGGTTTTGACTTTGCACAGAAGAACAGTAACTCCAAAACAGGGTAATGTAAGAGATTAAGCTCTATATGTTCTTCGTGAATTCATTCATCGAAAAGTCATCTTTAATTTTGTTTGTGAAAAGATTGTCAGCAGGAGAAACTCCACTTTTGATGGAGGTGAACGTACATTTATTTGTGTGTGTAACCTACATAATTTGGTTTCCTGTTGCACTAATACAACCCAAATACTTATAAATTCTACCAAATCCAGTTGTACTTAATCGCTCATTCCGGGAGATACACACTGTCCATGGCAACTAGGATCCAATAATCACTCAAGCTATATTCAGATTGATGTGTTTTGGATTTCAAATTGGCAGCAACAAATTATGGATTGAAGATTACGTTAATAGGCTGTGAGACGAGACGAGGAAGATCGATGCAGCTTATATGGATCTATCTTTTCGTAAAACACAAATGAGTTCTGGAGATGGGTTTTTCCTTTCCTCTTTGGGTTTTCAGATTGCAGGGTTTTCTTTTTCTTCTTCTGTTCGCTGTAATTTAGAATGATGTCTGTGTTTGTCGTTTGATAAATAATGAATGGAAGAAGAAATAAATCTGCGGGCAATGAGTAATTTGTTTCAGAGTAGCAAAAGCAGGACGGTGTGTACTAATTCTTAATTTAGTGTTGCACAACTTAATCTCGATCCTTATTTCAAGCAAAAGAAAAGGCAGCTCCGTCCTAAAATAGGGCAATGTCATCCAGAATGAGGTAAGTGAACTCCTCTGTCTTAAATGGTTGTCCAATATTGTGTTTGCCCACAAGCCACGTAACAAATGGAGAATGTGTATATCATAAAAGTTTACATCAATAATATGCTGGTAAAAAGCCAACGTGTTGAGTAGTGATTGAGAAAGGCATCGAGGTGAATCCAAAAAAAATACGACCAGCAGGGTGCATTGCTGCACTCAGCAGCGTAATACCCGATTCTACTAAATAGAATTTAGCTTTTTCTTTTAAAGTATTTCGCGGAAGCAATTATGAGTTTCGTCTTTAATATTTATTATAAAATCCTAGCATAAATAAGTAAAGAGTGTCTATTTTGATGATATTATTTGAAAAAACATGATTCTGTAAGTGAGAGTTTTAATTTTGCTTTATATATTTTTAGATATAAAAGAATATAGACGAATTTTAGTGTTTGGTGGTGCACTATTTTGCTCCAAGTTACAATTTGCTAGTGTCTGCTACTCTGAAAATCCGATGTGCAATGTCCATGTTCTGGTGTGCGCTAATCCTACTTTTACTGTATCGATATTCACTTGTATGATGTAAAATGTTGTAATCTCTATATTGTCCAAATATTCACAATTTTTTTTGGTGGACAGATCTTAAAATTAAAAAAAATGGGTATAAGAAATTAGTTTGTTTTTGTAATATTTCATGGACATTTGTATCGCATTTTGCCCAATA
This sequence comes from Sesamum indicum, assembly GCF_026168435.1. Classification (NCBI taxonomy): domain Eukaryota; kingdom Viridiplantae; phylum Streptophyta; class Magnoliopsida; order Lamiales; family Pedaliaceae; genus Sesamum; species Sesamum indicum. Next base: position 3,527,350 of record NC_142664.1, on the reverse strand, counting down.
CTTTTTCCAAGTATATATATACGCATATATAATATGATTCTGGTCAATTGATTTTTCATATTATTCATTAAGTTCGACCAGTAATTTAGTGACCTAATAACTTGATCGATTCAATTTTGATTTGATTTTCAAAATATTGCTCCATCGGAAAGTTTTAGTACTATAGGAAAAAGGTGAAAAACTGTCTTTTTAAGAAGCAGACTCGTGAAAATGAGAGACACTCTAATGATGAACTATTAGATAGGATTCAATCATTTTAGACTATATTTAAGTTGACGGATTTAATGTCACGAATTATTTGAATTTATTTGGATAATTTCAAACTCGAAAGATTTTAAAATTTTCAACTCTAAATTTGAAATCATATATTTTTTTAAATATTAATGAATTTCAAATTCTCTTCTAATATGAAATCATTTAAATTTATTTTTCAAATTCTTGGTATATAGCCACAACTAATGATTTTGCCAAAATAATATAGGGTTAAATGCAAAATGAGTAAATTACCTCTTGTGAAGAAAAAATAGCAAATTACTCCCTTACGTTTTTAATAAAGAAATAAGCCCCTCACACCATTTCATTCCATTCACGAGCTATTTTTAGATACTTTATTTTATTTTTATTTTTAATTATAAAATTATATTTACATCCTTATTAATAATCATTGGATTTGCCTGAATTAAAACTTAAATTAAATTTAAGGGTAATTTGATATTTTTTTTAACACATTTTATATATCACAAGGGGTGGCATGCATTTTTCCCGAATAGATCAATTTGTTCCATGATGATTGCAACTGCCATGCAATCAAATAATAATAGCCACAACGACACCTCACAGCCCCATTTATTACTTTTTGAGATATATATAAATGCATTTGGTTATGTATTTGAAAGATAAGATGAGCATCTTATTATTACAACTACTGCAAAACACGAGGTTTAGTTTAGTTTAGTTTATCACCTTTACAAGGAATAGACACCTAATCATGCCCACACATTTTCAGCTGTCCTACCACTTTCCTCTTCCGGACAACTGCCCCAACATAGTTGGAAGCATACAAATAGAAATTCAACTGCCCCAACATAGCCGGAAGCATACCAATAGACAATCGTGAATTTGTATTGCATGTCTTAGGATCAATAAAAATTTATTCTTATGTGATATTGAAAATAAAATAGATAAATTACTTTATTTTTTTAAAATATAGGGAATAAATTGTTACATTTTAAAAAATATAGGAGAACAAATTGTTATTTTATTTTTCATAAGAGTGTTGTTTGCCTATTTTCCATAACATAGATAGGTAGGTTGCAATTTACCCCGTCTCATAGTATATTTTATATCGGGACACTTAGTTCTTTTTTAGAAATACAAAATTAAGTACTTTTTCAAAAAAAAGTAAAGTTATACTTGCATTCTCTTTGAAAATTCACCATTTATAACTAACCCCCTTCCGTTAAGGTTTGGACGAAAGTTATCAAAAAAAAAATTACGTAAATTTTTATTTTTTTCTTAATTCAACATTCCACTATAATGTTTTATACTTATAATGGAGTAAATGTAACATATATATATATATATATATATAAAGTCAAAAGTATGCAATTGTAACAAAATATTACTCCAAAATCATAACTATTGGATAAAAATATTGCAAAAGAATGTTAAATGAGAAATAAAATTAAAATTTTAATTAATTTTTTTTTTGTTAACTTTAACATTTTCAATCTAAACCCTAATTGAAGGGAATCGAGCATAAATGTAGAATTTTTTGAGGGGATGTAAGTATATTTTTAAACCTTTTTGTAAGAAAATATAATTTTACATTTTCAAGAGGAGGGTTTAAGTGAATTAACCCTTATATATTTATATATATATATATATATATATAAACTTCGTGAATAAAATTCTTTTCCTAAAATACGGACCCCGTGTATAAAAATAAGAAACACGTATGTACGTATAAAGTGAAATACGTAATATGACATCATATGTTTTTAGAGCAAGTATAGCAGATGGTCACTTTAGACAACTTTAGCTAGTAAAATAACACAATGTACTAACCACATGCAGAGTTGTGACATTTGGCATGTCTGAACACCTAATTTGCAAATTATACACTGATGATCTCCACTTATAAATTCACCATCTCAAGCCCTATACATTGAACACTACACTCAGAGCTAAGAATTAGTTTTGTTAAGACGACAGTACATTTTGCAATACTAGGATATTAAAACATCGATCGGTTGCTGTTTTTGGTCTAGAAAGATGGGTGGAGTTGAGGTTGGTGCAAAGGATTTTGGTTCAGGCCAGAAGAGAAGTGGGGTGAGCCGTGGCGTGGCTGTGCTGGACTTCATCCTCAGACTTGTCGCAATCGTTGCAACCTTAGCTAGCGCGATTGCCATGGGGACAACCAACGAATCGCTCCCTTTTTTCACTCAGTTCATTCGATTCAGGGCCAAGTACAACGATCTCCCCACTTTCACGTAAGTACAACTTCATAATATATAATCACGTTGTTTTTGCATGTGTCATCCTGAGTTTTGCTGGCTGAGATATTATATGATTTTCTTTCTAGCCAACGTTTTTAACTTTTTAGACAAGATAGCCGTTCAATATATATGAATAACATAACTGCATACATTATACTTCAGAAAAAAAATGTACCCCGCACAAATTAATTAAAGAATAATGCACGGTGACCCGTTAGGCTTTGCCTCCTATATGGGAAATGACGTGTTAGAGATATTAAATATTAAATAATAATTTTTCTCCCTAACAACTTAAATTCGGGATGCTATGTGCAGATTCTTTGTGGTGGCGAATTCCATTGTAAGCGCGTACTTAGTTCTTTCTCTAGCATTCTCCATCTTCCACATCATAAGGAGTGGTGGTGGACAAAAGAGCAGAGTGGTCTTAATCTTCTTTGACACGGTAATTAACATCAAATCATTACAACATTAATGCTCCTTAATCAACCTTAATTATTAATTATGCTATACTTTTTTTCTTAAAATAATTAAGGGAATGCTGGCGTTGTTGACCGCGGGGGCTTCAGCAGCGGCGGCGATCGTCTACTTGGCGCACAAGGGCAACACCAGGACCAACTGGTTTGCCATTTGCCAACAGTACAATTCCTTCTGTGAGCGAATTTCTGGATCGTTGATTGGATCATTTGGAGGGATAATAGTCTTGATACTGTTGATTTTGATCTCCGCTGCAACTCTCTCCCGCCGTTGATTCACTCTTGTCAAGGGAGACCGCGTGCATGTGATTGTATCTCTTGGTGATTGTTGGTTTGTGTTTGTATTCGTGTCCTTTTTTCTTTTTTTCTTTTTTTTTTTTTTGAGAATTTATCAATGTGTTCGAGTGTAATGTAATGGGTGCGATTAAGTATAGTCATGTCGAATACTGAATTGAAATTTAAAGACGTGTTTGAATGCTGAAATTAGTCTGTTTTTCCTTTTCTTTTGTTTTTGATAGAAACATTCACTATGTTTATTTTTATTTTTAATTTATCTATGGGATGAGTCAAAACATACTTAATATTTTTTATAATTCAAAAACACATTTTTATTCGAGTATTTTTAACTGTTTTAGTATAAATGCATACATATATATACACACACACATATATACATAAATATATATAAAAAAATATGATTTGACAAAGAATAGTAATTTTTGTCTTCCAAAACACAACATTAAACATACAATACTTACTTTAAATTATCTCCAAAAACAAATCCAAACATACATACTATCTCTAACACACACTTATTTATCTTTGTTTTTCTCTTTTTATCTCCACAAAACACTCAAAAAACGATCCGAACACTATGATTATGTTGCACCATTTTTAAATACATAACAAGCTATAAAAATTAATTAAAAACATCAAAATTTTAATTAAATTAAAACATATAATGAAAACAATTTATGTTGACACTGGAACCATACATCCCGAATATATGTATGTGTTATGTAGCACGGAATGTTTGTAAATACTAAAATTAAGTTAAAAAGAGTGTTTTTGCTTTATAATTTTTGTTATTAACCCACCTAAATTAAATTGATTTAAACAAAAAATTATAAGCATCTCCCCACTCAACTTCTACAGCTTATTGACAAAATTATAAGTATCAAACTTACCACTACTGAGCATAAAATTGTATCTGTGTGTGAGGATGAGTACACTAAGTTCCTTCAGTATCAAGCAGCAAAGTTGTAATCTGTTCCTACTGCATCATTCACCCTACCTTTCATTGGCCTTTTGTTGGGATACGAGTTCTAGCGAAACCCTCATTCATTTGTAGCTGAATTTCTCTTATTCGGGTAACATTCATTCCTGCTGTTTGTGGGTAGTCTTCTCTTTTCAAAACACTCCGACTTCAACAGTGTCTCACTTTTAACTTTTATTTTCAGTCCATCTCAACTTTACTACCACTTGACTTATAAGAGGGTGTAATTGGGTTGAGCCTATAAACTTTTCAAAATATCTTATAAAATATTTTATAAATTTTTTAAAAAAATATCTTATAAGAAGCTCTAATTAACTTTTTCTACAACCTATTCTGACTTGGAAAATCGAAACTATTTCAAACAATCCTTTAATATATGTTTAATAGAAGATGTTATATAATTATATATATTAATCATATATAATTTAATAATTGAAATAAACCCGATTTTAATGTACTATCTACTTGAATAAAATGGAATTATTTATGTCAAATCTTATATTTTATTCAATACATATTATGTACATAAATTTTTTAAATAAAATAAGTAATGTAATTTTTATATGCGTAACATGCAAGAATTAAATAAAATGAAATTTTTGTATTAAGAAAATCGAATGTGATTGGTGCATTCCCCTATTTGGTGATACGCGTAGTAGAGAATCAAGAAGTAGGAGGTGGATTAGGTACAATTGACTCACATGCACCAGCTCAAACTTATGCTCCAATCATGGTACAACCATGAATACAACTACATGTTTACTCTATTTCATATCATATTAGGGCTTAAGAGAAAGTACAATCAAATAAAGCAGCGATTCCTTCCGTATTTTCTGTTTTTGGAGCAGACTACGTTTTCCATCAGCTTCCTATTTTTAGGGCAGGACCAGAGTAGTACAGCCAGGTATTAACTGTAGGCGTAGGATAAGTCATCCCTACCTAAAATGATGGGATAAGTTAGCCAAACATCTCCTTCTCCAATTACAAATATGGGCCCAACTACAGTGACATGTCAACAACCCATAAAAGACAATATAATATCCTTTTTGTGCTTTGAAGGCCAAATTATGACATGGTCTTCTCAAATTTAATATAATTATAAATATTTTGATATTATTTAAAAAATTATTAATAGATCTATGATATTTAATGAAATTATATAATATTTGTGTGGAGATTTGAATTTTCAACTTTACACTTACTGTATTTTTTATTTAAAAAAAAAGAACAAGGTAGATGAAAAATTATTAAAAAAAATTATCTACTTAATTCATAATTTTTTTAATAATATTTTTAAAAATAAATAAAATTATAATTCTTAGTGCACAGAGCATTTTGGTTAGTTTGCCATAAACATGAATGAAATCTAATAGAACGGATTGAGTAATTGTTGAATGACCGTTAAAATCACAAGAATGTTGATATTTCCAAAGAAAATAAAGGAGTATGGTCAAATCTTATTAAAGCTTACTGTAATTTACTCTTTTTTTAATTGTTGGAAGGGTAATATCGACATTTCAAAGTTAATCTTATTATTACAACACCAGATAAACATCGGACTAACTTTTATCCCACGACTACAATCAACATAAGTAAACAAACTACAATCAATTCCGAGTTACTCTATCCTACATCTAATCTTGTCTGATCCCATCACCTTATTAACTCATACTACAAAATAAACGAGGTCTTAATTCTTTTTTTATCCATACAGTTCCGTAATGTTTACTTAATATGATTAGGTCATATTACATAAATAATATAGGATAATTGCTTGTTTACATTGAGCTATTGGGGCCCGAACTCATTTGCAAGGCCCGGACCAGTTCGCTATTCGGTTCATAACCCAACCAACCTGTGTTGGTGGGTTTAATAATTTGAGGCAGGAGGCCCCTTGGAACGCTAAGATTGTTTTGGGCCTTCCACACAAACTAGCAGATGGTTGAATAAGGTAAAAATAATGTAATTACAAGAGTGGAGAGATAACATTCACTATTTTAAGGATTAATTACACGTACTTTCTTTAAAAAATATATAATTACAATTTCTCTTAAAAAAAATTTAAAATTACACTTACACTCTTTCAAGAAAAATTCTTTTTACACCTGACCCTCTTCCGTTAGGCGTTTGGATGACGTTAGTAAAAGAAACTATGTACATTTTAAAATTTATCATTTATTTAATATTCTTATGTGTATTTTTGTAGTTATAAAGGGATAAATGTAATATCTATATATAGAATAATATTAACATCATTATATTTTTTTCTCTTTTAAGTATAAAATCATAACACGAGAATGTTAAATGAAAGATAAAAATTAAAAATTTATGTAATTATTTTACTAATGTTAGTATTTTGTCCAAAATCTAACGAAAGAAATCAGTATAAACAATAAATTTTGTAAAGAGGTGTAACCCTAACTTTAAAATGCTTCCATGTAAGCCAAGTTCCAACCATTAGTAGAAAGCCCTTGCGACAGAAAAGAGGACATTGTGCAAATACAAAGTTTTCAAAAAATTATAAAAAATATGAGTAAAAATTCCTCGTAGTTAATAAAATTGATTCTCATAGAGTAACTTTCCAAGAGATGGCCGAAGCTCTACCACACAACTATCAGTAAGAAACCTTACATCAGACAATCATGCCAATAATAAAAGAAAAATAGAAGACATTTAAATAAGGGTTAACTACACTCAAACTCTATTTAAAAATACAAAATTATACTTTTTTTAAAAAAATTTTGAAATTATATTTTGATCGTCTTTAAGAATTCTCTGTTTATACCCGATCCCCTTCTGTTTGAGTTTGCATGAAAACTGTTGATGTTAGCAAAAAATATTACATAAATTTTCCATTTTGGCCTTCATTATAACATTGTTATGTATGTTTTTGAACTTATAAACGGAGAAATGTAATATATATATATATATATATATATTGATGGGTATGACCCAAGAATGATTGGCCCAAGAAGAAATGCTAAAGCCCAAGTCGAACTCACCAGTCCAGAAGAGAGGCAGTCTGGCCAAGGGCGCCGGGTTTAATCTAAGAAAGAAGCACCCTACAGCATGGCTCGGCCCAAGAGGAAGGCCCAATAGACTCAGCCCAAGAAAGAGCCCCCACACCAAAGTCTGTTCAAAGATGAAGCCTGCCTCATCAAGCTTGGCCCAAGAGGGAGGCCCGGAACAAATCTGCTGCTTCCTTCCGAGCTCTGCTCAAGAAAAGGAAGGTGCCCTCAAGAAGCTAAACTCCTTGCAAAGCAGGAGTCTTCACAAGGAAGGAGTCCTCCCTCATCCGAAGACTTGCCTGCTCAAGAAGCGGATAAGATGCAACCTTATCTCGCCTTCCTCGCCAGATGCACAGCCTGGGACTGACCCAAAAATTTAACCCTCAAACTCAATTAATGAAAAATCCTTTTTTACCTCTGGTTATAGCTTTTCACATTCCAGAACTGGCTATGGTATGTCAATTGTGGGAAAAATTCTAGTCTGAACCTGACTCGATTACGTGTGAACCACTCATATAGCAAGTGCAATACACTTATCATGTAATCGGTGTACAATTTAGAAAAAGTGACCAATCAAATAACAAGTGTGATCACTTACTTTGTAATTGATTTGACAATCAAATTTGATCCAAACAAAAAAAATTCTTAAATTGTGGTATTGTTACCTGTACATAAAGAAGAATGAAAAAGGTGAATAAAATGTCTTATAGAAAGAATGTTCCACGAATGTTATACAAGACTTTGAGAATCGTAATACAGATAATTTTTATGTGCATGCATATAGTTAAATACATGTTTATCTAAAAGAATATTAAAAACCTACACGAAATTAACACAACTTCATTGAGTTAAAAAAGTATAATTTCCCATGACCACATTAAGCTTCACAATTGATCTATTTCAAGGAGTTCACTATCAACTTAAACAATCCAATTAGGGTTCATCCCTCTACTTAACTTGGTATTATCTAAATTTTATTTTATCTTAATTTTTTGACAAAAGGCCGTAAAAAAATTTATTTATTTCAATTCCCATCATTATTTGGATAACTAAAAATCAATATTTTATTATGCTAGAGGGTTTTTAATTAGGAGAGGAAACGAAAAAAAGAGTTCTTTCAACACTGAAATTCTTTATTTAAGACATTGTTTAATTGAGCTTATTTAAAATATCTTATAAATTCCTATTTCTTATAATATATTTTAAAAGCTTAAAAATATTAAATTTTATTTTAATAATAAATGCTTAAAATATTTAAATAAATAAGATTAGAATGTTTGGTATAATAAGTTCTTCATATTGTAATAATTACCGAAAAATCCATTAAATTATTAGAATTTAAAATTATATTAAATAGATATTTTTTTATTTCAAGAGATGAGAATATAATTATCCCGTTAAAATAAAATATTCAGACGGATTGCTGTTCGTTTACAAAATACACTTAATTAATGACTGCTAAACTTTGTTCACACACTTGATTATAGTCATTTAATATTCTTACCATTTCCATTCAAACTTCAAAAGTTCAAATTAAGACGACTAATTCAATTTATTTCTCACAAATTTTGGTTGCCTAACTTTTAAATTTATAAGACAAAGCAAGTGCATGCACACATTACGCATCCCTCGAACCAAATCTTGCCACGTGGTTGTTCCCTGTCGTGGCACCATGTCGGAACACATGAAACATGGCCCCAATGTGAGAGATTATCCGTAAAACTCAAAGTCATTGGTCAAAAAGTTTGTGTGCGTTTTTGCTTAGCGAGAGTTAGGCCGGTGTTACCTTACCTTAATCAACTCAAATAATTAATTAATCAATTACTAGACATTGTAGATAGTCTAGTCGCTTCTCTGGGATCATGACGTGCCGGAAATTGGAACAAGAAAAATCTTATTTAAGTTACATTTGATCTGATTGAATTGATCAATTGAATTTGTTACATGATTGATCATTATTTTTTAAATTATATATTAATCACATAATAAGTGTAATATAATTTCGTTTAATTTTAGTCATATCTAATGCAAAGTAAAAGTACAAATATCATTTCTTTTGTCCTGTAATTTAGGCCTTATTTACATTTTTCTTCATGTCGTTAAATATTTGATAAAAATGACGACATAAAATAAATGTTTTGAAGGGAATAATGTCATGTAAAAGACACATACTTTATTTTTTAAAACCAATACTCTCTAAAGCCCTCATCTATTTTCCCCAAATTTTCTCTTCCCAAATTTTTATAGAGAAAACCCTAATCTAATGTTTTCTTTTGTCCCCCCAAATCTTACCTCTCCACTACATCTTAATCTCAAACAATCGAGGAAGAACCATATTTTTTCAACTGGAGAATCGAAGAATTAGACAAATATGATAATTAATTTTGTAGCAGTTGAGTCGCTTGTTAAAATTGTATTTTTAATTTGGAAAGCTTGATTCTCACGAGCTTGCAAGAATCTAAATTGTGGGGGTCCTAATTTTATTTTATTTTTTTCTCCCTTTCATCAAAACTAGCAATTATAATCTCTCCAACAACGAAGCATGTGCATCTTACGTGCCTGCATTCCTTCCAAAATTTCCTAACGTAACCGTTACATGAGTATCGTGATATTATGACTAAAAATAATGAAAAGTGAAACTTATAAATTATGATCTTTAAAGTGGGATTCTTATAAATATTATGACTAAAAATGAACAAAATCTAAGTTATGGGACAAAAAATTGGAGACTTTCCCCAAACTAAAATTTCTTGCACTGAAAAATGATTTTATGCAATGCCAATTTCATATTTCAGGAAGTCCGAATATGGTAAAACTATATTTATGAAAATTGTCGACTTCATTAATGCTTCATAATAAGTTAATTTAGAATAGTACTCTCAGAAAAACTAAAAAAAATATCCAAACAAAACGAGGGTCCACAGCTTTTTATTCCAATTATTACCCATCAGAACTTCATTTTGAAAAATTCTAATTCGGACGGAGCTCTGTCAGACTTGAATCATTCTTATGGCAAGTATAATATGTTAGAAATAAGCTCTAAAATTTTTTACATTGTCAAATTATTTCCAACACTTTATTTGATTTTAATGTGCCAGTTTAATTTGATATTTGTTTGAAGTTTATGGCCACATTATTATAATGATTTAATTGTGATTTTATAAGATTTAATAAGTATTTGACCGTTAGATTTTATATATTTATATGGCCTATTTATAATTGAATTTATTATAATATTATGAGTTTTAATAAGGCTATTTAATATTTTATAACGGTCAAATCTTTACAACTAAAGGGCCATTAGCTTTCTTCATTTGACACATTGAGAGAGATATAGATTTTATATAGCTTATGACTTGAGAAATATTTTATACTCACTAGTATTTGTAGAGTTTTTGCAATGTGACTGTAGATTGGTTCCTAGTCTCCTCGTGGTTGTGCACATGGGATGAGACACTGCTGAGAGTTAATGGGGTTTTATCCTACAGTCATGGTCAACCGTTAAAACCTGCACATAGAAAGGCAATTATGGCTTTAGGTCAGCGATAAGTGTCGTGACTCTCCACCGATGCAGCTTTTCTAATTTCTAAGTTTATTTCGTTCATTTCCTTATCATATGTAATTGTGATAATTTATATAATGATATTTCATAAATAAAATTATTTTGAGATATGATTATAAACAAAAATCACACAATTTTCACAATAATTTAAAGCCATGATTATGATTTGTGTCAAAAAAATGCATATTACAGTTCTAATTCGGAGTTTTGTTCTTATGCAAGGCATTTGATTTTCAAATGAAAATTGAGTTTCCATTATTTATTAGTGGTGTTATGTTCCAATAGCTAATCATCATAAATAAAATTATTAGTAAGCAAACCATGAATCAAAAAAGAGAAATATGCAAATTAGTTGAGTGTTACAATTTCTTTGATTTATTAGCAGTAATTAACTTCCATAACTATTAGTAATTAGCCAGACTTGTAATGGCCATTGAGAACAATGGCTAATTAATTTAATTATAAGGACAATAATCAAGTTTAAAAGCTAAACATGAATGGGAATAAAGTTATTTATTAAATTGAGATACTTTTTATATCTTCAACATTGAAAAACGCACAAGTAATTTGATTTCATATTTAAGTAATCATGCTTGAGAATTATATCTCAAGAGCTTGTGATTATTCACATTTATATATATATTTATTATTTAACTCTATTTTTACATTCATGATCTATCGAGCATGACGGAATCAAACAAAACAAAGGAAATTTGTAGATTATAAGTGTAATGACGTGATACTAAAAATATTTTGCAATATGAGGTTTAATTTTGTGGCTAACTTTTTCATGTGATAAGTTAATATAGGAATATTAATTGTTTTAAATTTATCGTTAATGATGATATATGATTAAATTCTTTAAAATGGCTCATTGTCATCCATTAATTAGAGAAAATTACTAAACATAATTTAATTTATTAATTATATCATTTTTTATTGTCGAGTAATTTAAAATTATCATTATTAAAAATATTAATGAGTATGAATGTGCCTTTGGAAACATTATATTTATGATTTTGTAACTATCATACATATAGGAATATGCATTTCTCATCCATCCACAAGGAATTTAGAAAATGAGATTAGCATTTTATAAGTTTGTGTAATTTTTTATAAAAATTGAATGGCTAGAAAATGCATGAGATACCCAACGGTATGAGCCTGTACAGTCTTATATATTATTTTCTTTATATGAGTTCACGTATCAAATTGTTGGATTCATATATTGAGTCTCAAATGGTAGAGTGCAAATCTCTACGCTTTACAAGTATTTACATAAAGAATAATTTTATGAGATTATTCCACTGAAATTGAATGTTTAAATACTCATGTCTAAGTGATCAGTTATATGGGTGAAGAGTACTTTTCTTTCAGTCACAAATTTACTGAATTGGGATGCTTCATATATGAATGAACATATACAAGTGTTTGGTGAAATTGAATTTCTATTATTTTGAAGTGTTACAACAGTGCAGCAGTTATGCATAAAATAAAGATGAGAGTTAAATAGCTTTTATCATGGAAAAAGTTACAATTGAGAAATTATTATTGAGTTACAAATACATAGAGTATGAACTAAAGATATTATTTTGTGGAGTTTTCTTTTGATATGCAGGTCATACGCATAACATGAGAAGGAAAACAAGACAGATGTAAAATTATAAAAATGAAAATAAGAGGTAGATGATATTATACTCCATGTGACAGAAAAGGACCTCGAGGGACTAATGAAGAGGCAAGATTCTTTATCATCGAGGGGGATGTGCTAAGCCCGTAAGGAAGTCACATTCGGAAGTAACCCAATCTTTGTGATTTGAGACCCCATGAAGAAGGTTCAATGTGTAGAAACCTGCACTGCGTGATTTATATATAGCACATTATTTTGAGAAGAGAGTATTTAAAAAAAAAAAAAAAATACGATGATCTCCTTCCTTTCCCTAAGGTTAAGTGCTATAAAAATGTGATGTTAGGTGGGGCTTTGACCCAGAATGAGACCAAAAGCAGAATTTCCACGAGCTATGGGTCACACATACCTTTGGAGGGCTCACCTAAGTGAGAGTTTCCATGGGTTGCGCCTATGAGTTTGGGCTAACCCTAGAGACCTCACGAGAATCAGGATCAGAGCGTAGGGTTATTGACGCGCTCACCTGCTATAACCATGTCCTAAAGTCAATATCATATGTGTGGTAATTGAAATTTGGCTCAATGGGCATAATTCAAGGCGAAGTCTATTATTGCTCCTTCAAATGAATTTTTCAACACTAAGTGTATGTTCAAACCCGAAAGGCACATGCACCGATTGCACGGTATAAGTTGCCAACTATTTTATTTCATATTCTAATTTTAAAAATTTTAAACCTTGTGGAAAATTGTTGGAAATAAGCTTTAAAATTTTCTACATTATCAAATTATTTCCAACACTTTATTTGATCTTAATGAGATAGTTTAATTTGATACTTGTTTGAAGTTTATGGCCCCATTATTATAATGATTTAATCCTGATTTTATAAAGTTTAATAAGTATTTGACCATTACATTTTATATATTTATGTGGCCTTTTTATAATTGGATTTATTATAATATTATGAGTTTTAATTAGGCCACTTAATATTTTATAATGGTCATATTTTTACAACTATTTAAAGGGTCATTAGATTTTATATAGCTTATGAGTTGAGAAATATTTTATACTCCCACAAGTATTTGTTAGAGTTTTTGCAACATGACTGTGGACTGGTTCCTGATCTTCTCGTGGTCGTGCACATGGGATGAGACACTGTTGAGAGCTAATGAGATTTTATCCTGGAGTCACGGTCAACTGTTAAAACCTGCACGTAGGAAGGCAACCATGGCTTTAGATCAACAATAAGTATCGTAACTCTCCATCAGTGCAGCTTTTCTAATTTTTAAGTTTATTTCGTTCATGTCATTACTATATATAATGGTCATAATTTATATAATAATATTTTATATATAAAGTAATTCTGATATATGATTATAAACACAAATCACACAATTTTCACAAAACAATACGCACGTGTCATATAATTAGTGTACAATTTAAAAAAAGTGACCAATTATATAGCAAATATGATACGGTTGCTCTATAATTGATTTATTTCATAACAAAAATTTTCCATCAATGCTAGCCAAAACTGTGGGAATCTCGACACTAAATTACCAAGATATCCTCATAGAACATGTCAATCTAGATCTTCAAACTTTAAGTTTTGAAAAGTCAAACAAGAAACATATATTTGAAGACAAACGATCTTTGCTAAATGAGGTTTTATTCGGCTTTCCTAAGCTGGAAATTCAGAACTCAACTTTAGGCAAAAAGAACTTTAACCATTTGTTGCCATAATAATCTAGTTTTTCTACTCCCTGCCAGGTCTACTTTAGCTTTCATTTTTTAGAATTACCTGTCGTCCTTGACAAAGAATTGGGGTGAGCTTAATCTATATCTTTTCTATTAACGACAAATTACATCCATCTTTCTTAAAATTAATTTTTAATTAATAAGGTTGTAGTCGTAATTATAAAAACAATCAATGTTTAGAGACAAGTGTTTACAAGTATAAACACCTAATTAAGGTAAATTACATTAACACTACCATTAGGAATGTATTTATAATTTTATAAAATATAAAAATAATTATGTAATTTGACCTAAGACGGAGAATGTGGATGCAATTTACCTTTTAATAATATATACTATATATTAAGGGAGAGCACATCTTTAGTGTCTCCCTTATTTTTTATATGTTTTGTTTTCTATTCACTAATTTTCGTATATCTCCACTATCTATAAGTGGTAAAAACTATTTTTTTATATAATTATTTATTTTTATTTAACATTTCTTTCTCTTTTTCTTACTTCAAATATTTTCTTTTAAAATTATTTATTTTCTAGATAACTATCTTCATATTATTATTTTTTTATTAAAATAATATTTAATTATTATATTTTTTTTGTACACATATATCGAATGTGCCATATACAATAAGACATAATAATATTAGTAGTTAGACGGTGGATAACCACAACCAGCCAGCGGATAGGTGCCGGACACAAATAAGAATACGTGGATCAATTATGTCAATTAATAATTGTTTTATCAATAAATTAAGATATTTAAAAATATATTTAAAACGTCGAGGAGGTAAAAGGGATGCTGTTTCTTTAATTCACGTGATGGAATGCAAGAGGGGTATTTTCTTTTTCTTTTTTTTTAATAAATTAATTGTGGTTGTAAGTTGTTCCTCTGTGCATATAATAAATAAATTTTATATTTTAAAATATATTATAAATAAAATAAAATATATAAATTTGGCATCACATTGGCATCTACATTCCCTAATCTATAGTCTATTTACGTAACATTACGCATACACCTATAGAAATGTCAGTATCATTTCAACAAACTATTCCTATTTTTAAAAAATTACACATACACCCTGTAATTACGACATTTTACGATTTCGTACATAATTTTTTAATACAGTTTGATTCTTGTGCGTTGCGTGCAGTAGATTGTGACATTTATAATTTATCCCGTAATAGATCGATCATACGTCAATCGTATAGCAAACATATCATAATTTTAATTCACACACGTGAAATCTCCATCAGTAACATCAAAACTCAAGAAAACCTAAAAAAGGAAATAATAAGAGTTACCTTGTGTCTTCTAAATGACAACCCAAGGATTTGGGTTTAAAAAAATACTTCTTTTTTCTTATAAAAAAAAATAAAAAATTATTACAAGAGACCAAAACACGAGAACAAAACCATAAGTGAAATCGCGGTTTCTGGTCCTCATGAGTTGGAAAAGAAATCTAAATACTGAAACAACTTTGTCTTATTTTGAGGATTGTCTTGGGTCCTTCCACCTTCGATTGAGGACAAGTTGGATTTTTGTGAAGGAAGTGAGTACAAATACATAGCGACTCTTCCAGTAGATAAACTTTGGTTAAACAAATTTCAACTAACACGACTTTACGTCTTTCTACTACTTATGCATACCATGCCATAAATTTCACTTCCGCCACTTTTTTATTTTATAAAAAAAAAAATATATAATTACATTGATATCAATAAATTAAAAAATATACTAATTCGATTAATAAACTTACATTAAATATATAAATACGCACTATAATAAATTCACATTAAATGAGATAAATATATACTCACACGTCTGGGGGTGTTCGAATCCATAAACTCGAACTTATTCATGAAACATCAGTTTTAACCACTAAACTAAGACACAATTGGACAGTTCGGCCGTATTCAAGCTAATAACATGGTGACGGCATTATATTTACTGTAATAGTAGTTGAAGAACACCCAATGCATGTGCGTATCTTTTTTATAAAGTTAAATAAAAATATAATACAAAGAATTGATAAAAACAAATTAACTTTAAATATATATATATATGAAATTAAAATTATTTAAGTACATAACTAATTAATCTAAGAGATTTTTATTTATAAGCAAAATAAATACACATAAGGATATTTTAGCTAATTAATATTAATTTTGCTGAAAGTTGATTACACTAAAACCTGAAACTTTAATAAATAGTATAAATAAGTATTTATAGACACTAGAAATTTCAACCTAAACTCAGTTAAATCAAGCTAATAACATGACGAGGGCATTATATTTATTATTATATAATATATTTATATATATAAAGTAATTAATCATACTGCAAATGCTAATAATTGATTGGATATAATTAAATCAAACTCAAGTAAGAAGTATATATATATATATACACACACAATGTGACCATATCTACATACTGTTTTTATCAAGACTCAATACCTTAAACTTCAAATTTAGTTCATAAATATACACTTCCTAAAATGCCCTTATCTTTCTGAAAAATTACATGAAATCAAATTTGTTAAAATAATAAAATCTCTCACTCTCAAATTTCATCAGGATGACTCCAAATACATTGCATGTAACAATTATATTCGTTTATTCAATTTTAAAAGATAATTGTCATATGACAAATATAACTAAAACTTACGTATGTTCTAAATTCATGTGTTGTCCTTGCATATGCATCCCACGTGCTCCGTCTGATAAGGTTAAATGTATTTTTGGTTCTGTAGCTTAAGTTATTTAACGTTTTTGTATATTTAATTTTCTAAGATCATTTTGGTCCTACCTCTTTTTATTTTTTGTGATTCCAATCTTTTTTTTTTTTTTCAGAGTTTACTTCCACCAGCAAGAATGGTGCACTCCAGTAAAAAAATAACTGAAATTTTAAAAATTAAAAAATTACAAGAAAAGTTAAAGGAGCAACATACTATCAAAGCTGAGCTAATATAAGTAGTAACCCTAATTATAAGAATCACGCGAGATGCATAGGTGAGAATCATAAACTCCAGCCAAAAATATGACTGAAATCACGAATATTAAAAAGACGCTGGACAAAATACTAATTTAAAAAGTTGAAAGACGAAAACACCAAATGATCTAATTTATGATGTTAAAATAATGCAGTTAAGGTTATATGTTTAAAAAAGAATAAAGAGATAAGATAAGGGTTGAGGTCAAAGTTCAAGAAAGCTAATAAAGATGATCCAATTTTATTACAGCAGAACCACGTTTATTTCCTCCTCGAAAAGCAACTATTTATGGAGTTGTGTTCCTTCAGATCACTTTTCTTTTCTTAGCAAAACCAAAACCTCTCAATCTTTCTGTTAGGACAATCTCTCTCTCTTTCACACACAAAGACTGCAAAAACCATTCAGACCTTTGTATAAATGCTGTCTTAGCTTTCCACCTATCCTCATGTACTAGCTTTGAAATTTTCTCAGCCTTTTCCTCTGTTTTGCCTTTAAATACAGTTAGGAGAATTGTACAAGATTTTATGTCCAGTTTCTGATACAAAGAATCAGGACATAGTCACAACAATGGAAAGATTGTCCTGTTTCAATACACCTGATGAGCCTATGGAACTACCACCAGGTTTTCGTTTCCACCCGACCGACGAAGAGCTCATAACTCATTACTTATCTCCTAAAGTGCTCGACAGCGGGTTCAGCGCGGAAGCTATAGCCGATGTAGACTTGAACAAGGTCGAACCGTGGGATTTGCCGTGTAAGTTTTACTAACGTAACGTTGTGGTCAGCTGATTTTCTTGATGTTCTAATATTGAATATGTTTTGAATTGAAGGGAAGGCGAAAATGGGAGAGAAAGAGTGGTATTTTTTCTGTTTGAGGGATAGGAAGTATCCGACTGGATTGAGGACGAATAGAGCTACCGATGCTGGATACTGGAAGGCGACGGGGAAGGATAAGGAGATTTATCGTGCGAAAACGTTGGTGGGAATGAAGAAAACTTTGGTTTTCTATAGAGGGCGGGCACCTAGAGGGGAGAAGACGAATTGGGTGATGCATGAGTACAGATTAGAAGGAAAACATTCCATGAGAAACCTCCCAAAAACTGCTAAAGTAAAGAATTTCCCCTGTTTTCCTCTGTTTTTGTTTGTTTGTTTATGACTGTTTCACCTTCAACCTGCAGAATGAATGGGTGATCTGTAGAGTCTTCAAGAAGATTTCAGGAGGGAAGAAAGTGCATATATCAGGGCTTATGAGGAGTATAGATTGTGGTACTGCTGATGCGCAGCCGACCGATTTGCCTCAGCTCACGGACTTATCTTCTGAAGAAAATCAGACAAGAATAACATCAGCTGCTGAGGGATCCAATCTAACATGTTTCTCCAATCCAATAGAGGAACATCTAGACAAATCAGTTGATGAATTGACCTCTTCTTCAAAGCCGACTCATTTTCCGCACTTTCCGTTCACTTTCCCTAAAGTTTCAAATCCGAGCTCAAATCTCTCGTCTCAGACCGTTTCGTGTTCAGGGAATGCGCACTGGCCGGACTCTGTGACCATGCAAGACGAGTCGATACTACGGCTTTTGCTCGAGAAAAATGGACCCTTCATGAAGCAAAATGTTAAGGCAGAATTCTCAGAGGATATTGGCATCAATACTGCTGATCTGGGATTTAAGCCTTATGATGATCAAGAATTTCCAATCATTTCCACTGGTCCTCTAGACCTTGATTGCTTCTGGAATTACTAATAAAAACTTAGATGAATAGGATGTTGTTAGAGTAATAGAAAGATTGTTATTTGTGTATAGGTTTCTGAACTCACATTTGTAAGAAACAAGACAAGATTCTCAAAATGGTGTACTTCAAATTCTTGCTGAATCAGAGTCAATTCTTTTTCACATGTCATTTCTTTTCTTGAAACATTTTCTTTTCACCCCTTCTATGTTTTACTTATTCTGTTAGCGATTTTCTTACATGAGTTCAGCGTCAGTATCAAATGGTATGGATCCTAAATATTCAGCATAATATAAATTTGACGACTTAATTCTTGTTAAGACGTTAGATATTTAAATTTTTTTTTTCCTAACAATTGAAACTTTTAATAACATTGTTGTGTAATATGGTATCGGAGTCAGTCCAAATAAGAGGTTCTTAGTTCAAATTTCACTGTCATTCATTAATAAAAGAAATTTTCACATGCAAGATATTAAATATTAAATGATTCAAAGTGATTGTATAATAATTTTCACTAATTTGCTTTTCAGCGTCTGTTGCATAAAGAAAAATTCTTTTATTTACGCATAAACTTTTAAATGAGGTGATTATTTAATAATTTTCAGTATTTTGCATTTGGGCGTTGGTTTTATAAAAGAAAAATCTTTCTATTTGTGCATTTATGTGGGTAGATTAATTTGGATAATATATTTTATTAAAGTTAGGTATATCTCCTACAATATAAATTTATATCTATTTGTTAGGCAACCAACCTAGTTCCCATGGCTCCAACAATGCAAGTGAAATTGACACTTATAAAGAAGAAAATCCGATACAGTTGAAGTCCCTTTTCTTTAATTATTCAACCATCTTTTTTTTTTCTTTTTTTTTTAAATGACTTCTGATTTAAGAATATAAAAGAAAAATACAGAATACTTTTTATTTTATATATATATATATTGGGGTTGACGACACCACTACTCATGGGGTATCATTTGGTTGGAAAAAACTTTAGTCTGGACTCGACACGGTCATATTTGAGTTAATTATATGGCAAGTGCAATATACTTATCGTGTGATTGATGAACAGTTTAAGAAAAATGACAAATCGCATAGCAGGTGTATTACACTCTGTAATTGATTTAGTACGACTGAATCTGATCTAAGTAAGATTTTTTCCAGTTGGGGGACATCATTATGTATTGATTTAACAATTCACGGACCATATACCACAAACCTATATAAACGTCTGAATAATTTTGAATTTTAATATCAATAAATTCGATCTTATTGATAGTTAAATACAATACTATCAGCAATAACTACTACTTACGCTCTTGCATTTAAAATAAAAAAAAAAAGTAGAAAATCAATCCTCGTACATTTGTTTCAAGTACCAGACGTAATAGAAGAAGTAGTTAACTAACTAATACCTACAAAAATGAAGATATAGATGCCGAAAATAGTAAAAATTCAAGACAACATCGTTGCTCCATTTTATGGTACTTGATAATCATACTAAAAGAGACAGACTAAATGAAAAACTCTACATACGACAAGAAAGAAATTAAAAAGAAAACTCAACTCTTCGACTACACATCTGAATATCATTAAGCTCAAAATTATTTTTTAATTGTTACAATTATCATTCCTGACTTTAATGATTAAATTTGAAAAGACTATTTTAACCCTATCATTTAGAAATAAGTAAATAGACTTTTCAAATATAAAAATTATTTTTCTGAAGATTTTTAATATTATAGAAAGTAATTGATGTATATATGTTAAATTAAATAAGAACACAAAAAATCCAGGAAAGAGAAAGAAATGTATAGAAGTAAGAAGATGCAAATTAGAAGAAAAGTGTCATGTCCAGAAGTGTAACAACCTGGGATGACGAGTGTGGCCTGGCAAAATAGGGAGCCACCCCCACCCCCAATCTCACCCCCGGGCCTCTTGTTCGTTTGGTTAACTGTCGAAACGTGTCATGTTGGGCATCTCTCTCCTTCTCACTAAACAACAAATCTCCCGCCCCACTTTCCCTCTTGCACATAACCTTTCTGATGTTGACCCCAGCGGTAGCCGCCACTCTTCCCATGTCAGAAACTCTTTGTAGTAATTTAAATTTTCGATCGACATTTGATACAACAATGCCCAGCCCACCCCTATGACAAAGACACTCTCATTATCTTTGGATTAATATTTTGTATATTTTGTTTTGGTGTTTAAAGATGGAGAAAGAAAATATATAAGTAAGTATGTGTTTGAAATAAATTATATGTTTGGATTTGTATTTTAATATAATATAAAATAATTTAAAATAAGTGGTGTAGGTTTGATTTTGAGATTTGAAAAATAAGAGTTACTGTTTATTATCAAATCATGTCTTTAAATATAAATATTTATTAGTATAAGTGTGTATGTATATAGTATTTTGTTTGTTAGTGAAATATAGTATATATATTTATGTTAATTAATTTTCTTTGTTGAGGAATTTTTTTTATATTTTAAATAATAATTATAAATTTAATACATAATTACATCATTGTAGTATTGTTTCCAAAATATTTTTGTTAGAGTTTATCTTTGGTTTGAAAAAAAATAATATATAAAATTTAAATAATAATTTTAGAATTACGTATGTATTATTTGTATATTGTCCTCAATTTTCAAATTTCTCAAATATTTCATTGAAATAGGAAAAATTTTGAGTACAAAAGATTTAAATAGTCTAAGTTGAAAAATTTTGTAATTAAGAGTTAAATGCACTATAGTAACGTGTTAAAAATACGTTCTTTAGACTTTTATATTCAAACTGATAAATTTTAATAGATAATTGAAGTAATAGAAAATACGAATTAGGTATATAGAATCATATATTATCCTCAGTAATAACAAACTGCTACAGTATTTTCGTTAGGTAGAAAAGTTTTAAATACTTTTACTAAGTAGCATCGATAGTAAATATCTTAAATGTCAATGATTTCATAAGTTAATAATTATTTTTTTAGTAGTAATTATTGATTAGATTTGACATATATTATATATTAAATAATATATAATATATATAATACAAATAATTTTTTGAAAAATAAATAAATCTCATTTGCTTTGGTGTGGAATGGATTTGTTTATATTAAATAAATAGATTATAAATTTAATAGATAAGTACATACACTACATCGGTATATTGAAAATGATTTCAGTGGCGTTTATATTCGTGGTGAAAATATTTACTTGATAAATCGAACAATAAACACTTTGCATTCGCATACAGTAATGATATATTGTCCAAATCTTTTAAAATTTCTCAAATGTTTCGTTCAAGTAGAGAATGATGTGTTAAGACCAAAATATTTAAACAGTTAAAGTTGAGTGAATTCGTATTGATTAGTTAAAAACAAAACATAGGGAATATTTTTACTCGTACCATATAAAGCTGTCAATTTCTAGAGAATTGTTCAAATCTAATTGCACATCTGCACGACATATAAGAAACGAATGTGTTTGACAATGAGAAAACGCTCGAGTAGTTTTCCATTTTTACTAATTAAATAGACATTTGACTTAGAATTTTCATATTCGGCCATTGTATTTCTAAGGACCATCACACCGTCGTGGTGGGAGTCCCTGTGGTCAGTGTGAGTGCGTTGTGTTGTCTCCATCACTGTATGTTTGGGCACCCCGATCAGACTGCATGTCAAATCGACGAATGTAATCAGTTCATGATCCAATCTCCCCCACTTCTGATCCCATATCGAGACTGCGTCGTGCGGCCAATGAGGTACTGCGTGCCAGCGGTGGGCCACCATCGCCACGCGCTACATATTCTACTGCATCCCAACTGGCAATGTGTGTACGCATCTGCGCCGATGGAGCAATAGAATTCGATATGACAATGGGTGCATCCTCGCCTCTTCTCACCGGAATACGCACGGTGTTACTACTCTCATTGTTCGGTACATCACCTTGGGCCTCATCAGGAACACCCGGCCACATGATTGGACCCCAAACCTCTAGCATGCTGCAAAAGGGTCCAACGGAAGATTCAATTGCGTTGTAAATTAATATATGTAATTTGAAATGCCAATTGTTAAATGGATGTCATCATATTGGAAATAACATAACGTACCCGTGACGCGCGTGGTTGTAGCTCAGAGGAAAACACCATAATAAATGTTTCAATATCATAATAAATCCCTAGTATCTGAGTGATGATGTGGAACTGGCGAAATCGTCTTTTAAACTCGTAAAATTTATCACGGACCTGATCTCGTGTGTAGGAATATCCAAAATATCTTCGTAATGTACGTGCTCGATGACTCATTTGTGCCTCTGCACGTGCATCGTCTCTCATGGGTGTTCAGGTGTCGTCGTCCAGTATCATCCACATGAAGCGCTGCTCAATATTTAAAGTCCAGTGATCCTCCTGTAGAAATCTAGCACTCTCTAGATATTTGCAATATGCCATGTCCGCACATAATTATGGTTAAAAAATAGTAATGTGCAACATCGTATCATGTGGTATTCCTCACAAATGTATAAAATATTAATTTTGCTTGAATTAATGCATCACGAATTTTTATAACTGTCAACAAAAAAACACACATCATCCTACTCTTGATTACTACTAAATGATCCTATAATGTTAGAAGCTGAGGCAAAATGAAAATCAAAAAGATTTTAATAGTTGGCAAAATCCACGTTTACCAAATAATACTTACTTGCATTTTCAGAAGACATTGTCATAAAAAGAACCGCTAATATCACGTATTTTCTTTTTAAGCGAGATGTTCGATGGAATGTAGCTAATATATTATAGTGCTCACCGATCAGCGAAAACGGAAAATTTTGATTTTGTGATATTACATGGTTCAGGACCCGGGCATCAGCTGCACTTCCTTCCCACCCAGCATAGCCATAGGTGAAATTCATATTGAAATCACATATTGCTAGTACGTTCTATGCTAGGTGGCCTTTACGCAATCGATATCGGTTTTGGTCAACTCGAGGGACCCAAGCAGGTACAAGTCCCATCTATCGCTCTGATACAAGCGTACATCGAACGCACAACTAAGTATTACATGTATGAAATAGTATGCATCTGACCAGCTTGTATTAATTATGCTATGAAAAATGATGTAAAAAATGCGGTATGTACCTTAAAGTATGGGTAGATTCGTGGTTGCGTGCCACTATCGGATGTGTGTTTGTAAAATTCGGATGAGTTATTAGTTCTGGCACGATTGTGCACAAGGCAGAAAGCACTCGCGGTGGAATCTATGATGAATAGTATCCAATGTGTATTGAAATCACTCCATATTATCTCGGTGTTTTTTATGCATGCCTACCGTCTGCATGAAAAGTGCAACCTCCTCGATTGAGGTAACCTTGGATGTCTGACCATGTGGCAGTAACCCTCTAAAAGTTAATGCATCAATCAAAGCATAGAAGCATGGCTTGGTCATGTGAATGATATAAAAAAATTGTCCTTCGTGTGGGGTTGTCATTATCTCAGCAACCCATCTTGCTCTCTATAGTGCAGATGTGTTACGTGGCACATTTTTTCTAAATAATTTTGGGCATATTAAACCTCTGAATGAGTAAAATTCCTCTAGAACATCAGATTCGTTACTTCCTGGAGTCCTTGGCGTCCCTGGGCTGTCGCTTGTGGAGTTAAGACTGTAAATCTCCACCAACATCCGAGCTTGCCATATATCCGGTCGTAGTTGTATTGCTAAATAGAAACACGCAAAAATAGTAGGTAAGTTACATACAGTAGACGTCTGACAGTTAAGGTCATGCAAATACTTAACGAGCATGGGTACTTGGTATGGGTGCAATCTAAGTAAACCACACATACACAATTTTACATAAATTAATCAGTTTTTTATAATATTTTAACCACCGAGCATTACATTCACTTGCCCAATGAACACAACCAGCGAAGTTTATTCTCGTCATTAAGACGTAAGAAGATCGTGTCCGTGTTGTGACTGAGAAAGCGCTCTAACGCGATGGTGAATATGATGTCCAGCAGATCCTTAAATTTTGTCAACTCATCTATGCACCACTTAATTAGAGCACGATCAGATGTTTACTCGGTATAACTCTTCTAAACGTCATGCCTCGTCGATTATGGTACTCCTTTCTGGGTCCCACCACCATCTGGTCCCCCTGTTGAGAATATCGTTCAACAGACGCCAAGCACGACGCAGTTTGTTAAATTTGTCTTTTAGTTGTACCGTCGTAAAAAGACAACTCTGACTCGTAATTGAGTTCATTCTTTGGGTTATACGAGCCCACACCAACGGTGGAAATGTGGAGGATTAGAGTCGATGTGTGATGAACTCCTCGTGCATTAACTTGATTAACACGCATTCCATTTTTGTGTTCCATACCACTTTATCGTATCGAGATGACTGGGAGGAACCAACGTCGTTTGAGTGTTGCATCTTTGTGGGTTGGCTTATATATCAAAGTATCGTAAAAACTAAGCACGATAATTTATATATCCACAATGGAAAATTTTGTGATTTACAATTTCACAATCTTTGAAATACAACATTTGAATTTTCCACGTTATATCACTATATCAATATATCAATTAATTACTACAAACCTGAAAGTAGGAGTGGGATTGAGGCACAAAAGGGGCATGGTCGATACCATGGCTCACCACGAGGCCATTCTTATAGACGTGGTTGTGGCGGTCGTGGCCGGGCTTGTGGTCATGGTAATGGTCGTGGAAATCTTCATAATACATAGATTAATCCCAATATTTAGAAGAACAATAGGAGTATAGCAAAGAATCAACAAGAGAAAACTACAAATGGAGATCTTTGCTATAAATGTGAGATATCTGGACATTGGTCTCGTACCTGTCATACTGCACAACATCTAGTTAAATCATACCAGGCTTCTGTGAAAGCGAAGGGTAAAGAAGTTGAGACTAATTTTGTTGAGGCTGGAATCTAGAAAATACCCACATGGATGCATCGAATTTTTTCCAGTCTATTGAAAATGATGATAAAGATCTCCCTGAGATGCCTTTACAGTTTGGTGATATTACTGAGGACTTCAACAAGCTTGTTCATTAGATTTATCTCATATATAATTAGCGTGTTTCTATTACTAAGTTATTTTACTCTCATTTGTAAGGTAATTCTTTTAATATTGTAAGGCTTTTATATTTTATAAATGAAGTTTTTTCTTTACTTATTATATACCTATTTCATTTATATAAAATGAATTAAGACATTACAAATCTCAATGACAAGGAGCATTGTCTTGTTGATAGTGCCACTATGCATACAATTCTAAGAAACAAGAATTTTTTCTCAAACATGTTAATAACAAGAACAAATTTCAGGAGCTAGTCATCTTATTAAAGGTTCCGGAAGAGTTATTATCTTGTTACCTAAAGGGGCAAGATGACATATCAATGATGCCTTATATTCTAGTAAATCACAAAGGAACTTATTGAGATTTAAGGATATTCAACAAAATGGTTTTCATATTGAAACCATGAATGAAAATGATATCGAATATCTATACCTTACAATATATAAAACTAGCCAAAAGCAAGTTTTAGAAAGAATGAGAACATATACTTCTGGTTTATATGGCACATAGATAAGCTCCATTGAAATACATAGTATCACTAACCCAAAGTTAGATCAAAGTATTTTTACTTTGTGGCATGATAGACTTGGCCACCCAGGTAAAATAATGATGTATAGGATTGAAAATTCACATAGACATCCACTAAAGCACCTGAAGTTCCTTGTTAAAGGTGATTTTATATATTGGGCTTGTTCTCTTAGAAAATTAATTACAAAGTCATCAATAACAAAGTGAATATAGAATCTCCTATGTTTCTTGAACGAATTCAAGGAGACATATGAGGGCCAATAACACCATCATGTGGGCCATTCAAATACTTTATGGTGTTGATTGATACATCAACATGTTAGTTACGTGTAAGGTTGTTGTCAACACGAATGTTGCTTTTGCAAGACTTTTAGCCCAAATTATTAAATTGAGAACTCATTTTTCTGATTATCCTATTAAAATGATAAGGTTAGATAATGCGGGAGAATTTACTTCTAAATCCTTCAATGATTATTATCATCGATTGGGATAGTGATGGAACATCTAGTTGCTCATGTACATACTCAAAATGGCCTGGCAGAATCATTAATTAAGCAGTTATAATTAATAGCAAGACCCTTATTGATGAGGTCAAAACTGCCTTCATTAGCATGGGGGCATACAATTTTGCTTGATGGATCCATTGATCGTTACAACTCTCGCCTTATTGCTAAAGGCTATAACCACATCGAGGGCATTGATTACTTTGATAGTCTCTCTCCTGTTGCTAAGGTGGTTACAGTTTGCATTTTCATTGCCATTGCTGCAGCTTATTCTTGGCCTCTGTTGCAACTGGATGTTAACAACACTTTCCTCCAAGGACACTTTGATGTGGAGGTCTACATCTTTCCACCTGAAGGCTACTCCAAAGCTGCTGATGGACTTTGTTTGCAAACTTCAGAAGTCTCTCTATAGTTTAAAGCAAGCTTCCAGACAATGGAACATTGAATTTTCTTCTAAACTAGAAAGCTATGGTTTTGTTCAATCCCCACATGACCATTGTCTTTTCATTCTCAAATCTGACTCTGTTTTTATAGCTTTGGTTGTCTATGTCGACAACGTGCTTCTGACAGGGAACTCTATGGAGGCCATAGATGCTGTCAAGCTTTATTTGGACAACCTCTTCACCATCAAGGACTTGGGCTTTGCTAAATACTTCTTGGAGCTTAAACTAGCCCGTTTTTCGCATGGCACCTATGTCTCCCAATGCAAGTATCTTCTTAACATTGTTCGTGATTGCCACTTAACTGATGCTAAGCTTGCTGCGACACCTCTGCCTACCAGTATCAAGCTTGATGTTGTCTCTGGCTCACTCTTTGCGGCCCCAGCTCATTTCAAACGCCTGGTTGGACGCTTCCTCTACCTGGCCTTCTCACGCCCTGAAATTTTCTTTGTTGTCTAGCAACTCAGCTAGTTCCTTCAACATCCTCGCCAGCCACATTGGTCCACTGCCCTTCACTTGGTTCGCTATCTGAAAGGGACCCCTTCCTTGGATCTCTTCTTTCCTGTTGGTTCTTCCCTTTCTCTTTAAGCCTTCTCAAAGCCTGATTGGGCCTACTGCATCGACACTCGCCGTTTAGTCACTGGTTACTATGTCTACTTAGGCACCTCTCTGATTTCTTGGAAAAGCAAAAAAACAGGCTATTATTTCCCACTCTTCGACTGAGGCTGAATATCGCGCCATGGGTTCTGTTGTTTGTGAATTGTTTTGGATTAGCTACATTCTGAAAGATTTCTCCATTTCAATCCCCACTCATATCCCCTTTCACTGTGAAAACAAGGTTGCCATTCACATCACTGAGAATCCTGTCTTCCACGAGCGTACCAAACACCTCGACATTAACTATCACTTGGTGCGTAACCACTTCAAGCGTGGCTTCATTCTCCCTCGTCACATTTCCAGCCAACTTTAACCTGCTGATTTGTTCACCAAGGCCCTACCTCCTCCTTCCTTTGCCCGCCTCTTCTCCAAGTTAAGCATGCTCTCCCATGCGCCAACTTGAGGGGGCTGAACAAATGTTCAGTACTTTGCCCCTCTCTTCCTATGCATCCTATTGTTGAATCCATATGTAGGAAGAAGACGTGCACATTCAGCATTTTACGTTTTCTATTAGTGAAATGACAACTTATCCTTTGTACATTGTAGTAAATTTGTTATTTAGTATTTTGCACATCTTTAAGTGTAAACACGTTTGTTAGATAGATTAATTAGAATTGTTAGTTAGCAACAGTTAAACACAATTAAGACAGTTAGTTAGTTTTCTCTTCATCTCTGGAATTTAAAAAGGCCCAGACATTGTTGAGCGCCCAAGTAATAAAAAAACAAAAACTCATTCCGCTCATACGATGATCTCTTCCTGCAACTTTTATGCTCCTGCCTGATTTTGTTACAAAATTTAATTTTTCTCCCTGCAACTTTTTCGTTCTTGGCTGATTTTATTACAAAATTTAATTTTCTTTTACATTACTTTATCGTCATTATAATAATTTTAATTTAATTATATCCTTTTTATTTTATTTTAAAAATTGTTCATCTAAATTTGAAGTTAAAATTTTCAAATAATTTGAATAATTTTTCACTATCAAAATTTATAATTTCACATCTTCAAAACTTTGGAATATTTTTTAATCTTTTGTATTGTCTAATACTATATCCATATCATGGAATAATATAAATTAAATTACTTCTGATTAATTAGAAAAATATATTTTTTATGTAACCATGAAATTTTATTTATTATGTGTGCATAAATAATTATATTTCATAGTTGGGGGCATTATTGAATTAAACATTCAATTTCTTATTAGTATTCAGTATTTTCATAATACAAATATTTAAATATGAGATGTAGTAAATGAAATAAAATCCATGATTTTTTGACAAAAAAATGATTATAATTATCAAAAGACAAGTGCTAAAATTAAGGAAAAATAGTATTTTTTTAACATATAAGGACCAAACAGTCTTTAGTTAATTTTGTTCGTTTTAAAAGTATGTTTTGTCCAAACACTACTCAAGTTAGCTTTTTTTTATCTACTTTTTATTTTTTTATTTTTGCAAATACTATCCAATTTTGGTTGTCCTGTGTTTTAATATTTTCTACAAAAATTACTTCTATAAAAGTAAAAGTTTTTGCAAACTCTTCCAATAAACTTTCCTGATATAAGTTATGATTACAAATACTCTTTTATTATTTAAAAAATTAGAAATACATTTCTAGAATTAATGATTGTCTAGCAAATACCCCTCGTGATAACCCATTGTAGAAAGTATTTATTATATATTTATTAATTTCAAATAAAATATTTATAATATTTTTAAATAATAAAAAATATTTATAATTATATCAAACCTTTTTAGAATGTATTGTAATTCACCCATTCAAAGTTTGAAGCACACGTTTTTAGTTTGCCAACAACATTAGTTCTAAATAATTGTTGTTAAAAATTAAAAAAAAAAAAAAACCCAATTCTAAATAATTGAAAACAAAGTGCTATCTTTATCTATGCCAAACAGAATTTGGGTTTTGGGCCTAATCACAAACAACTAGCGCAAACTTGGGCCTTAATTGGGCTGGCAGGAGACACTCCCCCAAGTACCAGTACTTATAAAATACCTATTCCTACAAGTACGAGAATACCCATTCCTTATCTCTCCTATGCTTTTAGCTATTTCTATTAGATTGAGAATACATTTTTTTTATATTACTAAATAACATTTAATAAAAAAATTTATATTTTCAAGATTTTTTAATTATAAAAAATTATCTATTATTTTAATATAATAAAATATTTAAATAGTATATAACATGAATACTTTGAATTTTTAAATATTTTATTAAATATAATATAAATATAGTTACATATATATGTATTTTAACCAATATTTACTATATGTATATAATATTATCGATATTTGTTTTTCTGTAATAAGTATGATTTATTTTTTTATAAATAATAAGTATTTATTGGATATCTAATACTTTAAAACATTCAAACATATATATATCGTAAATTTATATTTAATTTAATATTTTAAAATAATATTTCTTATGTAATAAAATTTGTGTGTGTATATATCCCCCCCCCCAAATCTTATCACTATCCACCAAATATATAAACAATTGATTAAAAAAAAATTATTCAATTCCTTTTCTTATTCCTTCATTGTACGGTACCAACATATGAATGCTATATTAAAATTATTCCACTGTTAAATTCATTTTATTCGCATACATCTATTCATACATATCAATCACGTCCTCAGAATTCATTTACTTGCCAACAATTAGCCGGTTTATATATATAAAAAAATAAATGTATCTAGTTTTCGAAGCAGAATCTGTTTATTTATTCACTTACTCTTTCATTCGATTATTATGATGCTATTGGACTTTGATACGTATTAGACGCTGTTGTAATCGCTTCTTGAAATTTTATCACCAACAGTATCGACTGCGAGAAAGTGTCTCAAGCCTAAAAAAGAAACACCCAATTGTTAAGGAAATCCAACCCCAATCCTTGTAAGTACATGAGACCTTATTACATCATTCGTTTGATTCGACTAAATTTGATTTGTGTTAAAATTAACAATGTCCAAAATAAGAGTTACATTTAGGGTAAATGTTATATTTTGGTTTTTAAGTTTTTATTTAACATCACTTTAATTCTTGAAGTTTATTTCTTGACTTTAACATCCATAAATTTTAATTTTTATCTCAGTTTGGCCCCTCTGACAATTTTTCGATGAAAATATTTTGATTTTATCACTTTAGTCCCTTAAATTTATAAAAATATCAAATTCATCTTTTTTAGAAAGAAAATCTTTTTTTATATTTCTATATGGTGAATATAATGTAACTACCATGTATGGAAAATGAAAACTCTAAACTCTTGCCTAACATAATGTTAACATATTGCTTAACTTAAAATAAAATAATCTCTTTTTCTCTTTTTCTTTTTCATTTTCAAAAGTGACACTTTTAAAAAAAATGTTGGTCGAATGTAATTTTAATTAGATTATTTGGTGGAAATATATATATAAAATTCATTTTAAGAGGTTTTAATAGATTTTTTTTATAAAATGTGACTATATTTAATAGATCTTTTTTTATAAAATGTGACTATATATTAAGAAAACCTCTTAAAATGAATTATATATATATATGAAATCCACCAAAAAATCTAGTTAAAAAGCATAATTTATCAACTTTTTGTTCGAACACCCAAACTTTTGATAAATATTGTTAAGGTTTAACTTTTTTAAACTTATTTCTAACTCTTGAAATAAAAAATTACTAACATAGATTTTTTTATTATATTTTTATATTAGATAAGTTTTATAAATTTTATTCATAATTTTTATTTTTTTAACTACTTAAAAAAGAGACAGTTTATTATAAATTTAGCAATATATTATTATTATTATGTTCACGAAAATTCAAAATTTTCATTATTCACGTAAGATAATTACAACATATCAACAATAAAAAAATATAAAAAAATTATTTTTTAGTGTAAAAAATGATTATTTTAAAATTTTTAAATTTAAGGGACTAAAGTGATAAAATCAAATTTTTATTAACCTTTTTACCCTTCGAAGAGTCAAAATTCAACCATATTTTCGTCATAAATTGGTTAGAGGAACCAAATTAAAATAAAAAGTGAAATTATAAAATGTTAAAATTAAAAAATAAATTTAAAAAACTAAAATAATTCTAAATAAAAATTTAAGAAATCAAATATAGTGATTTTAAATGAAAATTTAAAGGAACAAATAAGAGTTAAAGACAGTGTTGGAGCATAGCATTGGCAGAGAATTTAAGTTGGTGGGGCCCATTTGTCCTCCCTATTCAACTCTGTAGGCTTTAAGCCCTTTTTCTGTGGGCCCAAATTTGTCTTATCCCACTACCAAATCTAACAGGTTTTGTTATCCTCTTCCACGAGCCCAGTACACCACAACAGTAAATGATAGGCTGATACGGATAGCCCCCACTTTTTCCTACTCGAAATTCCAATTATACCCCCACCCTTTTTCAAATATACAATTTTTAATATTAATTTATTTTGAAATGTCTACGAAATCTTTTTCATAAATTTCTTCAAAATCATTTTAATGAAACTAAAATACAAACAAATATTAATTGTATAAAATTAATAATTAATATTTCAATATACATATTTTTATTTTTATTCTTGGAAAAATAATAATTAGTAGCAACAAAAGTGTATTTGAATTCATTATTATATCATTGCAACAGAAATAAATGAATTTGGCATTTGGGACCCCACACTTAGCGACTCTTGTGGGAAAGGGAACAATACATATTGAATTGTACCATTATTCGCCGCAGCCGCCCATAATATATATACATTAAATATATATAATATATATATATATATATTTAATCCATACATATAAATATAATAGCTGTTTCAGATAATTATATTAACACACTTTAATTTATGATTTATTTATATAAATATTAATATCATTACAGCGACACCAATTCTTTCAATTTTTTGCCCGAAAAGTTGATGTTGTCAGCCAAAAATATTAATAAAAATCCAAATATACCCTTTTTGAAATTGTCAAACATAAATTTTATTTTTTATGAACAGAAAGATCTTCAGAGGATGTTTCTGTAATTATCAAAAAATAGAGGGATGCCAGATTAATGTTTGTAGGAGTAGGGAATATGACCTATGTAATTTTTATTTTTGATACCAATTTTTAATTTAAGTCTAAATTTCATAACATTGTAATATTAAAAACTTTTAAAATTAAAATTTTTGTATAAATTAATACATTGTTTAAATGAGAATATCTAATTCTTTTTGCTAACTTTTCTTTATGGAATCTTCATACAAAATACACCTTCTAATAATTAAATATTAAATTTATTTTTATGTGTTCATAAAATTAATTCTTAGGTTATAAATTTCAATTTCAATAATTATCTCATTTCTCAACTTGTACAAATTAACATTAACTTTTAACGTTAAAAGATTTTTTAATATTTATATTTATTTATTATAACAAATTATTAAAAAGAAAAACATATATTGAAATTTCTAACTTTTCAAATTTTCGTGCGCCGCCCCGATGGTCGCCCAACCCCACCACCATGGCCGTCCACGTCCGCGCCCTGCCCCAACCCCGCCCTATCCGCCATGGCCTTAACTCGGGATTGACACTCCGCCTAGCCCTCCTCCCTCGCACCCTCGACGCCGGCTCCGTCCTTGGACTCTGCAATTATTTTAATTTGAATTTAAACAAATGATATATACACTTAGTTTGTTTTTAAGTGATTTTTATATTTTTAGATTTTCACCGGAGGGCATTTAAGTCCTTTTACATCTTCCAACAACTTTTCAATCGATATGGATAGTTTATATAATCATGCAAAAGATAGAGGTAGTTTATATAAATAGACTATATATTAAGGAGTATAAATATAATTATTTCCATTTTTTTTTCTTCTAGTGAATTCTTTGTGATTACATTATGAATTTTAAATATTAACAACTACAGTAATAAACACATTAATTATTAACATTGAATAATTATAGCCAATAATTATTATGTAAATAGATCAACAACTATTATTAAAATATAACAACATTAATACATCGATAATATTCCAATGTCCTTATAGCATGGATGAGATCTCATCTGGCCGATTAAGCAAAGTGTCTTAATGACCTATAAAAGTGGAGTATCTGACGAAGTTGACAAGCTAGTGGTTTGTGCGATTTCAGGGGTGTTTGCAATAAATTTTATTTTTGTGGTAGAAATAAATTATAGAAAAAATTGTAAGTTAATCAATAGTAAATATTATGAGTGTTTGAAAATGAAAGTTAAAAGTGAAAAAAAAAAAAGTTCGAGTGTTTGAAAAAAGCAGTTTAATACTTACAATTTTATTTATAAACTACAAACGTTGTTGGAAGTTGTTTATACCTTTTGACTTAAAATCCACTTAATTCAAGCAGTTTAAAAATAAAAGTTACAAAATAATAATATTATTTCAACTTATTTTCTGCAATAAGCTGATAATAGATTAAGCGTTTGCAAACACCCCTCCATAAATACAATGCTATGGTGAAAGAAAAATATTTGGTTCAATATATATTAGTACATAAAAAAAATTTAATTGGGATAAATTAAATTGGGGTGAATAGCAATTTGTCCCCCTGTGATGTCGAAAATGAGCACATTACCCCCCCTATAAAAAAAATATAACAATTTACCCCTTGTACTTTTTAAAATGAAGCAATTTACCTCCTTATACAGGGAGGTAAATTGCTTCATTTTAAAAATCATAGGGGGGTAAATTGTTGTATTTTAAAAAATATATGGAGTTAAATCTCTATTTATTTTTTCATAAGGGGTTAATTTGTTCATTTGCGATATCACAAAGGTGTTGCTTGTATTTTTTCCAATTAAATTGTGATGGTTGCCCTGCAGATAAAATTGGATTTTCTAGCTTTAGATCGTTTAACAATAAGTGGGTGTTTGCAAAGATTTAAAATAAGCGTTTATTATTTTATTATTAAAATAAATTAAAAAGAGTATTTTTATTTTACAGATTTTATTTTTAAATTGATTAAATTTAGCTAATTTAAGCAAAAATTTATGAACAGATCCCTACTAACTTCTATAACTTATTGGTAAAATTATAAATATTAAATTATTTTTTTAAACACTTTTTTTTTAACTTTTATTTTCAAATTCTCTCAATATCTACTACTGCTTTTAACTTACAACTTTCTTTACAACTTATCACATTATGAAAATAAAAATTATACAAACACCCCTTAAAGGGAATAATACTCCTTAACTTTTTGCTCTTTTTATTTCTTACGGTATGATTAAACTCGTCCAAATACATTCTTGATTTTATAGTCAATAAACATGCCAAATTCCTTAAGTACAAGTACCTAATAGGAATGACAATGGATTAAAATTGGACCTGAATTTAGCCTGATTAAAACAGATTTTGAAGCTCTAAACGGGTCAGAGACGAGCTCAAATCATAATAATTTGAATTTGAATTCACTTCGATTATTATTATTTTATATATATTTATACATATATATAAAAAAATATGTAGAATTTATTTATGCTTATATTATAATACATAAACTTAATATTTTTAATAAATTAAAATAATAACATAAATAGTTTATACAGATTTTAATGTTTATTTAAGCAACACGTATTCTAAAATTTATACATTTCAATGCCGAATATATGCCAGCATAAGCTTATAAAAAAAATCTTTTAATAATATTACCGTCTCATATTCATAAAATTATAATGGTATTATTTTTAAAAAATATATAGTTTTAGTACTTTAAAAATATTAACTGGGTCCAAATTCAAAATTTTCTTGATAGAACGAGTACCCAATTCTGATCCACCTCATCCCCATCCCATTGCCATTTCCAACGACCAACAATAATTATTAAAATAAAAAATTAAATATATATATATATATATATGTATATATATAACAGTGGTCGGATTGGAATTTATTACACATGAAAGGAATATTAAAAGATGATGAACATAAAGCTTGGGATCCGACCAATAAAGCAAAAGGGTTTGATGGTAAGTAAAAATGGTAGTGGTCCGTGTGATCAATTATGGATGATTGATTAATTGATGAACTAAATACTATAATTAATGCGTATGTATTTAAGTACTCGGCTCAATTATTGTGCCCGTGCAAGTATTAATATTAGTATTAGTATTATAGATTCATAAATATTAATTCATTTAATTATATGGATTTCAAGTAGTCCTAACCCATTAATGCACCCCATTTATTCCGCTGGAATTTTGCTTCATTCTCTTTCAATTTTCCACTAGGAAAATATAGTTTTCTTTTTTTCTTTTTTTTGGGGGCTTTTACTTTTTTTTTTTTTTTTTTGGATAAATGTAAGTTTCATTAATAAAATAAGATCGTTCAGTACAACAGTGCTCAACTGGTGGTTTTTCCCTCGACAGGCCAAGGGATACGCCATAATCTATATAACGCACGTGAACTAACAGAACGAGATAAATTAACACTGATAATCCTTTGTCTAATATCTTCCACAATAATGGTGGTTATGATATTCGGTGGCCGCTCCGTATGTTCAAAGCGTCTCAAATTTCGTTCCCTCCAAATGTGGTAAATGCAAGCAGCCAGGAGTGCACGATAAGCCAAGTTAATGATATGTTTTCCTCTCCATTTCCTTGCAGCCCACTCAACGTCCCGTGACTACTCTCTATTAGGCCATTCAAACCGAACAATCCGTCGAATTGCTATCAGACATCTTCTGGCATAACGGCATCGAAAGAATAGATGAGTATGAGTCTCCATTGCGCCATCATCACATAATATATAGACGCCTAGGTATGATAGCCATGGTTTATCAGCTGTGGATAGTTTCCCCAAAATCGCAA
The DNA here is from genome assembly GCF_026168435.1 of Sesamum indicum. Classification (NCBI taxonomy): domain Eukaryota; kingdom Viridiplantae; phylum Streptophyta; class Magnoliopsida; order Lamiales; family Pedaliaceae; genus Sesamum; species Sesamum indicum. The sequence goes on along the minus strand of NC_142664.1, from coordinate 3,490,342 downwards.
GCCATAGAATGAAATTATACTTGGGGATCTTCAGGGAACCCGAGACTAGTGAAGACCAACCTACCTTGGGTCCCGATGGGTCCAATAGTCTGTAAAGAGATGCAACTGTAGGTCGCCCCGTTTCAAATTGCCAAATAATACAATCTGTCTCGCCATGAATTATTGGCAATGCATGCAAAATCTCCAAGCACTTAATGTCCATAATGAGAAGCCAATGTCATTGCCCCTCTATAATAATACTGCTGAGCTTGTCCGCCTTCCGAAGCCCAAGCATACGTGGACCCTGTGGGAATCTCCCAATAAGGGGATCAAGGTGATGCCATGGATCATGCCACAAATAAAATGAATCTTCATCACCAATATGATAGTCCACCATCGATCGAAGCAAGGGGCGTAGACGAAGGAGTTTCCTCCATCCGGGGGGGTTTACTTTACTATTGTTTTTAGGGGATGTCATGTCGATGTATATCATTTATTATATTTGAAATTTAAACATAAACTCATTAAAAATGAATATTATGTCAACATATAAAATATTATTAATGTATGAAATTTATTAGAGTTAATTACATTTAGACCTCTCTAAAAATATGAAATTACACTTTTCATCAAGAAAAGTTTTAAAATTATACTTAAACCCCTACAGAAAATTCACTGTTTACACTTGACCCTTTCATTAAAGTTTGAGAAAAAGTGCCAATGTTAGCAAAAAATTATATAATTTTTTAATTTACCCCTTATTTAATATTTTTAATATAATAATTTTGTATATATAAGAGAAAAATGCAGTGATGTTAATCTCACTCTATATATACATATTATATTTGATCCTTTATAAGTATAAAAATATACTTTGAGAATATTATATGAGCAAAATTAAAATTTTATATAATTTTTTCTACTAACTTGAACATTTTTCGTCTAAATTCTAACGAAATGGAGTCAGGTGTAAACGAATTTTTTTTAAATGGGATGTAAGTATAATTTCAAAATTTGTTTAGAAAAAAGTATAGTTTCTCATTTAAAAAAAAATATAAGTGTAATTAAATCAAATTGTTATAATGTATATCAATTGAAACTAGTATATGTAATACTTTAATCTGAAAGATTAATGTTTTTATATAACTAAATAGGATATGTTTGGATTTCTGGCTTCCCATTTTCCCAAACAAGATAAAACACACTCAATTTTTATTTTCGTGTTTTTACACCTTATCTCTATTTTTCTCTCTTTATTTTCAAAACACAAGACAAAATAATTAAAACACAAATCCAAACAGAATGATAGTGTTTTGGACAATTGATGTTCATCAAATAATAAATATTACTAACTTGTGATAATATTTTTTTCATAGATAAAATCGATTATATATCATATTTCTCCTTTTATTTATATATATATATATTGAAGTTCGAATATATCATTATTTTTCATAGCTAAGTAAAAAAAAAAAAATCAATAAAATTATGTATAGCATGTCCAATAAATGATCTCCCTTTGGGTATTTAAAACTTTATTGTTTGTTGGTTACGAGCTATTTAAAGTTTATGATGCCAGTTGCCTTAAATTGCTAGCTAGCTTAAATGTTATCTGTCAAATCGAAATCAAATCAATTATTTAAAATATGTATAATATACTTATAATGTGATTAGCTATTCTATCTAAATTATACACTGCCCGCATAAAAATACGCATTACGCTTGCCGTATAATTAAGTCAAACTTAACCAAACCCGGTCTAACTTAGAATTCTCCCTTGTCTCAACACAAATTTTTATGCACATGCTTTTTTCTGGGATAATGCATTTTTTATTCTTAAATAATTTAAAGTTGTAATTTTGGTCCTCAAACTTCTGCATAATGTTTGGATTCGTTTTCTGAGTGTTTTGTTGTGTTTTGTGGAAATAGAGAGAGAAAAACAAAGATAAATAAGTGTGTGTTAGAGATAGTATGTATGTTTGGATTTATTTTTGGAGATAATTTAAAATAAGTATTATATATTTAATGTTGTGTTTTGGGAGACAAAAATTAATATTCATTGTCAAATCATGTCTTTGGAGATAATTTAAAATAAGTATTATATGTTTAATGTTGTATTTTGGGAGACAAAAATTACTATTCATTGTCAAATCATTCTTTTTTATATATATTTATGTATATATGTGTGTATATATATAAATATTTTTATGCTAAAACAATTTAAAACACCTAAATAAGGTGTTTTTGAATGATGGCAAACATTGGATATGTTTTGGCATTTTTTGTCTTTCTGTTAAATTTAACTGAAATTTCACTCAAAATGGAAAAAATTGCTATTTTCCTCCCATTTTATGGTGTTCTTTAAGTTGTAATACAGAAAATGAATAAATTTTTTAAATAATCTTAACAAAAAATTGTCAGTAATAAAAATTTATCAAGAAAAATTTTAAAAAATCATTGTTTAAATTTGTTTTTTGTTTATTCTCTCTCAAAGTTTAAAAAAAATAGAAAAATTGAATGTATTGGATTACAACTTGAAAAACACCACAAAATAAGAGAAAAAAATAACAATTTTTTTTTTTTCACTTCAATGAAATTTTCGTTAAGTTTAACAAAAAAGTTAACAGAAGGGCCAAAAGTGCCAAAAAGTAGAAGTTTGAGAATCAAAATTACAACCTTAAATTATTTGAGGAGTCGCATTAGTGGCTATATTTGAGAACCAAAAATATATTTATCCCCTTTTTTCTCTTTGCTTTTCTTTTTTCGTGAAATAAGTTTTATTGAGTTAAATACATCTCTCTTATCATTAAAAAATTTGGGGTAAGTTATAACGAGTTCCTCTAAAGTTTAATATAATTACAAATATTTTATCATTATTTAAAAAATTACTAATACACTCCGCTACTTGATAAAATTATGTAATTCTGATACGGAGCTTGAAATTGTCAACTTTATTCTTAATGTATTTTTTTCTTTTTTTTTAAATTGAAAATTTATAAGAAAAATAAGACAAGGTGGATGAAAAATAATTAAAAATTATCCAATTAGTTCATAATTTTTTTTTAATATTCAAAAAAATAAATTAAATTAAATTTATAGTCCACAAGGATATTTTGCAATTTACCATAAAAAACTGACAGAAATTAATGGATTGACTAGTTATTAGACGATCATTAAAATTAAAAAATTATTTATAATTTTTCAAATGACAAGGGAATATTCGTAATTATACCGAACCTGAAAGAGGTTGCCTAATTTATCCTAAAATGTATTAAGAGACTCTTGAGTGAATTATAAAATTTTCAAAATATTTATAGTATGTTATAAACTGATTACTAAAATTCTTTAAAATTTCAACAATTTCTAATTTTGAACATAAATTATAAAAGTTTTATTATTAAAATATTTCGAGCTCCATTTAAGAAAAAAATCATTTTCAAAGAGCACAGCCAAACACACCTTAAAGAATTCTTTCTCCCATCTCTCTACTTATGTACGATATATTCCCCTCACTCACTCCGTTTTCACATTCACGATTTCTTCTTTCCCACAACTCCAAGAATTCATATTCATCCAATTTTTCTGTCCGAACTCATTTGAGCAATGGGTCGATCTCCATGCTGCGATAAAATCGGGGTGAAGAAAGGGCCATGGACACCTGAAGAAGATGAGAAGCTCTTAGCTTATATACAACAATACGGCCATGGAAGCTGGAGAGCTTTGCCTCCCAAAGCTGGTGAGCCGCCTTTTTCACCCTGGCTTTTGCACCATGCACATTGATGTAATCCAATCCAGTCCAATCCGTCGACTTTTTCAGTAGAGTAAAGTTTATAGCTTGTTTTTGGGGTTTATGTATATATGTAGGGCTCCAGAGATGTGGGAAGAGTTGCAGGTTGAGATGGACTAACTATTTGAGACCTGATATCAAAAGAGGCAAGTTCAGTTTTCAAGAAGAACAAACCATCATTCAGCTCCATGCCCTTCTTGGAAACAGGTAAATCTTCAGAGATTTTTCAACTCCAACTGAGTCATGTTTTCTCAGTGTCTGATAGGCCATATTTCCCCCCTCACTGATCTTGGAGATCGAGTAAAATCTGTGTCTATCTTCTTTTCTGGAGATTTGAGGGTATGATATATATGAGCAAGAAACTCTACAGTAATGTGACAAATGTTTCCAGCTTCTGATAATGAGAGTTGCAGGGATGAACTAAATTCTGTACATCGAATATTCAAGATTTAGATGCAGTAGTAGCTAGTTGCAATGTTATCTTTTTTACTTTCATCCATCCACAGCTTTTTCTGCTATATATCCCGGTCCTGTCAGGCTGATTAGTAGCAGCAGTTACTCTCACAAATTGCCGAATCTGACCTGAATTTCAAAAACAATTTGGCCTGCCAATATTTAACTTTTACACAGAAAAAAGTGGTGGATTCTTGTTCCTTGATCTTGTTTTTAGCAGTATTGGGTAGATGGAAACAAGGGTGTTTCTTCTCTTCTTGCAGTGATCGATATTTTCTCGTTGATTGTCTTCTTCTCAGGTGGTCGGCTATAGCCACTCATTTGCCTAAAAGAACAGACAACGAAATCAAGAATTACTGGAACACCCATCTCAAGAAGAGATTAGCTAAAATGGGCATCGACCCCGTAACTCACAGGCCCAAGAACGATACCCTATTATCCGGCGATGGCCAGTCCAAGAACGCCGCCAATCTCAGCCACATAGCTCAGTGGGAGAGCGCCCGCCTCGAGGCCGAAGCCAGATTGGCCAGACAGTCCAAGCTAAGCTCCGGTGCTGGCTCTGTCAATTCCTTTCAGGTACCTGTGTGTTGATACACTTTGTCCTGACCTGATTGATTTCTGCAGAAACGCAACAAGCTTAATATTTTACGCTGAACAGGCTCAGAGCCCGGAATTCGCCTCCACTTCGAGCCCGATTCACAAGCCCGTTGGCCCGGGGCGGTGCCTCGACGTGCTCAAGGCATGGACCAGTACTGGCGTTTGGGGGCAGACAAGCGAAGCGGGGGCTGTGAATTCTGGTCTCTCAATGAGGGGAGTCGCCGGCGAGCTGGAATCATCGACTTCGACACTCAGCTCCGCCGCGGGAGTAGGAGTGCGAGAGAACTCCTCCGCCGCGTTCGCCGGAAACTCATGTGACGTCGACGGCGGAGTCACGAAAGAAGAAAGGGAAGAAGAGTACTGGAAGTATTTGCCGGAACAAAGAAACGGGATTAGGAGTTCGTTCCCGTTCACATCAGTATTGGCAACGGAATCAATCAGGAGTAGTACTTCCGAGCATGTTCCTTGTGGGAATTTCGTCGAAAAGTTTACGGACCTTTTGCTGAGCACCGACCGGCATCTCTCGGACGACGGCGGAGAGTCCGATGACAACGGCAGCGGAAGTGGTGGCGGCAGTGATTACAATGAAGATAACAAGAATTATTGGAATAGCATCCTTAATTTGGTGAATTCTTCGCCTTCTGGTTCACCCATATTTTGAATATTTGACGTTAACGGTGGACTAATGACTGGGAAAAAAAAAGAGTATAAGAAGAATTTGAGTCATTACATATTTATCACAATTTCCGTACTATTCTTATAAATTTCTAACGTCTTATTTTTTAAATTAAATATTATAATTTCTTATAAAACACTTTAGAATATCTAACTCACCCAAACCTATTAATTAATAAAAAACGATTATAATCATTCTATAAAAATATTTCCCATATTATAATTAAAAAAAAGTCATGTAACGATCAACAACTAAATCAAAACAGTATGATTTTTTACTATAAATGAATGTCGCATCTCACATTTTATTTATATATTTTTATTTTTAATTTAGGATGAGAACATTTCTTGTGATAAATAAAAAATGACCACCTTTTGTTCATTGTCATAATCCAGTAATCAATCAAAACCCCAATGTGTATGTTACAAAGAAGGAAAATTTTAATTTAAAGCGGGATTGATTGAATTTGAATAAATTATATAGTATGTATTAAGTATAATATACTTGGCATGTTATCGGGGTACTGTTTAAAAAAAAAATCAATTAAATAACAAATGTATTACATTTGCTATGAGATTTGTTTGATTAAAACAAACCTAATTTGAATAATAATTTTTCGTTCAGAGAGTTGTCTAAATAAAGAAAGAAACAGTAATTATTTAATTTGAATAAAAAAATTTCCGTTCAATTAATTGTGATCATTAATTAGCACAATGGTCAATATAAGGGTCCACCATTTTTTAACTTGATTACTACTAATGACAAATAATAATTACTCAAAGTAAATAAAAAAAAAATATCCAGTAGATATATATATTCATGTTCATAAAACTCATATCTACAATTTCTCCTATTTGTTTAATTGTAAAACCTCAATTTTTAACGATCGAGCAAGATTTCATTTGCTCAGTAGCAACAATTTCTTAACACAAATTTTAATATAAATTTTAGGGTTAATTATGCTTAGGTCTGCTATAAAAATGAGAAGTTATACTTTTTCACCAAAAAGTTCTAAAATAACACTCCCTCCAAGAATTTACTGTTTACACCTGATCCCATTTCGTTAGGATTTGGATAAAAATTCTGATATTAGTTAAGAAAAATGTACATAAATTATTAATTTTACCCCTCATTTAATATTTTCATATAGTAATTTTATACTTATAAGACAAAAATTTTAATGATATTAACCTCACTCCACATACACACACAAGCATATAGATATATATTACATTCAACACTTTATAAGTACAAAAGATATACTTGGGAATATTAAATGTGGGATAAAATTAAAAAAGTGTGTATTTTTTTTGCTAATATCAGTATTTTTCGTCCTAACTCTAACAATACAGGATCATGTATAATCGAAAAATTTTAAAAAGGGTGTAAATATAATTTTTTTTTTCAGAAAAAAATACAATTTTATGATTTTAAAAGAAAGTCCAAGTGGAATTAATTCTAAACTTTTTAACTACTAAAATTTCATATGGAATTAGGACCAACAAAGAAAAGGTGGCTTTTACATTTGCCTGCAAGAGAAGCAAATGGTATGTGTTGCCAATATGGTCCCCCCCCCCCACCCCCTCTTGACTTTTATGGATAAACAAAAAACAAAAAAAGACTTGGCCCAATTATATCTTTCTTCAATTTTATCTATGCAGACCAAATTATTTATGACTTCAATTAAATTTGTTTTACTTTTTCCTCTCTTTTTTTCTCCCAAGATATGATTGTTTTCGATAACTAATACAATCTGAATGAACAGTCCACCGGGCGTGATCATAGAAGTTCTCCACCTCAATAGAATGCCTTTCTGTGAAAAATGCGAGTCTGTCTCCACAATCCCATTGAAATGCAAAATGGACTGAAATTACTTACCGTGATCAAATTACTGATCTACTATCATAAACAGATTCGTGTTTAAATTGATTAGAATTCATAACATACCATATTGAAAAATACAGTTCATTTCACTTAAACTGCGTATCGTATTTATACTCATTTTCTTATATGATTCAACCCCATTAATGGTAGAGGTGAAAGTAAGTGAAATTGATTCTTGACCAATTCCTGCAAGGGAATAAGAGTGTGCATGTGGTAGAAAATAACAAGACAAGGAAGGAAATCATGAGCAGTCTCCATCTATAGCTGATGAATTCAATTGAATTTACATCTCATCTTCATATTTTTGTAGGTAGAAAGGAGTAGCATTAGCATAAGATGATGAGGCATTGAATATGGGATCTTTTTCCATGTACAAATTTGCAATAAATGTGTGGTGGACTATTTATTTTTCTCATTAAATTCTGGGCATGTTTCGCTGTCTTTTTCGGATTAAAATTCCACTACTATATTCTACCACATAATTTTAAATGAAAACTAACTCAAGTCATAAGTTCGAGTTTACAAATTTTAAGTCTTGCCCTCCAATTCAAATTTATAGTATATTTTTTTAATACGTGCGTACTTAATTAGTTGTTCATTGAGGTAACGTTCAAATGGTAAGATTGAAACATCACAATAAAGAAAATTATAGGTTCGGGTCTCATCAACGTGTGTATTTATTTATTTTATAGTATATTTTATTTTATTTTTTATTTATAATTTAATTTATTGATGTATTTGATCAATTTTCGAACTTGTACATATTAAATTATGTAACGAATCATATCTTATAAAAAAATTAATTATTAATATACTTAATTAATAATTACCAATCACAAATCTATACTATTATAAAGGAAAATCTTTTGATCGTACCAGTTTTAGATTGCCCCAATTTACCTTTCATTTCATTTATTCTCTTTAAAAATATTGGGTCAGATTAGTGATTTTAATTTTTTTAATTATTATTTTTTTCTCTTAACTACCCCACATTTCTCTCCCACCTTACTTCTCCATATCTATTATAATTTACTCTTTTAGCTATTTTTTTTATCATCTCATATCAACGTTCTTTTTACATATTTGTGAGAATCACGTGCGACAATAACTAGTATTATCAAATAATAAATTTCATGGCCAAGATCACCCCATGCAATCTTGTTGATATGGGTTGAGTGGTGGAAGGACCAATGCGCCCCTTAAACTCAAGAAGATTATTATTGGTGAATTTTTTTTATTTTTTTATTTTATATGGGTCGTATTCGATTCGATTTTATTCTATTTTATTTAGATCTTGACCTGAATTAAGGACCATTAATATGACAACACATGGCAGTATCTGAGAGACTTATACAATAGTCATGTAATGAATTAAATCTATAAATACTTAATAAAAAAAATCAAAATTATAAAGAAACCCAATAAAGGAAGTCCTGCAACAATTATTTTCTTTTGCAATAAATATAACATTTATGAAGCCAGCTGGCGGTATAGAGTGAAATATCCACCACATTTTATTTTCAAAATATTGGATTGCAATAACCTTAAAGTTCAGGGGTACAATGGGCATTTACTTTGATGAATAATTGGATCACATGGCTGTCAATTCTTCATACATCATAGAGGCCCTTGGCCTTTTTTCTCATTGTTCTAAGGATTTTGGAGGGCAATCTTGTCATTCAACATTCCTTCACTTAATATTCTATTATTTTCCATGAAAATTTTTCTTAGCCAGTGCAATAATTGTTTTTTTGATAAAATACACTTTGTCCTCCTAAATTATTCCCGATGTAATATTTACTTTATTAAATTAACAAATGTAACACTTACCTCTTGAATAGACAAAAAAATCCCTCATACTTTGAATAATGACATTATTCTTTATATATTATAGTATTTTGCACATTAAATCATCATTAATTTTTTTAATTAATTATTTTAATGTGGAAATAATTTAAATTGAAGATGGAGTATAAATTATTAGATATAGTGGATACACAATAAATATAATATAACAAATAATTAATATATGCTTTTTACAAAAAATTGACAAATATATATATATATACTTAACCAAAAGTTAATTTAGAAAAAATGAATAAATATAAATATTTTATCATTTCTTTTAAAAAATATATTAATGAAATTATTTAAATTACTCATTTTTATCTAAAAGAATAAATAATTAATAACATAATTTTATTACCAAATTAGTAGAATCTTTTCATGAAATTATTTTGTGCATTTTTTGTACTCATTCATTACTTAACTTTGGGTCTGTAAATATAGTAAAATTCAAACCATTTAATTCACTAATTATATTACTTTATTATAATTAAAACATATTTTTTCCATTTAAGAAAAAATTAATTAAACTTAAAATACGAAATTGTTTGAACTATATATATAATATAAGGGGAATATTGTCAAAAAAATTAATAGGGGGTTAGTGTTATATTTGTTAGTTTATGACGGTAAATGTTACATTAAAAATAATTTAGGGGGCAAAGTATATTTTATCCTTGATTTTTTTCTACAGGAATATTAGTTGACTACCACTGCACTAACTATTATGAACCAGAACCCGTCCTAGCATCATATTACTTACAAGGGTACTTATTATTCACATAAAAATTTGTGTCTACAAAAATAAATACAAGACAAAACATATATGGACAATTGAATTTTATTGATTTAAATGAAAAGTGGATACAACTCTGTAAATATATAATCCCCTGATCATTCTCTGTGAATTTTAATTCAAGGGCTTGAAAGGTGGATGTAATGCCCTCCAAGTTATGAAGTAAACTGCATATCACATTGAAACTTGATATCAAAGTTTGAAGGATTTGACGTCCGAAAAGATGTCGAACCTTTGCGATTGTAAAGTTTTATCGTCATAGAGAACTTTTGACTTGAGTTCTTATTGTGGATTCAATGTCATACATAATATTGCATATCCCGCAGTATGGTAGAGAGGCTAGAGACTGTCATTTGTAAGCATGAACAAGTTTTGATTTGTAGCTTAGACTCATTTTTGTTGCTTGAACACCATGGACATTAATCTGGATCAGTCTTCTTGTAAGCAATATTAGACATGCTTCAGCCCAATTTACCCAAATAAAAAAAAATAATAATAACTTTATATTTGATCTTCGACTAATCCATAAAAATAGATAAGCCACAAATTTGGTACAAACACTTATGTAATTTATAATCTTGAACATACGATAAGTCCGAATTTATTATGGATTTTAATTTGAAATACAATCATTAGTGGATTGATTTTTTAATCTCCAAATTGATAATTTTATTTTAAAATTTTCATGTCAAGACTTGCAATATACCTATCAACACAACCCTCATACTATTAAAAATGATCGAACCTCTACTTCTATAACCGAAAGCAGACTGTTGTTACCAATTGAATTCACGTCAGTATAATAGCAGACATATTTGTATAGAAACCTCTTTTCTTCATATATGTGGAAAAAATAAATTGAAAATAGAAAAATTAAGAGGAAGGTAAATTCAGATGATTGGGTGGACCAATCACCTATGAGTACTCAGAAAGAGGCCCATCAAATTTGGGCTTCAAGAAAAATAAGTTATTGGGTTAATATTTACAAGACCACACGAAATTTGGAAGTCCAATGTTGACTGGATTTTCTTTAGAATTGGACCATGTGACCGGGTAAAGATTTAAAGCCCAAATAACTATATATGGACTATAATTTATTTTTATAAAATTAAAAATTATCATTATTACTGTAGTCTAAATTCTATCTTATTTTTAGTAAAATATTTATTTTCAGAATAATACTTATATAATAAATGAGAAATTTAAAGAAATTTCTCTTTTTACAAATATTTGGATTTATGATTTTTTTTTTTTGGACTTCTAACACAATCTATCTTCGGAATAGGGATAAACTTTATATCCATATTATTAATTCAAAATGTTTATAATTTGGGTTCGTAGGTGTAATTTTTTCTTTAACTATGACCTCATTGTGATCAATAAATTATTTTAATGATTATGGTTCACGTGAAAAAGTATAATTAAATTAAAAATTTATAAGTAATCGCTTTTCATATAATATGTATAATTTTTATTACTTTACAATTCTTAAGACATTTAATATTATATCATACAATCTACTAATTTAGAAATCGGAGGGATATAATCGAAACATTTCTAATATACTTTTTACAATTGTATGTTTATAAGTTTTATCATTTCATAATAGAGCCGTTGCCTTTACAACAGGAACAGCAATTACCCTAATTTCACCTAACAATGCCTTTCCCTAAAATTTTGGAACAAAAAAAAAGAAAACCGTGAGGATTTAAGACATACTTTATACACATTGTGTGTAGGTATAAATTGTAAATGAAATACGATTAGAATAAAAGAAAAATGGGAATTGGAAAAGAAATGAAGTCGCGCAGATCTTTCCGAGGAGGAGTATAAAAGCAGTGTAGGGTGGAGGGCGTGATTTCACATTGTTGATCTGGTGGGTGGAGAGAGAGAAGGAAGGGTACCTGGGTTTCAGCTCTCTTCTTTCTACCTCGCATATTTTAACTATTCAATCCCTAACCCTAATGGCCGCGTCTAGCTGCGCAAGGGCATTTCCCTCCTTCGAGGCCCGTTCAGATCCCGATTTCTCCCGACCGGAGATTCCTTCTACCGGATGCGGCAGAAAGGCCAACTCTCCCGTTCTTCGGACTGCGCACGGCTTGTCTTCCCTGATTTTTAAGTTTCCCCCCAATTTCGTTCGTCAGCTGAGCACTAAGGCGCGGAGGAATTGCAGCAACATCGGCGTGGCTCAGGTGGTGGCCGCTTCGTGGTCGAACAACCAAGCCGCCTCGGGATTCACTCCGGCGGCTAGTGCTGTCGATGCGGCAGCCGCAGCCGCCGTCGCGCCGGTTGAGGTTGAGACTGGCTTGGTGGAGGTGGCTGAGGATGCGTCTTGTAATGCCGAAAATGTAAAGCTTGAGGGTTCGCCTTCTTTAGAATACGCTTCTTTTTTGAGTTCCGATGGCAGCGTTGCGATTCATGCTGGTATGTTGTTTGTTTTTGCATGTTCCTTTCTGTATGAATTTCTGAGTTTGTGGATCGAGTGGCTTGTCTATTCGTTGTATCATTTGTAGTGTTTCTTTTTAGAGAGAATAAGTTATTTTATATTTCACGATTGTTTAATCGCAGAGAGTTTTTTGAGAGGCTGAGGGGAGATATCTACTTCTGCAATGATCATATGAAAGGGATATATGTTTAATGATTAAGTTGTCTATGCTAATATCAGATATGCCTCTGGGTTTTTTCTTTTTTTGGATTCTGTGGAACTCTTTAAATAGCTTAGCTTTGTACCACATAGAAAGACTGCTTGTCGAAACGTTCGTACGAACGGTTTCTGGCCGTTACTTCATGTACTATCAAGTTCAAACTCTTGAGAATCATATCATTTGTAATTTTTCCTTCCTGATGTTGGTCGTTTTTGTCTAACTGATTGCAAAATGTTGAATGCCAGTTTAAAAAATGTGACGTTTTTCTTATTTGATATTTATGGAGTTTCATTAACTTGACCAGGTGAAAGATTGGGTCGCGGCATTGTTACTGACGCAATAACTACCCCTGTTGTCAATACATCGGCTTATTTCTTCAAGAAAACTGCTGATCTCATTGATTTTAAGGTACTTCCGTTTGTTGCTTTGTGATTACTGCATCTGGAGGTATGAGGATGGTCGTAATCCCTAGTGCATCACCTTGTTGATAGAGATGTGTTCATCATCGATTATGATTCTGCAACTGGTTTATTTGCCATAACTTTGGTCTGAGTAAGTAAAATCCTGATTGGCTGACCAAATATATATACAGTGGATGTTGTTTAGCCGTAATCCAAACTTCAAACCATAGCATGATTTGCTGAACAAGTCCTATTGTTTACCCAAAGTGTACGAAACATGCAGTATCTCTCTTTATCATAACTCAGATGGATATCATAAATCGGGATGCTTTATTTTGTTTGCAGGAAAAAAGACGTGCAAGTTTTGAATATGGGCGCTATGGGAATTACACTACTATTGTTGCAGAACAGAAGATAAGGTGAGTTTGATACGATCATTTCCCCCATATTATGTGTACGTTTGTTTTGATAAGAATGTATGAATATGTAATGAGAACACATCCTGTCTTGAATATTGCACCAGTGCACTGGAAGGGGCTGAATCAACTATTTTGATGGCATCTGGAATGTGTGCTAGCACTGTCATGTTGATGGCATTGGTCCCTGCTGGGGGGCATTTAGTGACTACCACTGACTGCTATAGGAAGACTCGGATATTCATTGAGACTGTTCTTCCTAAAATGGGGATCACTGTATGAGCTCTATGACCCAATCATTTGATTCTGATATCTTTTCTCTTTGAGCATCCAAATTATCTACTTTGAGAAAAGTTTTCTCTGCATTTTGGGAATAATGAAAAAGTTGTCATTAGTGGTTTTTATTCTTACATCTTTCCTTGAAACAAATACATAATTAAGAGAACTCGGTAAAGTGGATGAGTTTGCGATGTGTTTCAAAGTCAACAATACTTTGAACATTTCGGCCCAAGTTGGGACCTAAGACCTGATTTTCTTTTACATTATTACTAAATGCAGGCAACAGTCATTGATCCTGCAGATATTGGAGGTCTGGAGTCTGCCTTAGAGAATAACAATGTCGGTATTGATGAAAATAGTCTCTCTATATTGTAGTTTGCTTTATATGCTTTCTTGTTAAAATGATTATTGAACAAAGCATCTTTGCATGTAGGTGACACTTTTCTTTACGGAGTCCCCTACCAATCCCTTTCTGAGATGTGTTGACATTGAGCATGTATCAAAGCTTTGTCATGACAAAGGAGCCTTAGTGTGCATAGATGGGACGTTTGCAACTCCTCTTAACCAGAAGGCCCTGGCACTTGGTGCAGATATCGTTCTGCACTCTGCAACAAAATTCATTGGGGGCCACAATGATGTATGTTGGATTTGATACATATATATCTAAATATCGATGTCTGTATAATATTATATATGTATATAATAAACTTCAAATGTGTCAATAACATTAAGTTCGTTAGCATAGCTATCTTAGTACTTATCCAATGTCTCCACAGGTTCTTGCAGGATCGATCAGTGGCCCTGAGAAGTTGATTTCAGTTGTTCGTAACTTGCACCATATTCTCGGCGGTGCTCTTAATCCTGTGAGTTATCTGATTGAAGCTCTTTGCTTGATTATGTTATCTTGTGGCAGTGACTAACCTCAGAGCACCCTATGTTCAATGGTTTGCGCACTAAGCACAGTTATTGTACTGTCAATGATTTTTGAAAATTTTCAACTTAATCTTAACTTTGCCCTTTTTCATCAGAATGCTGCATATCTGATCATCAGGGGCATGAAGACGCTGCATCTTCGTGTACAGCAACAAAACACAACAGCACAGAGGATGGCCGAGATTTTAGAGGCACATCCCAAGGTACTGATGGAATAAGAGAATTATACCAGACTTGCAGAAGCTTATATAAAATTTCTGCACTATGGATTATTTCACGACTTTCTTTTCATTTTCTTGTTCCAGACTTTGACTTAGTGAGTATTTCCTGGTGTTCATATTTACCTAGGCACTTTCCTGAACACCCTTTATAAAAACCAAAAACTTGCATTATTCTCATTGCTGGTGATGTGTTTCTATATAGTTCTTATATTTTGTGGCAACAGCTGCATCTCTCTGGCGCTGCTTGTACGCTATGATTCTCCTTATATGGTCACCTTCTCTTCTTTGAAATTATGATAATTTAAGTAGTTTTTTATGTTTGTAACCATTTGTTTTCATTTCTTTTATATATGTCAAAGAAACAATTTTTATGCTTTATCTACTGTAACATGTGCATGAACTAATCGATCCCTTGTATGTGGACTGTGGAGATTGGTTGACTAGCAGCACAGTGCATATGCAACTAAAGGTTTTGTCCTTGGTCGCCAATTCTCGTGTGTTTAGTCGAGCAACTTAGCAAAACTATGTCCTCTTTTTTCTTTTCCCGCTTTTCTGCTACTTCATTTTGTACCATAACACAACCATGACTTGCAGGTTAGGCGTGTCTATTACCCAGGCCTGGCAAGTCATCCAGAACATGAGCTTGCTAAGAGGCAAATGAATGGTTTTGGTGGTGTGGTTAGTTTTGAGGTCAGTTATCATAAAGTTATATAGCAGCTTTTCTGTTGAATATTTCTACTTGAGTCAATTCTTATGAAAGTTCATTACACTGGAATGTGATTAGGTTGATGGAGACCTGCTGACCACCGCAAAATTTGTTGATGCTCTGAGAATTCCATACATAGCCCCTTCCTTTGGAGGCTGTGAGAGCATTGTTGATCAACCGGCTATAATGTCTTACTGGTGCGTCTTTTGCCTATTGCACTAACCTAGCCTGTTCCATGAGTAGGAATTATATCACCGGCCGATTTGCATAATCATCTTTTTTTGTTCTAGAATCTTGTCAGTAGCAAGCACCGTGGGATTATGTAAAGAAGAAAAACATGAATGATCAAAGATAATGAGCTTGAGAAAAATTCAATGGAGTCGATAAA
The DNA here is from genome assembly GCF_026168435.1 of Sesamum indicum. Taxonomy (NCBI): domain Eukaryota; kingdom Viridiplantae; phylum Streptophyta; class Magnoliopsida; order Lamiales; family Pedaliaceae; genus Sesamum; species Sesamum indicum. The sequence continues at coordinate 3,474,336 of NC_142664.1, read as the reverse complement.
TATGATATATATAAATATCATGTTCCATCCTTTTGATGGAATTATAACATTCATCTTGCATGTATTAGTTAAAACTAATGAAACTGAGAGAGTAAATTAGTCTTTAGTCCACTCGTAAGATTTCCTACTATGAATAAGAAGACGAAAGTTTTACTGAGAAGCCAACCAGTGTAAAACCATCTTGAGAATTCCTTGTCGCTTAAGAACTTTTAACTATCTCGAACAGCTCACCAGTAGTTGAATCCATGAACAGTCACATGATAAAAACTTTCCATGAGTTTGCGTGTGACCATGTGTTGATATAGTGTTCTATGAGATTTTCATGGTGGGTGGTGTTTACTTGCTATGGCTCTGAAACAGGGATCTTTCCCAGTCGGAGCGGGCCAAGTATGGAATCATGGACAACTTGGTTCGTTTCAGCTTTGGAGTTGAGGACTTTGAAGACTTGAAAGCTGACATTCTTCAGGCTCTGGAGACGATATAGGCCGCCTCACCTGCTGGTTACTTTGTTTTTGTCTTTTTGTTTGTTGTCGTTATGGGTCTTTTATTGCCGTTTTAATGATAAAAATTAACGTGTATTTGAGGGGAGGAGCACAAATTGGATAGTCTAAGATCAATGTGTTGTTTTCTTGTGTTTTTAATGGATGGTGCCCCCTTTTGTCTCTCACATCAATAATACCTTGATATATTTTCATCTGTTGCCTTTGTATCCCAGAACGACTTTCTGTGCTTATGCTTGAATGTTTAAATTGTTTTAGGTCGGCAAATGTTGGCAGACGGTGAGAACACCGACACCAACAATAACTAAAATGTCCACATTCAACAAGCCTACGCTCATTCAGTTTGCCTGACCAAATTTACAGAACTATATCGCATTTTACTATAAAAGATAAAAGAAAAAGCACAATTTACACTACTGTTAAATTGCATGTCAGAAAAGGTTAGCACCAAGTCTTTTAGTTGACTTGACTTGAGCATCACAAGAGAATCAACTGAAATTAAATACACCAAAATGAAACATGGGCCGACCATACCAATTATTGTGAATTAAAAACAAATATTAATTAAATTATAAAACATTGCAAAAAAAAAGACTAAATCCACATTCCTGGAATCAAACCCATAATAGTAATTATAGTGCGTCATCCAAAGACACTTGAAAACAAAAAAATGAAGACAAAAAGACAGTTATTAATAGGGATAGTCACACCACTCTTTCTTCAAATTTTGTATAGGTCCACCTATATTTTTATGTGATTTTAAATATTATATTTAATATTTTTAATGCTTATTTTTATTTAATAAAAATAAAAAATAATTCTTTCATTAGTTAAGATTTTACAAATTTATCGATATTAACAAGAAAAAAAATGATTGATTGCAAGTGAAATAATTTTTTTTATCATATTGTTTTATACATTTTCACATATGTTAATACATGTTGGGAGTCATATTTTTATTGTTATAAGAAGATTTTAGTAAGAAAAGATTTAATTGGCTTGTAGGTCTGTAATATGTCAATTAGAAATAAATATGAATTTTAACCAACAAATGAAAGTACAATCGTCAATAATATTAAATGCGATTCATTAAATTATAAAAAATTTATGTATAATTACATAAATGGGGTAGCGGTATAATTATCCTTTATTAATATTTAATAATAGAAGTCGGTTTCATTATCATTTATATTCCAAGTTATCCTAAAAATTGCAGCATGGAAAGGATATTCTTTGTAATTATATCTTTCATTCTTTGTCATTTCCTCCCATTCCCATTGGCCAGTGATAAACAGACAACACGACGGAGAGAATATCCCCAATTATTCCCCCAAACCCCAAACAAGTGACAACATCACACACACACACACACACACATACATACAAACAAATATATACATACATCCTGCAACTGATGAATTGGCCATGACCCTCTTTCATTTCTGTCACAACTTAGATTCCAAAGCAAAATTCTACTCTCAAACCCCATTTGCCTTTCTTGAGGAATTTTTTTGCCTTTCTATTCTATTCTATAATTCTATTCTGGTTGTTTTCTCCTTCAATTCTGACTGATCAAACATCATTTCAACGCGTAGTATGAAATTCGGGAAAGAATTCAGGATACATTTGGAAGAAACCCTACCGGAATGGAGGGACAAGTATTTGTCCTACAAGCCCTTGAAGAAGCTCCTCAAGAATATTCCCGCGCCCGCTGCTCATAACCTGCCGCCGGAGGGCTCCTTGCCTGAGCTTCATGAGTGGTTTGTGGGGATTCTCAACGAGGAGCTTGAAAAGTTCAACGATTTCTACGTCGACAAGGAGGAAGAATTTGTCATCCGCTTCCAGGTTTTTTTCAGTCTTTTACTTCTCGTCTATCTGTTTCCGTGAGTTTTCTTGATTGTGGTAATTGTCTGGGGTATGGGATTTGATGCATAGGCCTCGTAAGCACTGAGGGTGGTTAGAAATTATGGTGGAAGGTATCTTATTTACAGGTTGATTTATGAAGGATTTGATCTCTTCATTCAGTTGAAAATTGAGCGACCTGATGATTTACCTAGTTTTTAATTCCTTTTGGTATGTGAATTTTTTGCTGGATGTAAGTCAAAGTAGGAAACTTTGCATAGTACGGAATCTATGGATAAAAAGAACTCCTATCTTTCTTTTATTTCTTATTTATCAACAGGATTCAAATGTCTATTTCACACATAAATGATGGAGGTTTACATATATATACACATGTTAATATATATAGAGAGATCGAGAGAGATAGAGGCAGACGTGTACCTAAACACGCATATATATGCATATATCTCTGTATGTATGTATTTGTTTTGGGGATGGATCAGGGGGTCAAGGAAGGGGAGATTCTGGAATTACTGCTTCCGCAAGATGGAACTATCACTCTCTTCTTACCGACGTAGAAACCGTCGAACTTTTCTGAACCAAGTGATTGCACCTGCAAAATGAATCCTCACTCAAAAGTAAAATCGACAATTTACAGATGTGACATGTTTATTACAATAATTGGAGGAAGTTTGATTTTGGCTCTTGAAACTTGGAACACAGAGAAAGCGACGGGAGATAACTAGAGATGATATTGATTGAGATGATATGAGACTGAAGAAAGTTTCTCTGTGGCAGCTCTTTGACTGACTAGCAGTGAGAAAAACATGAACTATAATACTCAATATGTAAGGATAATTTTTGTGAAATTGGATGGTTCAAAAGAATCTCTAAGGTATATTCCAATTTTCATGGATTTGTTTATTTGATCTGACTGGAACTTGGCACATGTCTTTAGATGGGCTTCAGATGTCTCTATATAATATTGGCTGAAGGTTGCTTTTGAGTAATACTAATATCAATGTAAGTAGGAAGGCTAGGTTATGTTTTGTTGACTGGAAAGGCTTACCAGGGTTGTCGCGTAGCTCTGACTTTTTCCAAATGCAATATAAAGAGGCCCTCTATTTGAGAGAGCTATGCTGTTTTGTTTTTCATCGTGCTGATTACTTTATTGAGATAGAAATATGATACTCAAATGGCAAAAGCAAGAGGAACTGCATTCAGGTAGAGATGGAGAGAGGGTGTGCAAGAGATGAACTATTGGCTATATTCAGCTCCCTCCAATTTGGAATATATAAATTACTATCGACATTTGTAACTATTCAATTAGTAACTTAAAGATTGAACCTGTCAGAAGTTTTGATTCAGTTCGACTGATAATAGTTTGGATTATTATCTTGGAAATTAGAGGCACTTCAGGAATATATGGCCAAAAAACACTTGCTTTAAGGGAATCTGCATGCTTCTAACTGGAAAATGGTCTTGCATAAGACTAGCTAACACTGACGAACATTTATAGTGTCTTGAATTTGCCCAAGGTAATTGCTGATAGGGCTTTGTTTTTCACAAGAGCCTTAGTCGTCCGAAAGGGTCAATTTTGAACATTTGCTCTTGAGGCATTGGGGCTCCCCAGTGCTAAGCCCTTTGAACCTAGTTTTCCGTATATATCTGATTGGTTCCAGAGATGGTGTTAAGTCCTTTGGAACTAGTGTACCACATATGTCCGGTTGGACCACAATTCTGGAAGTTAATATTTGCACTTCATATGGAGGACTTTTAAAAGAACTAGGTATAATTACTGTCTGGAGTCATTGCAAAGGCAATACTTCTCCGCACCCCCTTCCCCTCTCACCAAGAGAAAAAACTTATTTAGAAGTATAAATGATAATATACTAGTGGAGGTGTGTAAGATGTCAGCTTAAGATTCAATGTCATGAAATGATCAGAGTGTGGAGTCTAATTTAGACTTGTCCTTCAAGGAGTTAATGTCTTACCTGAGCTATATGTATACGGAACATATCGCAACTAATAGACTTAATAAAATTTTCATGGCAACCAGAAATCTTCAGCATAAACTTGCAGCAGCCGCATGGTGAAATGGACTAGTAATAGCCCCAAGTTGAAAAACCTGCGTCATGTTAAGGGAGCACCAGTGCATTTAGATGCTTCTCTGAAAAATTGGCATTGTTTTGAGCTCTGTTCCCTTTGTTCCCTTTTGTATGGAGGTGTAGATCAGGCACAGAAGAATGTCACTGTAGCATTTTTCTTCTTAAAGTTATTTACATGAAAGCATCATCCTTTGAGACTAGCAAAGTTTACCAATTGGCCTTTGAGTGTCGGCTATCGTTGTCTCAGGCACTAAAGGAAAGAATTGAGCGTGTAAAGCTGAGGGGAAATAATGATGTGATGTTTACCTCAGAGACCGAATTTAGTGAAGAGATGATGGAAATACGCAAGGACTTTGTTGCAATTCATGGGGAGATGATCCTTCTCAAACACTACAGCTCCCTAAACTTTGCAGGTAAAGAAGCTTGTCACTTGTTTCTATCCGTACTTAATGAATTTAGTTGTTGAAGGCTGCCTTTATACCTCACCTAAGTTCTGTTTGGTTTCTTATATACGTACTTATTCTGGGAAATGTTTACCGTAATTTTTTTCTGCGTTTTAATTAGGTCTTATTAAGATTTTGAAGAAATATGACAAAAGAACAGGGGAATTGTTGAGTCTACCTTTTACTCAGCTTGCTGTTCACCAGCCCTTCTTTACAACTGAACCTCTCACGAGATTGGTTCGTGAGTGTGAGGCAAATCTTGAGGACCTGTTTCCATCGGAAGCAGAGGTTGTCGAGTCTACCTCTGTTGAACAGAACCAGGCAGGAACAACTCATGCTGACATATCAAATGCTCCCCCCAAGACAACATTGTCACTTGGGGACGAAACTATAGATATATACAGGAGCACCCTTGCTGCAATTAGAGCTATACAGGGCCTTAAGAAGGCAAGCTCTACCTATAATCCTATGTCGTTGTCTTATATCTTCGGAAACCAAGATACTGAAAGTACAGGTGCAGTAACAGCAGAAAACTCACCTTCTGACTCTTTCACAACCTTGCATAAAGGAGATGATGCAAATGAAGATGTTCATTCCCCCAAGTGAACTAACTACACTTTTGTTTAGCTATTGGTCCTTCCTCTCGCATATCTACTGTTTGCTTATGTGGCAGCTAAAAATAAGAATGTTGTACGATATGGTGTGTAATAAGCTACCAACAGATGTAACACAAATCATAAATTTTCTTTTTCCTTCGATGTATAATTGATCTAATATAACCCACATGGATATACACAATAACTTTGATGAATGAGAGTTTCTGATTTGGTAATTTTGTGGATGGTAAACTGTGGTATTTGCTATCGTCTCGCCTGTTAACTTTATATTGTCTTTTACTTTCTTTCTTGTTGTGCTTGCTTGGTTCCTTAGTATACTAATGTCTGATGCCAAAAAGAACTGGGGAAAGTGGTTGCAGTTCTTGAATCAGTCTCATTTTCGGAAATGCTCTTTTTCAATTCACGTCAAGTAGCATTTACCTGTACATTGATAACTCTTTTTTTTTTTCTTTTTTTGGAGAGTTGTACATTGATCATTCTTACCAACAGGAAATTTGAAAAAATGCAAAAAAAAAAAAAAAAAAAAAAAAAGAAAGACAAAGAAAAGAAGAAGAAGCCAGATAATCTAGGGTCTCTTGTGTTGATATCTGTATTGTAAAATGTGCACCTTTGTGTGTGCTCACATGATCTTTTCATCTTCATAGTAAAATGGCAGCGGTACTGTCTTGAACGCTCGATAACTTTCAACGTTGTTGAAGTGCTCATTTTCCAACCTGCACAAGTTCAATGTAAATGTTGTTACGAGAAAAATTCAAGCCTGGTTCCAGAAACAACTTGATAGATAATTCACTCAGGTTCTGACATTAATTTTCCTACGATTTGCAGTCCCGTTGAGAACAAGGATCTTACCTGAAGAAGTTCCAAATTCCACGGCGAAGTATCTCCAAACAGGCAACAAGGGCAACCATTGCTTTCCTGTGGAGAAATGGTGCTTCAAAACCAAGAATCAACTGCATCCAAACTAGTCTGAGAAGTACGTTCAATACCTGCAATTAGAAGTCGAGTTTTCATTGTTAATGCTCGTAGAGCCACAAGAATCTGCATATTTGATGGAAAAAAAAAACATTAAGAGTCAATACTCACTATAGCCACAAAGTACACAGCTTTGTTTGATATCAGAAGCTTATCCCTCAGCCAACGGTTTTTGGCATTCTTTTGCAGAAGACCCCAATCTATAACTATATCCCAGTACGTGTTGTATACTGTGGTAACTCCTGAGCTTGTTGCTGCCATGATTCTCCAAAACGTTTGTCTCCTGAGATCATATATTGTCCTAAGGACAAGTGCCACTACTGTTGAGAAATATTTTAGGCCGTTAAGCCCTTGCATGGGCTTTTTCTCCTCTAACAGGCGGCGAAGGCACTGGATTTGTTCGAGCAACAAAGGTTAGGTTCCCATCGGGACAGAGAGAAGATTTCACACAAGATTAATTAAGGTTACCTGAAGGACGCGCGACCAGAATGGAATGATCACAACAACTATATAGAGAATTTCGTAAGTATTGCTTTGAAGGCACTTGTTTGATCTCCTTCTGAAGTCACCCCATCCATAGTAGCAGATGTAAAACAGCAAACTTCTGAAAGCCTGAACCTGAAACACATGCAAACAAGAATGTTAGTGCATTTTTTTTCACTTGATTCATTGTAATTATATTCAATTATAAATAGGACAGCTTCACACCTGGCTTGTTAGCTGATCTGCCAAGAAGAAATCGGAGAACGTAACCTACAAAGGCAGCCAAAGACAGATTCTGATTAGGTAATAGTTCCCTTTTAGATTCGTCTTTTATGTGTTTCTGCTGTTGTAAGATTTGCTTACCTTGTAAAGAGGGGCACAAATACAGCGCCATGCGCAACGAACAAGAAAGAAACGACTTGAACGATATAGGATGTTGAAAGGACAGATGCTTATAAGAAGCAAAACCTTGAAATCAAACATTCGAGAGTTAGCATTCATCAGATATGGTAAAAGATACTGCAAAATATAAGAGGAGAACGAATTTAGACTTACGGTAACTAGTCCTAGTGGAACAAGTTCAGTTAAGGTCTGAAAACTTTTTGTTTCAGGGTCCATTTCCATGTCCAAGTTAGAGAGTACGGCAGCCAATGCAAGTACCGAGAGCCCGGATGCAAGAAGGAAGATTTCTCTGAAGCCCATTTCTGTTCCTGGTTTAAATCCAAAAATAAACGGGTAGTTCACCTGGAATCGCCTCCAGAAGTATGTGTTTGCCCCATACATGAGCATGTGTAGGAAAATGTATGCGAACAAGCTGCAGAAAGGATTGTTATCAAGTCATGATCACATACTTCAGCAGAATGAAAGCAAAATTTTTTTGGATCAGTTGAGAGTTATTGACGCAAAAAGGATACCTATAGAGTGGAAATATATTGTCCATATACTGCTGTCGTCCCTCATGATTAAGAAGATTCCGTGCATGTATTGAGACAATGATACCCGCGACCAGTGCTGTTGAGCAACCAGTGAATAGTCCTGCAGGTGAAAGGAAGGAATTCACTGAGCTAATGACTTACTATACTAATATCAGAACAGAGAAAATGCTTATATTCTTTTCTCAGAAATTATTCAAGGAGAGCTAAAGATCAATACCGAGTATATGGAAATGAAACAGGAACTAATTCGTTCTGAACAAGCTTACCAAGGAAAAATGTTGTCAGGTGCCTCTCCTTTTTATCTCTTGGTCTCAAAGATTTCATTCCTCTCCCACGGTTGCCGTTTGTGAAGTGTTTAATGAATGTGGCCTCAAGTCTTTCGATGAGTTTGTTAACCTGGCAAAACAGAAAAGAAAAAATTATGGCCGGTTCTATGTGAAAACCCAAACATTGAATAGCTTGTTTTACAGTTGAAACCTCGTCGCAGCTGCCAAGATAAGATGTGTCAATCATCTCTAAGTAAGATTTAGAAGCATTTCTTGAAGTGATCTGCACAATAAGTCAAGAATTTGAGAGACCAGAGGGAGAAAGAAGATGATAGCAAAACTACTTCTTGATTGAAGGGGAGACTGCAATACCTTGTCGTATTTCTTCATAATCTTGGAGAAAGCAAGCATATTCAAGAAACTGGCAAATTTATGCAGTGCAGATCTATGTTAGTCATACTAAAATCACATGTAGATGTATGCTTCTGCAATGGGGTAAGAGTTGTTACCAGTAGCTTTTAAGAAGTCGAAGTTTTTGGTAAAATTCAACGAAAGCCCGTCCCAATTTCTCTTCCGCTTTTCTTAGCTCCTCCTTGCTGAACGATAGATCAGATTTTGAAGAAATGATAACATTTCTTAAAGTCGAGATGGGAGTGTCAGGAGCAACATTGATCTTTACATGATCCAAAACTTCAACAGGAGCAGGCCTAAAACCTTTAATATCCTTCTTGTCCTTCGAAGCTCTGATCTGTTCATCTCCAGAAGATCCATCGCTGCCCGTTTCAACTTCTTCAATTACATCCATTTCTGTGTAAGCAGAAAACAGAATTAACAACAGCACACCCGAAGTTGCAAAGACATTTGTCTTAGTTCATCAGCTATCTTGGCTTACAATATATGAAAATCTCAACGCCAAAAACGTACCACGGCTTTCTCCACTTGCCGATGCAATGTCTGTTGCAGGAGCTGAACTCCCGACCTTAACTGCTGGAGCAAATTTCTGTTCCACATAAGGCTTATGCACTTTTATCCTCAACGCAATTAGTGCATCCATCTGTTTGCTCAGTTCCTCGGCCTCAACTTTCACTTCTTCAACCTTAGCCTTATAAAACCTCAGCACTTTGTTGAGCTCATGATCAAGTTTCTCAAAGAACACAACCTCATCCCCTCCTCCTTCCTCGGACGACCTCAGAAACGTAGTCTGATAATAATTTTCAGAGCCCTCTTGCTGTACTGGACCCACTAATATCACTTCATCCTCATTCTCTTTTGATGAGCTCCTAACATGGTTGTCTCGGCCTGTTAGCCCACTAAACGCCCTGTACATGGTTAGCCTCCTTGTCAGGAAGCCCTTTCGGCTCGAAAACTGAGGTGCATTCTGCAGTCGAAATCTCATGATCTCTTTCAGCAGCTTCTTGAGATGGCTGTAGTCCATGTATGCTCCCTGCCATTCTTGCACCATTTGAGAAGTTAATTCCTTACCAAACTTCATACTTGCTTAGCTATGAAACAAGAAAATCTCTCTCCTATTCGAGTTCTAACTATTCTTACTGGCCTGAAACTTAATAGAAAAGAGAGAAGCTGCTTTCCTAGGGTACTGTCTGAAATCTTGTTTCTGGAGAGTCTTGGTGGTTTATTGTGTAGTCATATTTTCCGAACATTCTCTTATATAATGGTTCGAACAAGAGCAAGAAGAAGTAAACTAAATTGTGCAAGAGGACTTGGTCTACATTCTGTCAATCAGAATTGTAGTCGTTTTGAATCAAAGTTGGCTGCCTAGAAGCGTCACTGTCTGAGTGCCATTATGCCCCCGAGTCCCCACAGTTCTCTCTTTCTCTTGTATTTACTTGCTTTGTAGTTAGTTACCCCAACTCCCACTTGGTGCACGCAGCTCTACGTTGAGAATCAGCACCCACTGTCTCTTGCTAACTTGTCACACGCACATGCAGCATACAACCTAATGGTTTTCCAATTTTATCTCGTTTCAATAATTCATTGTAAATTGCATATATATATATATATATCCATAACTATAGTGTTCTTGAAAAAATCAAACATTATAATAGCAAAAAAATTAATTTCATTTAAATCACAATTCAACTTGGCCTCTGGACATGACGGAATTTAATGCTTTCATCATTGTACTTGCCACCCCCCCTATTGCCAAAATCTTCTCAACCTCCAACCTTTTCTTTTATTATTATTTTTCAAGATTTTTGTTTTTTTAATAAGTTGTAAATAAGCCTAATATTGATTGATAAGAAAAGGAGGTGGATTTGAGTCAGCCTCAAGATGTCTTCTGTTTGGGGCTCACATCACCCTTGGATTAATCGGATCCGAAAGCTGCTGATTTAGATGGAGACCCTACTCTCTATATCTAATGTACTCGTCCATTGAACACCTCACTTATAAAGGGTGCTTTAGCGATGTATAAAATAGTAGCTAAGCGCATCATCCCTAATACTTGCACGCACATAACCTGATAGATATGACGTTCATTTTCAAACAAAAATAAGAAAAGGTGGAGCAAGTCACTAAAATTAGTGGATAAATATGATAGTATAATAGCAATTAAAATATCACATGAATCGTTTGAAATAAGTATAAGTCATAAATATTCAAGGGTATAATTTATATTTTTAAAATTTGGTTTTGCAATGTCATAAATGACCGATTGTGAGTGCGAGTTGATTTTTTTTTTTTAATACTAGTTATTGTGGTACGCCTTTTTTGCTTGCAAATAATTTAAAATATATTTTAAATTACAATGATCTTTCCTGAGGTTTGATATAATTACGTATATTCCTTGTTATTTGAAAAAACTATAAATACCTCACTGATGGTTGATGAAATTATGTAATCCTTGAATGGAAGTATGAAATTGTCAATTTTGCGCTTATTGTATTTTTTATTTTTTAAAAAAATTAAAAACTTATAAAAAATCGAACAGAATGGATGAAAATTTTTTAAAAATTATAAAAAAAATTATCCACTTAATCCATAAAAAAATAAATAAAATTAAAATTTTTAATACGCAAGGCATTTTGGTCAGTTTATCATAAAAAATGGATGGTAATCTAATGGATTGAGCTAATTGTTAGACAACTGTTAAAATTAGGGAGATATTTGGTAATTCTTCAAACAATGAGGGGGTACTCGTAATTATGCGAAACCTAAGAGGAGGTTGTTGTAATTTACTCCAAAATATATTATATAAAAGTAAAATATATAAATCTATTAAATTTTAAAAAAAGAAAACTAATTTATAAATTAAAATAAAAATTAAAAAATTAAATAAGTTAGTTATAATATTAATTGAAGGGCATTTTTTACTTTATAAAAAATTAGTGTCGTGATGTCATTAACCGTAATTTGTGAGGATGGAATGCCTTTCTTTTTTATACAGTACATATTAGTATAAATAATTCAATTGTTATTTTTTTATTTTGTGAATGTAAAACAAATTTAAAAATATTAAATTAAAATCCCACCTGATTTTATCCTTTTGTTCCAATCCTGTCAAAAAAGGAAAAGAAAACCAATTTTCTGACAGTAATAATAAAACATGGAACATTATTATTATGAGTTATTTTTCGATCAACTGTATGAGTCTGAGACTGAGTCTGAGTCTGATGCTCTAAGCATCCACAATCAATCATCCAACACCAACATAGAAGAAAGCGAGTTCGTGTTTCCCCAGATTCTTTACTTCACTCCCGTTCTCTCTCTTTCTCCCACGGTATCACGCGCAATATCAATCCCGCCCCGCCCACTGCACATGGCCTCCAATATAATTACGGTGGCGCAGGACGGCACCGCCGACTACACCACGGTGCAAGAAGCCATTGATGTGGTGCCGCTGGGCAACAAGTGCCGCGTTGTCATTCGTGTGGCTCCCGGAGTTTACAGGCAGCCGGTGTACGTTCCTAAGACCAAAAACCTCATCACACTCGCCGGACTAAGCCCCGAGGATACGGTTTTATCGTGGAACAACACCTCCGCCAAAATCGAGCACCACCAGTCGGCGCGTGTCATTGGGACTGGGACGTTTGGTTGCGGGACTGTTATTGTTGAGGGGGAGGATTTCATCGCTGAGAACATTACTTTTGAAAACTTTGCCCCACAGGTCAAATTTCCTCTTTGCCTTTTTTTTTTAATCATTTTTTCTACCTTAATAGTTAGCTTTCCCAACTTGAAATGGGGGGTCTCTGTTAGTATAAAAATGTCAGTTTTTTATATCAATAGGTGCGCATTTCCAGTATTATGAAATTTGGATCTTTGTTGATGAGTTTTAGCTTTGAGCTCTCAAGCTAAAATTGGCAGTGATAAGTTTGCTAATGTAAGAAATTTTTACATTGTGTATAGGGGTCGGGCCAGGCTGTGGCGCTTAGGGTGACGGCTGATCGTTGCGCGTTTTACAATTGCAGGTTTCTTGGATGGCAGGTCTGCAGATTGAATTCTGCCATTCTTAGTTGTTTTGGGTGAATTGTGCTGATTGTTAGAGGAGAATGTGAAAAGGGAAAGTTATTATGTTATGTGGGAGCAGAATTTGTAGTTCTTGCAATTGTTTTGATTGTTATACTTGTAAGACCGACCCATAGACTTTTAACGATTGAGACCTTGAGACGAATGAATCTTTGGCATGACGGAAATGTGGAGAGTGGATTATGAGGATTATGAATTATAGAGGTGCTCTTGCTCATTGTATGAAGCAAGTTTATTGGCTTGAGTAGCTTTAAACAGTGTACTTGATCTTTGAATTGCAACTTGTATCATTGTGAGACTGCTATAGTTCTTTGGGGTCCTTTGTCGGGGAGACTAAAATTGGTGTTAAATTTTAATTGAGGGGAAATAAAAGTAGAAGTATGTAGGTGACGGGAGTTCTGCTAGTTTACCTATGACACGTTCTTTTCTTCATCAAAATTGATTCTTATGCAGGATACACTATATTTGCACTATGGGAAGCAATATCTACGAGATTGCTACGTTGAAGGAAGTGTAGACTTCATTTTTGGTAATAGCACTGCCCTTTTGGAGCATTGTCATATCCACTGCAAATCCACTGGATTTGTAACTGCGCAAAGCAGAAAATCTTCTCAAGAGTCAACTGGATACGTGTTCTTGAGGTCTGTGATTGCTTGCCCCTTGAGCTATGAAATGAATGTGCTCATTGATTAGAGAACTTAGCATACCTGACTGTCCCCACAATACTAAAAAACGTAATTTATATGGTGCTTTTGAAATGAGTCATGGAGCTCATGATGGCAGAAAGATATAATCTGGGTTTCCTTGTGATTCTTGTTTGCGTCGTAGTTACTGCCAAACTCTTGCAGCAAAAGCAGCCACTTCATGCTGTAAATATCCTCTTAACTTGTTCAGTAATGGCCTTTTTGCTGTGTATGCAGATGTGTGATTACTGGCAACGGAGGAACAGAATACATGTATCTTGGACGACCATGGGGACCCTTTGGGAGGGTGGTCTTTGCCTATACATACATGGATGCTTGTATTAGAAAAGTTGGTTGGAATAACTGGGAAAAGACCGAGAATGAACGAACCGCTTGCTTTTATGAGTACCAGTAAGTTTCCTGGAACCTAGTCCACCTAAGAGCTTTCAATATCAAATTCAAAGAGACACGACAAATGAAATCATAAGAAGATACAAACTTATTCTTCTCAAGAATATCTAGTGTAAACAAAGAAATATACACTTCGAACAACTTGAACGCCACAGGTTATAGTGGAGTAACGTTCTAGTTCGACAATCCACCTCTATCAACTTGTTCACATAATTTCAGGCATTGGAAGATAGGTAAAGATGCAGATTATACCCTGATGTTGTGCCACATAATTTTTGCAATTTGAACCTCTCTCTCCCTCCCTCCTCTTTTGGTAGTCTGTTTTTGTGGTTTTCTAAGAAGCTTGAATTGATTGCAGGTGCTATGGACCAGGTAGTTGCCCGTCAAAACGAGTGACATGGGCCAGAGAGCTGATAGATGAAGAAGCTGAGCAGTTTCTCGGTCATAGTTTCATCGACCCAGATCCACAACGGCCATGGCTAGCCCCGATGATGGCTGTAAAGATACCATATTCAGCTATGTAGAAAGAAGTAAGGTGGGTTGTCATCCATAGTTTGACAAAAACGAGAAGAAGCATATGTGATGTGTTGTAATAGGTGCAGAAAGAAATAAGGTTGATTGAGCATCTTATGTTGAATACTCTTTGTTTTACTGAACATGTGGTTTCCATGTTAGGAATGTATGTATTCATTGCCTTTTCAGGGTACTATTAAATTATGTGACAAATTTCTTTAACAACACATTACACACACTTCAGTCATAATTGTCACATTTGAGTGTGTTGCTCAAGACTTTGATCTGATTTTCCTTTTTCTCTATTTGGACAGCAAATATGAGGTAATAAATTCATTGAAATTTTCATCCTATGATTCCTATCCTATCCTTCCCTCTCCCATTTCTATATCGATACAAATATTCTTAAGACAACATAATCTCGTTTTTGGTGCAAGAATGAGAAAAAATTATAACTATATTTAAAAAGAAAAAAATAGAAGAAAAAGAATATCTTCTCATTTCTATTCTTTTGAATAATTTCAAGCGCAAGAGTAGACCCAAGAAGCCCAAAATCTGCAGGCCCAAAAAATCTGTTTAATTGGGGGAAAAATTGGAGATGCGGGGGATCGAACCCCGTGCCTCTCGCATGCAAAGCGAGCGCTCTACCATTTGAGCTACATCCCCATTTGCTGTTCATGTCCGTTCGATGTACAACAATTCTCTCTCAAAAACAAAAGAATCATTCTTACCTCAATCTTTCTCAATTTTCTACATTTCTACTACAACACATAAGCAACATCTTTACAACATGTTATAAATTTAAAAAGAAAAACTTCATATTTACTTGAAAAAATCATGTAATAATATTGTCTCATGTTTTTCATTTTAATTTTTAGTGAAGCCCTCAAATTCTGTGCCCACTTAATTGCAACCTTCTAAATATTGAGTGGGATGCCATGTGACCCCTTCCAATTTTGTCATAACCCAACAAACTTTTCCCCTTCTAAAGGTTAGAGAAAAAAAGGAACAAAAAAGATAGGTAATTTTAGTAACCCCTTTGTTAAGTAGGGGTGTGGAAAAAGTGACAAAAACCCTATCACTTCCATTCTTCAACATATTCTTGGAAACAAATCTATACATCACAATCAAAATGTGCACCACCTTATTTCTACTCCAATTCAATGCATCATTATACGAATTTATTTAAATTATTATCGAATTTAAAAATAATACCGATTCGTTTATAATTCAGACAAACTTACACAAATCGAATACAAGCTTATTTGATATTTTTTTCACTAATCGATTTGAAGTTAAACCGAGCTTGAACTTATTGCTACGTTTAATGAATTGAGTCTAAACGAGTTTTTATCGATATATTTTCATGAGGTATCGAGTAGTTTAATGTTTTTTTTTTCCAACCCTAATTGAATGCATGTTAGCTCAATTGGTGAGAATATGTTACTTTCTATCATAAATTTGTGTGTTTGATTTCGTCTACTGATGTGAGGAATTACATTAGTGGGTAATCTATAAGTACCTGTATAAGTAATTTATGATTTCAGGAGTATTGATTGGGACGAAAACTATTGAAACTTTTATTATAGAAAATAAATACAAGTAAACTTTCATACTGATTCAAATATTTAAAATGCTAACAATCAATTATGAGTTGATGCTGTGTAATTAAATTGGTTCAACTTTAATAGTCTTGTGGAGAATTTATGAATAAAACCAGTCTTAGATAGAAGTCCAGCCCAGCACTGAATTTGGGCTTCAATCCAATCCAATTATTAGCACAATAATTATATTAAAATTCTTTCTTGCTTATGCCCATTTCATTAATCTTTTTGTGTCTTGAAACATATTCCGTGACCATATGGTCTTGTGTTCGTATTTCACTAATACGTGAATGTTATTTATTTTAATATTAATTTTTAGTTAATTATAAATACTTGATATTGAATATTGGCATATTAATTATTATAGTTGTGAACGATTGAGATTTATGATACTTGTTTTCACATATTTATGATATTAAAAAACACATACTTTCAGTCAAAAATATGTGTTTTCAATTAATATAAATTTTCGTATGAAAATAAAAATATGTTTAACATTATGTTTTATATTATATTATGGTGTCAAATCGATATATTTTTAACAAAAATATAAATAAAATAAACAAATTTCAGTTAAAATACTGTTTCAAAAATTAAAAATTAAAATGGAAAATATAAACAAATAGGTTGTAACTCTCTCCCTGGAAATAATTGTGATGATGCTATTTAAGACGTAACAAATTTCCATTTTGATAGATCAATAATTGACAGGAAGCCATGACCTTGATGATCTTAACTTCTCAATTATGTAAAAAAATAATAATAATACTTTCACATTTATTATGTGATTGAATTATTTAAAAAAACGATGAGGCGCAAAAACAAATAGATTATAATTTACAAGTTATAAAATTGAACATGTATGTTCGAATTTAGTGCTTCTTATAATTTTCAAGAAAATAATGACGATTACTATAATTGCTCTGATTGAAATTGTCGAATTTGAGTTAATTACACTTAGCCCCCATTTGAAATTGTTAAATTATAATTTTTTTTGAAATTATACTTATACCCTTTTAGAAAATCTTGATTGAAACATGAGTAACTCCCTTCCGTTAGGGTTTGGACGGAAAATGCTGATATAAAAAGCTTTTGCCCCTTATTTAATATTTCTATATATATTTTTATACTTATAAATAGATAAATATAATATATATATGGAGTGAAGTATACATCGTTATAATTTTCTTTTATAAATACAAAATTATTATATAAAAAAAATTTAAAAGAGGAATAAAATAAAAAATTTATACAATTTTTTTATCGTCAATATTTTTTGTCCAAATTCTAACAAAAAGGATCATGTGTAAACAATAAAATTTTAAGTGTAATTTCAAAACTTTTTTAAAAAAATAAAATTTTATATTTTTAAGGGGTTTAAGTGTAATTAATCTTTAAAAATTTTAAAAACATAGTTTTATTTATTTAATAAAATAGGTTTGATAGAATAATTATTTTTTTTTAAAATTTAAATGAAGTTTGAACAAATCAAACTACATAATTAAAATTATCCACATTTTCACTGAATTATTTATGTAATTTTGATAATATGATTAGATGGTCAGATATATTACACATAATATAATTAATATATACTTTAATATACATAATATTGAAAAAAATCAATATTTTAACCTAATAATTAAAATTAAAATTGATGAATAAATTTGAAATTATGAATTTAAATTTATATTTATTACACCTAAATAAAAAATATCCTATAATAATTACACCAACGTTAACAGCTAAAAACGGCGGCGGGAAAAAAAAACAGATGAAAAAGGCTGCAAATAACATTTAAAAAAAAAAAAAAAAACTCTCCACCTGCTAATTACTTTTTTTCTAAAGAAAAATTATCCAAAAAGCCATCTGAAAAAAGCGAGAGCGTGGAACACGCGCTGAACTTGAGAGCGTCACCCACAGCGCAGCCCTATTTTTCTCCTTTTCACACCTATCCAATTGTCCATACCCGCATGCCCCTAGGCGTCTCCCCATCAATCTACACCGTCAGATTATTTTAAATATCTCGACCGACGGTTGTTATTTCTTCTCCACCGTACACATCATCACACGAGGGAGTTTCCTCGGTTCGGGAAGACGGGGCTCAGTCGTAACCTGAGGCTCGGACCCGAACCTAGATGGAGTGTAATTTTTACTTAAAAGAGTTTTTATTTATTTATTTATTTTTTAAAGAAAAGGGATTTTAATAAGTGAGTAAGTTGTCTGAAAGACAAAAAACCATCCCTCTCACTGTTTAGAGAGAGAAAGTAAGCAGTGAACAGTGGACGACCTATAGATACATACAATACACGTACTTATGTGTGTGTGTTTGGGTGTAGAGAGAGAAAGCTGAAGCAAATGTGATGAGAGCTGGAGGAAAATTGCTGTAATTGATCTCCATTTCATGAATTACCGGAAGTAAGTCCAAAGAAAGTGTTTTTTTTTTTTTTAGTTACACACAAGCACACTTAACCGCTCTCAATTATTTAACTCAGATCACGCTCTAAACACTGAAAGTTGGAGTTTTTGCAGCTGTTCTTGCTTGTACGTTGCTCAAGATTGAAGCTCCTTTAGCTTGCTTGAGTGTTGGAGTTGTAGTATCTGTAATTTGAGCTGTGATTGTATGTGCTTTGGTCTTAATTTGGTCGAAATGGGGGTTTTAGTGAATTCTTCTGAGGGTTTTGTTTGTGGTTTTGAGGAATTTGTGTAGAGTTTGGTAACATGCACAAGTCTTTTTAGGGTTTTTTGATTCGTGGGGTTTTGGATTTCCCCTCAAATTCTTGCTATGGACGATTTATGTGCTTGTAAATTGCTTTTGAGAAAAAAATTAGAACTGGTTTAGTTAAAACTTTTATGGTGGCAATGGTAAATAGTTTTTTTATTTTTTCTTAGTGGTTTTAGCTTTGTAGTGGTTAACTAGGGCCTTCTTTTGGGAATCAAGTGTCCTCTAACTCTTAACTTTTTGGGTTAGTTTCAGGGAATTACCAGATTCCCAGTCTGTTACCATGTAGTTTCACTGGTTTTCATATATTAGTTGTCTTGCTGTCTTGGTTAGTGACACATTTCTAGTGAGGAAATTAAGATTTTGAAGATCACAATTCTGTTTCGTCAGTTACTAAAAGCTTTACTTATGCTGCTTTGGGATTTAAAGCTCACGAGGGCATACACGATTGATGTAGTGTGGCTTAGCATGTCTGAAAATTTGATCTGTTGGCTGAAGTTATGTTGCATGTCAATGTGGATGTGACAGAAATAATTATGCTTCTGGTTTTCTCGTAGTTGTGCCTTAATGTGTGAAACTTTGGGTACGGGAAGGTACTAAGATCTTATAATTTGTTTAATCTATATGAGTAATTGGGTTTTTGTTTTTAGCATGTGGTACTTTTCGACTTTGCTCATCTGTATGTGAGGTTCATTCTTTCTGTAATTTCTAATGCAAATCTTCTTACTCTGTCTCTGCATGTATTGCAATTTAGCTTCAGAATACTGTTTCGGTTTGGATCTAGGTTATAATCGTTTCTTTTGGGCAAATGTCGTCCATTGGTGCAGCCTCTGTTTGTCTTGACATATGCTCTTTTGGTGCTGTAGGTGCACCAAACTCAATCAAAGCAGTCAAAGTTCATCAACATACAAATGTTGCAGCGCCAGATTATGTTTAAGCAGCTGCAGGAACTGCAGCGGCGACAGCAGCTCCAGGATTTAGGTGATACCAGAAACCAGAATTATGTAAATCAACTGTCATCATTAAGACAAGCTTCAGGGGGTCAGTTTCCACCTGCAATTAATGGAACACCTGTACAGGACTCCTCCCAGATGTTTATGGTTGGTAATATGCAAATGATGCAACATGATGCACCCAATGGATTAGTTCTTTCACAAAGTCATAATCCTGTGCAGCCACAGTTTGACATATCTTTGTATGGAACTCATGCTCTAAACAATGAAAAGAATTTAAATCAATATTCTCAGTTCCAAGGGCCATCTAGTCTTTCTGTTGATCTGCTTACGAAGAACAATAATAGCCCTTTAGGAATGGCTGCCATGCAGCCATTCACGAGTCAACAATGCAATTTCTCTTCCGATCAGATTGGCATGCCTGGTAATTCATTACAATCCAATCAAGAGAAGAATTTGTTTGGTCAAGTTCCAATAGGCGGTTTCAATAGTGCAGTTTCATCTGGGAGCTACACCCCTCAAGGAATTAAGATGCAGAGAGATGAATCACTTTTGGATTCTGAGGGGAGGCATGAAGATGCTGGTTGGAATGGACTTTCCCCAGGGAAAACGTCGAATCTTAGCCTTTCACAGAATACTGCTTCTCTTGATCCATTGGAACAGAAAATCTTGTACAATACCGACGACAACAGCTGGGAATCATCATTCAGCAGAAATAGCAAAATGAGCACAGGAGGATTTGAAATTACAGTGGAACACACATCTCACATGGATGCATTGCCTTCTATACAAAGTGGTAGCTGGAGTGCTCTAATGCAGTCTGCCGTGGCAGAAACTTCTAGCAGTGACACAGGGATACAAGAAGAGTGGAGTGGACTGAGCTTCCAGAATCCAGAACCACTAAATGACAATCAGCCCCCGAATTTCATTGATAGTGAAAAGCTGCAAAATAATTGGGTTGATAGAAACCTGCAAAATGCCACCTCCCCAAGTTCAAAGCCTGATCATTTCATCCAGAATAACAATATGAACTGTAGCTTCCCTAATTTTCAGCAATCAGGCCACCAATATCTTAAACAGAAAGAGGAATATCTCTCTGAGTCTTCTCGTGCCACCACCCAGCAGTCCCCAGGAAATACTAGCCAGTTGACTGATTATAACTCTCAACAGAGGAGTTCCACAGGAGGGTTTAACACTTACGCAGGTCATGAATTTGGGGGCACTTTTTGGCTTCAGGGAAATACATCACATCATGTGCCTGGTGGTAGTCAGAAGCCATATGATCAGGTTAATTGAAAAATACTTTCTCCCTGATACATTTCTCTTTTTCTTATTCATTAATTCTGAAAGGTTCCTATATGAACTGAATGCTATGTTTTCTTGAAAAGTGCATCTAAATGGTTTAGTGGGAATGGTAAAAAAATGTCTAATAGGGTTCTAGGTTAAGATGTTTCTGAAACTAAAATAAACTCTCGATGAAACCATAATACATAATCGTAGATTAAGTTCTCTTTATTGGAGAATTCTTTTCTTCGCTGAAAGGTCAGTAATTGGCAATCCTATTATTCCCTGCTTACAGGTGAACCAGCTGAATGTTCGCAGGTTTTCAGTAGAACCAGAGAATATGGCTCCTGGAAAAAATGTGGAAGCTGTGTCAACTCTATTAGGTGCTTCTTCAGATTGTCATGGTGAAAGCACAATTGCTCCGAGGTAGTCATTATCTGCAAGATGTTGAAATTTATATGCTACTTGTAAGTGTAACGGCAGAAAAACATCGGATCATGTGAAAAAAATCGATTATATTAACATCTTCTTTTGGGTTGGTAACATTTTATTTCTTTATGTTATTTCTGCTTTTACCCGTTTTTCTGCTTCTTTTCCTCCAATATACATTTGAATAATCCTTCTGTTGGGAATTTGATGATTACTTGCAGTGAGAGTATGCTTGAGCTACTTAACAAGGATGATGATCAAACACATGCAATGCAGTTGAACTCGAGAGTCTCTATTCCCGGAGACTTGCAATTAACTGAGACTACTGTTGCATCTTTTGCTAAACCATGCAACACTTCCATGTCACCGGATTTTGGCTTTAGACTGGGGCCTGTGGATCCTGGGACTCCAAAGTCGTACTCATTTTTCCCGCCCTTGTCGACGGTGGGTAAAACAACTATTTTGTCATGCAAAAATGAGTTTATAAGGTCCTCCAAGATGGAGATATCATATTTCTAGGATGCTTCTCAGTAATGAATGTAAATTCCGTTTATCCTGAGTAGGAACTTTTACTTCTTATGCAGGGAAACTCAAGAGCAACAGCTGTTTCTAGTCACAATCTGAATGATTACATTAAAAATCAACAGCCACCTCCACCAGCTCCAACTCACATGGCTACTGAATTCCCGGCATACGGCGCTGCGTCCTCTCAAGAGAATCCTGAACAGAAAATAACCCACTCAAACGGTCCAGAATTCCCACTTCTGGAGCATGAGCCGGTAACTCAACCCTCTTTGACATCAGATATGCTGCAGCATGCAGGATTTCCCGTCGGGCTACCTACCCCATGGCCAGATATGGCCACTCAGCAGCATGCAGCTTCCATGAAATCTTTCAAATTCTCCTCCAATTTGTTTCGATCTCCTGATTCAGCGTCTAGCAGTCTAGGTGCTGGCCCAGGGGCTGCAAATGAGCAGTCCAATGAGAACTGTTTCCAACATGAATTTAATGTACAAGAATTGGGTACACATTCCGGGAAATCAGAGTGTAGCGGACAACAACTGGATAGGGGCTCAACTGACATGCACGACTCAATACTAGCAAGCAGAAGTACTCACAAGCAAGAATATATGAGAAAGCACCACATGGAAGCAGATCCTGTTGGATCTGGTTCATTGATGAATAATACACAGCTGCAACCTTCTAATCAAGCAGAGGGGAGAGACAAGGAAATATCTACTTTTCCTTCTAGGGACATTGGAGCCTTTCGGAATTCTTGGAGTCACAATTACTCTCTTCTTCATCAATTGCATTCTGCAAGGAATGCTGAAACTGATGGTGCTAAGAGTTTCCCACCTAAATATGATAATTATCAGCCGTTAATTGCCAATGCAAGGGAGCTTCTCATGAGTGGGAAGGCAGGAGTCAAAGATAGAGCAAAAGGCGACCTGAATGCAATATCACAGCTTGGTGCATTTCAGTCTGGGGGCAATACCCGATGGAACGGCTCACAAGAGGCCCAAGGAGATCAATCAGGCAAAACGTTGTCTACAGCTTACCATCAGAATCGCCAACAGATTGATATGTTTTGCCAAAATGATATGCAAAGTCCCGCTGGCAGTAATATATCTTCCAACATGACATATCAGTCGCAGGTCAGTTTGCAAATGGCTCCATCCTGGTTTAAGCATTATGGGACATCGAAGAATGGACAGATGTTATCAATGTATGATCCAAAACTTGCGGTTAGTGCTGCTAAGTCATTCCCTGAAATGACTCGAAACTTGCAGGAAAATAGTCTGATTATGCAAGTAAATTTGGCTAGTGCTAGTCAAGGAAGCGGCTTATGTCCTACAGCTGCCACCTCTGTAACCTGTAAACAATTGAAAAGCAATTGTTTGTTGCCTTCAGATGTCACTCCTCAGAACTTGGCTGTTTCAATACCAAAGAAACGTAAACTTCTTGCATTTGATATGGTACCCTGGCACAAAGAATTAAATCATGGACCACCGAGGCTCCAAGATATCAGGTCTGTACACCTACTGCAATTTAAATGAGATGACATTTCTTCTAATTGATAATTTCGTTTTTCTTCTACCTGCCATAATTAAGTTTGGCACCTTCACTAAGCACCCCCCCCCCCCCAAAAAAAAAAAAAAAAAAAAAAAAAACAAAGAAAGAAAGCACAATCAAATGGATAAATGACCGAACATGGCTTTTTATTTTCCGGCAAATACTTAAGAGTCAACATTCACCATGCTTTCCTTCTTTTTGCAGCACCTCAGAGTTAGTATGGGCACAAGCTTCAAATAGAAGACCAGAAGAGGTGATGCGGGTTCTAATGGCATAAAATATTGTGAATGTTTTGTATGCTTCTGTAAATTGACGCCTATTTGTGATGCAACTTTTCCAGGTAAAAGATGAGGCGGAAATTTTTGAAGAATTCTTTCCAGCGGTTCGAGCAAAAAGACGGCTTATTTGCACCACACAGCTTATGCAGCAGGTCTTCCAACCTGGACCACCAGTTATTCTATGGTCAGATGCCAGTTCAAATTGTGATTATGTGGCATATTCTGCTGCCAGATCAGCATTAGGAGATACGTGCAGCCTGACTAGTCAATTGCCATCTCATACCAATGACATGTAAGAGTTCCTCTAAGAATTTTATTTCTAATCCTTTCCTAATTGCAAATTACCGCCAATTTTCTGGTGCAAGTAAATCATGAGCTTATGTTTTAAAAATACCTGTTTATTTTTCTTGTTAATGATGCTCAGTTCACCTGATGAGCTAAAGACGTCAAAGAGAATGCATACCTGCGAGTTCACAAAAGTTGTGGAATGCTTTATTAATCGAGTGAAGAAGCTTGAAGGTGATTTATCAAGGTACAAACATTTTCTACTCTTGGAAGCAGTTCTGTCTTTAAGGTTAACATGAATATGGATTCTTGTGGGCAAGATTTTCTTTAGCCTAGTGTGATGATGCATAACAAAAGAATGCCAGAATATGCATCAGATATATACCGAATGCTGCATGATAGTAGTTTTGCCGTTTAGGTCTGATCCACTTTGCTTTTAGCTAAGCTTTCTTCCTTTCTCTAAAACATAAGTTTTTGTGGGGAAACTAAGGGGTGTGATTTTGATAATGCAGACTGGACAAAAGTTTATCAGTTGTAGACGTCAAAGTGGAAGCACAAGACTTGGAGAAGTTCTCTATAATCAACCGTTTCGCAAAGTACCACATCAGGGCCCAACCTAGCGCAGTTGATCCTGCATCCTCATCTAACACATCAATTTTGCACAAGGCCATCCCCCAAAAATATGTCTCGGCATTTCCAATGCCTAAGATAGTACCAGAAGGGACAGATTGTGTTTCGTTGTGATCATGGATAAATTAAAACCATTCCTCCAGTCCCTCTCCATTATCCAAAGTACAATCCGCATCTGCAGATCTGTGCTTTGCTTGACTGATGAAAGTGGACGGGGGAGAAAATGCTCCATGAAACCATGCAAGTTTGATCAACTGATCTTCTCGAAGTAAAGGTGGATACTTTTACATTTTTTGAGGAACATATATATATATAATATATTGGTCTCTGTATATGTGCACGAAAGATTTAGGACGATGTAGGAGCAGGCCACTTACTCTGTACGGATTTATTAGCGATTTGTATGAATGCACGTTTGCGTATTAGTCTAATCTTACATAATACCACTGTACCCTTCTCCTCTGTCAAAACTCCTTGCAGGTGAAATGGCAGTGTAGCTATCAAGAAATTAGCAATCAGAGTATCAGGTATTCTACTGCACCTATAAAATAGCATCTGATATACATGTATACGTGTATATATATATATGTATGTACACTTTAGAAGCTTCTAAGCCCTTTTCAGGTTACATAATTTATTCTGAGATGTACCAGGTTGTTCCCCGACATAGATTTTGTGGCCCCCAAAAGCCTCAGCTTATAAAAACAGTATCGTTATCCACAAAAAAGAAGAAATGACTGACTTTGTTGTACTTAAAATATCACAACAAAAAGAGTTGGGATTTCTCTGTAGTAAGTACAACATAACTTTTGGCTGCCTCTCTCATTTTCACTCGCTCACTCACTGCCACCTCAGCAATCCCAAGATCCTGCTTACTACAAATAACGACCAGACAAGCATTTTGTCCCCGCTGATGTGTCTTCACACAGCGCCAGTAGAATACCAGTATCTGATTCAATCATATGTGAGAGAAAGTGATGTGAGAGAAAAAGGAAAGGGATAGTTGTAACTTTTTGGCATTTACTCAATCATACTAAATTATACTATATTGTATTGTTTTTATCCAATGGAAGCTGCAGAATAAAGGTAGAAAAACAAATTCTTGGTCAACCTGTGCATGATAACTACCAATGGGTATGCTAGCTAGCTGTGGGATTGGTGGGCGCGCACGCGAACTTTCTCAAAGACAGGGAAAAATAATATTTGTTGGGTGCTGACAGCATGCAAAATACCATGTTGTCTGATCTTGATTTATCCAACGCCCCCAACATTCAATTCTCAAAAGTGCTTTTTGTGTTTTTCTCTCACCACAAATTGTGTTTTGTTCTTCTTGAGGTGGGACCCAAAGAGCCATCTGACGAGGGTGATGCATTCTTGTTCAAGTTCATTTTCATTTGGTGGATTAATTAGTGTATAGGTTTGGGTTTTATTGGACTCATGGTGGTCCTCTCAATTTTGTTTCATTCAAACCCAGCCGCGACCAGTATTCTTGATATTTATTTTTATTTTTTGTTGACATGCAATAATTAACATGCGCTTAAAAAGTTGACACCATGTTATATACTTCAAAGATTTCAATGAATTGCATAATTCTTGGATGGATTGAGTATATCATCCATCCTTCTTTGTTACTCAAACTCTTTAATCAAACGACGAAAATCATTTCAAATCCTTACTCAAGGTAACGTAATGTTTCCTTGGACAAGCCATATGTATATGTAATATTTTACGAGGTCATGAATATACTTATATATATATATACACACACGTTAATTTGTTATGAGATTCGAATTTAGGTCGTTTCTATTCTTGTCTAAATCAAGCAGATTATTATACTTGAGAACTCAAAAACAAGATTCTGATGGAAAATTATATTATTAGATTTAGAGAATAGTCCATACTAATAATTGGGGGTGGAGGAACCTTTCTTTAGATTCTGACCACATAGAAATGCTATTTGTTACAATGCCAGACTATTTTTGGATCATTCCAATCTAACTGATAATACACTTATCATGTGATTGATTAATTTTTTTGAATTGTACATTAATTACACAAAAAATATATTGTACTTGTTATATAATTGATTTAGGTTCAACTAAATCCGATTTGGGCTATAATTTTCCATCAAAAGTTGACAATTATTGGGCTTATGTTCTCAAGTGCTATGCCTAAAATTATTTTTTCATCGGCCCAGTAAGTTAGCCCATCCCTTAATTGGACTGGATTTTTAATGGGCCTGCAAGTTCTAATTTTCGAACTCAAGCTTCACTTTGATTTATTTGAATAATTTATATTATTATACGACCTCCAATATTGTAAGTTCAGACTCTATTTTCGCAAAGGGGAAAATCATAATCAAATTAATGACAGATTTTTTAATTGTTATCATTATTAATAATGAATATTTATAATTATTATTATTCAATTTTTTGAAATTAAAAAAAGTACTTAAAAAATACCACAAATGGAACCCAAACTCATAAAAAATATTAGATCCAGACTTAATTTAAAAAAATATAAATTGTGTTTGGAGCTGTAAATTGACACAATATTTTACTTGTACCATATTTTAATTCATTCTACTTGATAATGACAGACCTATTAGGCCGTGACACAAAATTCACCCTTCTTCAATTCAAAATCAAATTAAATAATTAAAATGTCTGTCTTGACAATGATTTGGATTATATAATATTAGGCTGGTCAATTAAAGTCTTCCGTCGGATACCAACAACATTAAAATAAATAAAGTGAATACAAATAATCTCATCCACCCGATTATTATTTTAATTCAATAAAAATATGAGATGCTACTCATCCAACTCCACCATTTTTGTATTTCTTGCCCAAGGAATCAACCTCTCAACACTATCCGACATTTCACCTTTCTCTTTCTTCAAAATTAATTAACAACCCAATTAGCAGCCACCCTTGCTGCTTTCAAATCTCTCCCCTTCACAGACAGACAGATACACATAAAATTATTATTTGAATTGAGTTTGATCGAATTAAATTAATCAGATTACAAGTATAATTGCATTTGGCTCATAATCGGTTATTCATCTTGACCGTACGATCAGTATAATACACTTATTATTTAAATTAACTTTGGTTTGATGAAATCGGACGTAGCCTAGAATTCTTGATATTATTGAACGACCAACTCATTTGTTAAATATTTAAGATATGTAAGATATAGACATATACAGCATACAGGGTAAGAGGCTATTAGCGTGTAAGGGAAGAACAGCAATGGGGAAACCTCACGTACTAATGGTGCCATTCCCAGTTCAAGGGCATGTGATCCCCATGTTTGAACTCGCGTACTGCTTAGCCAAACACAGGATAAGAACCACAATCGTGAACACAGAGATCGTCCACCACCGTCTCCTCAATTCCACCTCCGCGTTGGACGATAGTATCCGTTTGGTTTCAGTTCCGGATGGACTAGAATCAGGCGAGAGACAGATTCCGGGGAAGCTGATGGAGGCGGTGTGCAGAGTGATGCCTGTGAAAATCGAGGAGTTGATACGAGAGATTGGTGGATGCTCGGCGGAGGATAAGGTGAGTTGCATTGTTTATGATCAGAGCCTCGGCAGAATTCAGCAGGTTGCGGAGAGGATGGGAATTGGATCTGTGGCCTTTCTGCCCGCAGCGGCCGCTTTGTTGGTGTTGGGGTTCAACATTCCCAAGTTGATTCAGGATGGAATTATTGACGACCAAGGTAACGTTTTTATATTACTCGTAATTTTTATTTGAAAATTGAGTATGTTATGATTGAATCAATTATATGATAAGTGCAATTTATGTAATTTTCGTCGTGTAATTAGTTTAAATTTGGGCATAAGTAATACACACTAAAATTTGCCCTCTTGTTTCAATCTAGAGATAGGGTGAGAATATTACATATATACCCCTAAAGTCCGAGGTAATTATAGAATTTCTTGTGTTTTTTCGGTAATTATACTGTATGTATGAAATATTTACTTCTACCGTTTGCTTATAAAAGTATTTATAATAGAAGATCCAAATCCACATACCAATTACACACTGTGAAGGCCCCATTTATGGATTTGATTTTATTTTAAATGCTATTGCATCTTTTATTCAATTCAATATATACGTATTTTTGTGTTCATCAATTATCTTATTTTTAAAACAATTATACAAAACATGTCTATTAAATAAAATTGAAGATATTTGAAATAGAAAGCTTAAGGTATGTAGATTTTCTCACTATATCAAGCAAGTTAGAAAATGGCATAGGAAGATGCCGTTGGAAATTGGTTGTGAATTTTTTATCACACTTTTATGTTATGAATTGGTGTCATATATTATATCAACATGTGTTCTCTTTTCAAACAAAAGACATATATATTTAAAGAGGAATTCTAACTTAAAATCGATTTTGGTCAGACCTAAATTAATTATATGATAAGTGCAATATATACACTTGTCATGTGATTAATGTATAGTTTAAAGAAAATGATTAATCACATGGCAAGTGTATCATGTTTGCTTTAATAAAAATTCTTATATTTAGATTAAAATATAATTTAAAATAAGAGTCACATATATATACACGTATAATTATGATATCAATGTGTAACGTAAAAGTGGGATGGAAGAAAATTGCATTACATGCTAGTTTTAAGAATGAAACCAAAGTAAATAGTAAAGACAATGGCAAGCGCAGGAAATCCATTAACGGACAAGGCGGTTCAGTTTGCAGCAACAATGCCCATCATGAGCCCGTCCGACTTCGTCTGGCACCGTCTCAAAATCGCCTCACTGCAGAAACTACTCTTCCACATCATGACTGAAAACAACACACCAACAGAATCAGCAGACTGGCTCATTTGCAACTCCGTCCTCGATCTCGAGCCAGGAGCATTCACCATGGCTCCACAGATACTCCCCATCGGCCCTCTGCTAGCCACCAATAACCGGCCGGCACATTCAGCCGGCGGGCATTTCTGGCAGCAAGAGTACGAGTGCCTAGAATGGCTCGACAGGCAGCCACCCTGCTCAGTGATATACGTTGCGTTTGGGAGCTCTGTAATGCTCAAAAAAGCTCATGTCAAAGAGTTAGCATTAGGGCTGGAGCTCGCCAACAGGCCGTTCCTGTGGGTGGTTCGTCCCGAAGCCATTGATGGGGCTGACGATTGGGAAGAGTTCTTGGAGAGAGTGGCGGGTCGAGGGCGGATCATCGGTTGGGCGCCTCAGCAGAGAGTTTTGGAGCATCCTTCAACCGCTTGTTTTATAAGTCACTGTGGCTGGAACTCGACTCTGGAAAGTGTGAGCAGCGGAGTTCCAATGCTGTGTTGGCCTTATTTTGCGGATCAGTTTATTAATCAGAGCTATGTTTGTGATATTTGGAAGGTGGGATTGCGACTTGAAGAGGACGGTGCTAACGGGATCGTGGCATCGGAAGAAATTAACAGAAAGATCGATCGGTTGCTTGGGGACGGTGCGTTCAGGGGGAGAGCTTTGCATTTGAAGGGAAAGGTGTGGAGCAGTGCAAGAGAAGGGGGACATTCTCATGAAAATCTAAGCAAGTTTATCAATTGGATAAAGAAATGAAACTTCAAGCGGGATTTGATTTTATATTGTGAAGTATATTGTATCCTCTAATTTATCTAATACACATACATACAATATGTGTATAAAAATTACGTCATATATTTTATTCGGAAAAAGACAATGCGTATGTGGTGTGATCTCAAATATGTTAGCGTGAAGCCAATGGTATTGTACGAGAACAATTCATGGATTAATGTATGTGATGAGTCTGTTTGTGAATTGTAATTAAACTTTCTGAATTTTTGACAAAATATTTGCTCCGCTTGGATGAGATCTGGAGATGAACGCGAAAGCAAGAACACTTGGCCAAGTATTTCACTTATTACATTAAAAATTAAATAATACAATTAAGACTTAGTTAACTATTAATACTAAAATCTATAATAAATATTAAGAACTTTATGTATCAATTAAAATTATTTAGAAAAAATCAAATATAATGAGCTGTTAATTATATATATTCGAAGACTTTTTTTTTTTTTTTTGGTATAATACGTCGATTTAATCAATACATCAATATAACTAAAAATGATAACAAATTACATTGATATATCAATATGACTAATAATAATAATAAATTACAAGAACTCACATGAAGTGAGACAAACATTCACGTAAAATGAAACATATATATATACACATATGTCTGATGAGACTCGAATCCATAATTTTAAACTTATTTATAGGATATCAACTTTAATCTTAACCATTAAATTAAAACATTATTAACACAAAACTAAACTTAAACACCCAAAAAGTTGCAGGCAAATATTAAATATAATAAAAGATGCAACATGCTATGAAATACAAAATTCAATCCGCAACATGTAGGCTACATCAATTGCTTCACGGGTAAATTAGTCAATCTCATATTTAAAATTTGCATATGCCAAATATCAGAATGTTCAATTATAGCTGGGAAATGAGGTGGGCACGTTGCGGTGGTCAGTGGTCACACCCCCCACCCTTGTCCTTAACTGTTAACTCCTACCTTCCTCTCACTCCATTTATTGCCCTTCTTTGCATATATCCAGAAGCAAATGACTGATATAGAGTTTATGGTAATTACATCTTTTCATTCTAATTGTAATTATTTTTATATTTTGACATCTAATTTTTTTTATTTTAATTTTCTATCTCAATTTTATAAAATTTTGTACTTTGTCATTTATAATTATTTTTCAACAAATTTTTTATCAAAAAAA
The DNA here is from genome assembly GCF_026168435.1 of Sesamum indicum. NCBI lineage: Eukaryota > Viridiplantae > Streptophyta > Magnoliopsida > Lamiales > Pedaliaceae > Sesamum > Sesamum indicum. The sequence goes on along the minus strand of NC_142664.1, from coordinate 3,443,029 downwards.
ATTACATGCAGTGCACATGTGATATTTAAACGTTATGTAATGTGGTATTCTTTACATATACACATAATGTGATTTTTTTTGACAAAAAAATCAATAAAAAAACCCGTATATACGACAAAGTGCAAAATTTGTATAGTTGAGATGATAAGTGGATATAAGAAAAAGTTCAAATGCCCAAATATAAAAACGTACATAATTCGAATGGTAAAATATAATTTATCCTAGAGATTACCAACAATAATCAATTAATAATATGACAAATATAATAATATTTATAATATAAGTAACCAATTGTGGTCCTATTTAACTGAGAAAATTACATTTTTTTTTGGTCTGCAATTTAAGATTTATACAATTTTAATTGTATTAATTATGAATTTTGCACTTTCAATCACATAACTTTGGAAAAAACTAATTTTGGTCCTCTGATAGTTTTCCACTAGCTATTCGAGGATAGGGCCACGTGATATGCATGTGGACATTAACTTTTCAAGCTAAAGGGCAACAATACAATTTTCGTTGAATAACTAATTGTTGAAAAATCAAAAGTACAAAAATTTTAAACTTGTGGGACAATATGTAAATACCATAATCCGTAATTAATATGATCAAAAGTATACATATCAAAATTATGAAAAGAAGAATGTTATTTCCTCGGCTAATTTAAGTTAGAATTCTTTTTGACACCTACCTCTCTCTCTTTTTTTGATTGATCTTTTATCACACGGTAAATTCATAACTTTTTATTACAATATTTAACAGATTAGTTGGGTAAAAATAGGAGAGTGGCAAGCTTTTATCATAATTCATGAAAAGTATGTATCTTTGATAAAAAGTGAAATTTGAGTGAAGAGAGGACATCACAGGAGTGTTCAGTATTCTCCACTTGTTCTTATCAATACAAACAAAATATCCTACAAATGAAATGAGGAAAGAAGAGACAAAAAATAATTTACCAGTTCCAGTTGTTGCACATTTTCAGTACAAAGGACCAGAACAGTACTTGTGTTTGTCCCGTTCCCATAACATGGCATGTGGAAGCCATTACCAATTTTCAGGTACACCCCTCTGCCACTGCTGTCTGCTCAATAATTACCACCTCCCATCACAAATTCATTCTCCACTCTCAGAATTCACTGTGCCCACCAGTAAAACTTACCGACCTTCATGTAGTGGTGTGGTGGGCTGTAGTTATTGAGACTGTTTCATGTAAGCCACATCCATCATAGTTGAAATCATTCGTAATCTTCTTATTAGAAATTTTAAGAACAAAGAAAATGTGCATTTGTTTAGTTACTGGTACACTAAATTTTTTTATCAAATCAAGCTGAATGACTGTCAATGCAAGAGGGGGGAAAAGATCAGTAAATTCAACAAACATGAAACTACAATAGTTCATTGGATTTGTTCCCATTTTCCCATCAAGAACAAAAATACCAAATGGAATCAAGAAACTCATCTAAGCAACAACAAGATCCATGTAAGGAAAAGTGGAGTTTTGAAGATCCATGCAAGGAGGAGAAAATGGAGATAAAATCTATGATACTAAATATACTTAGTTTATGATTTGCACCGCAAGTTTGTTGCCGTGGAAGCTAATTAATCCATTCATATAAGTACTAATTAATCAAGAAAATAGGGAAAAATAATAAATTTAAAAAAAAAAAAAGGAAAAACCTTCTTCTTCCTTTTCTTCTTTCCTCATTTTTTTTTTCTCTTTGCTTTGGCTCATGAAAAAACGGCTAGTAACTATACAGCATTAGGGTTTTCTTGAGGTTGAGAGCCGTAAAAATCAATCAATTTCTGCAAAACAAACACCTGAGTTTTCAGAAGCACAATGTAGTCGGCAGTCTCTTGGAAGAGCTGGTCTGGCTTTAACTCTGCCTTCTCCGAAGGAATCAGGCTCTTGAGAGCCTCCAGCTTGTCGGAAACCGACGGGCCGCCGCCCACACGGTGGCGGGATTCATGTAATTTGCTGAGCCTTCTGCTTGAGTAAGATGATTTTCTTCTCAGCCGTCTGACGGAGGCTGTAGCCGTCGAGATTCTCGGTTTTGAACCCATTGTCGATGAAAGCAGCTAGCGGTGGTGCTGGTGGCGGTGGCTGTCGCGACGGTGGCGTTGGGAGGAGGGGGTACGTTGTGACGGTGTAACGGATGAAGTGAAATGGGGTATAAGTAAGGAGGAAGTGCATTAGTGCCACTAGTTTGTGGAGGAATTACGAGAATGCCATTTTGAATACTTGTGGCTTTGAATATTTTTTTGTTTTGAAATATCTCAATGTGGGGAAATTAATTCTAAAATTCTTTAACATGTGACCAAACATCATTTATTATATTATAAAAATTAAATATAATTTATCTGATTTTTTTGCCCTTTAAAGCTGCTTTTAAGAAAGAAAGTGAATTTCAAATAACTTCATATAAAAATAATTAAAACCCTTCAATATTTTATGAAAAATACAATTTAAAATAAAATATAAAATTTTTGAATTTTTTTATAATATCAAACTACCCAAACGAACTCGAATGATTTGTGATTAAGGATTTTATTTTTAAATCCATCAAACCAAACACAATATAAATTTTTTTGTGGATGGAATAATAAGTTCAAGAATTTTGAGAAATTTTTAAATTATGTATAAATCTTAAAGATTTTATTTTTTCCATTTATTATTGTCTTTATATAAACTTAACAATACATAATTGCATCATAAAATCCCTTCAGCATATTAATTATCAATATTTAATAATAATTTATAATTAGACAACAATTGCTATTAAAATAAAGACACAATTACGCTCGTCAGTTCTAACAAATGCATTTGTAGCCAATAAGTGTGGGAATATTATATTTTTTGTCTCATAATACGTTATTTACACTTTTGACACCATTGATTACATAATTATTAAAAATAGTCTGATAACTTAAAAAAAAAATCACTTACAGTCCTTATACCAATTTCCTAAAGGAAATCGTTACCCTCCATTTTAAAACGATAACGATTATATGACTTATATCTGATTTTTTTTCCCGTCATTTTTCTAACAAAAGTCGGTAGGAGAATTGAAAATGAAATTTTTTGCAAGTTATGGGACTATTTTCAAAAATTTCGTGAACAATGAAATTAAAAATATACTAAACTTGAAATTATGAGACGAAAAATATAATTTTTGCTAATAAGTGTTCCACTCTAGTCGTGTCTAGTTTAGCAAACTCAACAAAAAATATGACGAAAAGTAGCGCATCGCATGAGATATGTGACAATCATCTAACTATATGATGTGTTAAAAAATAGATGTAGTATTTACTATAATATCCATGGAAAGATCAAACTCAGGCCTCAAACGAAAATATCTGTTAAATTTGAAAGAGAGATAGAACTAACAAAACCTTTCCCAGTTATTGTGAAATAAATTGGATGGTCCGGATCATTTAATCCGGAGTAGCTATCGACTTGTTGCACGAACGATGAAACTGAAGGGAGAGATTTTCTGTGCGTCTAGGGGTGTTTTGGTAATTCTCCCACTTTTTGGTATCTCACTTGAAAGCCTGATAGCGGGAAGATGGCGCACAATTGCGAGCAACGCGGAAATCCCGCAGCGAAAGCCTGCCAATACTGCAATGCCACATGCGAGGTCCCCGAACCCTTTGGAGTTCATTTTTACAAAATTACCCCTATTCCTCGAAGATGTCTTTTTTCTTTTCCCTTTTTTTTCCCCAAGATGATCAACCTATAACACAATGGAGCGTAATAAGAAGATTATCTTCTTCCCCCCTTTCTATTTATAATAAAAATTTTAAATTTATAATTTAATTTTTTATTTAATTATTATTACGTGATTGTCATTCATCATTTCAGTATTGAACTGACAATGTCATACCAATGACATTCAACGATTTTCATTCACACTTGAGGAAGCGAGATCTCTTATCTACTCCGATCTAATTTTAATCCTTGTCACTCATAGAATCAAACATTTATAATATCAACAAGAAAAGAACGAAAATGCAAAATAGTAATTAAAATAAAAATATATTTATTTATATATATTCTCATTTTAAAATATATCTAATATGAAATACAATTTTATTAAATTTATTCAAATATATTCCCAATTCAAAAAAAATTATACAAAATTAAAATTAAAACAAACAGACTTGGGTCTCTGGAGCAGGACGTGGACCATCAAGGTTTTTGGGAATAGAAACAAAGGGCAATGTTGTCATTTCAGTAACTGAGGGGCTGTGGCCTCCCAAAAGGGCACATGTGAAAGTGGTATGGGGGAGATGGAAGAGAGAGAAGATTGAGTGCACATGGGGAGCACATGCACCAGGGAAAGAGGGTTGTACCTTTGAGTGAGAGAGAGATGGAGAGAGAGAGAGAGTGCATGTGACAAAGCTGGGACAGTGAAGCAGCATCACTTGTACACCATGTTCTGCACATTCCCTGCATCCTAATCATCCCGTCACCTACCCTCCTCCTTTATATATATATACTCATAAATTCTATTTTTTATTTATTATAAATTAAAAAAGTAATTTAAGTGGTTCGATATTATATTAAAAGAAAATCGAAGAATATAAAAACTTATCATTTAAGTTAATTTTACAATCGAAAATACTATTGAAATGATTGGATAAAATAAAATTATAAAATTAATTATAATATATTATTAATATCAAAATATATAATTAATTTGAAGAAAATCGAACTAACTCATTTAAAAATTTTAAAACGAGTTGAGAGCTTCATCAAAATTTTAAAATTATTATATTTGATATTTTGAAATATATAATAAATGGTACGGATAAAAAAGAAATATAGTGAAAATAACACACATTAGTGTGTTGTAACTCTAATAAGTCACATGTGTGCATGTGGATCACGTGCGTGTAAAGCACGTGACTGCATGAAGACAATTAAAATAATGAGAAATGTAATCTGAGAGTCAATATTTGCACAAAAAGTTGTCTTTCCAACTCATTTTGCCCTTTGTCACCATTATTTATTTAATCATAATTCATTTCTAATCCATTCCACATTATATATACACTAAGTTAATTAATTAAAAAAAATTAAAACCAGTCATAAGTACATTGCCCCTTTTTGTAGGTCTAGCTTTGTACTTGTTCGGAGTTCGGCATCAATAAATTTCATTTTAATTGATAAAGTTGAAATCTTATGATAATAAAACCATGAGTTTAATGTGCTGATGGAGTCTCAAATAATCTAAAACACGAAAATGTTGTTTGCATCGCAATGAAGTCATATTTGAGGGCGCAAAACCCAGTCCCGAGGGGCTTACTATTTCAGTCAAGATCACAGTGTATAGGCTCATTTTGACACTTTTCTCATATAATTTAATTGCTCTTTAAACTTTAGCTTTGTTTTTTTGTATCTTTTTGGATATACCTGGAGTACACTGTAAATATTACTGGATGAATGAAAACTTACATTTCACAAAAAAAAAAGTTAGACGGACAAAAGAATTTGTCAACGATAAACCCTCGAAAACTCAAGTCAATAAATGGTTGTCATGCAATAAGCTCATAGATTGTAATCTCATTTTTGTCATGGAGTGTATTTTAAAATTCCCCATCACATACCATACCATAGCATGTTAGTAGGGAGAAAGTGAAGTACATCAGAGGATGTAATAAGAACATGTGCACTATATCTTAGGTTGATTTTGGAATGAGTTGGGCCATTACCACTACTCCTTAACTATGTAGTAATCAAGATCTTCAAAAAAAGAAAAAAGAATAAAAATTATTATTAATACTGAAATAGCTAAGGAATATCCAACCATTTTTTAATTATGAATACTAAATATTTAATAATTTACCAATAACTAATTAATTATTATTAAAATAAACAGATATATCATTAAAATAAAAAAAATTAATATATTGATGGAATTTGAGCTCATGACTATGGTCCTGCGACTCAACTTCACATCAATTAATTCACTACGCATGTAATGGCCCACTTTGGCCGAGCGATCGCATAGCTGATTATTAGATGATTGATTATGGGAGAATGATTTTAAAAAATGTGATTATGGATTTTGGATTCACCATTTCAATAATTAATCATATAACTGAGATTCCAAAACTAGCCTCACATCAAGTAATTTTTAATAGTTGTAATAGGTAAATTAGACGAAAAACAATTATGGTGTGATTAAAACCCATAAATGGTAGCTTTTATCGAAACATAGTCTCGATAGAATTTAATCCCAGAAATAATTCTAAGAAAATTACATTTACTCAATTGTAGGTAGGTACTAAATCTATTCAAATTTGATTACAAAAATATGTGGAGATAATCATAAGTATGTTACATTTAAACATAAATGTAATGATTAATTAGGGAGATGAAAAAAAGTGAAACTAAAGAACTAAAAAGGATGAGTGGAATAAGTTGTGAGGTGCAAAGAGATGAAGGGGCATGGTGAATGGTGTGCAGATTTTTTATATAAAATTAAATTAATTATAAAGTAAATATAATATATTTATTATATAATTAGTAACGTTTTTGAATTATAAATAAATCACAACATAAATATATTTTATTTATTATAATTCAATCAAATTCGATGAGAATTATAATTTCCGGTATTATGCATATGGCAAACGATGTGAAATGACAATCTTTATTTTTTCTGCACATCCAAACGCTATCCTATTCTTGTGAGTTGCATCTATCATCATGCATATTTCATCCTTTGCTTTATCCCTTTTGTTTTTCGGTCGCAACTTGCACCATTCCCTCCTCACTTGACATAGTCATTAGTTCCAGATGAGAAGTCAAGTGGTGTATAATTCTTAAGGTCTCCCCTTTCTGACGAGGCATCTTTTAAGGCAAAATTATGAGGTTTATATGAAGTTAAAACGGATAATACCTCGCGTAATGTGTGACATTCGTAGAATTTTTCACGTAATTGGGAGCTTAATTGATAATTATTAAAAATTTAAATTTAATTAGTAAATAAATTATAGATTAAAATTGGTATATAATAAAATTTGAACGGATTAAATTGGAGTTTGTTATAATATTTGGGGACAATTTATATAATTAAGGAAATTTAAGAGGGACGTGATGGGTATTTTGAAAAAAATCTAATTAAATAAATAATATAATAATAATATCATATATATATAATATTACTAAATAATTTATATATATATAAATGATTTATATATATTAGTAAATAATATATCTACATACATATATATAAGAAAGAAAGAGACAAGAAAAGAAAAAGAAAGGAGTAATGAATTGGGGGAGGAGTGGGCCATTACCCACAGGCCCATTCCCCCATGATAAACATACTTATATGTATTTATATACACTAACTATCAATCTAAAACAACTCGTGCAATTTCCTTTCTCTTCTTCAGTTGACGCACAGCGAGGACGTGACAACAAAGTAGAGGGTTGAGCAGTCCCCCGTAAAAAATCGAAGCATTTTGGAATTTAAGATAAGTATAGCTAATTGGATTTATATACATAGCTATATGTGTAGTATTGTATATATGGTTTCTTGGATATGATCGTGAACTTGGCTTTATATTTATACGTGGATTTCGTATATTGATTGTTTATATAATTAGTTGTGCATTATTTGTTAGATTACCATAAATATTGGTGAAATTGTTACTATGTGCTATGTGATTGTAATGTAGGGACATGCGGGATATGATTATGTGATGATCATATAATTGATTGTCGTGTGAAATCAAATTGGGAGTTATTATTAAGGAAGTAATTATAATAAAGAATAGAATGATGATTGTGAATTGAAATAAAAGATGATGTTTACCTAGTTGGGAACACAGTCAATGGTTTATGTTAATATGATTGATGATAACGTGATTGATGATGTGATATGAAAAATATATGAATTAAGCTAGGTACCATGGTGCGTAGGGTACCGGGGTATTCCGGGCAGCGGGGAATATCCTGTATTGTTAGCTACACATTGGAATGATGTGGGGATACCATTGCTTGTTGTGATGTTCTGTGTTGATATTGCTACACAGTTGGAGTAAAAGAGTGTGGGGATATCACATACAACGGGTATCCTGTGCTGTATATGATATGACGATGAGATGATGATGGCCGGCGAGACCATTGACTGATGTACTCAACAAGAGTAAGTAGGGCTCTTAGCTAATAAATGATAACGTCAAATATTATGTCGTGGATTGATTTACAGTTGTGAGTATGTATTACTGCTTATATCTGATGTTGTTATATGACGAATGACTGTTGGTCTATGTGACTGCATGTACGTGAATCGTCGCCTGTGTTTATATATAAACTGATTAGCTATACTTATTGAATAGGCAGTTCAATCCTTGCCACGTACTTTTCAGAAAATAGATCAAATTGACTAGCCACATTGAACTTTGAGCTGTGCCGTCGTCTTTATTAGGTAGGTCAGCTGGGACACCTGAAGCCGGAGTTTTTGACTGTTTGGTTGTTAAATATTCTAGTATTTTATAGGGGTTTGTGTTTTAAATTGTGGTAGTACTTCCTTTGAGGTTATGTACATGAGGATATCTAGTGAGGGTAAATATAAACTTTTGGTGGTATCCATTATCTTTTGTGATATATATATTATATTGATAAAATAGAAATTATTTTACGGGTTGAAATGGAATTACTTATAGTATGAAAACTAATTAAAAAAATGATGAAATAGCAATAATTAGATGCAGCGAGTAGGAGGTACCACACAATGAGTCATCAATCAAATCGCAAAACACATCATCACCTAAGAATATTCTATCACATTTTCATATTATGTATTAGTATTGCATCCATGCATGAATGATGTACAACTCCACTTCAAATTATAGTTTCATTTAATTATATTTTTTAATAATTTAAAGGCGATATAGAGCAATAGTACACTGATGTCATACTATTCCAATCAATCTCACGAGTGTTGGGTTATTGGCAGATTGTTAAATATGTGTAGGAAAAAGAAAAGGTTAAACTCAAGTACAAAATTAATTTTCATTTTAAATATATTTTTTAAAATTACAAAAGAAAATTATTCATCAACTATTTATACGTGTAAGACATTTTGTTACACAACCAAAAAAAAAAAAAAAGAAAAATGTTGGAAATTCTTTTTTCAGGAGGAGTTCCCTAGAAGACCAACCCTGGAGCAAGGGGCGTCGCCTTCTACAACCCTTACCAATCTAGCACGGAGTTGAATCCACAGTTGATATGCTGCATGTGTAATATTGGATAAAACTCAAATTCTACCGACAAGCAGCAAAAGATGTAATACTTGCGCATAAACAACAAATCAAAAAATTCAATCTTACAGAATTAATTCATAAACTTAAAAGACAAACAGATTGCATAACAAGTAGAATAAAGAGTACGATGTTATTAGTTGTACTTATTCAATTTGATGCCATCAAATATAACAACTTTTAGCCCCAATACCATACGTTAAAGTGTCTGCAATTTTTGAGCTCAGAGAGTATGAATGAAATGGACTACTGATATATATGTATGAATGAGCATGACCCACTTGTTTTGTCCAACATGGGACACTAACTAGTGCTGTTGCTTTCTTGTTTTCTGGTAAGGCCCATGCTTCTTTTCAGAATCACACAGAATATTAAGAGATCAAATTGAAGTTGTCAATGAAACTTGTTTGGTTTAACACGACTCTCTGAAGAACAACAGACTGTAAAATTTTGGTAATAGTAATAATAACCATTTGTCATCAAGGACCTGTATTGCTGAAAATTTTAAAACATGGATCAAAAAATAATACAGTTGCGAACACGAGTACTTAGCCGCAACTATTAGCTTCCTGGTCGCAATTACTCTGTTTGTTACCAATATCATCATTTACATATATAAGAAAAAGTATGAGCTTAAACTTGCAGTGGAGCAGCCCTGATAACTGCAGGAGAGTGTAGACAACAAATTTCCTTCTCGGGGAGTAAAGACAACTTACACTTCATTCAACTTAAGATATCAAGGCAACCAAAAATTTGGATGAGCAGAGGAAAGGTAACTGTATGTTTATATCTTTATTGTGCCCGCCTATTATGCCTTTAGTGTTGGAAGAGCAGCAGCATTCAATTCTGTGTCTCAAAATAATAGCCATGTGGCGCATGTCATTACAGCTTTAATTATTTTGACTAGCCAGAAAATTTTACAGGACACAACAAAAGCAAATGGACAAAATCAAAATAAACAGAGTCCGCCCAAGGTGCTTTCTTGGCACTGGATTAAGTGCAGGGAAAGAGAGAGTAAAAATGCCTGTTTGAAGCATGGAGTAACCTAGTAACGGAGCCAGTAGGTCCTGCGCCTGAACCAGTTGTAGTCTGGCAAGCCCTGGATGGGACCCACGGCGCTAATGGCAACATCCTGCATAGCAGTGAAGGTTTTTAGAAACAATTCAGTACCAGTTAATATTTTGACAAGGTCTTATATCTTCTGAAGAATTTGGAAATCTATCTTACTCTATCAAAGATAAAACGGTTTGCAACACGTTTGACAGTGCTGGCATCTACAGCATCTATCCTGGCAAATAGTTCAGCATATGGGATCCTTCTACCATATGTAAGCAGCTGCAAGCACAAAGGAAAAAAATTTGAACTTCGAAAGGAAAGCCAGGCATTAGTAAATACAAGCAAACAAGACCAAATTCATTTCAGTTAAAAAAGTTGGCAAAAAAATCTAAGCCAGGTATTAACAACAAATCTCTGTGCCAACTGCCATGCATATAATTTATTCACCTATCCCTCGAGAAATATATATTATAAGATTGTGCATGTTTTATCCGGGTATGCTGTTTCACTCTTAGAAACCAAAACATACCTGACGTCCAATATCCTCAGCAACAGGGCTGGTTCCATCAATGTGCAGCAGCAGAGAAGATTTCAACTGGAGGCAACACATTGGTGAGTTAAAGTATGAACGAATTAAAAAGATTGTTTTCAGAGATATGAAGTTTATATATCCCACATATGCCATTTTGGCAGCTCATACACAGTATTAAAATATGTTCCAAGCTTATGTTAAAAAAAAAAAAAAAAGAAATATGTTCCAAGCAAAACCGGTTGGTAGTTAGTAGTTACTGAATAGGACACCTGAGGAAATGCAAGCCAACTTGACAGCATAACTTGAATAAATACCTGGTTACGAGCACGGACCACATCGGCCTCTGACACGCGATAACATAGCTTGGTTATTTCATACATAATTGCATAGGCCAAATCATCCAAGCAGTCAGGCTACATAAAGAGTCCATAAATAAACAGCAGTAATTAGACTAAAAAGTTAAAAATGAATTCCAATAAGCCCCCCCCCCCCCATCCCCCAACACAAACACACAAAAAAAAGAGAAAGAAAAATTAACAGCAGAAGAAGAAAGTTGAGAAATCAATTTAACTTCTTCTAACAGTGGGCGTTAAAAGGAAGGACCAGCACCGTATAGGCAAATAACTGAAAGGAAGGTGGAAGAACTTGCAGAACTAAATATCCTTAAATCACATAATAAAAATTATTGCACAAGCAAACCAAAAAATTACTAATCAAATTGATAAAATAGGCATCTAGGGAAAAATAACGAGTGACACATTTCACTATCTGAAAACCTTATCCCCTAGCATGATAAGTCAGGAAATAAGAAAATATTCAGATGCTCTCAGACAATTCACACAGTAGATGGCTTCGTGAAGATATTTTTCACTTTTGTAAAACAGAACTCAAAAACAAAAGGTTGACACAATTAGAGCCAGCAAGATGTAAAAGGTTGAGTTCTCACAAAGACCAACACACATACGCACACACAGAGATCAATATATCTGTAGCTTTTTCTTTAGGTAGTAATTCAAACCAATAAATCCCCTCTCCTCTTATTCAGCTTAAGTATGAAACCAACCTTAGCAACAGCATAAACACCAAACAAGCCAGTGTCTTTATAGTTGGTATTGAACGCCATCATGCTCTCTGCTATCTCATTGATACCAACCCTCTGCGCAAGCTCAGAACTGCATAACAAATTCCAATCCAATAAATGCATACGGTGAAAAGTGAAGTCTTCAGTAGAATCAGACAAACCATCAGGATGTAACATGGTAAATAATTACCCCATGTGCTTCCCACCACCTGCATTTTTGTTCCAGGAACCCAACATTGACTGCATAACCATTAAAGCAATGGAATCCGGATCTGTCCAAGATGCCCCTTCAAAAGCAACAGCAAATTGGGCAAGAGGAATGTCGTCATCAAGCATCCTAACCTATATTTCCAGAATATAGGTCAAAAACAATAAAATTACAGCCCACAGTTATCACCAAGCACCCGAACAAGATAATTTTACCTCTGAGCCCGTAAAGATTGCAGGTTCTTTAGCAACTAACTCAGAAGCTGTTGTTGGGTTTGATGACAACTTTGTAAATAATTTCTTCACCTCCTCAACAACATCTTCATGCTTAACAGCACCAGAGGCGACGACTACCTAAAATAGAAGCAAAAATGGAAAAATAATAACTTACTAACAACATATAGTTAAATCATAAGCAACCAAGCCAACAAACTAACTGGCTTTCAATGAAGAAAAGCCTAATTATTATCCATATACCGTTCTGGGAGCAGTGTAATGAGTTGATATGTAGTTTCTTAGATGTTCTTTGCCAATAGTCTTGACATTTTCAGCAGGTCCAAGTATTGTCCTACCCAGTGGTGTATACTGGAAGGCAGTAGCATGTAGGTGATCAAATATAACTTCTTCTGTTTGTCCTTCAACCTACAACCAGTCCAGAAATGCAACACAGTGAGCACGGTAATTATAAATTATCAGATAGTTCTCAGAAACATTGGAAGAAAAAACAGAATTATGGCAGTGAATAGAACAGAAGTTCATTTTCCAATATATCAAGAGTTTGATGGTTCTTACCAAGAGTAGGGTAAGTTCTAACTTCTAATAAAGATTGTGTCTAGCAGAATATATGTAATATGGTTTCAAAAATTGAATAGCAAAGAGCCACTTGTATTAGTACATACAGCACTTTTTTAGAAGAGGATGTATCACATTAAATCACCAGTGTTCTGCATAGAAACTTTATTTAGTCAGCATTTGATCAAGATCATACTCTCTAAGTGTGTAACATTTAGCAATGAGAAGGATCACAAACACAACGGAATCAGGAACGAGACTTATACTAAAAGATCGACCCAGGGCCATAGTTGTTAAAGGCGCATGGTGCAAAGGTGCTCTGGCCCATGGCGCACAGCACATATTTGCATAAATAATTTAAATTTTTATACCATTGCTATTTTTACCAAACTCGTTGTGTTCAAGATTAGGTTTAATTTTTTAGCCAAAAGATTCAAGAAAAAAGCAAAATTTGTTAATGTTCAGCCAATTTTTCCTTATTTTATAGAAAGCCCCACCTTTTAGGAATTGGCTTATAGAAAGCACCTAGCGCGCCCCATTGCTGTGCCAGGTGAAAGCCAGCGATTTTCAAAAAATGGACCAGACTTGTGCCTTTTGCGCCATACACCAAGGGGTGCCATTTATAACTATGCTCATGACATTCCACCATCTCGTTCTACCTACAAATACTACTAAAAAAACGTGGCATGAAAGAAAATCTAAAATATTTGCCCAATATAAGATGCCTCTGAATTTGGCATGTAAAGCATAAAGGACAAGAATGGTCCTGCGATGTCTGCTAGTCACCTCCCAGCATAAATTGTAACCTATTTACCCTGCCTTCTTAAGTCCAGACAAACCCATTACATACACAAGCCTGATATGAAAACTTAATTGCTTGAAGGAGTAACTATTATCCACCAAATGCATTCAGCTTAAATAGACATATTCTACAAATTAAAACCAACCAGAGAAAGATATCATAATCATTGACCGAAACTTAAAAACTACAGTAGAATAGCATGATCTCCGACGTACAAGGGGCACCCCGCCCCCAAGAAAAAAAGAAAGGACAGAAGAAGAGAAGAGGCAACGTTGCCACCAAAACTAATTGATTTAACCATAAAACCAGTATCTTTGTTCCCGATAAGCACTATCAACAGGGACACAACATTTCTAACAAACACAAAAATAAACCTAAGCGCCACAAGCTTTACCCATCAAACACACAATACAATGATCAAACAACAAGATCAAACAAATCAACATCCACAAAAACAATATATAATTAATCAATCAAGCAAGAAAATATAGAACTCGGTTGAATACCTCCTCCATCTCCCGGAGAATAACATCCCTCTCCCGGATAATCCTTTGCTCATCAAACCTGGAATTCTGCAGAATATCAGATAAAATATCCAGTGCACGGGGCACATCCTTATCCATCACCTTGGCGTAGTATGTCGTCTGCTCCCTTGAAGTATAAGCATTCAAATGGCCACCCATATTCTCAATCTCCTCCTCCAATTCCCTCGCGTTCCTCCTCTCCGTCCCCTTAAATATCATATGCTCCAAAAAATGTGCTGTGCCATTGGATTCATCACTCTCAAACCTCGATCCAGCGTCAATGAAAACACCAACGGTGGCGGTTGTCGAGGCGAGAGTCGACTCGGTGGCGATTCGGAGGCCATTGGGGAGAGTGGTGACTCGGGTAAGTGGAGCGGAGAGGATTTCAGTGTGAGAATGTACTGCCGGATGAGGTGAGTTGTACTTGAGGAATCGAGGATCGGGGTCTTCAAGTTTTTTGAGCTTTTCCTTGACGGATTCGGCCAATCGGTCGTAGATCATTGCGGTTGGTGGAGGAGGAGAAGGGAGGGAGGCCTCGGAAGCGGTGGCCACGGCGGTGGAGAGTGGCTGGACCGAGGTGAAAGGACGGATTGGTTTTCGAGTGCGTCGACCGAGGTTTATCAGCTGGCGGATCGTCATGGCTGCGGCGGCTCTGCCGGTCGCTGAAGCGATCGAAGTTCCGGGGGGTGGATTTTCTGTTATGACTAGGGTTTGGTCGGAGAAATGAGGCGAGTGGAACGAAGAGACGAGCGAGCTTTGACAGTTTGTAGTGGCCGAAAACGGCGTCGTAGTTGGTTTTACCAATTCACTTCGTCTTCGCTGATAATGGGTCCAAGACCAGAACACAAAAAAGAGCCCATTTTCATGGAAGTATTGGGCCACTCTGGCCCAACAAGTTAAAATTACAAAACAGGCCCGTCAGAGTCCATATTACTGAATATATAATCTCGCAATAACCCTAATTTCACTAAAACCCTAATACATATAGCTCGTCTTCCTCTACTTCTGCGACCGCTGCTTCGCAACTCACAATCACCTGAGAGAGGGCGGTCTGGTGAGCTGCACGTGACTTGAGATCTCTTCACCAATGGCGGCATCTGCGAGAACTGTTAAGGATGTTTCTCCTCACGAGTTCGTGAAAGCCTACGCCGCTCACCTCAAGCGCTCCGGCAAGGTAAAGTCGTAGGGCTTGTCATATTCGTAGATTTTAATTTTCTGGCTTGTGGAATTCTCTGGCTTTCGTGTTAGTGCAATTATATATGCTGGGAAAGTTTATTTCTTTAGAGTGGGAGGTATTTTATGATTGTTTCTGCGGTGGTTTATATTTATCTTAGTGGTGTGTAAAACCCTTTGAAATAGGTGACCTTGTTTGAACTATTCCGCGTCTAGCGTTTGATTTATGATTATTTTTGTGTTATTTGGTAATTGTTTTTGAATGTACACGTTGATTGTTCAGAATTGGAAGGAGATGGTTGTACATTACTTTCTCGTTGAGGATTATGGTAATGAACTTGTGTGTTCTTTGATGAGTGATGAATTTTAGCATTGTCTTTAATGGCCGAGCAATTATAATGGTAAAAAGTTGTCATCATAGCTGAATTGTATCGATATGTGTATTGATATAAATGATTTGTGCGCCATTTACTTTGCTATAGAGCACCAATCAGAACTCTTGATAAGACTGGGGAACTATTTGTTTGCCTTTTTGCGCTCCTTATTTACTATATTTTACTGATATTGTGAAAACCGGTGTGCAAGACTGGGGAACTATTTGTTTGCCTTTTCGGGCTCCTTATTTACTATATTTTACTTTGTTGAAACAATAGATGGAGCTTCCTGAGTGGACTGATATTGTGAAAACCGGTGTGCTTAAAGAACTTGCTCCATATGATCCTGATTGGTACTACATTAGAGCTGGTAATCCACTTTCCTTTCTATTTTACTGTTACTAGAACATCTAAAGATTAATTTTTAATAGTTTCATTCTTTTGGCCCCGGTATTCTAGTCATTATCTTCTGTCTGCATCTTCATAAGATTGCGTGGCATATAGTATTAAGTCACATACTTGTAATGGCAGTACAATGTTATTTATAGACTTAAGTGTTGTATCTTATATTCCACCGGATGGTGCAGCTTCCATGGCTAGGAAGATC
Source organism: Sesamum indicum (assembly GCF_026168435.1). Lineage (NCBI taxonomy): Eukaryota > Viridiplantae > Streptophyta > Magnoliopsida > Lamiales > Pedaliaceae > Sesamum > Sesamum indicum. Next base: position 3,426,605 of record NC_142664.1, on the reverse strand, counting down.
TATTTGAGGGGAGGTCTTGGTGTTGGTGCCTTCCGGAGAATTTATGGTGGGAGCAAGAGAAATGGGAGTCGTCCACCCCATTTTGGCAAAAGCAGTGGTTCTGTTGCTCGACACATTCTTCAACAGTTGCAGAATATGAACATTGTTGAGATGGATACAACGGGGTGAGTTTTCAACTACCTGTATTTGTATATTTGTTGAGATGGTACATGCTGTTATTTTACAATGCCTCCTGATTCTTTTGCAGTGGAAGAAAAATTACATCTAGTGGCCAAAGGGACCTCGATCAAGTTGCTGGAAGAATTGTTGTGGTTGCACCATAGATCAATTTTGTTGGCACTTCTCTTAGCTTGTTGAGAATTTTTTAAGGATATATCTGTAAGAGATTTTGGTTGAACATGTTAGTATGTTTTGACATTTTAGTTTTGGCTCCTGAAATTTCAAGATGTACTTTGGATTACTGAGTCATATTTTGACATGGTTGCTACTTGGGGATGTGGTTCCACTGGCTATGGTACATCTGCTTTTCTCTTTTTTGCTTGATGAGACGTGTTCGTATACTATTTTGTGGGTATATCGAGTCTTTTTGTCATAATTACAAATACTTAAACGATATTGGGGAATATCTTCCTCATGTGAAATTATTTAATTCTTAAATAAAGTTCTGAAATTGTTAATTTGTGTTTTGCTATATTTTTCTAAGAAAAATTAAGAAATGGACGCAGCAGATGGAAAATTTTGAAAATTTGTTGAGAGGATTGTCTATTTAGTTCATAAAAAAATTCAAAAACTTGTAAAAGATAAATCAAATCATAATCTATAGTTTATAAGAGTATTATAGTTCATGAAAAAATTCAAAAACTTGTTAAAAGATAAATCAAATTATAATCTATAGTTTATAGTCAGTTTACTATTAAAATACACTATAAATTTACATTAACATTGATCCGCATACTGAAGAAGAGTGAGTGAGTGCCACGGATATTATATATATATATATATATATTAAAATAGAAATGAAAATTCTGTCTCTTCTGAATCGTTCTATTTTCTTTTTAATTTTCTTATTTTCCTCTGCCTTCAACATCTCACTCTTACTTTTCACTAAAACCGCAAGTCGTTCCATGGAAGAAGTCCTGTTACATTTCACCAAAGTCCATGTCCCCAGGATCTGAATTGCATTGATTAGGGGTGTTTATGGTGTGATTTTGATTTTTTTTAAATTTTTTCTTAAATTAAATTATTATTGACAATTTTATAAAATTTGTCATTACTAAAATTTTGTGTGATTTTCGGACAGTTGCGGGTGATTTGATGGTTTTAATACTTATAACAAAAATAAGACATTGACACTAACAATAATCAATAAATGAAACAAGTGTAAGAAAAAAGAATCAATATTATGCACCGTAGACCAACAATACTCTCCACAACTTTAAGTGGATTAAAATATAAAATCATATATATTAATCCAACAAGGAAACACTTAATTCAACAAAGACCAATGGTCCATTTTAGAGAAAACAGAAATAAAAAAAAAAAAAACAGAAAGACAGAACAAAGAAAGCAGTAAAAGAGAAAAAAGAAAAGAGGAAAAGGGGGAAAAATGAACGAAAAATAGCAACAATCATTAAATGCGCTTAAAACTTAAAAGGGTTTAAAGAATTAAACATTAAATCCAAATATAAATTTTACAAAAATGAACTTTGTAATGCATCTTTGATTGATAACATATAAATTTTGAAATTATATAATTCGAATATGAAATTCTTTTAAAAAAATATTATTTTATCAAATTATTGTATATATAATTTAAAATTTTAATTATATATTCAGTGGTACAATTCAATTTTTTACTGTTTCTTTAAGTTGTAAATTAAAACCAAATAAATAGTGCGGTACAATTTTACACTAAATATAAAATTGAAAATGATTGAATTCGATTTGATTTGGACAATTTTAAAATTTTTTGATTAACACTAGCAGTGACCACGCAAAAAGCAAATGTTGAATCTGAGTGAGCACTGAGACGCAATAAGATACTAACACACTGTGGAAAAGATAGCAAATCGGAACTGGAGGAAGTTGTAACCAATAAAGAGGGGAATCCATTCACATTGGCATGGCACGTCGTTGTGCCGGCATAAGACCATGTTTGTGTATCCAGAAATTGCAAATCTCCGGAAAAAAATATTGCAACATATACAAAAGGTAAAGAATATAAATACAATGTTGAAAACAAAACCGAGATCTACTCTTTTATGTGTTGTGGTTCACTCCAGTTGTGTATACAAGTCATCCAAGGACACGAAACATTTGACTTTCTTGTGTTGAGGTACACTGAAGTTCGGTTGTTTAGGCATAGTGGGTTGTTTCGTAGACCTGATACGAACCAAGGCACATATCAATCATCACTATGTCATAACTTTTTTTTGTACTTTGATTTTAGTGTGCCACTTCATTTCATATTGTGGAATAGCAAGTGGGATTGATTACCTTCTGGGAATGAAGGGCCTGTCAAAATATGGCATGGGTTGAGCTTTTGGAACCAGCTCCTTCCTCAGTCTCCTGATTTCCTCTTCTTTCGCCAGCTGCAAAAAGCAAACATATGTTTGTAGAATCCAAGACCGGTAACATAGTGTTTGAGTTGAAGTTCACAGAGAGCGGTTACCTTCTGTTCTCTCTCCCTTTCCATCCGGTACTGTTCAATTAGATTCATTTTCTTGGCCACCTTAACAGAAACAGAAAGAAATGATGAATAACCAGGGAAAGAAAACATAGAATTTCACAACTCTGCACCACATACTGCTTGATTCAGGGAGGAGCCTTTTGGTTATCAGAAGTCTTCCAATTAAGATTCATTCATTGGGAAACACAAAGAAAAAGCATTCCAAAACTCTTTATCCACCATCCAATTCTTTTTTTTAATCTTTGGACTGATTTAAGTAGGGCGTCAAGTCTCTTATAATTTATTAGTACTTTCTTGATTGCTACCTTAGAACCTTACCTTCTCTGAACTGTCCTCTCCATTGCCACCCTACCCATCTCGTCTTCCCCACCAGTGAATATGGATCTCTTCCTAACATCGCCTTTGTATCATCTTTTCCTCCAATCCACCTTTTGTTGTTACCTCTTCTCGATCTTCCTCCCTCCATATACCCCTTTGTCTCTCTCATCCTTAACTCCCAAGTAGCCATCTCTTCCGTTGGGATTCAAGAGCAACCTTAGAGTATAAGTTTTGATAATCTCGCAAGCTAGATGATATCTGTCCTCTCCATTGCCACCCTACAACCATCTCATCTTCCCCACTAGTGAACATATCCTACTCTCTTCATAACATCGCCTTTGGCCCATCTTTTCCTCCAATCCACCTTTTATTGTTACCTCTTCTCGATCTTCCTCCCTTCCTCATATACCCCTTTGTCTCTCTCATCCTCTCCCAACTAGCCATCTCTTCTGTTGGGATTCAAGGCTTGGGCATTTTTTGGTCAAGTTCATTGAATAAGAGCAACCTTAGAGTATAAGTCTTTATAATCTCGCAAGACAGTTGATATCTGTCCTCTCTATTGCCACCCTACAACCATCTCATCTTCCTAACATCGCCTTTGTTCCATCTTTTCCTCCAATCCACCTTGTTACCTCTTCTCGATCTTCCTCCCTCCATCCTTAACTGCAATATACCCATCCTTAACTCCCAAGTAGCCATCTCTTCCATTGGGATTCAAGGCTTGGGCCTAAGGGCAACCTTGGAGTATAAGTTTTGATAATCTCGCAAGATAGTTGATATTGCAGTTAATATCAGCAAATTCGGTAAATTTTGACTAACAGAGGGACTTATTTGTTAGACAGAAGCAAACATCAAGGGTGCTAGATGTAAATTTCCCAAGCCATAGGGGATCTACGTGTAAACACCAAGCCTCAAGGGAAGGGAGTGTAATTATCCTATAAATATATGAAAAAAGCAAATTAAACAACATAAATCAAATTGAACAACAAACATACAACAATAGACTAAAAAACTTAAACAAAAAAATTTATATTTGAGTAAATTGAGTAGAAGAATACTAGATATTCAACCCGGAAAAATATATTTGCTGAAATATTTTCAAAAAGAATCAATGAAAAAGACCAAAACCCATTTTGGGCACTTTGCAGCTTGGATTCATCATGGCAATGTTGGATAGTTTTTCTTTGATTTATGATTTTTTCCAAGGAAAGTTGGTTTAAGTGTGCATTGATAGTAATGATTGGGCGTTTGGGGGATTTCTGGGTTTTTTCATGGAATCCCCCAGAACGTGCTGGTAGAACACAATTTTGTTTTTGAGACTTGTAATGTAGTCAGTAATATTAGCAAAGATACCTACATTTCTCATGAAATGAAATTTTAACAGGGTTATTCGACAAGGAAAGGCTGTACCTGATCATCAAACTCTGCACGCTCCAAAGCCCTTGAATCACTGTGCAAGACCAGGTCTACAGGCCTTGTGTTTTCTTTAACTGGAGGCTTCACCAAACACTGGTATACCACAAACCAAATTATTCAAAGGATTCTTTCCTGAGCTAAAATTGTGTATACATAACCAAGATATTTGAAGAAGCAGAAAGGAAGACTTGTTTAACAAAAATGGAACACCTTTAATGAGATCACAGAAATTTCTGGCTGAACACATACAACTTATAAAATGGTGACAAGCAACATTTTAACACCAGCTTATGCACACTCTCCACTAAGAACCCGTGGTTCTCAACAACTTTATGACATGTCTACGAGTGCCTATAATTCCTGGTGGCCATCTCCTTCAACAGCATCACCCTAGAATCTAGTGAATGACAAGTTATTCAAACTCTTTGCTTAAGAGAACATTGAATATGTCAAGGCAATAAATTTATGATCTCCGTCTTAAACAAGACGTGAACGCTTCTTGATTTACAAGCCCCAAACCCTTGTGACTATAACTGCTAAAATAGGATTTGTTGGATATCTACTTAGCTTTAGCAAATTTGCAATGGAGCATAACATCCTTATAGGAACTGCAAGAATTGTGACTCAATCGTTCCAGCTGCAATTGATGAAATTATGCATGCTTATTTGCAATCAATTGCCATGTCCAATTAACAAAGAAAGTAACTTTTAAATGTAATCACTTAACACGATCAAAAGTTCAGAATAGTGTTGTGCCAAGCATGGGATTTTAATAATGCAAGATACACACAATTACACACAACAAAAGAATGTTAAATATTGATGTAAGTAATGGTACATCAGTTACATGAAAAGCTAGAATATAAGTACATTTATCAATAACTTAAATTCCAATAAATTTTAAAGGTAGTTAACATGAAAAACCAGAATCTAACCAGCATAGCACATCAACACAGCAAAAGCTTCAATCCAATGCCACAATAAAGCAAAATAATACATGTAAAAGTAATGAAAACAAATAACACTGGGGAAAATGAACCTGGATACTATGAAGAGTTATATGATGGAAAGCATAAATTTAATAGCAAAAGCTTTCTCTAGGACACTACAACATACCTCTGGTTGATCAGTTGTCCAAGGAAGGCCTTGAGCAATTGGTACACGCAGTTTCTCCTGTTCCTCCATCATTTGTTGCAACTTCTTCGTGAACTCTTCCTCCTTGTATCTTCCTCTTTGCTGCAGTAGGACCAATTGCCAAATTTAAGAAAGATACAAGCAACCCAGCATTAAAGTGACTGGTTCATCAGTATCATACCTCTAGTGACATAACATTAGTGAGTTATCAGTCCAAAAGAATCCAATTAGCAATTGCTCAATCACGTGCAGTCCAATATTAACCAGTTGAAAATATTGATTAGTTAAAGGCACCAAACAATGAAGATCATCTATATCAATTAACTTTTAAGACTAATTGGCTGACGAATATATGATGAATTGCAAATACAAGGTTTTAACTTAATAGTCTACTGCTAATTTTGCCTATGCCGACAAGCAAGATAGCGTTTCTTATAAATAAAATCATTGGCATGATCTCGGCCTTCCCTCTACCATAACAAGTCTGCCATAACATTGTTGCAAATGTTTTCTTCTCGTGAGAATGTTCCCTACAGTTATACTGTACAAATAGAATGCCTTCAATTGAAAATGTTCCCTACAGATATACTGTGATCAATTTCCTACAGACAACAAAATGCGGTTTGAAAAGCCCACAGCACAACATAGACAGGAAACTGGGTTTCCATATAACAAACCTCTGTTCTGAGCATGAAAGGTTTTTGAGAGGTGGCTTTCTGCTGCTTCCTCTTCCCATGTCTTCTAGTGACGGTTACAGATGATTCGCTGCTCTGCAGATTTGAAAACACAGATAATATCAATGGAAACAGTTCATCTCAGATAAAGAGAAGTATAGTGAAGAGTCCTCACGCTTCGCCTGCTTTTCCGACCACCAGCAGAAGTTCTTGTGCTGAAGTTTCAGGGACACACACATACGGTTCAGAGCCAATACAAAAGAAATTATGAAAAAGCGGTATCCAGTAACATCATAATTATAATATGTTAGCTGTTCCTCACTAACCTTCCTTGGCTGCTGTCTAAAGAAAAAGAACGACAGGAGTCCAGACCTAAGCTCTCTGATGTAAGAAAAAAATCTGACGGACATAAAGAAGAAGAAGAAACCCGCGTTTCTGAAGCCTTAGGAGCTTGTTGCAGCCCAGGCAATGCCCATTTCATCCCCTTCTTATCATCCTCCATTTCCTCCGCCTCTTTTTCTTCAGAATCACCCAATTTTGGCATCATACGGAGTTTCTCAAACGCCTTCACCAAATGCATCACTCTTCCAGATCCGGGCTCCGGCACGCTCTGTCTGGCTTCTTCCAACAGCCGATCCCTGCTCCTTTTCAAGCCCAGTTCACCATTTTCCCCATTACTTTCAGGCGAAGGATCATTGTCGTCCTTTTGCCCTTCATTCGCGATCCCAGGGTTTTGAACTATGCGGTTTACGTATGTCCCGTCCTTCTCAGATCCATCGTCGCACTCCCTTACCTTATCAAAATCAACCTCATGGTCTATTTCACTGCGATTCTTGAAAAATTCTTCCTGAGAAGCCCTCAAACTCTCATAGGCCACACATAAACACTTGGATTTCCCGTTCGCCTTCCTACACTTCCCACAAGCGACAGCAGCGGCTGAAGAATCCACTTCCTCCTTCCTCCACTTCTTCTTCGCAACCACAAACTTCCTCTCTCGAATCTTCTTTTTCGGCGACGGAGTAGCCACTTGGTTGGGGTTTGGCTTTCTGGAAGCGGATTTTTTGGCGCTGTTCCCGGACTTGACAACCGATGGTGAATGGCAGAACTTCAGTCCAGGACTCGACACATTTGGATTGACATTCTCGGAACACTTCCCCCTTTCGCTCAATTTCAATCGATCTGAAGTGGGTTTTTCTTTCGTCGGAGTAACCACTCCTCCGGCAAACTTCGAACTCGATTCCATGGGGAAGATCGCCGGAGAATTGGTTGGGAAATTCGCTCTTTTAGAGAGAGAAAGCAAGAGAGCGTTTCTAATTACAGTAAGAGTTCCTTGAATCTCATTGATGATTTGAGGGAGAGTGATGATTGAAGAGAAAGGTGGAGAAAAAGAAGAACGTTGAGCTTAGGACGCTCGGCCTCGTAACGGCTAGTTTTCCTGCGCTGGGTCTTGGAGCGTCTTATTTATTCATTTGAATATTCATGTGTTATTTGGACTATTCGGATTAAATCGTATTGATTACCGTTATGATCAGCAATGATTTTGATTCATTTGAATTACCCGAAAGAACAAAGGATTAGGTGTTAATCACGAAAATACCCATGGTTGGAATTGGGCCGCTTTGATAGAGAAGTTCAAAAGTCAAAGTGAGGCCCAGGCCCAATTCGGTACCAATCAGCCCAACCCAAAGGGAATAGTCAACACCTACTTGCCTGTAATTCTGATCAATAATTTATACCACACTCAACGTACATGTATAATATTTTTTAAAATTATTTAAAAAATAAGATTTTTATATGTAATTTTTTATTAAATGCTTATGAATGGATAAAATAATTAAATGATAATTTTTATATAAATATTAATTTATTAAAACATATTCATATATAACATTGAGAGGAAAAAAGATCAGAGAAATTTAAATAAAAATAATAATTAAAATTTATCAGTGGTGCTTCATACTTTTAACCTAAAACGGTACTTTTTAATTAAAAAAATATTATTTAAAAGTATCAAAAAATATATGTCAATAATTAATTTATAACCAAATAAGTATTTCTCTCATATATCACCTTAACAAACTACATCAAATATTTTCGCATCAGACATATTATCCTGTAAATTGATTTAAATACTAACTCGCCCTCATTATTAGATCCATAATTTAAAATCGTAAAGTGATTGTGATTCAACTTGCATTTATCGAACATTTTCAAATAACGAGGTACTGCAAATTTATATTTTATAATAAAAATTTTATTTTCTCAATCAATAAAAATAAAAAATAAAAAATAAAAGTGAATCATCATCGAAAATGAGAGGCTTTTGGGGTTTCTTGTATGGGGTGAAGACATGATATGATAGTGGCTTAAAGGTCACTCAAAAGGGACCAATTTGTGAGGATGGTCAATTTCAGAAATGAGACACATTCTTAATTCCCAAGTTAGATCTCATGCGTGGAAATCATGCTTAATTCCACCTGCATCACCTCATAACATCTAACATTCATCTTAGATAATTATATTTTCACCCCTCATCTATTATTTATTTACACATGTTATTTATGGCTTTTCTTTTATAATTACGTAAATTATTTTTTATAGTTAAAAAGTATGGATAGTTTGTATTAATGATATTAATATATTTTTTTAGAGATGTATATGTAATTTTCTGAATAAACATGTGCAGTTAAAGTTTCTGATAAGTGTATGTGTAATTATCTAATAGACAAATCATTGGTCAGAGGTATAATTATAAGAAAATTTGTTCCCAATTTTCTAATAGTAAAAAGAAATTCATGTGATTTCAGAAATATACCAACTCCTATAAATAAGACGTGGAGTAAGGCAATGAGTGGAAGCTGTCGCTTTGGCATACTTTTGGGCATCCTACTTATTTTCTTTCATCTGACCTCCTGATTTTAAGCATCTTTTATTCGTATTATTGGTTGTTTGTGCATACGAATAAATAAAAAAAAAATATTAATATGCATAAATTGACTTAAAAATATATTTATTTCATATATATTTTTTAGCTACCATCATTGGAGCAAAACAACCAAATTTGAAGTAAAATGCACTTAAAGTAGATGGAAATCATATTTTAAGGGAGTACGTCTGATCTAATCACATGCTCCTTTGCTTCATCACCAATCACCACCGCTCGTTGTTCCCATCTCAAGTTTTCATGAGTCAAGTGACCATCGTGGAGGCGCAGGTTACACCTGGTTGTTTGTACGTGCTTGTCAGTGGTGCATGCACCCTCACGCAGACAAAAAGACGCGTGGAATATCAAAATCTCATTCCTTCTCCACTTCCCAAACACTCACCATCTTTCCTTAGTTGGTATGGATGGGCATTTTCGACATTTCAATACTCTCTCATCTAATTTAGTCAACTTTTTACCCAACTAAGTGTTATAATATATTTTTATTGCGTGTATATAATAAATAATATAAAAATAAAATATATAAATCGATATGTTATATTAAAAAAATAAATAAACAACTAAATAAAAAAATTTAACTTAGAAATATTATTGATATAACAAATTTGGTGTCGCGATGTTACAAATCTTTGTTTGTGAGCGATATATATATATTTTTTATATTAGCATAGCTAAATAACATGGATATAATAGATGAAAACAGAATTTTGAATTGGGGATGGTTAAAAAATATATAAAGGATTTTTTTGTAATTCAAAAAATCGGTATCACGCTATAAGGAACAACACTTTGTGGGTAAAAATAGAAATTTTTATTTTATATTAGTATAAATTACCCTCTATATTTTGCATAATATACAATCTCTTCCAAAATTTAGTATAATTATTCATATATTTTTTATAATTTAAAAAATAACATTTATTTTTCATAATATTTGTTTCTTTTTAGTAAATACATCCCATATACCAAACTTTTTGAAGAATTACCATCTATGTTAGCCTAACAATTAAAATTTCGGTCGATAATTTGATGAAATTATGTAATTTTGAATGGAGGCCTAAATTTATCAATTTTGTCTTTACTATAATTTTTTAAAAAATATAAAATTGTAAAAAATGGATGAAATGAGTAAGAAAATTTATAAAAATTTGTCCACTTAGTGCCAAAAAATTTCAGAAAACCTTAAAAAATAAGTAAAATTAGGATTTATAGTTCACAAAAATATTTTTATTAATTCACCATAAAAAATTTGTTAAAACCTAACAGAGACTAACATATTAGGATAATTGTTAGACGACTGCTAAAATTTATAATTTTTTAAATAATAAAAAATATTTATAATTATGATAAATTTTAAAGAGCTCGTTGTAATTAATTTATTTTTAATATATACTAAATAGTTATTAATTAATGCATCAGATTATCATTGCTTCTACTAAAACAAATGCGACTTGTAACCGGCTGTCATCAAGTAAAAATCATAATTGGAAGAAAGTGAAGACCTGTTAAAGGCAGGGGTATTTTCGTCTTTTCAGTCAAGTCCATGGGGGTAGATCTTGGATCGCGGACGACTATATAATGGAGCTGCCCGCTCTTTCAGCTTTCATACAAGCTCGCTTGCATACACGCATATTTCCTTCACAGATCTCTCTCTCTTCGTTGTGGTTTTCAGAGATCAGAACGCGTGATCCAGAGGTAAAATGCTTTGATTTCGCGTTGGAAGCTTCATTGTTTCTTTGGATGCTAAATCTCTTTTTTTTTTGTGAATCATCTAGAGAGCAAGCTATGTGTCGGCAGATGTGCATTTGTGTGTGAATTTATGTGTACGTGGAAATTTTTGCGTTTTGTTGGTGGTGAATGGATTAGACTTGCATTCAATGAATTAATTGTGGTTTAGTCTTTTTCAGTTGTGTCTGATCTGAAACGGAATTGTCGGCAATTTAGGTAATCGCAGTGATTTAGGTCTTAACTGATTTGATCTATCATTTGAAGCGTAATTTGGTGTTAGTGTTTGATTACTTGAGTTTTGTTAGATCTATCTCAGTTTCCTGAAGCATGACATTTGATTCGAATTTTTCCGTCTTTATGATTATGATTTAACTTAAACTGCGGCTAGTGGTTTTGGGAGCTCATTACATGCAAGCCGACAGTGTTAGTGCGTTAGATCTTGTAAAAGATACCTTGAAGATTACTCAGCAGTTTACTATCTTTTCTTGAACTTGTGTTCTGTTGGTCTGATAATAAGCTTTTGATCTTCGGGGGTTGTGGTAGTTCTTGTTCTGAGTGCAACAAGTTAGATCTGAGTTACAAAAAATGCTATAAATTTATGGTGTGCTTGTTCTCATTGATGTTGGGCTGAATAGTATGATTCTAATTGGACGGTGACTTAATTAAATCATGGCAGAAACTGAATAATCTTGTGGATGGTAGACATAAGGATTGAATAGTCACTTTAGCTGCTCTTCTTGCTGCTGGATTTAAATCTTGTCCAATGAAATTTATAACGACTCCCAGAATCTTCATGGTTCATTATGAATATGTTGATGAGTGGCAATGTACGAAATTGTCTATAGATCTGAAAGGATCCTATTTCGTGTTATGAGAATGTTATCAAACTTCACTGAGGTGTTGATGTGGATGAAATTTGCTATCCTGATATCCACATACAACTTAGATTATAGGTGGTTCTTTGTGTTAAAGTTGCCACAGAAGGTAATATGAAAGATCTGTATGTGTAAATTTTTCAGGGTACTCAAACAAGGCAAGAAGTATGGTGAAGATTTGCTGTATTGGAGCAGGATATGTGGGAGGCCCTACCATGGCCGTGATAGCACTCAAGTGTCCTAAGATTGAAGTGGCTGTTGTTGATATCTCTGTTCCTCGTATCAATGCCTGGAACAGCGATCAACTTCCCATCTATGAGCCAGGGCTTGATGATGTGGTGAAGCAGTGCCGTGGCAAGAATCTATTCTTCAGCACAGATGTGGAGAAACATGTCTCTGAGGCTGACATAGTCTTTGTCTCAGTCAATACTCCCACCAAGACTCGGGGTCTTGGAGCTGGGAAAGCTGCAGATTTGACATACTGGGAGAGTGCTGCCCGCATGATCGCTGATGTCTCAAAATCTGATAAGATTGTGGTTGAGAAGTCAACTGTTCCTGTCAAAACAGCTGAGGCCATTGAAAAAATTTTGACTCACAACAGCAAGGGAATTAATTATCAGATTCTTTCTAACCCAGAATTCCTTGCTGAGGGGACTGCAATTCAAGATCTTTTCAACCCAGACAGGGTTCTTATTGGAGGCAGGGAAACTCCAGAAGGCCTTAAGGCCGTTCAAAAGCTGAAGGACGTTTATGCTCACTGGGTTCCTGAAGATCGCATCCTTACCACCAATTTATGGTCTGCAGAGCTCTCAAAGCTTGCTGCTAATGCATTCTTGGCTCAAAGAATCTCATCTGTCAATGCCATGTCTGCTCTCTGTGAGGCCACTGGAGCAGATGTCTCCCAAGTCTCTTACGCTGTGGGTAAGGACTCAAGAATTGGTCCCAAGTTCCTTAATGCCAGTGTTGGTTTTGGTGGATCCTGCTTCCAGAAGGACATTCTGAACTTAGTTTACATTTGCGAGTGCAACGGCCTTCCTGAGGTTGCGGAATACTGGAAACAGGTCATTAAGATTAATGACTATCAGAAGAACCGTTTTGTCAACCGAATTGTCTCATCCATGTTTAACACAGTTGCCAACAAGAAAATTGCTATCCTGGGTTTTGCCTTCAAGAAGGATACTGGTGATACTAGGGAGACTCCTGCTATTGATGTTTGCCAAGGACTCTTGGGTGACAAGGCCCAGTTGAGCATCTACGATCCTCAGGTCACCGACGACCAGATCCAGAGGGACCTTTCAATGAACAAATTCGACTGGGATCATCCTCTTCATCTGCAGCCAATGAGCCCCACGACAGTGAAGAAAGTGCAGACTGTGTGGAACGCCTATGACGCGACAAAGGATGCCCATGCTGTTTGCATTCTCACCGAGTGGGATGAGTTTAAGCAGCTCGATTACCAGAAGATATATGACAACATGCAGAAACCAGCCTTTGTTTTCGATGGTAGGAACGTCGTCAATGTGAATAAGCTAAGGGAAATTGGTTTCATTGTTTACTCAATTGGCAAGCCACTCGATGCCTGGCTCAAGGACATGCCGGCCGTTGCATAAATGCATTGTATTTGATCAGAACGCCTGGTGTGCGAACCAAACAGCATATACCCGTGAGGCAGGCAACTACTGCACTCTATTCTTTTACTACACATATATTTGTCATTTTAAATATTGGGGTTAGTTTGATTTTTCTCATTTGCCCTCTGTAGTAGAGATCATCCGAGTGTTGCTATCTGGGCTTAAACATAGAAGCTTTTATGTTTCCTCTTATATTGTATTGACGACATTACTCTTGTCTATTACCTGTCTTTCTTCAGGGACCTGATTCGGTCTTTTGTTTGTGCTGTAAGGTTTATAAATATTAGAATCTATATTACTCATTTGTTTTTGAGATTTTAGTGTCATTAAACTTTCGATTAAGTGGCCTACTTAGGACCCTTAACCACGTTTTTTTAAGAATCTTACTAGTTAACATGTGTTCTTCCTCGGCCTTCCTCTTTTACTCTTTCCAGTCCGTTTATAATATAAAAGCCAATTCCTTTCCACGTCTCAAAAGCACGTCCCATGAACCTAACTACCTTTTCATATTAATGCTGTCCGTTACCCAAGAATATTCCAAACCTACCCATTGTATAAATAAGATTAATTGCACTTCAACCCTCAAATTTACCACATAATAGTCCACATAAATACATAAATTATCTTATTTAATATGCGGTTGTTTGTTTTATGTGAGTTTATTGTATAATGAAATTATTGATTGGATCAGTGTATTTGTCAATTTATTAATATAACATATGCTCACCGTTTCCATAGAAAAAAAATTACTTGTGTTAATAAAAATGAGTATTGTAAATCAATTAGAAATTGAACTAAATCAAATTTGACATTTACCTTCCTTAACGAAGGAGAGGATTTTGAGCTCAAATTTAGGTCGCCCCCGATCCCACACTCATTGTACTCAAAAAGAAAAAAGCGAAATAAACACTAGGAAAATTCTTTGACAACACCCCATCCAATTCTAACAGAGCAGCTTCATGGGCTGAGAAAGTGTTCTAGTCTGGTTTTGTTAACAAAGGGAAAATAAATGTTGCATTGCTCATACAGATCCACGAATCCCTGGCCCAGGCCCAGGCCCAGTAAATAATAACGGATTTCGACGTTATAGTAGTATTAAGTATGTATTAATATTGAGAGTAAATCAAAATGAATTTTTATGAGGCGTGGCATAATTATTAAAAATTAGAAATATTTTTTTAATATTTTATAGAATAATGTAATTTTTCAATTATGGTTGAAATTGATATTTCTGTTTTTTTTAAATATAATAAAAAACACGATTATCTGTAATTGTAAAATACTCACTTAATTTATAATTTTTTAAAGATAAAAAAAATTAATGAAGACTAATGAATGGCACAAATTATTTAACATCAATTAAAATTTAAAGAATTTTGAGTATTTATAATATTTTAAATAATAAAACAATATTTATAAATTTACAAGGTAAACGTGACGTGTAAAACATTTATAAATTCTAATCAGTTCAATGTCATTGTCCCTTGGGAATAAACGGCAACATCAATAGAAAAGAATCAAAACCCTTAATCTTAAAACCATCAAATTCGAACAACAGCTCAACTCTGCAAAGATTTCCACCGGAAAGACAGTAATGGCTTCTCACCACCACCCGTGCCACCTCCCAGCCGCCGCCAGCCCCGCCTCCTGTTACTGCCACTGTTGCTACGCCACCTACACTCCGTGCCTCCAC
This sequence comes from Sesamum indicum, assembly GCF_026168435.1. Lineage (NCBI taxonomy): Eukaryota > Viridiplantae > Streptophyta > Magnoliopsida > Lamiales > Pedaliaceae > Sesamum > Sesamum indicum. The sequence continues at coordinate 3,411,503 of NC_142664.1, read as the reverse complement.
CATCCTCCACCGCCGCCGGATTCCCACCTCCACCATCCGCCGTATCAGCCCAATCTCTATTCAGGCATATCCCACCTACCAAACTTAAACCAGTACCATGACCATTTTCAAGAACAGTATTTCCAAGAAGGAAGACAGACCCACCCCAGAGTTTCCTCCCTCCTCCACCGGATCGCTGCTCTCGAGTCCTCCCTGCGCCGCCGTTCTTCTCAGACCTCCTCCTCCCAATCCCTCCGTGACGCCGCTGCGCGCACCATTCAAACCCACTTTAGAGCCTTCCTAGTGCGCAGATCAAGAACGCTCCGGCAGCTCAAGGAGCTTGCTTCCATTAAGTCAACTCTCGGCATTCTCAAATCCTCAGTTTCTGAAAGAACCCAGTTCGATTATGACGCCATCTATCGTAAAGCTATGAACTTGCTTCTCAAACTCGACACCATTCAGGTGAAAAAGAGAGTTTTTTTATTTTATATATATATATATATATAACATCCGCATTTTAGTTTTCGTATGAGGTCAATCAAGGTCGGATCTGATGTGTTTCTCTTTTCTTTGTGTTTGTCCTTTGAAGGGTGGTGATCCAATGATTAGGGATGGAAAAAGCTCAATAACCAGAGAATTGAATAGATTTTTGGATTCTATTCAGGGGTTTTGTTTGGAAACGAGGGTGCTTTCAAGTGGAGTAAATATGAGGTACAGAGGGAATGATTTGAAATCTAGGGTTTCCAGTTCTGAAAGAAAACTGGGCAATGTGAAATGTGGGGATTTGAAGAGAGTTAATGTGGAGAAACTGAGAGGTCTAGTTGAAAGAATTGATAAATTAGCTGAGGAGCTTGATGAGGAGCAAGGTGAAGTACTCCAAGTCCCTAACAATGACTCTTTGATAAGAAAACATGCTGTTCCAGGACATAGAAGTGGGGGTTTGGTGAAGGAGCATAGTCGGTTTCAGCCCAAAGTGAAGAAAAATGTGAGCTTTGTAGAAAATGGGAAGGTTTACAGGGTAATGAGGAGGAATCATGAGCCGTTTTTGGAGGAGTACTGCGATGACACAATTGATAGGGACAATTTGGTTGATGCTGAGAAAGAGCTTGAGGATGATCTTTGTCGAGAAATTGAATATATTGGGGTATCTTCAAAGGTGGCTGAGGATGACGATGATGATCTGGAAGTACGCTCGGAAAATGAAGGTTCTTTGCCCAGCAGTGATGATGAGAAAAATCCAAGAAATTGCCCAAAGAGCAAAGGTAACTCTGAAAGGAAGCGGCATGACCAGGATGGCACTGATGACTTCATTTTCCATGCTTCATTGCCTGTGAAGATGGAAATAAGAGGTGACTCAGTCGACAAAAGGAAGAAAATTGCTGAATAACATTTAGTCCATAGCAGTGTCTTTCTTGCATACGCTTGTGATTTTGAAGATAGCTAAGTAACATTTAGTTGATTAAAGTGTCTTGCGTAATGTTGTGACTTGAAGAAACCATGCCAGGTTGTTGTTTCGGAGTGTTGAAATAATTCATTAATTTGCACTTTGTATCAGACAGTGTGGGAAGAATTTGATTTCAAAATATGAAGTTGGGTGATAAACATGTTCTTTTCCTCTGCGCACATAATATTAGCTTCTTGAAGTTTAGAGCTTAATGTCTGTATCTTTTGTACTGGCTGCTCTTTGTATGACATTTGAGTTTATCGTCATCCTCTATACTCAATATTCAGCAAGACTTAGAGCATCGAAAGGGTCCTTCGATACTACACCAGTGGCTGCCGTTTTCACCCAAAGAGTTGCGATAACTATTGCAGGCACAGTAAGCACATGTTAAGATGAGTGTTGTGTTCCATTTCTGATTCCCTTGAGTTTGTGTCTTGCTGGTAGCTGAGGCAGAATGGTTACAGGATTTCACTCTTGAGCTCTCTGTGCAGGTCGAGTCATAATTCTTGTAAGCCTTTTAGATTTAACTTAGGTTTCGTTTGGATGAAACGATTTGAATTCGAGACAATGATTAATAAAAGATTTCAAATATCTCCAGACAAAAGACGGGAAAAATTTGAAATTCATCCATATTTTACAAACTATTAAGTCCTCTTTAATGATATGAAGTAATTATTACTAGAGATTTGAAATTTCTACCTTCAAACCTATCAGCCCAAACACAATATCGATTCAGTTACCAGAAGAGACTTTTTAACATCGTGTGTGGCTTAGACCATATTTGATTAGAATTTAGATGATGCTTTCAGCATCTACAACTTCTCATCATTTCCACTTGCCAAACAATCCCTTATGGCATATTTGAATCGATGAATTTAAATTTAAAAAAAATAATTAGAAAAAAAAATCACATGAATTCATATAATTGCTTTTTGAAATATACAAATATTCGATAAAGTACATTCAAAATTAGAGTTGAAGTAATTGAAATTTTTTAAATTTAAAATTTATCCAAACAAATCTAATGAATTCAAGATTTGAAATTCATGAATTTGAATTTAGTTTTTATTTTTCATTTAGCATTTAATTTAATATCTTAGTCCGTGCATACCACGCTATTATAAAAGTAAACCTTTTGTAGTACAATTTTTTAAATATTTGAATTTATCCTTAAATTCATTTATTTCCTTTCCAGACAAATTTGGTCATAATAGTAATTTCAAATTCTTTTTAATAATCTCACAATTTTATAATTTTTTTCCTCTCTATTTTACATCACAATTTTTTTATATGCTCACAGGGACTGCATATAGTGACGGCTAGTAACTTTAAGATACATGAAATAATGACTGATTAATGGGGTCATTTGTCAAAGTTTGTTATATTTTTGGGGTTTTCTTGTCATGGGTGAATACCTAGGGGCGTAAATGCAAAATCGTCCAATTACAGTCACCACAGTTTCTTTAGTACATGAAAATAGTTCAACTACCTATTTTTATGAAATTCTAATTAACTTCCAATCTAATCAACTAGTGTTATAAAAGATTAAATATTCTCTATCATAATTCATATTTTATATTTTTTTTCTAATTTTAATAAAAAAAATGTGATCCTGAATTAATATTTTCTAAATGTTTATAAACTAATGTGATTCACATATTTATATGTATGTTTTTATTTTGATAATTTACAATAATTATACCAAGTTATAGATAACGTTTACCAAACCAAAGAAAAAAAATTCATCTCGAGATAACATTTGAGATTTTTCTAAAATATCAATTACCTTAAAATTAATTGACTTAATTTATTATTTAAAATTATTATTTTAGTGTAAATTGAAATACGTTATTTGATATCTGGTCTGAATTTAGATTATTTTGTATTTTTGAGTTAAATAAAATTGAAATTTAAAAAAATAAAAAAATAATATGGTATTAGATCTTTTAGTTGTGAAAGCATATAATTTAAAGGGAAAATGCAAGTAATCCCTTTGTGATATTGTAAATGAGCAAATTATCTATTTATAAAAAAATAAATAACAATTTACCTCCATATATTTTTTAAAATGAAGTAATTTACCTCACTGTATAAGGGGGTAAATTATTTCATCTTAAAGAGTACAAGGGATATTGTTGTATTTTTTCCATAAGGGGCTAAAGTGCTATTTATAATATCACTGGGATAAATTGCTATTCACCCTATAATTTAATTTTGAATAATTTAGGAGGACCAAATAGTAATTCTATATAGTTGAGGGGGCAAAATGAAATTTAGAGAAAATTTTATACTTTCCCGACCATTTTAGTCAAATTGAATGCATAATTGGGAATATAGTGTAAGGAGAGAAAGGGAATATTATTACAGATCGGAACCGATCAGCCAATCAAAATTAAAGAGCTCGCAATAACACGAAATACTTTCTCTCTCTACGTTCACTTCTCCGACTTCCGATCCAGAGAGAGAAACTCAATCATCAGCCATTTTAATCAACACGAAGCGGCAAAAATTTCAGAGAGAGGGAGAGGGAGAGAGCGAGACAGAATTAGCTTGCTTTGTTACGATGATTTAACTGATGCGTGAATCTCATTCAATGGTTTTCATTGATTCATTTGCAGAAAGTCATCGTACATGTATATAGATACAGGAATGGGGGAAGCAACCGGAAACCCTAAGGTTAGTGGATTTGTTCGGGATTTTGTGGAATAGGAATTTGAATGCGGTGGAATGCATCGCTCCGGGGGAAAATCAGGATTGTTGAATAGCCTTGGTGGGGGATCTGATGGTGAAGAGTCCGTTGACATTTCGTAGGAAATTTTTAGACCCGTTTTATTCAAGGAGTGTGTGCATTGATAATATTGGGGGCAGGGGTGGCGGTGGTGGTGCGAGCGGTCGTTTGTTGAATTGGAGGAGGGTAGAAGGAGGAAGAGGAGGGTAGTGGCGGAGGAGGAAGATGCAGCTGCACTTCTCACCTAGCATGAGAAGTATAACAATATCTTCGAGCAGCAATGGAGGAAATGGCAATGGGGGAGTCGGAGATTTGATGAAGATCAAGGTTGCAGCTCGCCACATTTCTTATCGCACGCTCTTCCACACCATTCTGATACTTGCGTTTTTGTTACCTTTTGTGTTCATTCTCACCGCCCTCGTCACACTTGAAGGTGTCAACAAGTGTTCCACGTTCGGTACTTTCCCTCATTTTCCTTCACCAGCAGTTTTTATTGATATCTTGTTGACATGATTGGGTTTATAAATGATTTTACCGTCTGATTTAGTTTTACATAAATTGGGATTATTTCCGGCAATTGGTTTAAACTGATAATTTGGTTGCAACTTCTGAAGTTTTGTGGTTATGTGGGATTTGATTTATGATTTGTGCTGTAGACGCTGAGATTCTTATGGGCCTATTTATAATAGGCAATCTGAAGTCGTTTTAAAGAAGCTACTTATTGATGTGAATAGAGTTTCTACATCAACCAACGAGCAGGAAAGGTTGTGCTTTTGGGTCGTATTTGCTGCCTCATTTCTGCAATTTTTCTCAATTCAGGAGTAGCAAGCCTTTTTCATTTTCTTCTTCCAAAATATTTTGAAATAGGTTTTACTTTTAGGATATAGCATTTTGTTTCCGATGGGGCAAGCCGCCAGATCATTGAACACCAAATGAGAATTTCTGCTAATGGCTTAAAGCTGGAATATCTGTACTGATCTACCATACAGTAGTAGACGAGCTGATTCTTTTGCTAACTTGCATGTGCTATCTGGGCTTATAACTTCTGTCTGTGCGGGTATGTTTAAAGCACTACCACAGATGTATGACCCATTTAGAAGCAAACTTCTCTTGATCCTTTACGAACATTATGGTTTGTGTTGCAACTAAATACAAGAGAAAAGGAACAAACTGTGGAACTTCAGTATAATTCTCAATCATGCGTTAGAAACTTATGAATATCCCTTATCTATGCCGCCACATGAGACTGTTACAAGGCTCCATCAAGTTCTTCCTATTAGTGTAGTCTTTCCTCTTTTCATTTGGAATTGCCGTTGGTTCTTAATTATGGGCTTGTAACTTTTCGGTCTTTTGCAATTAATGTTTCTCCACTCTTTGGTTCAACCTGTCCTTTTGTTATTTTGCCAACACAATAAAGATTTTGGTTTCCTCCGAATCACCTTCTTGCCTTTGAGAATTGTCTAATGTTCAAAATCAATTGCCTGCAATGGCTTTCTGGGAGAGCTAGAGGTGCTGGACCATATTAATCTCTCCTTTAGCTCTCATCTTGAGTGCTACTTTGTGCATGCTCTGAAACTGAAATACCTGGGCAAAATTTCTTCTCATACAAGAATTAAATACTTTTGTTTGCTTCTTGTTTCAGTTTGTTTCTCTGTCATTTGCATTGGTTCACTACAAGAATTCTTTATTATTTTTTATGACTTATGATAGTTTACTATCTCTAGAGCATATTGTTACGATCTTGTTTTCAATATTATGCTACATTGCAAGTTTCTACGCGAATGAATGTCTGAGAGAAACTGATAAGAGAATCATTAGCTTTGTGTATGGACCTACTTACTAGTCTTGTTTTGTCGCCCACCAACATTCGTAGCTCTTTCTTTTCTTATGTGCACTGAAAAAGTTGTCATATTTGGAATTTTATGGTTTGAAATATGCTTTACTATCTATTTCAGATTGTTTAGGACGACGGTTGGGGCCAAAGCTTCTTGGTAGAACGGATGATTCTGGGGTAAAATTCTATTGTTATCTTCTTTGACACTTGTATCAATTTGATTATGTTGTACTGCATTACTGACAAAATTAGTTACCAACAATACAGTTCTGGCAACACCCTGAAACTTTATTATTGTTGTTGCTATGACAGAGGCTGGTCAAGGACTTTGTTAAAGTCCTGAATCAAGTGAACTCTGAGAAGGTCCCTGATAACTTAAAGCTCCCAGACTCTTTTAGTCAACTTGTTTCTGAAATGAAGAACAACAAGTACAGTGCAAAGGAGTTTGCAATACTTTTGAAAGGAATGGTATGTGTTCTTTGATCATTGTCCTCTGTCTCTGTTGATAAATTCACGTATATTTTGTTGTATTTCACTACCCTTATGTCCATTATTTAGCTCATTCCACATATGTGGATTGTGGGGGGAAAATGCTTCTTACTTCTGAGCTTTCTCTTTGATCTCCTAGACTCAACCCTGATCCATCTGGTATAGTAACTTTTCCATTTGTTTGATGTTAACTTTCCATGTTGACCTCTTATGATAAACCATATATTTAATTGAATAAATTTATGAAAAAGCGAGGGCTGGATCCGCAGTTTTGAACTAATTGTTAATCAGCCCCTTTCATTCAGGCATACTAGAAGTTAATGTAGGAATACAACATGGGGTGGATCAAACTTTTGTCTTAATAGGCCATTTGTCATTCAGTTGGAAATCCGACATCATGTACATCCTCTACTCAGCAATTCCAGTTGTTTATATGAAACAAAAATTTGTTTTACCATTTAACTCATGTACTTCATAGTTCTGTAGTTAAAGATCAATGCACACTCCACATTAATGGCCTAATCTGTCTTGCTATGGCATAGACGTGTTTTCTCCAGTGACTTGAATTGGCTGTTGGAAAGAGCTGAAGTTGAAGGCTAAAAAACTTTACTTGAAGTTAAAGCAGCTGCACCATTATGGTGATCCAGATAGTTTATGTTCTCAGATGATATGCTATGACGAGACAGAAATGAAATGTGCAGTGGAAAAGTGTGATCCTCTCATAATTGTGATATATAGATGCTTCTAAAAAGCAATAATTTTATGGCTTAAGAAAAAGATGTGTTTCCCCCTTCATCATGTTTTGTTGAAGTCACAAATTTGTCTTCAACATCTTCTGCTATTGCGATAACAGGATTATTGCCTTACAGAGACGGTCATAATCATTGTGTGCCCCAATATTAAGTCTACTTACTTATTAGATTTTCCTAGGCAAGTTTTGTTCCAGAAGTAATTCTCTTAGTTTGAAAATCATCTTTTTGCCCAACAGATGGAGAGATCTGAAAAGGAGATCCGGGAGTCCAAGTTCGCAGAGCTAATGAATAAACACTTTGCAGCAAGTGCAATTCCTAAGTCTATTCATTGTCTCTCATTGAGGTTGACCGATGAATATTCTTCCAATGCTCATGCACGCAGGCAGTTACCTTCCCCGGAGTTGCTTCCTTTGCTTTCGGACAACTCCTACCATCATTTTGTGTTGTCAACAGACAACATTCTTGCTGCTTCAGTTGTTGTGACATCTGCTGTCCAGTCATCTCTAAACCCTGAAAAGATTATTTTCCATGTGATAACCGACAAGAAAACTTATGCAGGCATGCACTCATGGTTTGCCCTAAATCCTATGTATCCTGCTATAGTTGAAGTTAAAGGTATTCATCAATTTGATTGGTTAACAAGAGAGAATGTCCCAGTTCTTGAAGCCGTTGAGAACCACAATGGGATACGGAATTACTACCATGGAAATCACATTGCAGGGGCCAATCTTAGTGATACAACCCCGCGGACGTTTGCTTCAAAATTACAGGCTAGAAGTCCAAAGTATATCTCATTGCTCAACCATCTTCGCATATACCTTCCAGAGGTAATCAGTTGGAATTGAGCGTATATATATCAATGTTGTATCTTTTTTTATTCTTTTCTTTTTATTTATAATTTTGTTCTTGGATTTATTTTGAAATGGCTTATGATAGTTGAACATGTCTACTGTCTACATTATGAAACCATCAACGGTAAAATGCAGATATGCCATTTGACAGACTTCAATCTGTTAGCATTTTCAGCCTGTATAGAAACAAATAATTCACTGGAAAGCCACAGCTAGCAGGGGGTAAAATTGTATTCCAATTATATGAGTAAATTGACACAAATAATTTAGTTCCCCGAATAATGAGCTCCTTCAGATGAACCTGGGACTTTGATATTTTAGTCGGTTCTGAAGTTTTAATGAAAAATTTGCCCTTCAACTTATTTATTTATTTGAACTGCAAGTTCTTATTTAAGAGTTTTTTTCCTGTTAATCAGAAGAGGTTGATTGATCCATGATTTATGGAGAAAACCTTGTTGGTTAAGTAGATTATGCTTTTCATATTTGTGTAAATAACTAGGATTTTCCTGGCACATGCTGCGTGTGGTTTCATATTCCAAACTAGTGTATTTTGTCAGGTTATAGCTGGGATTGAGAATTGGTTCCATATTTATCTTGCTGACTTGGTCTAGTGTCTAGTACTTGTCATTCTTATTCAAATCTGAGAATATTTGTTATGTTATGCAGCTCTTTCCAAACCTTGATAAGGTGGTTTTCTTAGATGATGATGTTGTAATTCAACGTGATCTGACTCCTCTTTGGGAAATTGACCTCAATGGAAAAGTTAATGGAGCTGTTGAAACTTGTAAAGGCGAAGATGAGTGGGTTATGTCTAAGCGGTTCAAGAATTATTTCAACTTCTCCCATCCACTTATATCAAAGAATCTGAATCCAGATGAATGTGCATGGGCGTATGGGATGAATATCTTTGACCTGCGTGCATGGCGAAAGACAAATATCAGAGATACTTATCACTCCTGGCTAAAGGAGGTACATTAAGTTTCCCCATCTAATATATTTAGTCAGTTATCTGTCTTACTCTTTGTATGGTTTTTACTTACATATAACTATTGTTTAGTTCAAAAAAGGGTTTTATAATAAAGATTCACCATCTTTATCTGCAAGCATGTGGATCCCTTGTGCAGATTTTTACCTGTGTATTCGTTATGGTCACTATTGTGCAACAACTTCTTGTACATCAAATTATCAATAAGTGCTAAAGGAGGGTACGTACTTGTTTGTGTTTTGGTTTCTGTACAATAGTAAAGCAGATCCCTTGTGCAGCTTTTCACCAGTGTATTCATTATAGTCGCTATTGTGCAACAACTTCTTGTATATCAAATTATCAATATATGATAAAGGAGGGTACGTACTTGTTTGTGTTTTGGTTTCTGTACAATAGTATTGCAGACCCTTGTGCAGCTTTTTCCTGCGTATTCATTATAGTCACTATTGTGCAACAACTTCTTGTATATCACATTATCAATATGTGCTAAAGGAGGGTCACGTCCTTGTTTGTGTTTTGGTTTCTGTACTGGCACTGGACAAGATATATATGGCTTTCTTAAGTTTTAGACTCCCGGTTCCTGTTGAACCCTACAATCAATAATGAGGTTCAAGTTGCGTGTTTGTCCATATGTGTGCCATTTCACCTTACTAAGCTGCTTTAACAAGTCCTTCGTTGTTGATGAGTCCAATTGAAATATGTCTGCTTGTCCCCTTTACCTTTTATGCTTGTATTTTCTTACTGAAGTTTTTTGTTATCGCAGAATCTAAAATCAAACCTGACATTATGGAAACTTGGAACTCTTCCTCCTGCTTTGATTGCATTCAAGGGTCACGTTCACCCAATCGATCCGTCTTGGCACATGCTTGGGTTGGGCTATCAGAATAAGACCAAAGTTGAAAATGTGAAAAATGCGGCGGTGATTCACTTCAACGGCCAGTCAAAACCATGGTTGGAGATTGGCTTTGAGCATCTCCGCCCATTTTGGACCAAGTACGTTAACTACTCTAATGATTTTATTAGGAATTGCCACGTCTTGGAGTAGTTATCAACCAATGCCAATGTGCACCATTGAAATTATGGGACAAAGGATGTAATACTATGGTCTATGCTTTAAGTCTCTTAGGCAGGTATCGATATCTCAATATTTGGTTCCCGCAAACTCAAAAACCTGTTCAAACGGTGACATATGAAATCCGGATTTTGCTGCCTTGTCGCCATTTCCTGAAGAAGACGTCACTTATTGCTAGGCTGGGCATGAGAATCATTCTTTCAGTCTGTAAAGTAGCAGTTGTTCATCTTTGACGTTATTTTTTGACCTTCATCATGGGGTCTCTCACCTGTTTCTTAGAGCTCAGAAGGGAATAATGGTATTTTGCACGAGAGGACGAACAGAGACGTAGGATTCAGGTCCTCTGTAAGGTTCCCACTCTGGCCCCATTGGCCATATAGATTATTCTTTTCCCTCTATTTGTTTTCATTTCCTGTTCAGATTTTTGTTGCAATTCCCCATTTTTCTTCTTCTTCTTTTTTTTTCAATGGTTGTTCTGCTGATATTATATGTTACTGGCTATTCTCTCTCAGGTAGGTTGTGGAGGTTAATACAGAAACCTGATTTGAGTTAGGGAACAAGATAGTTTTTACATGTCAGTTATATCTCTTGTGTATGATTCTGTGTTGCTACACATTCTTAGATGTGCAGATTATTCTTTTTTTGAAATTTTGAAATTCAATATCAATCTTGTATACATATTTGTTGCTTAAATTGCTCTCTGATTTCTTCACTTCTCTCAACGAGTTAACATGGTCTATTTATGGTTGTTTTCTTGTTGTAGTGCTTGTGTCGTTGCCCCCCTCCCTCCTTTTTTTCTTTTCTTTTTTTTTCCCAAGAATACGATTTATTACATTATTCCGCCTGTGTCAATATAAAAAATTAATCTATTACATTTATAATTTCAAATTAATTATTTCATTGAAACGAAACAAAGAAAATAACAAACTAACATAAAATTACATTTGTGGATTTCAAATGCATTACATTTTAATTATAAAACGTGGCTTGGCTGTGCAAAACAGCCAAAGATTGTCTTGCCTCAAATGGTTGCGACTGGGAAGTTGTGTTGAAGATGAGGTTTTATTTCAACCTACAATTGTAGTAATACCCGGACTTGGATCAATAATAGTTGGACGGGTTGAATCTTGGGTTTTGATTAAATGTCGTGTTTTCCAGCCAAATGGCGACTAGAAGACTGCACGATTGGGAAGGCTTGTTTGAACAGTTGGAAAAAAGGGCGCGATTGATTTTGGAGGCGGATTCAAAACTAGAAGCAAAAGCAACATCGTTTTGAGGAAATTAGGACGGAAGCAGATTATTGGAAAATTTAGCTCTGATGCCCATTTCTCAGCTGGGCATACAACAAAACACGTGGATAACGAGGATTTGTGTCTAGCTGGGGGACTGTGGAGTTGCCCTTTTGAACCTTTTTGCAGAACAAAAGAGCCAACCAAACTGCAAGTTGAAAACGAAGGACGAGCATATTGTTTTTTGAATTTATTGTCATTTTCAGCTTTTGTCGTTTGTTAATTTTTGTGGCAATTTCGTGTAAAAAAGCCAAGGATGTGTAATTGGGTTCATTATCAAGAAATTTAAAGTTTATTTTCTTCCTCAATCTTTGTCTCTCTTCTTCTCACACCCCAGTTCTTGTTTTTCTACAGTTTTCTCCCAAAATCATTACATAAAATTCGACCTATTGCCGTTCCTAATAATATGACTTTAAGTTTATTCATAATCAATCAATCGCAAATCAATTATTATAATACAATGTTAGTTTTTATATGAATTCCCCCAACTATTTTTTCTCGATTGTTTTAAATTTTTAACTATTAAAATTCATTATAATCATTCACTCTATCAAATATGAATCAATTTGCAAAAGTGATGAAGATTTTTAAACCAATATCTCCAGCCTTTTTTTAAAAAAAAAAAAAGAAAAAGAAAAACCCTATATCTTGCCTAAATTACTTTACCAATTTTAAAGATGAAAATAAACAACAAAAAAGTAAAATAAAAAAGGGGAGAGAGTTCCAGTAACTATTTCAACCAATCTAACTACTGCCGGTTAAAAATCATCTTCTTTTTCTTTTTTAAATTAAATAAAATTGTGCATAGAGTTAGAGTTAGGGCAAAATCAAATTAATTCCCATGACCATCCAAGACTTTGAAACCTCCAAAAAGCATTCTTTATTCTGATGATGATATCCGACTTTCCTTAATTAATTCATTAGCATTTAATTTATGTGTTGAATCAAAGTTTCATTTGTAGTGCTGCATTGCACGCCTTAGCCGCTCCTCCTTGTTCTTCTTCCTCCTTTTCATTTGTCTTTGGGTTCTTGAAAATTCTTGTAAAGGAGAAGAAGGAAGAGGATCCCAGTTCAAGTAAGTCTAATCTTACATGATTTTTCATCTTTGGATTTTACTGAAATATGAAAACCAACGAGGAATTTTAATGGGCTTTCTTGATTGTTTTGATGGGTTTTGGCTCTGATTTATTTGTTAGTGGAAATAAATGTTTGAATGAGTTCTGTTAAATTGTCTAAAAACAAATAAGAAACCATCTTGGAGTTTTCTCCCTTTTTGGGTTGGGGGTGAGGTTAGATACTAAGACTTTACAGTCACTCTTTTTCCTTAATATCATTGTCTTTTTGTATCAAAGTGGTTTTTTTTTTTTTTTTATCAACTTATCAATGTATTCTTGATAAATAATTTATCATTATGTTGGCATATTGTGGTTGAGTTCAATGTAAAATCATATATCAGGTACACAAAATAAAATGAATCGTAGATGGCTACTTTGAATAACCACACAGAACAGCTTTTCATGATTGCTTGGATTCTTGATTTTGCATGAAGCTAGTGAGGGATTGAGGATTGTTTTCTTCGAGGAGGTCTCTGTTGAACGATAGTTCTGGACAAATTTGAAGATGTCTGAAGCGCAAGATCGAGTAGAGATCAAGTTTAGGCTGACTGATGGATCAGTTATTGGCCCGAAAAGCTTTCCCGTGGCCACGAGTATAGCAAGCTTGAAGGAGTATATCATAGCTCAGTGGCCTAAATCTGATTCCCTCCTTGTGTAGTTGTTGATGCAACATAATTTGTAGCCATGATTCATGTATGATGAACATGAGCAAACACTTTGAATGTCAATTCCTAGATTAGCTGATTAGGTTCCTCAGAATCTGATGTTTCTTGCATTCTACTGTGTTATCTCTGGCGTGCAGTGGAGTAAATACAAGATAGTGGTGCTATTCTGATTACTTTTAGTTATTATGCTACAGATCCTAATATACGTCTTTTAAACAGAGAAAGGAAACGTCCCACGAACTATAAAAGACATCAAGTTAATTAGTGCAGGAAGAATACTGGAGAACAACAGAACAGTAGGGGAATGTAGGAACTCGTTACGTGATATTCCGGGAGGAGTCACGACCATGCATGTTGTTGTTCAACAGCCACCAATGGAAAAAGGTCTGATTTATTACCAAACTTGACTGTGTATCTGTGATGATTATGAGTCCTGTGACCACCCTTGTATCTAATTGGTTTCATCCTGTCACATATGTTGCCCCTTGTTCACCAGCGATGATCTTTTTACATGAACAGAGAAAAAACAGGCAGGTGGTCCTGAGCAGGATAGGTGTCGATGCGTGATAATATGACAAGGGGTTGCTTGATTCAATTTATTTGAACATGTTGATTGGAAACGAACTTGGTTATTGTTTCCTGATCAAGTGCTGGGATTGGCAAATGCAGCGGGTGAGCGGTAGATTCTTGTTTATGCAAAGAAAGTGTGGAAATGCACATTACAAATTCCAGGTTCACACGTTGTCCATTTGACAACTTATATTGCTGAATCCATGGGTGTGTTTTTCAATTAAAGATTTCTACCCTGTATCAAGAAAATGCTGTGAAGTGAAGCATTGAGTTGCTGCTTTTTCCTTTGTTGAAGAAAGACTGATGAAGTGGTAAGCAGTGATATATTCCACATGGAATGTTTCTCAGTTGGAACAAACAAGAGATTGTTGCTTTCGGGTGGAGACATGGAATCAACCTTAAAGCACTGCTTCCATCAGCAAATTTACCTCCTTTACACCCTCTATTCTATCTATCTTCTTCACTCAAACATCAACCTCCTAAGCACGGAGGGCATATTTTTCTATGATTCCACCTCAATCATTAATACAACTTTAATTCCGTAGTCTGTATAAATACAACACCAGTGCTCTCTCTATGCACTCATTCAAAACCTATTAACATATAAAAATTATAAGCAAAGGTATTTAGTCGATTCGAATACCCCAACTGTAGTTATCATATTAACCTCATAAGATTTAACTTCTTCAAAACCCTATTTCTAATAAGCAACCTTAAAATTATAATTTTTTTATAGAAACAACACAATAAACTCATTATACAATAAATTTATATTAAATGTCTCTGATAAAATTTAAAGCCCGTAATTTTTAATTTATTTAATTTCAATAAAATTCAAAGCACGTAATCTTTAATTTATTTACGAAATCTCAATTTTAACTTAAATTTAAAGTCTCGTAACTTTTAATTTATTTACGAAATCTCAATTTTAATGATTTATAGTGAGATAAAATTTAGGGATAAGTTTTGATAAAGCCCTGAGTAGTGTTAGATATGGTTGCAGTTAGATGGAAGCGGACAATACTCTACTACGTTCACTTAAACCGGTTCACAAGACCAAAATCTAGGAGAACCGAGACATTCACACGCCGCCACGTGTATGAACATGGTACAGCAGTACCAATTTCACCGTCCACTCCTGTGTAACCCAACCAAAATTCCTACATCCCGAACAATCTAATTTAGCTTCATATACGGTGTTAGTTTCCCTGGAACCTCCCAGAATACGCTATTGTCCTCCTTTTATTCTAGTGTAGTGTAGTATCTCGCCAATCCCATTGCGGCTATCCCCAAAATCTCCATCTCAGTCTGCGTCCGAGGATCCCGAAAACCTGCTGTAGTGTAGTGAGTTCTGTTTGTTGATGGCCTTGGCGTCGTCGTTCGCCGCGGTTCAGGTTAATGTGCCGCCGGCGGATTGCGCGGTTGGGACCGCGTTGTTCTCTCGCCCGCCGGTGTGTGTCCACTTCTCCAACAAAACAGGAGGTTTAAAACCCCTTAGTTTGGTGAAATTGAGGCGTAGGGATGTGGGTTTTGCAAGGAGATCGGATAAATTTACTAGGAGTTCGCGCTCATTCCGTATACGTTGCGAAGCCTCTGCCGGTGGAAGAGTGAGTTGATTGTTGATTTTCTTTTTAATTTTTTCTTTTGTCGTTTATGATTTGTTTGTTAAGCAGATTTCCGTAATTGGGTGCTTTGAATTCAAGTTACTGCAGATTACGCAGACGGAATTTACTGAAATGGCATGGCAAGCGATCGTTGCTTCGCCGGAAGTGGCGAAGGACAAGCAGCATCAGATAGTGGAGACTGAGCATTTGATGAAGGCTCTTTTGGAGCAGAAGAATGGGCTTGCTCGACGAATATTTTCCAAGGCAGGCGTGGATAATACTCGACTTCTTGAAGCTACGGATAAGTACATTCAACGCCAGCCGAAGGTAGTTCATTTAGTTTATTGTATTGTTGATTTTGCTCCTACTGTTATTACTTTTTATCTAGCTTATGCTTAAATTGGGTCGACGGAATGGAGGTGTTCATTATTTGATCCGTTTTATACAATTACTTCGTTTGACATGCTTCCACCATTTCTTTATTTTTCTATCACCGTTGGGTAAAAATGTTTGCCTTATTGAACATAACATGTGTGCTCAGCAATGCAGTTCGAAAAGTGTCTGTGATTGTTGCCTGCCTTTCCTGCTAAAAAAATTCATTGTCAGTTGACACTCATGTTCAGGACTATTCTAAGATTTGCATATGGAAATAGTGGTTTGTTATACGGGCTAGCAGCTGTCAGTTGAAATGGTGTTACTATTAAAGAGTGGAAAAATTGCAAAGAATGTGTGGTATACCTACTATAAACATTTCGGGTTAATATCTATGTTTCTACCGATTATGATATTAAGTGACTTGATAATATATGATCTTTGTAAAACAACCAGGTTATGGGTGACTCAGCTGGATCAATGTTAGGACGAGATCTGGAAGGGCTAATACAACGAGCCAGGGAGTACAAGAAAGAGTTTGGTGATTCATATATCTCAGTGGAGCATTTAGTTCTTGGTTTTATGCAAGATAACCGATTTGGGAAGCAATTATTTAAGGATTTTCAACTTTCCCCCAAAATGCTGAAAGATGCCGTTCAGGCAATAAGGGGACACCAAACAGTTATTGACCAAGGTAATGATTTCCTTTCTTTGAGCTTATATACTTTGTTTGTACTTTCCCTTGCTTATTTTTCCTTCTTGCATCCCTTTGAGAAGGGAACTGTGATTGTAACATGTTTTTTCTCCTTGCTGCTATTGATAATACAGTCTTTACTACAATAGTAAATTTGTCACGCTGGCACAAAGGCAGATTGTTGAGGTGCAGCAAACTAACATATAGCTTGTGCAACCATTATATCCACATGGGAAGAAGATAGTTGCCACTTTATAATAGTCATTAGTGCTTTCATCTAACTTTCTTTGGCCACGTTCATCTATTTTGAGGTTTTGATCAGTAATTTCTTATGGTTGGGGATGATATTCAGCTTTCTTGCCTGTGTCCAAAAGGTTGGGAAACTTGTAATTTGCAACCGTAGCTTATTATTCTGTTAGAATTCAAAATTTTCTTATTTAAGTTTTTTGATGATTTTTGAAAGTGGAAAATAATCATGTTACATCCAAGCTTGTTTCTTTTGAAACTGATTTTATTTCTTTAATAAAATTTATAACTCCTGCAGTTGCATCCAAACAGAGCTCATTTATTGTGCTGCACTATGAAGTACTCTTTTTTCCCAGATTGTGGTGTTATTTTGGAGATATGTGTTTTTTTCTATTGAGTATGGCATTGAGCAAATTTATCTCTATGGTTCTCCACAGATCCTGAAGGAAAATATGAAGCACTAGAAAAGTATGGAAAGGATTTAACAGCCATGGCAAGAGCAGGAAAGCTAGACCCTGTTATAGGAAGAGACGATGAGATACGCAGATGCATACAGATTCTTTCAAGGAGAACCAAGAATAACCCTGTTCTAATTGGTGAGCCAGGTGTTGGGAAAACTGCAATTTCTGAAGGGTAAGCTGCATGGTCTTTTCTATGTAGTGTCACTTAGAGTGGGACGGTTCACCAATTTGCAGTATTTGGTTTGTATGTCATAAATTCTTTCAGTCCTTGCTAATTGATAAAACATAGCATTGACATAACACTTTAAATGAGGCACGGGCGCCTATCAGCATAGAGTAACAAAATTCGCGGATAACAGTCTTTTTCGAGAACTAAATGAATTTCAAACATATCAGAGAAATGCAGTTCATAAGTTTTCACCTGATTTTGTTTTTATTCAAATCCTACCTCCAGCACTCTTCCATTTTTTATTGAATTATTTCAATTCTTAGCTCTAATACTATGCTCAATGACAGGCTTGCCCAGAGAATTGTGCAAGGAGATGTTCCTCAGGCTTTGATGAATCGCAGGGTGAGTAATGTGTATGCCTAACTATTCAATGTCGAACTACTCATATTGATCAGGCATCTCGCTCGCTGTGTGTGTTGTAGCTGTGCCTTCCTCATCTTCTTCTTGTACAACTTCTAAAGTTGATCCCCTTTCTTAATGCAGTTGATATCTCTTGACATGGGGGCTCTTATTGCTGGTGCAAAATACCGTGGAGAATTTGAAGATAGACTGAAGGCTGTGCTTAAGGAAGTCACTGATTCGGATGGCCAGATAATCCTTTTTATTGATGAAATTCATACAGTAGTTGGTGCAGGTAAAGATTTTGTTAGTTAACCGATTTGCATTCAACTTTTTGTTGTACGGCTCTTCCGTTACTGTCTTGCTCCATTTTCTAGCACGTTCCTACTTCTAAGGTTTGTTTGTTAACCTCCTAGTCACAGTTGTAGGTGCCTGATTCAGTTCATCGTTCTACTTTTAAATTGTCTTGCCTGATTCAGTACTCTCTGAGACTTTAAAAGCCCGTTTGGTTGTGTTTTCATTTTCATTTTCAGTTTCCAACAATTGAAAATGTGTAGAAATGCTTTAGGTTTTTGTGCGAAAATTGAGAATATGTTTGGATTAGTTGTTTCCAACTATAGGTATATAGGTGTGAGAATGTTAAATATAGGTATATGTATTTTTGATGTGATAGAATGACAACTATGACAAGCCCATGTGACCTATATAAATTTGAAATTGAGAATTAAAATAGGAATGCATTCTCACTAAAAATGACTTGACCAAACAAATTCCCACCTACCCAAGAGTGAAAAGTAGAAAAAATCTCATTGAAAACACAACCAAACAAGCTCTAAAAATTTCATGTACACCAGGTGCGACGAATGGTGCAATGGATGCTGGAAACCTCTTAAAGCCCATGCTTGGTCGTGGTGAGCTCCGGTGCATTGGTGCAACTACCTTAGATGAGTACCGTAAATACATTGAGAAAGATCCAGCACTAGAGCGCAGGTTCCAGCAAGTTTACGTCGACCAACCTACAGTAGAAGACACGGTCTCTATTCTTCGCGGACTGCGTGAAAGATATGAGCTGCACCATGGAGTCCGCATTTCAGACAGTGCCCTTGTTGAAGCTGCAATTCTATCAGATCGTTACATCAGTGGGCGTTTCCTTCCTGACAAAGGTACAAAGCTTGAACCAGGTGTCCATTGTTAATTTCCTCAAGAAAAAACACTTATGGTGCATGTCTATTCTCTACCCATTTTGAGCTTGTGTAGTTCAAAACAAGCTCCAATCATTTCACATTCTGACCTTTTTTTTTCTTTTTTCTATCGCTGCAAATGTTTTCATAGTGAGAAGGTTCAGTTGTTTAGTTGTATAGTTCTCATATCAATTAGTTGCATGTCTTCAATCTTCTTCTGCTGGCTACACAACAAGTCTGTTAGGTCCACGTGGCCTAATATAGTTTGGTACAGATGGTAGTCATCGAAACAGTAACATTAACTTTTGATGCTTGCTGAATGCACAGATGGTGCATTACTATATAACCTAAGTAGTGCATTTAATGAAAAGATATTTATAAATGTGTTTATGTGGTGAATCTCACTATTTTATTTTTTTCTCATAGAGTTGCAGAAGTTACTGACTCCTGAATTTATTTATTCCAATTGCAGCTATTGATTTGGTTGATGAAGCAGCTGCCAAACTGAAAATGGAGATAACTTCAAAGCCAACAGCTCTTGACGAAATTAACCGTGCAGTTCTGAAACTTGAGATGGAAAGGCTCTCTCTGACAAATGACACTGACAAAGCATCAAAAGATAGGTTGAATCGCCTTGAGGCTGAACTTTCTCTCTTGAAGCAGAGACAAGCTGAGCTGACTGAGCAGTGGGAACATGAAAAAACTGTCATGACACGCATACAATCTATTAAGGAAGAGGTATGTGCATATTATCTTGTATCCTTTACGTAAGAGGTTCTTTTTAGTATTTACTTCAAATATCAATTAATGCCTGTCATTATAAGTAGATTCAAGCAATTGGTGGAATTTATTTTAGCAGTTATAACACAAGTTTTGACAGATTGACAGAGTAAATGTGGAGATCCAGCAGGCTGAGCGAGAATATGATCTCAATCGTGCGGCTGAGTTGAAGTATGGGAGCCTGAATTCTTTACAGCGTCAGCTCGAAACTGCAGAAAAGGAACTAGATGAGTATATGAGGTCCGGAAAGTCCATGCTTAGAGAGGAAGTTACCGGGAATGACATTGCCGAGATAGTTAGCAAATGGACTGGAATTCCTGTTTCCAAACTACAACAATCAGAGAGAGAGAAGCTGTTGCATTTGGAGCAAGAACTACATAAGCGTGTTGTTGGCCAAGATCCTGCAGTAACAGCAGTGGCGGAGGCTATACAAAGATCAAGGGCTGGCCTTTCTGATCCTCACCGTCCAATTGCCAGTTTTATGTTCATGGGTCCTACAGGAGTTGGAAAGACGGAGCTAGCTAAGGCACTCGCTTCTTATTTATTTAACACTGAAGAAGCTCTTGTTAGAATTGATATGAGTGAGTACATGGAGAAGCATGCAGTTTCACGATTGATAGGAGCACCTCCTGGCTATGTTGGATATGAAGAGGGAGGACAATTAACGGAGACTGTCCGTAGGAGGCCCTATGCAGTTATTTTATTTGATGAGATAGAGAAGGCTCATTCAGACGTATTCAATGTTTTCCTTCAAATCCTGGATGATGGCAGAGTAACTGACTCACAGGGGCGCACCGTGAGCTTCACCAATACTGTAATTATTATGACGTCAAATGTTGGTTCGCAATACATACTAAACACAGAGGATGATGAGGCATCTAAGGAGATGGCTTATGAAACTATAAAGCGAAAGGTAATGGAGGCTGCAAGATCAATTTTCCGACCTGAGTTCATGAATCGTGTTGATGAGTACATAGTATTCCAACCCCTTGATCGTGATCAGATCAGCAGTATCGTTAGGTTACAGGTTAGTCTTTCCTCTTCAGTCATGAAGTTGTCAATTATCAACTTTACAATCTGCTGCACAATGTCCACTAGCAAATTACAATAATCTCTTAGTTGACGGCTATAATAACAATGTTGAACCATGAACCTTGGACTCTCTGCCTTCTTTAAGTTTTAAAATGAGATTCAGAGTGATTCAACTTGTAGGAATTGTTTCAAGTTATCACAAGTTAAATACTCTGGATTTTTCTAGTCCCTTTTAACTTTAACATGCCTATACCTCCTTGTGGTTCATTTCCTTTTGAATCCAATTGTTAACTTCTTGAAGAAGTTTGTCTAGTGGAATTGTGTTAGCCCCACTAATCTTTTCAACGTGGTTCAACAGTTGGAACGGGTGCAAAAGAGGATAGCAGACCGAAAGATGAAGATTCAGGTAAGCGATGCTGCAGTTCAACTCCTAGGTAGTCTCGGCTATGATCCAAACTATGGAGCGAGGCCAGTGAAGCGGGTGATCCAACAATATGTCGAAAACGAGCTTGCCAAGGGAATTTTGAGAGGTGACTTCAAGGATGAGGACAGTGTTCTAATAGACACTGAAGTCACAGCTTTTGCCAATGGTCAGCTACCCCAGCAGAAACTTGTCTTCAGAAAGATGGGGTCAGGCTCGGATATATCGTCTGAAACCCGAGAACCATTTCCACAGACAACTTGAGAACACCTGCGCTTCTAGTGTAAAGATTATGCGATATTTCTTGTCTGCTCTATTCCAACTGGTTTAGGCAAGATAGGGAATATATAACACCCTATTTGAGTATATACTTGTTCATAAATTGGCTGTACACAGCCTTTCAATTAGAAGTTTAAAATAATAAATTTTGATTCGTTCATTTCATTGAGTATCCTTTGGTATCATTGCGTGTTTCTGGAATACTTCATTGTCAATACATTGCTTCTGAAGAAATCTTGATGCATTTCTAGGAAGAGAGGAGAAAAATTTTGGACATGGCCTTCCAGGTAATTTTGTCAAAGGAAACATCTTGGTAGACGAGAATCAATCTTAGTAGAAGTCAACATGAAACAATATCCATCGGACACAGGGAAGAGAGGACTTCCCAAGTCTGAAGTCAAATGATGTCAACTAATAGAGAACAAATCAATATGTCTTGTATTACATATCCTTCTTGCAGGTTAGTTCATTACTGGAATTCATTCATCATACAAAATAGGTACAGGGTTTACAGCACGACATTGTCAAAAACAATGGTGAAGACAATAACACTTTGCCATCCTGCTAATAGGAAGAAAAGTTTCCACAGCAGCACCTTGGAGTAAATAGAATCTCATCTGCCGGAGTGAGTCCTACTAAACTGCCTGTCATCTTGAGTCACTCTCTTTTGTTCTCCATGCAGCATCCACCACAATTCCACAACCCAATTGCGCATCAAATTCTTTGATAAAATGCAGTGGCTGATGAACAAGAGTAGTTATGATCAGGTGACATGCGAAAAAAAAAAAAAAGCCAACACACACACACAACAGTATCGTCCAGGTACTGTTACGTCCATCGAGAAGTATTCTCTTAGTGACTGTAATCGAACATCTTGTATTGATACTTTCGGACGCAAAATGCAAATGCTATCTTCTAAGAATGAGAACACAAAAAATAGAAAACAATTCCGAGGCTAATTAGATGATTACTGGTTTTTACCAAATTGTCAATCTTCGGATGCTTCATCTGTATCAGACAAGGGCAAGAGGGTACAAATCCCAAGTACATGGCCGTTAAGGCACACGTAATACTCAATGCAATCTTCATAAGCACCCAGCCGGCAGCTGGCACTTGATGGTATCATCTTTGCTGCCAGCATGTTCCACAGCTTTGCCTTGCAATACGGGCACACCTCTGTTGGATGCAGCGGAGCGCTTCTCTTTATAAGCATTTTCCTGACCTTTGATGTCGCAAAGGATTTAAATATTCCACGAAAAAATCCAATATCGCCTTCATCCCCTTGGTCTAGATGCTCACAAGGATCAGACACATATAAGACATCTGTTCTGCATTGTGGTAATAGAAAGCTCTTCCCTGATGTCCTTGAGAACCGTGTTCGGTAGACAAAGTGACCTGGGATGTGAGTACTGTTGAACAACCCATCCTTTTTACATCCAGAGCAATATATGAGTAGCTTACCAAGGGCCCTCCAGTTCCCATCTACACTATGACTTCCACTAGACTGCAAATCAAGCATCATCTTAGGAGCTCGTGTCTTGCAGAATTCTTTCCAAAGAACTCGTTTGGCAAGATCATCAAACCATTTGCAAGAACAAGAAAGTGCCGCG
Source organism: Sesamum indicum (assembly GCF_026168435.1). Classification (NCBI taxonomy): domain Eukaryota; kingdom Viridiplantae; phylum Streptophyta; class Magnoliopsida; order Lamiales; family Pedaliaceae; genus Sesamum; species Sesamum indicum. Next base: position 3,388,482 of record NC_142664.1, on the reverse strand, counting down.
ATCAATTTAGGGTTCCAATTCAAATGGTTGAAAACTAAGAAAATGATTTCTTCAGTGAGGTGCCCTTTTGTACAAACACAACTTGCCGAGTGAATACACCGGTATTGCTTTGTGAGAATCATTCTTTTACCTGGCAACAGAAACAGATTTATGTTAAGCATCTGTATCTCATGCTTGTAGATTTCAGCAGTACCCATACTGTCAACCAGGCAAGTATTAGTTGCATGCTGAACATCCATTGTAGGAGTACATGAAGGAGATAAAAGACTTTCTTTGATAAGAAAGGCTGTACAACAGCTTATATAAAATTTTGTAGTTCATTTATTCTTGTAAGCTAAGGGAACAGATAATAATTAGACCAAGAGGATAGAATAAAAAGGCACCTCGGCAACACATATGGATAACAAGAACGAAAGTTCACAATCCACCTAGCAACTCATGAGGAAGATGCAAATATGGTGATACTTACAACTTAACCACATTGCAGCAATGATTTAATTAACTAATTTATAGAACTTAGTAGCTGCAAACCTACTCACTCCCAGAAGATCTCATAAAGAAGAAGCAAAACCAGCACATAAGCACATGCACACTAAGAGACACCCACAAGACACAAAGAAAACAAGAGATATCTTCTAAAATCAGCAACAAGAGGTTATATCTGGTATTAGGAATTTCTGATCTCCTTAAAGAGTTTCAATGCATTAGCAGAAGGACAAAACTAGGATTGTAGATTGTGCCATTGTGGATGGACCACAGGTGAAGAAATCTATAATCCATTGCATGATATAAACCAAAAAAGAAAAACTAGCAGGTAAAGGGGTGGAGGAATACACATTTCCATATTACCACACATCAAATCTGCACTAATTTCAGTAGGGAGCAGATCTATTTGGTTCACTCCAACATCAGCAGCAAGAGAACCTTCAACACAACATTTAGATAACCCCTTTTTACTTTCGCCCATCAACATGGAAATCACAAATTAATTAGAGAATATTAAGGAAAAGTCGAGAAATCTAGCAAGAAACGGAAATAATCAACCAAGAAGAACCTATCCTCAAGTAAGATACTAATCATCGAAAGAAACAACAAATTTATCAAATTTAACTTACATGCAATAGTCGACACAATCTACATTCATAGCAACAGACTCGCTAATCCACAAGCACAAAGCCTAAAATATCTTTGAAACAAAACCCACTCACACACAAGTTATCATCCAAAACAATTCCAACAATTCCATGATTTTTCTTTTTTTTTTTTTTCCTAAAATTCAACTAAACACAAATAGAAAGAAAAGAGCCTCACTTCAAAGAAAAGCAAGAAATAAACACACTAGATCATGACAAACTTGAAATCAAGACCCGGAAATTCTAAGCTGAGCCCAACTCCAGTTCCCTTGTAGCATATGCTCCCGAGTTCAGCTGCATGAACAAGAAAAACAAAGATTTTAGGGATCCGCAGAGGCAAATCTTGAAGAGCACAAAATTGAGAAAAAAACACCTGACAACATGCAAGAAAATGCTGCAAATTTACCTCTTTCCAAAATCAGTTTCGTCCCAGAAAAGAAAGAATCAATCTTGAGCTTGGAGATCTCCAGCACAGAGATTACGCAAAGCAAATATATTTCTGGAGTAAAGAACTGGGCTTAGGAGTTGCATATCTAGAACAAGAAAAAGCCTCTAAATATATATTTCAGTTGAATGATAACACCACTCAGCTGTCATCTAAACTGGAAAACAGACAAACCACTTATTTTTTGTGGACGTAATAGATTTATTTTTTTGGCCTAGTTGGAATATATAGTGGGCATCTGTTGAGCGTTGTTGTCCAGCCATTGGTTGTTCAATTTTTTTGGTGACAGCTGTGTTATTATGAGGACAGTATGCATGCTAGACAAGCAAACAGCCCCCCTACAACAATAAGGGCTTGTCTTCATTTGTTGAAAATAAATTAAAACTATTATTCTTGTTTTTAATATTATTCATCTCACAAATACAATACCTTTAATTATGTCCAAATATCAACCAAGGAACAGCCTTCCTATTTTTTGTCTCATTTGATGGTTTGGTAATTCATTAATAATATAAATTTAATTTTTTATTATAAATTGATATTATATTTTATATATACACATCACAGAATTGAAAAAAAAAATTCATGTAGACATCATATATATACATAATATAATATAATACAAGATGTAATATTGATTTTATATAATATTTCTTTGTGGTAAAATAAAATTACATAAAAAGATGTAAGTTTATCTCTAGTGAAAATTGTGAATGATTGAAATAAAATTGAAAGGTCAAAATAATTTGAAGTTGGAGCGTTTGAAAAAATAAATAAATACTTAAAATTTTATCAAAAGTTAGTAGGAAGCTATTTATAACTTTTGTTTAAATTAATTTATTTTAAACAATTCAAAATCAAGAAAAAACCTTTCCATTTTATTTTCTAACAATTAGGTAAGAAAATTTATTTTAAGCGATTGCAAATACTGTTGTCATTTACATTAATTACCACATGTTTGTAATAAAAAGACTGCTAAGTAATTTTATTTCTTATTAGGATAATAATACAGAGAAGTAATTATGTAAACCAATTGTTTGTTAATTACAAGAAAATAATGATGAATAATTGTTAAGCAGCGGCGTATCATAATCAAACTCACACTTGTCTTTAAAGAATGTGGTTTTGTGACATTTGAAGTAGTACTGTACAAGATTTTTTTGTGGGCCATTGGTTAGTTGAGTCTTAACTTCATCAATTTACACCTCTCATTGCACATTCACAACTTCAACTTTACTAACTCTCTCACATGCCAACAATTACCACTATGTTGTTCTGGAGCATTTACAGATTAGTGTATAGTACAAGCATTATAAGAAAGAAAGAGGATTGATTACATAACCTTAGGACAAGATATGACTCGTCCTAGTCAATTGATTGGACATGTGTTGGGCTACACATTCATATGTAGTATAGTTATATAGTTTTAGTAAATTTCCCTGTACACCTCTCCCTGCATATTCTTGTCAAAACAGACCTAACTTCATCCTCTAAATTTGAAACTTCTTGCTTCAGAGATGATACGAAAATTTCCATTTTGAAAGATTACAAGGACAACGATCTAAGTTGGTTTCAATTTTGAAAAAGTGTTGACATAGTTAAACACTGAATGAGAGCAAAGTCAGTTTGCAAGAGAACTCAACAAGGACAGGCATGTCTTGAAAGCAGCATGTAAAATTGAAATCTCGGAGAAGCAAGCTGTACAAAAGGTTAGTGTTAGAATGGAATTAAAGCATTCTTGAACTGGAAGGTTTTGGTAAACCCAAGTGCACTCTGTAGTGATTTGGGAATTTCAAATTGAAAGATTACGATGATAACTAGGACATCCTCCGACGTATTGAAAGAATGTATAGTTGAAAGCAACACAAGGCAGGGAGTGTATATCCTCTGTTTAATGTAAGATATCAGATCCATCTTAAGTGCTCAGGTGTCAAGGAGTTATATGTTATCTGGGACAGATTAATACCTAACATACCAACTAGCGTCTAGCAAAACCAATACCAAAATTGTTACTGTATCCATACCAACACAAAGCATCCAGAAACAAGAGAAACTGCAAAAACCTTGTAATGTCAAAATTCTAATTAAAACCTCTGCTGAAGAAATCTACTTGCATATCTGTTTGCAATATTAGGCGCTTGCTAATGTTTACTTCTTCATTCACAAGCTCATTATTTTCCTCTGAACTCTCAGAAATAGGATAAGAAGTTTCCACCACTCAACTGACAACGCTTAAAGTACGCTTACGCTCATGCAGAGAGATCACTGTTTCAAATGCTCCCACCAAGGCTTTAACCTTGCCTTTCCTGCTTTCAACAAGTTTACTTGCTGTTTCTTCAAGGACATTATTCAACAAGATTTTAACATCTGTCTTCCCTTGCACATCTTGGTGCTTTAAGATAACTTTGCCAGAGCAAAGTTCCGCACCGGCTGCATCGTCCTTGTCTCCAGTCTTTTTACAGATTCTCCTCTTCAAATCAACCTTGCCATCTTCAGGCCAGACGACTTTTGGCCTTCTAAATCTGAGTATCCTGGTACTGTTATTGCCCCAGTGAACGTCCACTGCCTGTTGATTCCTGAATGACTTCACTGGAGAGCGAGGTTTATGTTCAGAAACAACCACCCGACTCTTTCTTAAAATCTTGTCTTGATTCTCTCTCACAGGTTCTAAAGTGCCCATCTCCACAGACTTCTTGTTGTCAGAGACAAAGCCTTCTGCTGCTTTATTACCACTGGATCGAGACCTCCTAAATATGAGTCTCCTGGGAGTGTTATTTTCTGAGGGAAGGTCCACTACCTTCCCACTCCTGAACCTTAACTTCAGCGGTGAGCAATATTTATCTTCAGAAAGAACCAACCTACTCTTTCTCATAGTCTTCTTCTGATCTCCCATCAGAGGCTGTACATTGCCAATCTCTACAGATACGATGTTGTTAGAGACAGATCCATCTGCTTCATTACCATTGTGCTTGATCACGTCATGCTCTTCTAGAGATGGTGAGTTTGCATGAGACAAAGACTTGGGTGATGATGGAGATGGCAGTGCAGTCGCATGGTCTTCCGGGATTGATTCCAATGCCCTTTTCTCTGTTCTGATTCCAGGCATCTTGTTTTGATTCTCTTTGATAGTTTGTGTGTTGCCTATCTCTACAGATATGGTCTTTTCCAAGACGAATTCAACTGCCTTATTACCATTGTTCTTGGTCTCTTCATTATCTTCTTCATGAGACAACAAAGATGGAGACTTTGCATGAGACAAAGACTTCGGTGATGATGGAGATGACAGTGCTGGAATGACATGGTAATCTGGGATGGATTCCAAAGAATTGTTCTCTGTTCCCATTCTAGAAGTCTTGTCTTGATTCTCTTTCACAGCTAGTACGCTGCCATTCTCATTAGATACGGTGTTGTCAGACACAAGTTCATCTGCCTTATGACCACTGTACTTGACCTCTTCCTCTTCTACTTCACAAGACAACGAAGATGCAGACTTTGCATGAGACAAAGACTTGGGTGATGATGAAGATGACAGTGATGCAATGGCATGGTCATCTGGGATATCTTCCAACTTCTCTGTTCCCATGGTGATGACCAGTAAGGTCTTCTCAGAATTCTCATTATTGGATGTCTCAGTCGCAGTCCTCTGTATCCTAGTCCGAACTTTCAGAGGAGACAACAATTTTACTCTTCCAGATTTTCTTGCTATAATGGATGCTGTCTTACTGGGAGAAGATTTAGGGAACAAAGGTGCAGCAGGAGTTACTGATGCTCTCCTTGCTGATGCTGTGGATGCTGTCATTCCTCGACTACTTTTGACAACACTGTTTCGTCTCCCTTTTCCAAGTACACCGTCTAAATTGTCAGAAGCTGGTGATCGTTTAACATTAATTGATTCTGACTTGACAGAAGTACACTTCAGGGACTGATCATATGTCTTTTTACCTGTTCTTGATATTTTTCTTTCAATAGAGTTGGCTTCTTTTAAAGGAACTTCAACTTTCTCATATGGCGATAATATTCCCCTCTTGATAATTGCAGTGGGATGTGATGGAGTGGATTTCTTAGTAGGTGAATTTGGAAGGCGAGTCTCATTACTAGATGAAGCATTTTGCGTTGGGGAACAAACTTTTGCATCCATCGATGCCTTGAATTTTGATGAATAGGATTTGGCATCTGGAGAAGGCTTCACCACACGCAAACGTTTTTTCAAGTCAGCAGGAGGCTCATGCTTGATAACTTTTTCGGTCTTTTGCTTACCCGCAGCTACAATCACTACAGGAAGCAGCTCATTTGGTGAAATTTTCGCAGTTCTTCTTCTCAGAGGTTTCTTCACCTTCTCTTCACATGATTGTCTTCTTCCGAATTTACAGAGATCATGGCAAGAACCAGTTGAAGCTCTGAGATAACGGGGAACCACACGACGACTTACATTTTCAGAATTGGAGCACGCAGAATGCCTTCTCCTTGCATTGTTCCCTGCACGGTAGGAACCAACAGATGCTCTGCGACAAACATTGTTGAGAGAACGTGGATTTCCACCAGAGTTTATGCCCAGGTTCATGCTGTTGAAGACCTTTTCTTCTGAAGTTACTAGTGGATCGCTACTTTCTTCAGCCATGAAACTGGACCATAAAGGAAAATTGGAAAACCCAAACTCCTGCAGTGGAAAGACAACCATCAATTATCATTGAACAAACTGACACTTAATCATAAGAAGCAACAACTGAGAACAAGAAGTTTATTGGCAAAAGGCAGATAGATAAACATGAAAATCATAACTATTAGACAAGTGCCAGAATGCATCTTGGTTCGGTTCCATTTCAAACTGAAAGTAAACTAAACGCGATTTAAATGGTTTACCAATTCTTTTCCTTCACATAATTATTCCAGAGAAGAAAAAAAGTGATTCAATCAAATACAGTGAAAGAAACATGATTTCATAAGAAACAATTATATGGCAAAATCATGTGTTCAGATAAAAAAACAATCGTTCTACATCCACAGAATCTTTAAGCATTCAGCACGTCTAACCTCACCGGCATCCTGCATCATTCATCCAGCGATCACAACACAAGCATTCCAAAATTTCTCGAAACCAAAGCAAGAAAACGTTGAAACAAACAAGAGACAAATCGAGACTGAACTTTTCCTTAGAGAAACCAATCGCAAATTAATGAGGAAACAATCGACTTAAATCTGAGCACAAAAATCCACCAAAGGGTCGTAAAAAGGATATAATTCAATCACCCAACGATGACAGAATAATCATAAGAATACCAATCATTAAAACCCCTGTTTCGAAACAGAGAAAACACCACAAATAAAAATCGAATTTACGATTGCACCTAAAGACAACATCTACAAACCCACATACCATAACAAATCAAAACACATAATCCAAACCTATATATTACACGAGAAAAAACGGCCTGTAACTCTGCATTTAAATGAAGGCATACAGAAACTAAAAGACTAGGCGCACCTTTCCCCCCCTACGCTTCTTTCTGAAGCCTCGATTCTATCTGCTGCTTCACCGTAGAAAGAAGGAAAAGCGTAAGCGTTCACAAGGAAATGAATATTCAAAACCAGATTTATATGTATACATACATAGGCATATACATACACATTTATTACATACGTATATATATAAAAGAAGAAGAAGAAGAAGAAGCAGCCACCTTCCTCTGTCAGTTAGTTGTCTATGATCTCCATTCTTAACAGTTCCTTTCAGAATTCATATACATGCATGAGGAAGATCGATGGTTTCAGGGGAAAGTTGTTATTTTGCTTGGCTGACAGCCACAGCCACGTAGAGGGAGGTTTATTGTGTGCGTGTGTGTGTGTGAGAGAGAAAAAGAGAGAGAGAGAGAAAGCGCTACTACATGAACATGTGTAGGTGAATAATAAAGCGCTTTCACTGTTCATCTCTTGTTTCCAATTTTAGTTTAAATGCAAAATATTAGGTTTGTTTTTTTTTTTTTCTTAATATTAAAAAATATGATTCTAATACTACTTATTTTTTTACTGCTGTGAAAAGTAAAATTCTTATAACCAAAAGTTTCTCACTTTTTTTTTAAAAAAAAAAATTATACTGTTCGGATTATAAATAAGAAAACAATTAAATTTAAAATAGAAGGAATATTTCTCCAAGACGGAATTAGTGGAAGAGTGTTTGCAGTATGGTTCAGAGCTTAAAAGGTTCAAATAATAAGATGTTAGAAATTTATAAGTTCATTTTTAAAATTTTTTTTAATAAAGTTTATTTTTAAAATTTTAATAAAGAATTTTAATTTTGATTATATTAATTATAAAATTATCGTTATTAATATCTTAAAAGTTTATCCATTTTAAACACTATGAAAGTTTTTTTTAAAAAAAAAATAATTTTTTTGGATAAATTACAACGAGCTCTTCTGAGATTTAACATGATTGCGAATACACACTCATTGTTTGAAAAACTATCAATACCCCTAATTTTGTATTAAATTATCTAATTCTTGGATGAAGATTTAGAATTGTCAACTTTTGTCTTGTTATATTTTTCTCTTTTTAAAAGATTTTGAAAAAATAGTACAGAAAAAAATGCCATTGGTGGATGGAATAATGTAAAAAAAAATATTATTCATTTAGTCCATAAAAAAATTTAAAAATGAGTAAAGTTATCCTTCACAGTTTAAAAGAGCATATTGTCAGTTCACCACAAAAAAATAAATGAAATCTAACAAGCATGTTATTAAATTACCGTGAAAATTAAAAAATATATATTAATAATTTTTTAAATAATGAAAAATTATTTGTGATACCAAATATTAAAAAAAAATCGTTATAATTTGTCGAAAATATTAACATCTTATACACTCTAAGAACCTTTTAGAAAATGTTTTTAATGTCTAAAATTGTTGCACCTAATAGAAGAAGAAGACAGTGGAGTAAGCTTTGAAAATGGTTCAATTTTCTTGGGATTTGGTTTGAGACATTTGAGCAACAGTTGGTTCAGTTATTGCTATATCTATAAATATCAGAGCATTAGGGCACAAGAAAGACTGGAGATTGTTTAAAATTATTGATAGATTTGCTGAGATGTCAATGCCAATCTGCTGCCACAGCAACATCAATAGCAGCAGCTCTATCACAATTTGAACTATATATGTAGTGATTATGAACTGCCTCCTGCCCCTCCTATTTTAAGTCTGTCCCATTATCAAAAATAAAACCATGTCTTTGAAATAATGATTTTTCAGATAATATCACCACAACAATGGTACACTGCTTCAGCTTTTGAATGATCTTACGATTTAGCAGATCAAATCTTTATTTCGAGTACAAATACAATTTCTTGTGTCATTTAGTTCCTGTTTCTAATAGTAATTTTTGAGATTAAATTATATTAAAATTACATTTGATTAAAACTATATAGTTGGTGCTTTTAACCCGCATATAATTATTTTTCATCTAATTATTTATTATGCTAATTAAATATAAATTTTTTATTTATTCATTAACATTCAGAATGAGATTATTTTTAAAAAATTTAGGTACAATGAATTATAAAATTATGAATCCAAACATTGTGTGAATGTATTATGAGTTGATAATTGAGTATAATATATTTATGTATTGGAGGCAAAGTAATGATGTTGGAAAATGAATGATTGTTTCTTTTCAAATGGGAAGTTTGCGTACTGTAAAGTAATTTTCAGATAATCCAAAGATCTAATTGTTCTCCTGCTAAAAATGCAACTCTGTATAATTACTCTATGATCCACATTGTTAGGACAATTTCATTTAGCACAGAATTTCCTGTCTTTGGCAAATGTTGAGGGACAAGACAACTACTACAACTACTAGGAGGATTCTACACCATCCTCTGCCACCCAAAAAATCAAAACTATCCTACTTGAGATTTAACATGCCACGCTACCTTGTTTTATACATAGGAAGACGACATTTCTTGGCAGAACTGAGCTGTACTCGGCACAACACGAATAGATAGATCACTAGCATATCCCAACTTACCAGAAAAATACAAATAAAGATTCTTGCATGGAAGGAGCTATCAGACAAGGTAACTTTCACCCGGGAAAATGAGATCATGTGATGATCTCCCTCATGAGCCAATCCAAACTCGGGTAGGCAAAGTATAGAATGAGGAAAGACGGAAGCGCAAAGACGAATGTGATGAGTATGTACAGGGCCAAGATGGCTGCACTGGCAGGAATTGCATACAAAATTATGAGGAGTAGAATTATGACGAGTGGGAACTTGGCTGTCAAATGGACAAAGAAAATGAGGGACTTTCTAAGAGAGAGATGCATTCTCTCAATGGTGGCAACATAACTGTTAATAAATTGATTACCATTATCACTTGATCCTGATGCTTCAGAATGAGGAAAATATAGGTTATTCCCTGTATGGTTTCCTGCTGCTTTCATGCTTGATTGACAACCTGCCTGATGATCCCCACAGATGGCAGAATGAGACTTCACTCTGTCGCCGTTCATGCTCTCAAGCATCCAGAGAAGGAAGAAGTTTTTACGAGGAAATTTCAGGTTCCCCCTATAAACCAAACGGAGTGATAAAACATTGCACCATGGGCAGGATATGAGAAGTGGGAGCTGAAGAGGTAAAGTAGGAAATTTGACAACAGCCCATTGAAGTCCTAGGATACAGTGTTTGCATAATGTATGCCCACACCACAAAACATAAGGTATGTTTTCGACCAGGTTAAATGATTCCCAGCATATTGGGCATTCCAAGCCCTCGTCTCTGCTCGTGACGGAAGACCCTTCATCGTCTGAGCAATCTATTGAATATTTTCTTGGCTTCAGAACATCATTCTTTAACCCAATACTTCCAGCTATATAACTGGATGCACAATTCCACATCTTGCAGCTAGAAGACCACTAAAAAATGAGCGTTTCACCTCCACATCAGGGCTCCAGCTCCTAAGAGGTCAAGGCAAAGAGAAAGTGAACGGCATAGTCATTGAGAAACGTATGAACCATATATAATCCACTTCAGTCATCAAAATACTTAATATATTCCTTTGCAAGCGACAGAAAATACACAAGTTACATAAGGTCACATTTGGTTGGAGTTGTGAATTGGAAATCTCTAATAACAAATATTTTCAATTTGTTTAGATAATCCTAAATTCAAAGGGTTTCAAATCCTTCAACTCTAATTTTGAACTATATTTTGTTGAATACTAATGGATTTCAAATGTTTTTAATATAAAGTAATTTGAAATTATTTCTCCAAATCCTTCTCTCAAATTCAAATGCAACATAAAAGAAAAATGTGGAGCTATTTATTTTCTGATGCCATATACACTAACTGAAAGTAGTTAAACGTCCTCCTGTCTTAAGTTCTTAACTTCAAATTCATAATTTCAGAAAATGGGTGCTCAACATGAAAGAAACAAAAACAGAGTGCAATCCAACTTCTCCACAATCGAATTGTCATATACGACATAAGTTTCTTAGCGTTATAACTGAAATTCATTTGGAATGCCTAAGAGAACTGAAAACTCAAAAATACAATTTGTATTCTCAGTTTCCGTCTATCAATGGAAATAATAACTTCTCAGTTTCCGACTGATACTCAACCACATTCATAGAGTTTTAATTACAATTGTTGTCCATAAGGAAACACTACGAATTTAATTTCTAGAAGTTTTTCCTTTCCGTTTCAACTATCTCAGCTTAGTTCTAGATCCAAACAGACTGTTAAAAGTTGTTCGCAGAGAAAAAGTATCGGCCATTTTGACGAAGCAAGTAAACTCTTCCATGCTTATGAGATGACCTAAAACTAACGTGGATCAGCCACATGCAAGCTGGAAATTATTACATAATCCATGCTTGCCTTAGCATGGAATACACTGAGAGCGAGAAGGTTAAAATTGATGACAATTAGCTATCACGGATTTTTCTTTTCTTTATCACTTGCTCTTTTATACCCAAGTGAGCCAAACTTCCAACAAAATTTACTAAAGCTAAGTACACTCATTTTACTAGCTTAGATCGAAAGATCGCAATATGAGTTCCAAGTTCAGAAAACTCATTATCTGGACCAGCCTTTTCAGTACTTTCCAAGAAGCCATAATCCACACCAGATGATCAATTCTTCAGAAAAAAAACACTTGCATACTGATCTCAATCTAAAAAATTAACAACTGAGTTCAGCAGGGGGCAAAAATACCAATTTACGTCTAAAAGACCAGAAAGAAACAATCGATTCGACCGTTTTTCCACAGATTATTATCGCGACTTTTAATTATTACAAAAGCACAGAATCAACAAACAAAACCAAATCAAATAACATACATAACACCAAGCATCAAATAATGAGATCCATGACCCAAAAACCGCATTAAAAAAAAAGCGAGAAGGACCGATTTACCGATTGATCGAGGCGAGATCGAGAGGAAAGTGACGAAAAATACTCAGAAAAATCGTTCTCTCCCCCAAGTTGACACTGTGTTTGGGGCTCCAGTGTGAGTTATGAGGCTGAGCTTCAACCAACCTCAACTGAATCTTGACTCGAGCTCACTTGGGCTTCTTTTGTCGGGTCGGGTAGAATTCTATTTTCCTACTGGTCCTTCATCTTTATCCAGATTGCAATTTGGCGTTCATCAGTAATTTGTTGACCGGAAACAGGAGCGGAAGCGACGCCGTATCAGAAAATAATTAATTTATTCAAAACAAATCTTTAATTTTACATTAACTCAATTGTCCAGATAATATATTTTATTTTTATTTATAATATATTTTTTATATAAAACATATTTATTATATGCATGTAGGGACTACTTGCAAGAACAACTACTAATATTTTAAAGAAAAGCCTACATAATATATAATTTTCATTTTTAACAAAATGAATAATTCTGTAAGAAATAAATATCAATTTAACCCTTTTTTTTGAAGTAAAAGCGATGAATTTATTAGTTGAAATAAATTGATTATAATAATTTCTGTCGGATCATTACAACAATTATATCAATAATATTAAATAAATAAAATCTAATCACCAACTACTATTACAGTATAAATAATACCTACTATTTGATGAAATTATTTAAAAAATACAAAAAAAAAGAAAATTAGGAATTTGGTGTGTTTTAGAAAATGTTAAATTTCTAAGTGGCACCGCGCTCACAAAGCGCGGTGCCACGATTTGAAATATAAAAAGAAAAAAAAATTATTTTGACCGCAGTGACAAAATGAAAGAAAAAAAAATATTAAAATAAGCCACCGCGGTGGCATAATAATTTAATAATTTGTTTGTTTTAAAAAACAAGCCCAAGATTTGGGCAAATTTTTTGTTTAAAAAAAAGCTGGGCAATTTTCTTTCTTTTTTTTTCATTTAATTAAATTTTAAATAATTAATTATATAATTTCATTTAATTATATATAATTAACATTTTAAAGTTATCGTTGTATTAATTAACATATTAAAGTTATATTTTTATTTAATTATATATAATTAATTAAAATTATATTAATTTAAAAAATTATAATTAACTGTAGAAATGTAATAATGTATAATGTTTTGTACAATTGTAAAAAATACAATGAAGTATACAATTATTTTTGATAACCCAATACCAGCACATCTGATTGTGTAGAAGAATTTCTTTGTTGAAATTGTTGCCTTACACGCGTTTGCGCCCAATCCATCTCGTTGTGAATAATTTATAAAATTATATTATTTAATTAGTCCTTTTATTTTTATTGCTATAAACTTTTTCAAAAGTATGAAAATAGCCTTTGCATATTAGTAGGGACCTAAACACAGGAATGGTTTTTCTCAGAGTAAATATAGTTTATATTGAGCGATGTATTATTTAACCGGAGTATTTTATGATTTTGGCTATTCTATTAATGTTCAATTAAACATCACATTTGATATAAAAATAATATAGTTGGTTAATTAAATTATTAGATTTGTTATATTTAACCAAATACGTAATTCTATGTATTGTTGTTAAATTAAACTATATAATAACGATAAATTGATAAAAAAAATTCATAAAAATATTTCAAAAATTCTTTTATACAATCAGATGTGTCGGTATCGGGTTGTTTGACAAATAATTATATATTTTATTATATTTTTTATAATTACAAAAAAATATACATTATTACATTTCTACAGTTAATTATAATTTTTTAAATTAATATAATTTTAATTAATTATATATAATTACATATAAATATAACTTTAATATGTTAATTAATACAACGATAACTTTAAAATGTTAATTATATATAATTAAATGAAATTATATAATTAATTATTTAAAATTTAATTAAATGAAAAAAAAAGAAAGAAAATTGCCCAGCTTTTTAAATTTAATACTTTCTAAAACACACCAAATTCCTAATTTTCTTTTTTTTTCACATTTTTTAAATAATTTCACCTACTATTTCAATAGAAACAATACACCTACTATTCAGTATACAAATCCTCACACAAATTACATCTACACTCTTGAACTATGTCTTATTTACACAAATTATCTCTATTTTTGAAAATTATATATACACCCATAAAAAATGATAACACTATTTACATATATCATTCTTATTTTCTGAAAAAAAAAAATTATACATACACCCTCAAACCGTTATCTATATTTTTTTACTGTCAAGAGTGATTTTTATAAGAAAAAAGTATTATTTTAGTCCGTTAAGTATGCCTAATTTTAATTTTAGTCCGATAACTATGTTTATTTTTATTTAGGTCCAGTAACTTACGAAATTGCTTACTTTGAGTCATCTGGCAGATTTTCGGATAATTTTATCCCTATGAGTGCACTAAAAAACTGCCTTTCAAAAGTTGCATAGGGGTAAAATTGTCCGAAAATCTGCCAAATGAATAAAAGTAAGCAATTTCGTAAGTTATTGGATCTAAACAAAAATAGACATAATTATCAGATTAAAATTAAAATCAGACATATTTAGCAGATCAAAATAATATATTTTTCATTTTATAATAATGCAAGAGACAATAATAATTTATGTAAATAAATAATAAATGAGGGGACATGAATGTAGAATTAAGATGAACAAGGTTTATTTTCCCCTCAACCATTAGCATAAGATCGTGTGAACATGTCGGGAGCAAGAACAAAGAAAGTGTGGACCGTCCAAGTCCATCTCACTAAACTATGAATCTTTTGTAAAAGTTTATTTAAAATATCTTATAAATTCATAAATTTTATAAAATATTTGTAAAAGTTATAAATTATTATATTTTAGTTTAAAGTTTTATTTGGATATATAAAATTATATAGCATATAGATGTTGGTATTATTTAGGAGTTTTTTTTTTATATTTTTAAAAAATGTTTATAAGTTCATAATATTTTTTTAATTTTATTTTATAAGATTATTCTTTAAACATTGAGTCCAAATATTTTTCAATATCTTATAAATTTTAAGTATCGTATAATCTTAAAATAACTAATTAGGGAAAATATTTTATTAAATTCCATGGGTAATATGAAAATGATAATTTTGATATAATTAATTTCAAAAAATCATAATTGGCTAAAACTTTCATACTTTAAACATTCAAGAGATACAGATTATTGTATTTGATTAATTAAAAAATAATTAAATTAATAAATAAAATATCATTGATATGTACAGAGTCTAACAACACCACAACGATCGAATAAGCTTCTCAAAAGTCTTAAAATCAAATTGGAGCTAACCTGCAAAATAGATATTAGTACTCTGATTCTTAAGCCAAGTACTTGAATTATTGAAAAAGAAATAAGAAGAATTTAAAATAACACGAGATAATGTCAAAATTAGTGATGTAGAGCACTTGAGCATAGAAATGAAAGCTAAAGTATGCCAGTTTAGTTCGGTTAACCAAACAGAATCGAACATGATTTGATTTTTTGATTAACCAAAAATTTGATTCGTCGTTCCGATTCGAATTAATCGGTTAGGTTATAATTGAACGTTTTTTCTGTTCGATCCGACTAAAAATTGAACAAGCAAACTTTTAAAAAACTGATATTTTATGGGTTTTTTTTTTCTAAAATCATAAAATGATAGAATTTTTATAATATAATGTATATATAATATAATAAAGTCAACAGTAAAGTAATATATAATATAATAATATATTTATAATATAATTTATATATTTATAAATTTTAAATATAAATATAAATATATATTTAAAAATTTGGTCGGTATGATTAATCGAATCGAAAAAATCGTACTAATTGACTTATATTGATTTTTTTTAAAAAAATAAATATTCGATTCGATATTCAGTACGAATCAAAACTTCGACTCGATCGATTTTTAGCCGGTTAGTCGAATTTTGAACACTCCTAAGCTAAATTGAGATTGTAGAACGTAGAAAATGAGTAGGGCGCTGTTTCACATGAGAAAAAATACAAAGTGTGAAGGATCAAAGTAACTTTTACCTGCAACAAACTCTCTATTTATAGAGAGAATTGGGACGAGATCTGCATATGTGTTAGGGCAAGTTGTACATCAATAGAAAGCTTTAGATGTTAGCTTCAAAACAGTATCATCCATACCTAATTGGATTTATCTCCTAGGTGTTATAGCTGTTTGAACGAGGCTTGCCTGTTGACCCAAGAAGTAGGAAAAGTGGTTACTAGCTGCTTTGGCCAACTGTTCCCACTAATATAAAAGGAATTTAGTTAAAGATCTCTTAGGATGATGTAGTCGTTGATGTGTTCAATCTAGATGATGTGTCATCTCAAATGTATAGTGCATGAACGGGATATTCTAACCTGGACCGCACTCAATCGAATTTGAGCTATTTATATGGCAAGTACAATACAGTTATTGTTAATTGATCTACGGTTCATAAAAAGTGATTGATCACATAACAAGTGTGATACACTTGCTCTGTAATTGATCTAATTCGGTTAAACCTAATTGAGACAAGAATATTTTGTGCATGAACTTACTGATTGGACTTTATTTTTGAATCTTACCATATTAGCATAATTTAGATAATAAGATTGATGGGAATTACCCTTATTTCATGCCGAAATGACAAAAAAAACCCCTCATTTAAGGGTAAAATAGATAAAACCAGCAGGATCCGCGTGACCAGCGAGCAGGTCAGATTTTCGGAGCTCCAACCCATGCCAGAATCCGCAAACCAACCCGAATAGCAGGATGGACTCTCCACCACACGATAAAAGTTAAGGTCACCCAAATTGTGACACGTGGCCCAGTTAATACTGTACATTTGAGCCTTATAAATACCCAGATACAAATCATTTGAGGTAACTTGCATTTATTACTTTCGACCGTACGCCTTTAGATCGCATATTTCTATCTCGACCTGAACTAACTTGAGCGTCGGAGGACCTTAGTTGGAGATGAACTCAACTAGCCTAACGTACATGTTTCAATCATCAGAACCCATTAACAATCTGGGGAGACTAAATAGTTGATTTATATTGTCCAAAAAAGATCGCATATTTCGAACCGGATCAAAGCTTAATCCGTTTTGTTGTTAGGCCAACAGAGCTTGAGCCTGCCATGCTGACAAACCCAAACCCACTTTTTGTGTTGGACTTTGAAAAAGTAATTAAAGGGGTATCAATTATTATTGTATATTAGTAATTCTAAACTTTTTTTTTAGATGATAATAATTCTAAATTTTTTTTATTTTAAGTTGGTCCTGTCAACATTGTCTACGGACACGTATCATCAAATCAATCAAAGTTCAATAATTGGCGTCAAACCATGACTTCAAGCTAATCGAAACTTTAATAATTGCTTTTCATACTAATTTAAGTTTATATTAAAAAAATAATACGTGAAATTCTTATTCATGTTTAACAGGTTTAAATTCAAGGTATTTTGTAAGTTATTTTAAATATGATACTATATTAAATAATCATTCAATTTAAAACTTCAAATTATTAATAAAAGAAGATTATTTAATTTGTAGCATTCTCAATAATTGGATTGGAAGCTTCCATTCTCACATTACGTATAATCAACTCGAAAACGGCCCATCCCCAGTTTCTTCTAGAAGGCAACAGCTTCCGTTGTTTGTTTTATTTTATTTTTTTCATGTCCACTCATTAAAAGTGAATATAATTAGAATTTAAGGAAAAAATGGAAAAAATGGATGTACGTAAACATTTATGAGGGGTACGGAATGAGAAACCGACCACTCTGTTCGAAGCTGCAAATTCCACGTCACATGGACCCCACCTGTCATTAACGTTTCTCAATCATTCACCTCCCTCAAATTCCCAATTTCTTTTAATAAATTCGTGATAAACATATATATCAATAATTTCTCGAATTTGGAAGTATCCATAATTTTAATGGTTATTTATTTATTATTTTCTAATTAAAAGGTAATATTTATGTTTAAAAACCTCGTAAATCCACATTGAATTGACACCACAATCATCCTCAATATTTTCAACTCCGATAAATTTAGTACTAAGGAACATTTGTAGTAGCTTTTATTTGTTTGATAGAAATGAATTATAAAAAAAACAGAAAGTTGATCAGCGATCAAAGTTGAATGTATTTGAAAAAAAAAAAAAGTGAAAAGTGAAAAAACTATTGAAATTGTAGTATTTGGAAAAATGGTTTAATCTTTAGATATAATTATATTTATACTTTTAGATCTACGGTCTATTTATACAAAATCACGAATCACTTCTATATTTTAAAAAATTACACATACACCCATATGAAACGTGAATATCATTTACACAAATTACTCTTACTTTTTTTTAAAAAAATTAGACATACATCCCCTAAAAACATCAACCACATCACACAAATTATTCGTATTTTTTGACTTATTTGGAGTGTTTTATGTAATTACACAAAAAATGGGGGTTATTTGTGTAAATAGATCATAGATCATAGATCATCGGTGTAAATATGATTCAGGAGAAATAACATTTTTAGTGCTATAAGTTAGGCCCATGTCACTTTTGATTCCATTCATTGTAGGATTAACACTTTTAATCCCATAACTTACAAAACTTTAACACTTTTGGTTCTCATGTATTTTTTCATCGGCAATTTAACAATGTAGATTACGTGCCTAGCACATTTGATGTTAAGTATTTTTTGTTGGAGGAAAAATTAGTTTTTTTTTCAATACTAGCAATGAACATTACTATTATTAATTTTAAATATTTAAAACTCATTGAGTGTTTTAATAAATTGGTAATTAACATTTTCATATCTTCCCAAATGGAGAAAGGGTGATGAAATTGTGCCAAATATGACGTGATAGATACCAATAAATAGGATTTTCGAGAATCTTGACAAATATCAAATGAATTATTGAGGTTAAGCACTCAACCCACGATCACATGCACATCACAATCCAAGCTGTCCCATAGTCGCCAGTCTTCATACGACTCTTGAGTTCTGGACAAACTTCATGGGCCATCACAAGCAAAAGCGTGTCTTCGATGGGATATTCTAGAGTTTTTTCTTAAAAAGAAAAAAAATTGGGGGGAATGATTGTATGTATACTTTCTGATGTATGGTCTGTGTACATAAATTATCTATATTTTTTGTGTAATTATAAAAATCACATGTAACAGTTCAAAATGGAAATAATTTGTGTAATGATGTTAACGTTTTTTGTGAATATATGTATAATATTCATAAGAGCAAGAGTGGTTATGTGTAATTTTATTTGAAAAGCAAGGATGATTTTTTGCATAAATGATGATGATATTTTTAGTGTGAATGTATGTTATTTTTCAAAAGATAATGTTATTTGAGGGGGTGTCGATGTAATTAATTATCTAAAAAAAATTATCGTTAAAACGGGAAATGAGTCGATGAGACAAGCTATAAGTATAAAGTTGAGGGCCCATAATTATGAAATTATGGGTTCAAATTATGTTAGTGTGTGAATTTATGTCTATTTTAATAATTATTATTTGTCTACTTTAATAATAGGTATTTTGTAACAATGCATATTGATGGAGGAAAAATCTACTGCAGGGTAAAAAGGTACTCTGCAAGAAGAGAATGAAAAGAGTCCACATATTTACTATATTAACCCTGGCAAGAAAATGTAATATTTCATATGTAAATAATTAATGGTGGGGGTAAAAATGATTACTAACTCTCAATTTATTCTCCATCAACTTTTTGGTGCCATGTGTGGCAATGAGGGGATGTACCCGTCTCAAATTCTTTGTTCGTGAAGTTATTGATGTAAGTAAGTGTTCCATATTAATTACAGATGAAAAGTTTGGACAGTATATAAGCCATTAATTCTCATTTTTCTAGCGATGTGTCTTTTCAGAACAAAATATAAAAATTCATACAAAATTAAAACATACATTAACACTTCATGCTACGAGACACTGGGTCAAATCAGATGTTGATTTGAGTTCCAAAAGAATGTAGATGGAAGAGGCGGAGGGCAACGAAGCTTTCTTGCATGAGTTTAAGGGATTTTAACGTATTGAGTGCGAAACTCAAGCACTGCAAGTATTTGTCATAGTAGGATATTACTGTCATATATAGTAGGAGAGATCAGAAAACTCAGTAAACAACACTAAATTGGCCAACGTGCTTGCGTATGGTAATAAAAACACGAAAAAAAACTACAAATTTGAACTATTATTTTTGGGCGAATTTAGGTTATAATCATACACATTCTTGTCTTTATTTTTTTTGGGTTGGGGGGTGGGGGGTGGGTGGGTGGGTATATTGAATGCAATCATGCAAGTTGGGAGATGAATGAATGGTTGGTATGAATGAAGAGTGATCCTTGTCGTTTAGGACAGTTGAAGATGAGACTTAAATGGTTTTAAGCTCACTCTCATCTGCCAGGACATGAAATTTTATGGACAGCATAGGAATCCCTATTTATTTAATGGTCCTACCACTCTTATTATTGTGTTTGTTGGATTCAGGATATTACATATTTTATTTAATAGTACTCTACTAGTGTGTCCTCCTTCAAATGGAAGTTTTTGCTTCTTCCTTGTTTATTCCCCTTATATATCTCAAAAATTATATTGTGTGTTTCATGGAATAGGGTGTTCAACATTTTTTACTGTTATATTTTACGAAAATTTTGAACCAAAGATTTGAAAACTCAATACATTTCATTATCTGCTTTATGGGATTTTCAAAATTCAGCAAAATCGATAGAATTTAGTTCTTTTACTTTATTGGATTAAATGTGTTGAGTTTTTTTAATGTTGGGATTATTTTAAGAATTCTGTAAAGTAGCGGACCAAAAGTATTGAGCTATTCGATTAAAAGTGTAATTTTCACACGTATCGTATATATGAATATATATGTGTGTGTGTCTGTGTTAAATAACTATCTCATTAAAAAATTTAAATTACTAGAGAAGAGAATTACATAATATTTAATATTTCTACATATTATGTTTTTCATGTATAGGTGGTATTTTTATTTTGTTTTTGTAATAATTACATTTATACTCCTTGACCTATGATTTGTTCGTACAAACTTTTCATGTCCGTTGTATAATTATAGAAACCACTCCAGCAATAAAAGAAAGTAAGAACAATTTTTGTAATGATGTTGACGTTTTTGGGGAGTGTATAAGTAATTTTTTTGAAAAGTAGGGTGGTTTTGTGTAAATAATATTAAACTTTCTTGTGATTGTACATATAATTTCACAAAATATAGGGTGATTTCTGTAAACAAGCCATTGATCAGAGAGTGTAAATGTAATTATCCTCCTCTTCTTTTTAAGTAAAACTCAGCTGGCAAAACTGTTTTATTAGAAATATGTGGCGCAGTATTCAAATTCAGTATCTCATATTTGGTCCGGCTCAAGGTTGATAAGTGCGGCATGCTAGGGTTTGGGACGGTTCTTATTTGCTGAAACCGAGTGGGTTTGAAATAGGTCTTGAACAAATTTATAAACCCGCAATTCAAAATAATATTTATAAGTATATATGATTTTTATTTAATATAATGGTAGAAAATAAATTATATTTTTTGACATAATAATAACTTGTTAGATGTCTATAAACAACAATCACATTTTTTAAAGAAAAAAGCGTATATCGACTAGTAAACACAATAAAAAAAATAATCGAGTTTTACGAGTTAGACCCATTGGATCCAAAACAAGATCTGTTGAGTTTTGGGCACGACAAAATCCGCGCTGTTACCAATCCTAGTCACACTAAGATATTATTTTGAAGGGTATAATTATTTAATATTTAATATATTCATACTATATAAATATTGTGGTAGAGAAAATTGCACCTTTGCAATAGTGTAGGGTCAAATTGTATGAGCAAGTGATATGGGAGGCACATGTGTAGTCAGACTCACATGCTATAACTGGACTTATCCACTCTATTTTTTCCTCAAAATATGTCTTAAAATAAACACAAATAATTATTAATTTGATTTCATTTCCTATGTTTTGTTTACTTGTTCCATAATAAATAAGGAAAAAGAAACAAAAGAACAAAAATAATATAATTAATTAAACTGTTAAAAGGATCACATCAATTAAATATATTATTTCTGCATCAAAGTAGAAATGCGACTTTCATATTACAAAAACACTCTTAAAATATAAAATTTACCTCTGACACTTTGATTGTTGGTGGTCAACGATTAAAAAATTAACTCTGTTAGTAATGTAAGAAAAATGACGAGATATGTGTTGATATATGTAAGCTAGAATTTTTTACACTACAGATTTAAAAGCTAAATACCAAAATTGTCCTTGTTTCTTAGAGGGAAATGGCCTGCCCTTGAACGTCGCATTTGATAGAAAGTAAAACGCGACTTTAAGTTAGATTTTGAAGAAGAAAGTAGCCTCATAGAACTGCATGCTAAACATCAAATCAGGAGAACACTATCGCATTGAATCCCCAAAATTTTAAGAAATACACAAAATTCAACTAAAAAAATTCTATCGGACTTGGAAAATGTGATTAACTTTTAGTATATTGAAAATTTTAAATAAAATATTGTTCACATTTGATGTTTTTAAAATTGTCATGTTAGTTTTTCTCTATACTCGTTTTAAAAAAAGGGTTTTTTAAAAATTAAATTTGATAGAGCGAAATCAATCACAGAATATATTTATTAATGTGATTGATCATTATTTTTAAATTATATATTAATTATATTATAAATATATTTATTTTGTAATTGCTTAGAGTTGATTGGAGCGAAAAATTTTGGCCGAAACAATGAGCAGGCAGTGGCACAGCTCTGCACATATGAACAACAGCACAATCCATCTATATATACATCCAGCTCCTATCTTCACTCCACTTATCATCATCATCATCACCACCAAATGCTATAACAGCAACATCATGGACATCCAGTGACAAAAACCCATCACCCCACCCCCTTCATACTACAATTCTTCCACGATTTCCCTTCTCCAATTCCTCATCCACACACACACTCCTCTCCAATCCCATGGTTTCCCTCTCCCCAAGATGTCTTCTCATCAGAGTCCAGACCTCCATTTCTCCCTCCCAAGGTGGTTTGGATTATTCCGCCGAGACTCCGACGACGCCGACGACACCCGCTTCTCCACCTTCGGCGAGTGCTACGCCTGCACTCAGGTCGGTGTCCCGGCTTTCCACTCCACCAGCTGCGACAAGGCACACCAGCCGGAGTGGGAGGCCTCCGCCGGTTCTTCCTTGCTCCCCATAAAAAACCGCCCAGGACCCAAGAACCGAACCTCCTTTCGCTCCCGCGTGTTGGACCCTCGGAGCAAGCGCGTCCAGAGGTGGAATCGGGCGCTATTGCTCGCGCGTGGGATGGCGTTGGCCGTCGACCCACTTTTCTTCTACGCGCTGTCAATTGGCCGCGGCGGCTCGCCGTGCTTGTACATGGACGGGGGGCTGGCGGCGGTGGTGACGGTGCTTCGGACTTGCGTGGACGCCGTGCACCTATGCCACCTGTGGCTGCAGTTCCGGCTGGCGTACGTGTCGAGGGAGTCGCTGGTCGTGGGGTGCGGGAAACTCGTGTGGGACACGCGTGCGATTGCTGCTCATTATTTGCGGTCGGTCAAGGGGTTCTGGTTTGATGCTTTCGTGATACTTCCCATACCTCAGGTGACAGTCCTCAGAGTCTTAATCCCAACCTTAATTAATTACTAATTAAAATTTTAATGTAAATTAATTACCAAAAAATGTATTTTGACTGATGTTGATATCTTTTTCCTTGTAAAATTATTTTTTGTAATTTAAAATTAACACGTGATAATAGTATTAAAGTTTCACTTTTTAATATTCATGTCCAGACATATCCTACGTGGAATATAGATTATATATTGGGTAGAAATTTAGGAAAAAAGGAAATGATTTCATGGCAGAGTTGAAATATTATGGAGTTTATAGTTTCTGACAAACCTACTATGAAGAAAGATTTTGCAATTTTTGATGTTTACTACACAGTATCCTAAATATTTCCTAAAAACGATTTGCAGGCAGTATTTTGGTTGGTGGTGCCACGACTGATAAAAGAGGAGCAGATAAAGCTGATAATGACGATTCTACTGCTCATCTTCTTGTTCCAGTTCCTACCTAAGGTCTATCACAGCATATGCTTAATGAGAAAAATGCAGAAGGTGACCGGCTATATCTTCGGCACCATTTGGTGGGGTTTCGGCCTTAATCTCATAGCATACTTCATTGCTTCTCATGTAAGTATATAATCAAATTCAGTACCTTATCAAATTCAAAATCAGTGGTGTGATGATAACTTTCCTTCGTGATCGATGTTTAGGTTGCCGGTGGTTGCTGGTACGTTCTTGCCATAAACCGTGTCGCGTCGTGCCTGAAGCAGCAGTGTGTGAGGAGCGGGACTTGCAATCTGTCATTATCATGCTCGGAGGAGGTTTGTTATCAGTTTTTACTGCCGTCCGGGACGTTGAACAATCCATGTGGTGGTAACTCGACGGTTGTGCTTAGGAAGCCGTTGTGTTTGGATGTCAATGGACCATTTCGTTATGGAATCTATAAGTGGGCTCTTCCTGTTGTGTCCAGCAATTCTGTTGCTGTCAAGATTCTGTACCCCATTTTCTGGGGACTGATGACTCTGAGGTAATTACCTCTGTATACGACAGACGCGTTGTTAGCTCGTTAGGTTAGGAGTTTGCCGTGGATTTTCATTTAAAAGTTTCTTGTATTTGGTTTCAGCACTTTCGGCAACGACTTGGAGCCAACGAGTCACTGGTTGGAAGTGATGTTCAGTATATGCACTGTGCTCAGTGGTCTAATGTTATTCACTCTGTTAATTGGTAACATTCAGGTACGATTATTGTATGTTTTGGTGTTGAAATTGAAGTAGAGATGGTGCATTGAGTCGCCTAGTGACTAAAATTCTACTGCTACAGGTATTTCTGCACTCGGTCATGGCGAGGAAGAGGAAAATGCAACTGCGGTGCAGGGACATGGAGTGGTGGATGAGGCGGAGGCAATTGCCGTCTCAACTGAGACAAAGAGTTCGCCGTTATGAACGCCAAAGATGGGCAGTTATGGGCGGTGACGACGAGATGGAACTGATTCAAGACTTGCCTGAAGGACTTAGGCGGGACATTAAACGCTTTCTTTGCCTCGACCTCATTAGAAAGGTGTGAATGAACTTTTACTTGTTCAACTGTAGTGAAAGATCAACAACTGAATTCTTGCACTAACTTGGATGTACATTTATCTTTAGGTAGCTCTGTTCCACAGCTTGGACGACCTCATCCTCGACAACATATGCGACCGTGTGAAGCCCCTCATTTTCTCCAAAGACGAAAAGGTAGGATTCCTAAAACAATTGTCTTAACAATTGACCCTGTAAATGGTGACCTCGTGGTTTACTTTTGCAAATTCCCTGTTAAAACCAGATAATACGAGAAGGTGACCCTGTGCCGCGGATTATATTCATCATGCGTGGCAGTGTGAAGAGCAGCCAAAACCTCAGCAGAGGGATAGTAGCAACGAACATACTGAAGCCTGGTGGCTTCTTTGGGGATGAACTCCTCTCTTGGTGCCTTCGCCGCCCTTTTATAGACAGACTTCCAGCTTCTTCTGCCACATTTACCTGCATTGAGTTGACAGAAGCGTTTGCCCTAAAAGCAAACGATCTCAGGTACATAACAGAGCATTTCCGCTACAAATTTGCAAACGAGAGGCTTAGACGCACTGCCAGGTACTATTCATCCAACTGGAGGACTTGGGCTGCTGTTAACATCCAATTGGCTTGGCGGCGATATATTCTGAGGACGAGACGTGCAGTGAGCTTTCACTCAGATAATGGAGATAGTGATCGGCGCCTCCGGCAATATGCTGCGTTCTTTATGTCGATTCGACCCCATGATCATCTTGAATGAGAACAACTTCTGCATATCTTTTACCTCCCGGGCATTACTATGATCTCAACACGTATTCTTCTGCATATCTTTTACCTCCCGGGCATTACTATTCTCAGTACGTATTTTTTTATGAATTCTTTCATTGTTGTGAAGAATTTTAATGAGTTCCTCTACGTTTCTTTTTAGGGGTAATTCAATTCAAGTGGCATCAGATGTATAAATATTGAGAATTTCTTTCATTTATGTAAGAAAGTAATATTTGATAATCCTGTCGTGTTGAGGCTTCTCTGATTTTGTGAGAACTGACTTTTTTCTAAAAAATTAGGATCAACGCCGATTTCTCAACTTCGCCCAAGATGATTCAAATTCATAAACAACAATGTGATCTTTATTATGTAATGATTACTTTCTCAAATCTCCAGATTCTTACAGCTACATATAAAGTGTTAGAGAGATTACACTTGACCATGACATGTATATATTGAATGAAATAAAAGACGCAATAATATTTTTCAACGAAAGATGGGACTTTACTGAATCACTAAAAAAGAAAAACTAATTGAGAACTTAGATTTCATTCAAGATGATCATGAGGCCTAAGAGACAAGAACATGGCAGCATACTTCCTGAGCCGACGATCACTATCCCCACCACCATTCTCTGATACACGATCAACCACGCCACTCCTTGTCCTCCTCGCGTAATGCCGCCAGGCCAATTGTATATTGACAGCAGCCCACGTCCTCCAATTGGACGAGTAGTACCTTGCCGTCCACTTCAGGCCCTCGTTTGCAAAATGGTAACGGAAGTTATCTGTTATGTATCGCAAATCATCTGCCTCAAGAGCAAACGCTTCTGCTGGTTGAGTACAGGTGAATGTTGCTGATGATGCCGGAAGGCGGTCAAGAAACGGCCGGCGAAGGCACCATGAGATCAATTCATCTCCGAGAAAGCTTCCAGCTTCTAGTATGCTTGTGGCCACTTTTCCTCTTATGAGACCTTGACTCCTGCTGACTCGTCCGCAGACAATGAAAACCATCCGCTGCACTGGATCTCCTTCTCTGATGATCTGCCAATGGAAGAAGAGATTGATAAGTGTGTTTTCCTAGGACAATGTTAGTCAGGATCTTCTATAACAACTCTTTTGACTTACGAGATTCTTGTTTTCTTGAGACATTCTAAGCAAAGCAAAAATTTAGTCTGAAGAACAGTGGGGTAGAAAGTCAAGAGTGCAGAACTATAGAAAGGCCTTTGAACCTTTTCATCTTTTGAGTACAATAGAGGCTTGACTCGATCACAAATGTTGTCGAGGACAAGATCGTCTAAGTTGTGGAACAGTGGCACCTGTGACGGATCATATCATACATTAAGATTGAAATGTTGGAGTGCCTGTGAAGTGAATTCTTTACATGTACAAACCGAATTCTGTATAATTATGACAAGAAGACGAAAGACTAGAATGTCCAAACCTTTTTTATCAGATCTAAGCAAATATAGCGCTTAATCTCTCGTCTGAGGCCTGACGGCAAATCCTTGATCAATTCCATCTCATCTTGTCCTCCCATCATCTCCCATATTTGGTGTTCATATTTCCTTACTCTTCGTCTGAGCTGAGACGGTAATTGTCTGTGCTTCATCCACCACTCCATGTCGCGATACCGTAGTTGCATTTTCCTCCTCCTCATCATGACAGCATGCAGAAAAACCTTGACCCGCCGGCATAGAAGAGCATATCAGCAGTCATTAACAGCTCGAAAAATTGTAAATAAAACGTCGAATAAGGAATCACGAAAGACCTGAATATTTCCAATCAACAGTGTGAATAGCAGCAAACCAGCTAGCACCATGCATATGGAAAACAACACTTCTAGACATTGGCTTGTCGGTTCAAGATTGTTCCCCATAGTGCTTGAAGCAAACCCCACAAGAAAAGTTAGCGTTAACCCCGTCTAACATTCTCATTACAAAAGAGCAGGTAAGGTCTGACCCTCAACGTTCGGTTGATCATAATGCTTACCTGAGAGCCATTAGGCCCCAAAGGTTCGAATAGAGAATTTTAGCAGTGAAAGAATCGGTCGACATGAGAGGAAGGGCGAACTGATAAATCCCATAGGGAAAAGGTCCAAGGCTATCCAAGCACATTTGAGTTTTAGCAACTATAAGTGAATTGTTACCATGAGGATTTGTGGATGTAGGACGACAAGCTTCCATCGAGCAAGATAGTGGGAGATTACAGCTTCTTGTGTCACAGTTTTGAGTGAGGCACGATGCTATCCGTCGGACAGCTAGGATATACCAGTATCCTCCTGATGCCTGTCACTCAAGAAGTTGACAAAAAGAATCTTGAACAGATTATTAAATAGTCGAACTTGAAATATGAGGAATTCTTAGGACTTGTTCAATTTGTCCGATATGTTATGATATATTATTATGTCTAAGGCTAATAGACCGATAACGCCCATTGGAGATGACCCGATGTAAAAATTCCAAGATATATATATATATATATATATAATAAGAATCAAACCCAAAAATTGTGATATAATAATTGAGACGAGTAGGTGTACATGTATTTCATATTTTGTTTGAAAACGATTATCTTGCCCCTCTATTGCTAGCTATTCAAAGAATTTTTTGCCTAAGGCTATTTTAGGAAAACGTATACGACCTTCTTAACAAGTTGAACTTATCAAACATTTTGGGTTATAAGGCTATTTCACGGAAACTAATATGAACATCTCAAGTAATCAAGTTTGCCAAACATAACAAGAGTACATTTTATAATTAACATATCTTAAAACCATCTTACTTAATGTAATTGGCCACATAATGATATGTTTTCGTCAATACTTAAGCAATTGGGGGACAAGATGGTCTTTTCAATAAAAATCTACAAGAGATCAAATGACTCTTGGGTCGAATTCTTTATCTAATACTTCCGCAGTTCAGTATGAGACTATCTTAACATCATGGGCCTTCATTGATATAAAAGAATATTTAGTTAGCATAAATATAATAGTATAACCAAACATATAATCCAGAGCAAACATAACCTTAGGAGATTTAAGGTGGCGTGAATTCCACGTACATTAGATGCGAGGAAGTATGCTATGAGATTAAGACAAAAGCCCCACCAAATGCTGCCGAAGATGTATCCTGTAACTTTGCGCATTCCTCGCATTAGACAATAGCAATGATAGACCTTGGGAAGGAACTGGACTAGGAACGTTAGCTGAAGAATTATTGTCAACTCCTCAATTCTATTTTCCCTTAATAGCATCGGAACTAGAAGCCAATACGTAGCCTGGCATGAATGCAACAATTTCAAACGTAACATGAGAAAAGTTGTCCAAAATAGCATCCATGAACTATTATGGTAAATTCATTAATCATTACCATAGGACTATGATAAGCTATAGAGTGTCGGAATTGAGAAGAACCACTAATGATAAGTTAACACGAAACTTCACGTTCCGCTTTGTTGTTTATTCCATATTGTAAAAACAACATCGAAATGCCACTTAGTAGTTTTGTGTTGTTCTCTCATAGAAGAGTAGTTATTCGAAACACGTGTGATTAGTTCCACCGCGATAAGAAAGGAGATAATTATAGCAAACTAGAAACAAGTAGATAAAGGAAGATAATAATTATAGCAAACTAGAAACAAGTAGATAAAGGTCCGATGCTCTGTCATATTTCATAGTCATAATCAGAGTACTCGAAAATCGTCCACTTAACAATCTTTACCAAAATAAATGCAAAAAGAAGCCCATCCAGACTTTATCTTTCACCAAATACATGAAGTATGTCAGAAATGACATGTAATGTAATAGTTCATGATACATGTATAATCTCTGAGTTACAGTTCGGACAAGTATTTGAAAATCACACGGGCAGATGCTAAAGGGGTCTTCTTGTAGTATTAATTCTACAATGTCTGATTTCTTGCAATATTAACAAAAAATAAGGAATGCGTATATATTTACCTGAGGAATGGGCAATACAACAAATACATCGAACCAAAACCCATTGGCGGAGAGCAAATAGTGAGAGGCGATCGCACGTGGGTCCCGCACGAGTTTCCCGCAGCCGACAACCAGCGACTCCCTCGACACGTACGCCAACCGGAACCTGACCAGGAGGTGGCACATGTGCACCAGGTCCACGCACGTCCGGACCACTGTAGCCAATGTCGCCATGCCACCGTCCATGTAAATGAACGGCCTCCCACCTCCACCTCCGCCTCCGCTGACGGATATAGAGAAAAAGTAGAGAGGGTCAGTGGCCAGCGCCACGCCTCGGGCCAACACAATTAACCGGTTCCACCGCTGCACATTTGTGCTGCGGGGGTCGACAATCAGCCGCCGGTTCTTCGCGGCGGAGCTGTTTCTGCTGGAGCGGCTCGTGATGGGGACAAGGGAAGAACCGGCGGAGGCCTCCCACTCGGGCTTGTGAACTGGGTCGCATGTGGTTGAGTGGAAAACGGGGACGCCCACCTGTGTGCATGCGTAGCAATCGGTCGGATACTCAGTAAAATCATCGTCGGAGCTCCGGAAAAGCTTTCCTATTAACCTGATCAGGAAAATCAATCAAGGAAATAAAAATTAAAACTCACATTGGATGAAATTAAGGAGTGAAAAATCAAAATCATATTGAAGAGATTGATGAGGAAGAACTTGGACATGGCGGTCTGGACATGGGAACTGAACAGCATTGGGAAGAGGATTGAGATTGATGTAATTAATCAAGGTGGAAAAGATGCATTAAAGAGAAGTGAGCCGTATGCTGCAAATTAAACTGGAGGGAGGGAGGGAGGGAGGGAGGGTGAGGCCACGTGGATTACAGTAGGTGAACGACTTTGTAATTACAATAGTATGTGTCATAATTATAATTATTTTTTATTATTGAAGTAATTATACTCTCCATCTTTAAAGTTGTAATTATCACTAAATTTTTTATGATTTAAAAATTATATTTAATATCTCTATATTTATTTTTATCTAGCAAATGCATTTATTCGTTAGTTAAAATTTACTAAATTTGTTGATATAGAAAAAAAAAATAAATAAAAATTCATAATTTATCACTGATTGATTTATTGCAGGTCAAACAAAATCATTTCATCACTAAATCATCCTTATACATTTCCACACTTGAATGCATGTGAGAAAGTATATCTTTATCTTCATTTAAAAAATAATAATATCACTACAAGGGTAGTTTAGTCAGAAAAAAAATCATTTGACTTCCAATAAGTCAGTAATAAGTAAATCGATATTAACTATCGATTTTTATTTATTTTTTATATTAATATTAATAAATTTAGTAAATTTTGACAAATGGAGGAACCTATTATTAGAGGGACGCAAATTACCTGAGGAGTACTAGATGTAATCTCTCAAGTCACGTGAGGTTTATATATAATTACACCAAACATTATGGGATTGTAATTATCTTTTTATTATTTGAAAATTTATAAATACTCTCTAAAATGAACTGTCACTTAACAAATATTCCATCATAACAACTCACTGCAGAGATATTTATTAAATAATAATTAAAATAAAGGGTATTTATATTATAACAAAATTTAGAAAAGCTGATGATAATTTACTCTTATATATATTATTATGTTATGATTAATTTGAATATAATTAAATTCAATATGCATTATACATATATATAGTTGAAAATGGAAATAAGTGTAATAAAATCCCTTTAAATTAAAGAAATTAAAAAAAAAGATATGTATTTTCAAGTTTTGTCCTAAAAATTGTCTACTTTACTTTCATTTATTAATTATAAGAGTCCAAACATTCAGTTACCACTTAATTTTCTTTTTTTTCTTATCATATCGCACTTAATTTTACGTGATGTTGTTTTAGAAATAAGAAAACTAAATATAAAAAATTAGTGAAAGTCGACAATGTTTGAAACTAAAACTAAGAAGTGACAAAAAAAAAAAAATGGAAGATCGAATGTTTGAAAATAATTTAATATTTATATATGATAATATTTTTAATAAGTTGGGGAATTTATAGGGAGTTATTTATGATTTTTGACTTAGTTAATTTAAACATTTCAAAAACATAAATCGAAAATTGAAAAATACCTTTTCAACTTTATCTCATAAAACTTAGGTATAATCACACTCCTCTCCCTATGGTGTAATTACACGTAAATCTCCTAGGATTTGTGAAATTACATCTAGTACCCTCTGAGGGTTTGCTTCTGCCTATAAATAAGTCCCTTCGTCAGTTAAAATTTATCGAACTTGCTTATATAAACAAAAAAATATATATTTACCCCGATTGACTTAATAGTGATTTATTATAGGTTAAATAAATATTTCTATGACCAAATCACCCTCACATGTCTTCACACATTAATGAATGTGAGGAGGCATATCTTCATCATTATAAATATAGTTTAGTTATAAAAAAATTGTTTGACCTGCTATAAGTCAGTAATCAGTCGAGGATAAATATCAAATTTCATTCATTTTTTTTTGTTAATATTAGCAAATTCTATGAATTGTGGCGAACATAGCGATTTATTTGTTAGACGGAAGCAAATATTAGGAGTGCTGTATGTAATTTCTTAAATTACAAGAGGTTTACATGTTATTATACCAAACCTCAAGAGATGGAGTTTAGCCCTAAAACTTGTTTTAAGCATGCAATTGCAAACACCCCATTAATATTTATAAATTATTTTTTGGGGGGGTTTAATTTTAATTGAGGAGAAAAGAGGAAAGATGAATTTGACTTTATGGTCGATGTAGGAATGAGCAATGATCTTTTGTTTTCTATTTTTCATGATTATGACTTATTTGATATAATTTTATGAAAAATTCATTTTTCATATAGCTTTGAATTGATGAAAATGGAAACAAATAGGTACAACAACATATGTTATACTTATAGCATGATCGATTATTTTTATAGACTTAAATGTGTTATAATTAACTTCTCAAAGAAAAAAACAAAATGTGTAATAATTAAATTGATTTTAACTTGATCATATATGAATCAAGAATATACGGGGTATGTTAATTTGTAATAAAATGAACTTGTAATACATGAGCAACCTCACACATAGAGTGATTAAACAACATCCGAACTATGATCGTGAAGATCAAAACAATTATTATTAACGTAGACCAACAATTAAAACAACCTATCATTATTATTGCAACCTTGATGGTAATTGCACTTCGACATTTACCGACAGCGCGGTCTAAGGACATTGCAGCACTCAGGCAGAAAGGGCGTTCTTTGAAATGAAATCGAACGATATTCCGTTCTCCTGGAGCCGTTCTTGCAAGTCGGTTGGGCCGAACACAATCCCGGGCGTGAAAACACCTCCCTTAGGCAGGCTACCACGCTTGCTCAGCACAACAAGCGCGCATTGAATTAGAATTATGGGAGTGGCCAGATAACCAATCTCCGGGCCTGCCACCCTCGTTACTACCTCAGTATCGGGCTTCTTGTTTCCTTTTGATGCTAGACTAGCATCACTAAAACCATGCCCGACAAACCACATTTTAAACGTAGCGCTCGCCACTTCCTCCTCGGAAGGCCCTTCTTTTCTGAACCCTCCAAGGCTGAAGAAGGAGGGGTATTTCAGGAGAAGCCGTCTACCCAGGGCGATCCTGCATAAGAGACCGATGAATATCCCGAGCATGATGTAAGGAAATAGACCGAGCAATGACTTTGAACCTAGTTTCACACCAAAATGAGCCGGCTTCACAGATGACCAGAATGCCTCCCTCTTCTTAAGGTCGTCGGCAGTTTCGTTAACACCGGGTAGGCCGTGGGGATTTTCGGTCAGAGTAGCTAGCGTTCTTCGTACAACAACGGAGTCGGCTGATGGGAGCTTTAGAGCCCACAGGCCGAGCTGCTGGTGGTGTTCTATGAGTGATCCTTTCGGAGGTGCCGGTCCCGGAATCTGAAATAAACTTATTAGTACAGCAAATACGAACCATTTCGCATACTTGGGATTATTACATGACAATTGACATTAAATGTAATAAGCAAACAGAAAACAGAGAAAAAGAGAGAATAATACATACCGCGGGCCGGGCTCTTTTGGGCCTGGACCTTCTGAACTCCACCAACTTATCAGCATTAGCCACCCCAAGAACTGCTGATTCATACGTACCAAAGTTCCCAACAATCTTCTTATCCGACTCCAAGCTCAAATACGCCTCCACCCGGTTAGGAGCCGACGGCCCGGCCCATTGCCTGGAATGAAACAACAGCCCCATCTCCGCCGGAACGGAATCAAATCCACAAGCAGAAATCACCAGAGACCCCTTCTCAACTGCTTTCTCGTGGTACAAGGCCTCCATCCTCTCCATGAACTCGGGCTCCCCGCTAATGTCAATATAATCGCAGCCCGCATCCACGCAGGCCGAGACCACGGCCTGCCCGTAGAGCCGAAACGGACCGACGCAATTCAGTATAACCTTGGTTTGGGCGGCGAGCCGGGAGAGGGAATCCGGGTCTGTAGTATCTGCAGTGAGGAGGGGGATGTTGCGTGGCGAATCCGCACCGACAGCCCATTTGAGGGCTTCGGCCAGTCTCCCGGGGCTCCGCCCGGCTAAAGCGAGGGACTTGAGAGGCGAGTTGGGGGCGTTGAGGAACTTAAGAGCTTCGCGGACAACGTACTTTCCAGTGAACCCGGAGGCGCCGAGGATTATTGCGTCGTAGAATTTGGGAGCGGGGCTGGAGGTTTGGTTGACGCTGTTGTGGGACATTCTTGAAAAGGGTTTTGAGAGAAACAAGAGTTGATCTGGAGAGACCTTACCGGAGGAATGTGTGCGTCCATATATACACATATATTACACTCCAAATTTTAAAACATATAACAAATATAATATAATCATTCTGTAATTAGCTAGTGTATAATTTAAGAAAGATAATTAATTAATATATTATGTGATTAATTTAGTTGAATGAAATTTTGATTTAAGAGAAGAAATATGTGTTGGAAAGCGTGATTATGGTTTCAGTTGAAGTTTGCATGTAGGTGTAGATTACACTACCCTACACCTACAGCAGCCCTTCTATCTACTCGCATTCATAACTCATTCAATGACAACGCATTGATATTATAATGCTTTTAAAGTCTAGGCAAAAGAGGTTCCATGGTGTAGTGGTTAGCACTCTGGACTTTGAATCCAGCGACCTGGGTTCGACTCCCGGTGGGACCTTTTCCTTCCTGCCTTTTGGTACTTCTTCATTTGCAATTGCAAGTGCCGCCCCAACACCACCTGGGCAGGATGATGCAGCCGCACCTCATATCTAATACTACCGTTATATAATATAAATAATTTTTTACATCTTAAAATATATTACAGACTAAAGTAAAATATATAAATCAACGTATCACATTTTAATAAAAAAAAATAAAATCAACTTAAGGACTTTATCAACACAACAAAATAATCTTTCAAATTTTGAAATATATTATAATAAAAATAAATATACAAACCAACATGCTACATTTAAAAAAAAATCTAATTCAAAATTATCGTCGACACAACAAAATAATTTATATAGTGGTCGCAAATCGTCGTTTTGTAGTAAAAAATGTATTTTTTTTCTTTTATATATATATTAGTGTAGATTATTTTTAAAAATAGTAACAATATATTAATAATGTCACATTATATTTTTTAAAAAAATATTGTATGTTCCAAAAAGATGGGCTCTACCAAACTCCCAAGTAGTTGAATAGTTGAATTCAATTTATTAGTACTTGAATTGAAATAACCAACTAACGTGTAATGTTTTAATTGGACATGTGCAACACGTTTCATCTATTTGTAAACATTGGATCAACAAGTTTTTGGGGAAAATCATCATTTTATGATCATCCACACAATAAGAAATCACACATCATATTTTAGTCCAGTGATTAAAACTATATCTTACGAATAAATTTGAAATTATGAATTTTAATCCCACAAAACGTGTCTATATTTATTTTACATAATATGAGTACTTATCTCATTTTACATGAATTACTGTATTATATTGATTGAATTAATCTATTGTTTGATTTATTATTATATTGATATAATTATATATGTAATTACCATTTAAAAACACACTCACAATAAGAAATTAGACACTAATCATGTGATGTATACTACATATAATTGAGCAATCCATTTTTAGTATCTTGGCCTGTCAATAATCATTGATAGGGTCCAATAAAATTTTAAATAATTTTGAAATAACCCTGCAAAATAGAGTTGGTGAGAAAAATGCTGACACTTTCGGCTACAGCCCTTCAATATTTAAGTTAATGAAATTATTCGAAAATTGGATTGTACAAAAAACTAACGAAGAAAAAGTTATACCTAAAATTTTGGCCATCTATTTATAGATATTATCAAATTATGTGATTATATATGAATTATCGATGCAATTTTAATCGTGTTCATGGAATTTTAATGAATCCGTGTATAATCGGATTTAGGTAAAATTGGTATGACCCAAATTCTTGATATGTAAATCCAGATACTTTTAAGATATATTAGACGAAAAAATGACACACTCAATATGTGTGCAAGTACAATAATATTTTTATTAAATTAATGATTTATTATCAAAATACAGTTGAGTAAAATAAAATAGAGAGGATAATGGATGGAAAAGAATTAATTAAAATAGAGGTGTTAAATATTAAAAATAATAATTACACTTTTTATTTATTCTTTTTTCCTAAATATTTAATATATAAAAAATAGGAGCATAAACAATAAACATAAAAATAATATTTTAGCATTTAGTAAAATTCTAAAAATTAAATATCAAACATAAAAAATAAATAAAAATGAAATATATATTCAAAGTCAAACACGATGGATTTATCAAACTATGAACTGGCGGACGAAACAAACCAATGCTTAGTAAAAGTCTCCAAAAACATAGTATTTATATGTTGAACATAAATTAATATGATGTATATTGCATGTAGCCCACCTAACTACATCTCATCTCAACTACACCCCAAACTACAAAGCCCCCAAATTGATTCTCTCCGTCTACGAAACGGGCCCCTCTCTTCTCTGATTTCACTTGCCTTGGAAAAATGGAGGCGAAGCTGTTGGGGGCCGCCTCTTCCTCCGTGTTCGGCCCTACCAACTCCATGATCTCAAGACCCACTAACCCTTTTGCCCATCAAACCTGTTCTACCCTTCGATATCCCACTTGGAGATTTTCCAGTAATGGCGTTCCGGCAATTCGGGCTTCTGCTTCCAGCGTTGGGTATAAAGCTAATCATCTTTTGTTTTGTTGGGTTTTGCCATTCTTGCTTCTTGTTTGGATTTTGCTTCTTGCTCTCGCTGCGCAGTGTTGGTCGGTTTTGATTTCTGTTACTGCCAAGAATTGCTGATTGAATGAGCATTATGGTTTTGAGTAGAATTATGACTTTTTAAATTCTTGGATTGGATGTGCAGTGTTGATGATGTGTAGAGTATTAGATATAAGTTTTTCTTCAAATATTTCTCCTTAATTGGATGGTGGGGTTTGATTCTTGAAGTTTTCTTTTGGGTTTTCATTTCCTGGAAATTTGATCTTAGAGAGACAGTTTTATAAGCTGAATGCTCGGGCAATATGCCGAAACATTAAGGTTTCTAATGCTATTGTGGAAGACACCTTACATGTAGTTACTGTTGCTTAGAGTGAAATGGCAAGGAGTTGCAGTAAATTAGGAGAGCCACAGTTACAGATATATTGGACATTCTCATTATTCTGGCATGAAGGCCACACAATGCTGAATAAACGACTACTAGTTGTACGTATTTCTAAAGAGTCTATTAATGTCGTATAGTAGGAAATGCCACAAAAAATTCTCATGTTGTGCTCAAGTCGGTAGACTTGTACTTAGGCCAATCTTATTTCCTGGCAGATTGGCTCGGAAGAGAAGAGTAGATGAAACTCAGAGCTACACTCTTGAGGGTATTAGGAACTCCTTGATACGGCAAGAGGATAGCATTATATTCAGTCTAGTGGAGAGAGCTCAATTTTGTTACAATGCCGAGACATATGATCCTGATGCTTTTGCCATGGATGGTTTCCATGGCTCTCTCGTTGAGTACATGGTTAAAGGAACTGAAAAGCTTCATGCGAAGGTAAGTTGAAGCTTTGAACTTTTCCTCGAATTTTGACTATTAATAATATGCTTTTATAAGTATTATTTGATCTAGGTTGGAAGATACAAAAGCCCCGACGAGCATCCTTTCTTCCCAAACGACTTACCTAAGCCGCTGTTGCCCCCAATGGAGTACCCACAGGTACACAACAGATGCCTTGTGATCAATCGCTCTTGCAAATCCAAATCTCCAGTTAAAATCAAATAAGCCTTGGTACTATTGTCTTTCCACCTTAACATACATTGCATGTAAATGCACCAAGGATTTTGATAGCTAAAAAGTGCAACGACATGAAGTTCATGTTTAGTACTGTCTTTGCGTCTAAATATGTACATAATTTTTAGTTTTGCTGGTCTTACTGTTTCATGATTACTAAACACACTTAGAAGAGGTTTTTTTTTTTTTTTTGAGATGAGAAGAGGGTGTTTTAACACTCCTTTTCTTTTGTTTTTTTTGGTGTTATTAAAACTCTTGCAGGTTCTTCATCCAGCAGCTGATTTCATCAATATTAATGTCAAAGTATGGGACATGTACTTCAGGAATCTCCTCCCAAGATTAGTTAAAAACGGTGATGATGGTAATTATGGATCAGCTGCAAGTTGCGACACGATTTGCTTGCAGGTATGTGCTTTACGACTTTGTTGTGAATCAAAATAAATTCTCAAATGAATAAGTAATAGGAATGATTTGGGGCAATGCATTACCTTTGTTTGTGCATTCAAATATAAAGTATGGATAAAATAGAAAGCGGCTAAAGTCTAATGTGGCTGTGAGATAACTAATACCCTTCTTCGGAAGTGTCAGAATTTTCATTTCATATAAATAAAGCCCAACAAAGGCAGAGTTTATGAGTTAGACTCTATAAACGGCTTCAGCCTGTTTTGTCAGTTTTCCCATCCATCATGTGTTAAATAGTCAATAACTTCGCTTCTTAATGCTGCTTCTCCTTCAAAACCAGACTTTATGATCTCTTCTACCACTGTCAAGAATATACATACTCAACCTCACCGTTGAACAAATATATAATTTCCAATTGTTTTGGTATTTACTTAGTTTTAGTAAGACTGGCTGACTGCTCATTGTCTACTCGTAGGCCCTGTCAAAGAGAATCCACTATGGTAAATTTGTAGCTGAAGCAAAATTCCGAGCCTCCCCTGATGTTTATAAAGCTGCCATTAGAGCACAAGTAAGTTGATACCAGTAGTTTTCAGAATTGCATGACTGTTTAAGCAGGATCTCAATGTGTCCAACTCTCTTCATTGAACTTGTTTGCAATTCTGCAGGACGCAGCCCAAATCATGGATTTGCTCACATACCCGGCAGTTGAGGAGGCAATTACAAAGAGGGTGGAGATGAAAACTCGGAAGTATGGTCAAGAAGTAAACATGAATGAAGTTGAACGTAACACCGAACCAGTGTACAAAATAGACCCGACCATTGTTGCCGAGCTATATGGGGACTGGATCATGCCATTAACAAAGCAAGTCCAGGTTGAGTATCTATTGAGAAGACTTGATTGAATTGAACATAAAGATCTTCTTGAAGTTCTCTCTTCTTCTTCCTTTTTCACTTTCTCATCTGCTCAGAAGAAACTTAGCTTAAATGTGCCGTACAATGTTAGAATCATTGTAATGGCTATTTCAGTTGGAAATTTTGGCTAAAATTTGATTGTTTGTAGCATTCTTTGGTTTGGGCAAGAAGAAATCCATGTCACCACAGGATTCAAGAATTGTGCAGTTACTCATGAGTTGGAATGATCTTTTCACTCTTGAGATACACACGCTCGATGCATCCGCATAATTTTGTTTTCTTTAGTGATCATATATAATTATATCAAAAATTGCAATCATAAAAAATAGTAATTGTCAATATCAAATATCTATAATTAATTAATGATTACTATAAATCAATGCTTATTATTATAGTACTCTGACAACCTTAGATCAATACTCCTGAATTTGGTGTGATTCCAACCCATCAATTTATGGTTATGAAGATTTAATTTCGCAAACATGTCATTTTTGAAAGGATAATTCTTTATAAAGTAAAATTGAAGCAAAATAATATCAAGAATGGGGTTGGACTTGCAACTTTTACCTTATGGTTCTTGGAATTTAACTTGATCATACCGTTATTTTTCCGATCATTTTCCACAATATAGAGAATAAACCCAAGCTCGCGTTAGAAGCCAATGCGTTTTCCAGTGGACTGAAGACAAAAGCGTGTGCAATGGGCAATGCTTTGGGATAAGATTTTTCACCTTTGCTGGGCGGCCAGAATATTGGCCTTCAGTTCCCTCCAATGGCGACGGCTTTCTCTTCCATATTACCGCCGGCGCCGGCGGCCCACAATACTTTCGCCTTGTGGAAAGCCCACAAGCCTCCTCCATCTTTCTGGACCACCAAACCATTTGTACGGCCCGTAGCTCCTTCCATTCAATTTCAATCACCATTTTCAGCGCCGTGCTCCTCCAATGGCGCTGCGGCGGCGGTTGAAGATAGTCGTCAGAGCGGTGACTTACCGATTAGCATTGACGTTCTTAACCGCTTCATCGACCTCAACTTGGGCATCTGGACCGGCTCTTTTCATGTAAGATTAGTTCTTCCAGTGGGTGCATTTTGTACTAGTCGATATTTGCGGGGAGCTATTTTTATATGTTGTTTTCTTAAATTTTCAGAGCAAAAAGGATTGACGTTTAGAGATTTCTAGATTGTGGTTGGGAAACCGTAATCCTACTCCCTATGTTTGTCGGCAGCAATTTCTGAACTTTGTGCACAACTTCATGTTTGCATGTAACGATTTCTTAGGTTTTTGCGATGATTTATAAAGTACCCGTAAGTCCTATAATTTTTTTACATGTAGCATTCAGTTTGAGTTTGTATCGAGACAAGTTATCTCAAACAGTTCGTTTAAGAAATTTAATGGACTAAAGAAGCTTGATTTAGTCGGCGAAGTTTATTATTATGATCTACATAGCATGGGCTTCTAGAAAGGAGACTCTAAGATTTTTGGTTGATTTCTTGCAGCAATTTGATTGTAATGGGAATTTGCTGCATAAGATTAGTACAAAGCTTTCTGCAAGCTCGTACGGGGAAGCTGAACTCACGAGTTTGATTCAATCGTAAGTTTTTATCACTAAAATTACTTGAGTGGAGTTTTTATATGTTCTTTTCAATATAGGTTGTTTTTCGCTTATGCAATTTGCGTTGTTGTCTAGAATTTGTCCAATTTAGAAATTATAACCTCCATTTGAGATTGGAGACTTTTGAAGTCTGTTAAATCCTCCTTTGGTTCGAGAAGATCTGAGCCCACAAAGGGTGATATCCATATGAATCCTTTCGTGGAAAACAAGTCATGTCCAATACTGCTCGTACTTGTTGTTCTTTTCTGGAACTTAATGAATTCTAATATTCTTTGTAAGAATTTTGAAAGTGCAACATACTTATGAGGATGGCTATCTTGAGATTTATTAAATGTCTCTGTTGTGTGAAAACAACTGCCTTGTAAGTGCCACAGAACACCTCATCATATGCTATGTTGCATCATAGAAATCTATTCTTGCATTTTGTTTCTAAATTCTGTTACTTTTTGTTTTATTGTTTTTGATAATATAAGGTTATACATCAAGCAGCCTCCATTAAGCACTTCAGACCCTGAAGATGAGTCAGAATGGTTTGAGTACAAGATTAAAGAAACCAACATTTTCACAGTGGACAAGTATCAGCAGGTGAGACTTCTTATTACCTGGAAGCATTTTGCTTAGTCAATGGTAAATCCTAGCTGCAAAATTTTGAGTTTATTGGTTTTCATGAATCGACTTTTTAATTGTTTTAGTTGATCATCTATTGAATTTAGTTTGCAGATTGGCTTTTTCCCTGAAGAGAAGGCATTTGCATTGCGGTACCAGACAGCTGGAATGTTAGAAACTGTGATAAGACAAGGGGTCCTAGGTGAAGACGATACTGGAGAAGAATCTCCCAGGTGCGTGTTAGTTTTATTAAACAGCAACTTAGGATGAAGGAGTTGATAATTCCTGAAAGTTGAATTAGCATCCTTTTTCTGGTTTGTCATCTCTACTGTGAAAATATGTCTATATGTGGTATTTGTGTTTTTATTTGCATCTAGTCCCACTTCATTGGCTGATGAATCATGAATACCAATTATGAAAAGTGTGAGTGTAATGTTTGGATTTATTGCTTTTGCAGGCCTGGATTTGATAGTCCCAAAATTTGAGGTTTGATAGTGGAATCATTTGCTGCATATATATGCTTTCTTATTCCATAGGTTGAAGTCACTGATTTGCAAGAAGTTCCTGAAATGTCAGTATGATTGCAAGGAATAGAATAAAATTTGATACCCGCTGAATTTTCTTTTGAAGACTCCGAACAATAGTTAGTAACATTTAAACGTTTGCATTAAAAAAGGATGATGTAAAAAGATATAGGCATTAAACTTACTGTGATGTATAATAATTTTGTGAATTCTTCACTGTGCTTATATTCTTTACTTTCATGCCTACTCATTATGCTGGGTAGCTCCACTGTCTCACGTAATCTCTTCTTTGTTTATCTTGATTTTCTTCTGCAGAAACTTGAAACTTCCTTCTAGACGGCCTGCAATTGTATGTGAGAACTGCCTCTATTCATTGGAAAAAGATGCAAGAGTAAGAGCTTTCCATATCATGGATCCTCAGGGCATACTAGAAATGCTACTTGTATTTCTGGAAGAAAGAGGAAAGGAAGTGCCTGCTCATCCTTCTTTTGACAATTCTATGGTATCTTAGCTCAATTACTGACAATTATTACGTTCGCTTTCTTGACAGATAATAAATTACTTGATATAATCTTATGGTTCTAG
Source organism: Sesamum indicum (assembly GCF_026168435.1). Lineage (NCBI taxonomy): Eukaryota > Viridiplantae > Streptophyta > Magnoliopsida > Lamiales > Pedaliaceae > Sesamum > Sesamum indicum. The sequence continues at coordinate 3,345,528 of NC_142664.1, read as the reverse complement.
GATTCAAATAGGATGGCTCCACATTTAGGGACATGGAAGGGTCACTCTATAACCAAAAGGAGTGGTGTTTATGGAGCCACAATAGCCAAAGCTGATACAATTGCTATACTTGAAATGAATGAGGACGGTCAGCTCATCCAGGTTCACCAGTTCCTTGGCAAAAGTTACAAAGTTGATATCATCAAATAGTGTTTCTTTGTTATTTTACTCGAAATTCATCTTCTGTGTGGGTTCAATTCATTATTTTCTGCAAATCAACATTGCACCAAGTTTCAACTAGTTCACGCAATCTTGACCTGTTGACTAGTTTTGTTCTTTCTTTCATCTTGTAAAGTGACTTCCAGATTTTCCAACTTAGTTGTTCACCATTCATCCGTATATTAATTTTTCCTTGTTTCTTAAATGCACACAGGATATAAGATCTACATCAGGTGGCAGTGACGTTACCACCTCTGTACACTGGTCGGGTTCCATCTCTAACAACTTGGTCACCTTCGATGGTGGTTTCCAGTTAACGTTGTTGCCTGGAGGCATGTACATGGGATGCCTATCTGATGTGGCTAAGAGTGTGCAAGAATCCAAGTCGTTCCATTTGGAATTCTGCTGGCTCGAGTCACCTGGCAAAAGGCAGAGATTGGTTCGCACTTATGATGTGGAAGGCTTAGCCGTCTCATCAACATACTTCCTCGAAACCAAACAATGAGTTATAGTTTCTTTCTGTAAAAAAGTTTTACTCTTTGAAGTGTACGGAGTGGTTTGCAGCAAAATAAGATGCTGTTGGACTGGTTCACTATAGAATGATCCTCCGCCTCTTGCTGTGAATACATTTGGCGTGAGAGATGGATAAGGGAATTCCAATCTTGGTTCTCCAAGAATACTCATTGTTCTCAATTCGTAGACCATCTCAGGACGGCGAGGTGTTGAAATGATACGCAATCCTACATTGGTATTGCGCTCACGAATCTCAAATAAACACTTGCAAAGCTTTATATCATATTCTACATAATTTTCTATTAGACCCTATTACAATGGTCGGTGAGCGTGTTTGAAACTCGAGCTCTCAAAAACCATTTATTAGTCAAATTTCAAGCATTGGTGCCATTTTATCTTTTCTTATACTTCAAAATCTCAACATTGTTTTTGGTCCTTGATGAGGACCAATCATCTTTAGCATTCCACATTACTAAAAAGTTTCCACCCAATATCAAGACAACTCAATTCAACCTGTGATAAATTTTCTAGAAAAAAGAAAAAAGAAGTAAAAATGTTTTAGAAATCTCCGAGTGCACTGCACTGTGCCCATGGGTAACATAAATTTCAGCACAAACCCAATTTCTGTAGTATGAACCAAAACATGTGATAAATGTTATGACCCACCACAAAGTAAGGGAATCTTAATTTGGAAAGATTATTACAACACGTTCTTTAAATAAACAAAAAAGAAATGTATTCTCGAGATGTATCATTTGCTGTAGGCTGTAGCCACCTTCTCTCATTATTTATTTCTTTTTCATTGAAGATAATACGAACAGCTCCACGCCATCGACGACCGACGAGGAGAGAGAGAGAGAGAACAAGTTGCTGTAATGATTCATGATTTTGGATTTTAGAGGACTGTAATAAAATTGCGTTGGAGCCCACCGCCATAGGGGCTCCTCCTCTCCCTCATACCTCATACATACAAATCGCATTTACGCACACTGATGAGTAGAGTATGTGAGAAGACGAACAAGAAGTAGGAGGGGAGAACCCACAATCTTTGCAGAGCAATTATCACCAAAAAGATTCAATTTTTCTTCTCTGATTTCGTGGTGAAAGAAAGAATCAAGAAATGGGTGGGACTGTTGAAGAAGATGCTTCCACGGCCCCAAAACCCAAGCCCACAATCCTGGTGCCTCCACGTGCCTCCATGGAGTTCCTCTTTACTAACGGGTCGGGCCCATGGTTCAGCCCGGGCCCCATGACGCTGGTCTCCAGCTTCTTTCCGGAGCAGGGCCCGTTTTCATTCTCTCAACTTTTGGCAGGAGCCATGGCTTCCCCCCTCCCGGCGAAGCCCGGTTCTTTGCCGACTAATGCTTCTGGGAAAGAAGGGAATTTTTCTAGTGATGGAAAGATTAGGCCGACTAATCTAGTGGTGGCCTCGCCGCAGCCGCCGCTGGAGAGTCTGAGCCCTCTGTTCATGGTTCCGCCGGGGCTGAGCCCCTCCGGATTGCTGAATTCACCTGGTTTTTGTTCTCCACTTCACGTAAGCTTTCAGTTAAATTGCGTAACTTGTGAATTTTCTTGAGAGTGTGCTTAGATTCATATGTTGTTCAGGGAATTGGAATTGATGAAAATCTTTGAGTTTTGAGTCAAGTATTTGTGATTCTTGTTTTTATAATTCATCAGTTTAGAATTGGAAATTACTATGTCTGAACTAAGTATTTGTTGTGAAGGTACTGAAGCATTGGATGGTAAAAATCCATTTGATTTTGAACAGGTTTCGTGGAGCCGATGTATTAGATTGTCTTTTTAGAAAACTGAAATAGGTAAAAATGATTTGATGAAGTCTGGAATTTGGAATTTGGAATTTTCACAATTATGGAACTTTACAGTTCTTTGGTCTCTATTTTTGCTTTGCATATGCGGCTGTTGCAAATCTGAGCCACTTCTTGACATGGAACTCACACTAATTAGTGCTAATATTGCTTGTCAGATTAAGGGATGGAGAAAGCTGAATTATTGAAGAGGCATATCTTTCATTTAGTTTCTTAATCCTGTTTTAGTAGGTTTCATGAAATCTCAGAATTTACATTCCTCATTTTTATCTGCCGAATGCTCCTATTTGTGTAGACTGTACAAGAATGTTGGATATTTTGCGGGTTTATGTTTTGACATAGCTAAGCTTGAGAATTGAGGTCCCAACTCTAACAGGGTGTTTGCAATAGCTTTTGTTTTGGTGGTCTTGTAAATTAAGCGGAAGGGGAAATTTGGGTGTTTGAAAACAGAAGTGAAAAGTGGAAAAAAGTTGAGGTCGGATTGTTTGGAAAATAGTTTAATACTTTGCAATTTTATCAATAAATTGCAAAAGTTGGCAAGGAATCAGTTAAAAAACAAAAAACGTAAATCGAAAGCACTTTTTTCAACTTATATTTAGCAATAAACTCATAAGTGTTTTAAGCTTTTGCAAACACCCCCTAATTATTGTAAGATCGATGGAAATAAGCTTGGGAGTGATACAATCATTAGTACTGCTGGGTTGATTTCAGTTTTAATTCGCTAGCACCTTTAGAATTTGGATTTGGTATGCTATGAATATTTGAATTTCTTGCAGAGCCCTTTCGGGATGTCCCACCAGCAGGCCTTAGCGCACGTCACTGCTCAGGCGGCATTGTCCCAATCTTTCATGCAAATGCAGCAAGCAGAATTCCAACATCTCTCGTCTGCCGATGCTGCCGAACCATTGGCTAAGCAGTCATCATCTGCGCCAACTGAAACGTCAATGCAGCAGACAAATCCATTGGCACCTGAGCCAGAGAGTTCGAATATGGAGTCTTCTGAAGTTTCTCAATCTGAGAAAAAGACCACCTATGTTGCTGGTGATAAGCCAGCTAGCGACGGCTATAACTGGAGAAAATATGGGCAGAAGCATGTCAAGGCAAGTGAATGTCCTAGGAGCTACTATAAATGCACACATCTCAATTGTCCTGTCAAGAAGAAGGTTGAACGATCTTTAGATGGTCGTATAACAGAGATTACATATAAAGGACGGCACAACCATGATCCTCCTCAGCCAAGTAAAAGGGATAGAACAATAAACTCCCAGGTGAACCCTGTTTCCGCCTCACAAGGTCAAACTGAAAACAGTAGGTTAAATGAGGCTACACCTCTCTGTTCTGAGTCTGCGAATTTCCAGGCAACCACCCAATTTGAGCGCCATCTGACTGCCTCCAGTCATAATTGTGAAACGGAAGATAGTGCAGTAGTAGTAGACAAGGAGAATGACAACGAACCAATTGCCAAAAGAAGGTATTAACATCTTCATCTACTCTTGTGTTCTCCTTTTTTGTCTAATGATTTCATTGGAACATGTTTTCGTTGGCAATGCAGGAGCATGGAAACTGGACCGCCCATTCCAGCTTCGTCCCATCAAACTGTTTCAGAATCAAAGATTGTGTTGCAGACAAGAAGCGAAGTTGACCTTTTGGATGACGGATACAGATGGAGAAAATACGGGCAGAAAGTGGTTAAGGGGAACCCTTATCCAAGGTTGTGTTTTTTTTTAAAAATAATCTGGAAATGAATGATGCTGGTTTTACTTGATCTTTCAAATTCGCCCTCGCCAATGTTTTCATGGATACAAATTTGAATTAAGCATCCAATTCCTTTCTGCAGGAGTTATTACAGATGTACATATGCTGGCTGCAATGTCCGCAAACACGTTGAACGATCTTCAGCAGACCCCAGATCAGTGATTACTACATACGAGGGCAAGCATAATCATGAAATCCCGACCAGGTGACATAACAGCCATGGCATAGCCAACGCCCCAGCTCAGCAATACAAGACGGCATCCCAAAAGCCTTCGCTAAGTAAAGAGATCGATTATGGGAACAAAGACCAAATTCCAATGACTCTGCAGCGCAAAGATGAAGAGATTGCAGCGTGATATCTCTGAATCAGAAGAAGAGTCATGATCATCTCAACAGGTTGAAATCTTCAGTCATACTGTAAGAATATAGAAGGGGTACGCTGTTTTTGTATATCCCAACAAGTTTAAATTCCTGTTTCCATAGTTTACAAGGATGTAATAATGGAATTATCCACAAAAGTCCCACGAAACGAATTAGAAGCAGCTTTCCAAATTTGCGGTTTTAAGAGAACCAAACTCAATTTGTAAATCATTTAAAATGATTTTATTTTCAATTGAAATTTCAAAAATTTTACAATTACCTTTTTAGAATAATTTATCCAGTCAAAAGATGTATCTCAATGTAACTTTTTTTATCCCATAGTATCAAAATTTGTAGCATCTTTCTTTAATCCCATAAAATAAAAAATTAACAATTGTGGCATTTTTTTTCTCAAAGTACAACTTTCTAGCCCATAAAATTAAATGTATTAAACTCGTAAATTGTGTGACCAAAAATGCCATACATAATTTTTTTGAGAAAAAGAAAAGCCAATTTAATTATCAAGAAAAGCCCTTCTAATGACAACCACCATCATCGTGAATTAATTATAATTATATTAAAAGAAATTCAATTACCAGCATGAAGTATTTGTAACTTCACCAATTTAAATTAGGATGGAATGACATGTCTTACCCTTTGGTAGATCATAATACCCGCCTTTTTTCAGCAGTTGACAGTTGCCCTTCAATTCATGAACTGCAGTCGTCAACTAACTGAAATTCGAATCCCAACTCATCAACGGTCACATTTTAATCGGATAACAATAATAATAATTATTGCGAGTGAATTATCACAAAATCTTTTAAAATTTGATTTAATTATAAGTTATTGTTATTATTTAAAAATTATGAACAATTTATAAAATTAATGATCGTTTGATAAATACTTTTTATAATAATTTTAAATAATAAAAAATCTTTATAATTATAATAAATTTTAAAAAAATATTTTAAATTTTTTAATAATATACGATGGCATTACATGTTTTGATATAAGTTTTGACCAAATTAAGAAGAAAAGCATGATCTGATCTGAGCAAGACAGCCACGAAAATGCAAACGAATGTTTCCCACCTCTGTCCTCCGAACATCCCGCGACACAAAAGCACTTCGGATGGAAGAAACAAAGAAATGGCAAGAACACACTTGACCTCTCTTTCCTCTCTCTCTGTCTCTCTCAAAAGGATAACACAGCTCACTTCTTGACGGATTATCTCTTGATCATTTCCTACATTTGATGAAGCTGATGTTGTAGGGGTGTTGTTTTCCGTCTCACCCCTCCAGCATCGGCCCATCCGCCCATCTGGGTCGGTCCGGATATCCGCGGGTTTGAATTCTTTTCATGGGTGGTTTTAGTGGCCGGTCATGGGTTGCATCAGCTCCAAGAAGGCAGGCTCCGAATCACCTCCATTTGCTGCCCGTTCCTCCTCAGGCCGCCGCAGCAGCAGCAGCAATGGGCAGGGCCGCTTGACTTCCGGTTCCCTGTTGCAGGTCGGCCCGTTGGAGAAGATAAAGGAGGAGCCAGAGAAGGAGGCTGGGGTGGAGGATGAGAATGAGGAGTCCGTCAAGAAAAAGAATCGTTTCGCCAGCCACTCCGGGAATTTGAGGGCCTTGAAGAGAGGCTCCTCTCATAAAAGGTCTGTTTTTAGCTTTAAATTCGGGAGGTTGACGGAGGGTGAGCACGTTGCCGCCGGCTGGCCGGCCTGGCTCTCCGCCGTGGCTGGGGAAGCCATCGAAGGATGGGTGCCGTTGAGATCAGACTCATTCGAAAGATTAGAGAAGGTAAAATTTGATGGTTTAGAATAGGGGGTCTGGTTGATGCATGTTGATTGTGTGATGACTGTAAAGAGCATATATATGTTGACAAATTAGAATTTCGCGAAAGAATGTTTCTGATCAAGATTATTTACCATGTTCTTACATGTTTAGATCGGACAAGGCACGTACAGCGATGTTTACCGTGCACGTCAGGTGGAAACCGGCAAAATCTTTGCTGTGAAGAAGGTACGGTTCGACAACTTTCAGCCAGAGAGTGTAAGATTCATGGCACGCGAAATTCTGATTCTGCGCAGGCTCGATCATCCAAACATCATGAAGCTGGAGGGTATAATTACTTCTCGATTGTCATGTCACATATACCTCGTTTTCGAGTACATGGAACATGATCTTGCCGGGCTGCTGTCGTGTCCCGACATCAAATTCACAGACTCACAGGTGTGTTTCCATCTCTTCTGTAATTTACAGCAGCAGCAAAATCAACAACGTTGTCCTCAAAGTTGAATCTCTTTTCATTTTCTCCCCGGAAAACAGATCAAATGCTATATGCGACAGCTATTGAGCGGAGTCGAACATTGCCACTCACGAGGTATACTGCATAGGGATATTAAAACGTCCAACATCTTGGTAAACAACGAAGGGATATTGAAAATAGCGGATTTTGGGCTCGCGAATTTCCTCAAAACCAAGAACAAACAACCTTTGACTAGCCGTGTGGTGACTCTGTGGTACCGTCCTCCTGAACTCCTCCTGGGGTCAACAAGTTATGGGGAGGCCGTCGACCTGTGGAGCGTAGGCTGCGTTTTTGCTGAACTCTTCATTGGAAGGCCTATACTTAAGGGCAGAACTGAGGTTGGAACATTCTTAACATTTTGTGTGTCTCGGACAACTGGAGTTGGACTTAAATATGATGTTTCTTGTATGTTTCTGTATGAAAATTCCGTCTCTCGTCTCTGCAGGTCGAACAGTTGCATAAGATCTTCAAGCTTTGCGGTTCTCCACCGGAAGATTACTGGAAAAGGTCGAAACTTCCTCTAGCTAACATGTTCAAGCCGCAGCATCCTTATGAAAGTACACTGCGAGAAAGGTGTAAAGAGTTTCCCAAAAGTGCAGTAAGCCTTATAGAAACATTTCTCTCTATCGAACCTTACAACCGCGGGACTGCTGCTTCTGCTCTCGACTCTAAGGTAACATTGGAATATAGTTTGTCCAGTCGTTCTAATATGTGCCGGCCAGCTGTTGGCGTCATGATATGCACGTTTAATGATCTCTGAGCCTCGTCGTGATTTTTACAGTATTTCACTACAAAACCATTTGCGTGCGATCCAGCAAGCCTGCCTAAGTACCCACCGAACAAAGAGATCGATGCTAAGTACCGTGAAGAAGCAAGAAGGCAAGATTTCTGTTCTTTTTTCTTACATATAAACATCATAGTTATATGAATCCTCTATCTACATATGATTCTCTATGGATCACTTGTGTTTTATTTTATCTATTTCAAAGCTTGAATGGGAACTACCAATTCTTACAGGAAGAGGACTTCCGCAGCACAGACACAAGGAGGTTCAAGAAATCCAAGGAGAGTCCGGAAAACTTTGCAAGAATCAACGGACTTCTTTAAAGTTGTCCCGAAGGAGGTTCTCTCTCTCACTCTCTCTCTGTCTCTCTGATCAAAGTATGGGGAAAATATTAACACTATCCATGTTTCGGTTTCGCTTCTTGAAGGAGGCTGAGGGCAAGCAGTTAGTCTCTCGTAGGAGCCACGGAGGGAGTACGAATGCATATAGGAGGAGGAGTGGCCTCGCTTCTCGGACATCGTTGAAGCAATCCTATGATACCGTGTCCGAGGCCTCTCAATTGACACAGGAATCTCAAGGATCCCTCGTATCCACCACCCGTTCGGTCCCTGTGGAGGCTTCAGAATCGAACGGCTCTGCATGGGCTAAAAGGCAAATGCAGAGAGAAGCATACACAAGATTGCACGGTCCTCATACTTCAAGAGGTCAAAAATACAATGCATTGGAACCACCCAATGTGTTGCATGCAACCGAATCATCGGACTCGGACGAGCACGAAGTCGATGATCCCTCAGGAGGGGTCCAAAGAAACCAGGCTCCAAAGCGCACTGTACGTTGGGAAGCAGATCGGGTGCATGAGCCCGACGACTCTTTTCATCTGTCCGATGTATACGAGCCTCACGACTTATACATGGTACGCATATAGAATTACTCAATTTCGTGAAAAACCATACTGACAACCAATGTAATTGCCATCAATCTGTTAGTTGAGTTGGCATCATTCTTCTCCATGAAGAATAGGGTTCCGGATTCAAATCCAGGTGTCCTCATTATCATTAAAAAAGGAACAAACACACCCTACTGTCATTAACTGATTTAGAACTTTGCATCTGGATTCCAACAGGATAACGGAAACAAGAAGAAGAAAGGCAGAGTTGTCTTCTCAGGGCCGTTGATATATCAGTCTCAGGAATCAACTTCAGGACAGCACGACGAACACCGTCAACCTCTTAACAGATCCCGCTTCGCCAAAGGTAATAACGAATAATCGATCAAACTACACATATTCTCTCTTCATGAATGGATTTTCTGTTTCAAATCCTATTGCATCTTCTAGTCCGTTTAAAAGAATGCAACAGAATTCGAAATAGAAAATCCAATCTATACTCCAATCATCAGAACGACTACTTACGCTACATCCGCGCAGATTCATGACTCTAAGGTTGTAAGAGCGACCGATCATTTGTAACGAAGCAACGTTCGTGAGGTTTCAACGAGCTCTTGTTTTTTTCTGGCGTCGTCTAACAATATATCTGGCAGATGTACGAAGAATTTAGAGTGAAAAAGAGTGCTAAAAGACAGTAGTACTGACTGCATGGATCGATCATCAGCATATCAGCTAAAGCTACTAGCAAGACATACATGTTTGATTTGAAGTCTTCAAGTTTCCAACTTCACTCGTTGTATAGAATTAGTCCCAAGACCAGACCTACCAATTCTTTCTTTATTTGTTCTTGATTTGAAGTTATCTTACGTTTGTATGTTATGAATGCCTGTGCTTTTTCATCATGTTCTAGTCGTGACTAAAATATATTTTGATTTTGGAGTTTTTTTGTCATTGATTAATGTAAGATCTTTTAAGTATGATGTTTGTAATTTTCGTTTAATATGATCCGAATTGGAAATCGAGTTTGCTTCAAGAATGGTACGGATAGAAAGTTCGGAAAAAACTGAAAAAAGAAGAGATAGTAAGGGTTCGCTGAGCGGCGCCCAACAAAAATCATTCGACACTTAAATTAGTTTGAAATCAGCTAAAAATATTATCAGTGTTAGTTCTCATTCTTCCAAAGAAACTTATAATCTTCTAACATGTTTTCTTTTTTTAATCTTATAAGCTATTCTTCAAAATATATATATATATATATATATATATAAATATTAACACCTTACAATATTTTATAAATTTAAAATTATCACATAAGCTATTTTTAAAAACTTATAAACTCACTTAAACACCCTTTTATTTTATCCAAACATCTTTTATAAACAAATGTATGAATTTTTAAGATCTTTTAAATAATCTTATTTGTTTCATTTTTAAAAAATAATAATTATTAAAATTGATCCCTTAAATTTACGTTTAGTATCACTTTAGTTCCTCTTCGAAGTAACTGTATACCTAAATTTTAGTTTTTGCACAAGATTAATCCCTCCGACTATTTTCAGTAGGATTGTAAATTAATCGAATCGAGTGGAATACATCGTTGTTTGCACCGCTATCGAGCTTGTTAATTGATGTTTAAGTTTGATTTGATTAATAATCAATATAATGAAAGAACTTTAATTAAATTAAATATAAGTCGAACTCGACCAATTTGGTGTTTTCAGATATATTTTATTATTTTGTTGCTACTTGAATCAAGATTGAGACGAGTCTGAAATTTTAATCAAACAAAAAATAAGCTTAAATTTGATTTGTTGGAGTTTGAGTGAAATTAATTTCGAATATCGACTAATTTTAGCCCGGTACTTCTTCTTATTGCACTTTTAGCCCGCCCCCCCCCCCCCCCCAACATAACTACAGTTGCTCTCTTCTAAAATTTTATGTAATTACATATAAATTGTTCGTGATTAGAAAAATTAGATTTAGTATTTTAATATTTATTTTCGTCTAATAAATAAATCCCTCAATTAGTCGAAATTGATAGAATTTATTGATATTAACAAAAAATTAGATTTTATTGAATAAAAATCTATATTTACTCTAAATTGACTAATTATTGACTTATTGCGGGTCAAATAATTTGTCCTCACCAAACTACCGCTATAACTTTCGCACACTAATGTATGTAAGGAGGTATGTCATCACCATTATAAGAGTTGGATAAAAATGATTCATTTGACCTGCAATAAGTCAGTAATAAGCCAATCAAGAGTAAATATGATTTTTTTATATTTTTTATTTTACTAATATCAACAAACTCAATGAATTTCGACTAACAAATGAATCTTTTCTTTAGACGAAAACAAGCGTTACAGGGACTACATATAATTTTTCAAACCACACGTGATTTAAGTGTAATTACACCAAACGTCAATTAAGGACAGCGTAATTCTCCCATTTTATTTTTGAATGATTAAGAGTTATATCAGAGTAAATTCGATTTATAATGAGATTTAATCACAACACTTTATCTAATTTTATTGAGACTTAGTTAATTTTATATACTGTAATCTCACCTACACACTAAAAAATTAAGTTCAGTTACTATTGAAATAAACATTATAAGAGAAATAAGATACATAAAAAAACTTATCAAAACTATTGTGAAAAGAATTGATTAGAAGGAAGTGAACAATGAACATGTGAATATATATATATATATATATATATATGTGTGTCTATTTATTTATTTAAGGGTATTTTTATCAACACATATTTTCTCTATAAATATTAATTATTTTGAGGTCCGCGCACTTCATAAATAATATCAGTAAAATTCAAACTCGTAACATTTCAGTGAAAAACATTACAGATTTTAAGTGCTTTTAATATAAATATTGAACATATGGTCCAAGAGTTCTCATAAATGAGGAGACTCGTAAAAATTCATAAAAGAGAAAAGAAAACTAAATATATTTGAAGTAGCAAGAATAAGATACAAGTTGTCCTACCACAATACTACTGACATCAGTAGTTTATAAAATTGAAAAAAAAAAAGAAAAAAGAAATTACACAGCACGCCATGAGTTGCTACAACAACATGTTACATCCGGTGCCTAAGCATTTTCATGTTAACATTTGCCCAATGGCAATGCATTATGGTACAGTGTTTTACTTAAATTTCGCGTTGTCTGCTCGATGCAAGACGGTTGTGGGATTGCCTCGACCTCGAAGAGCAGCACGGCACAGGGGACGACAAAGTCGGGCGGAACTTCCTGGAGGAAATACCAGACGGTGCTGTCTGTATTAGCATCAATCGTCATCCAGCCTGACAATTCTGGGTATTTGCCCATGGTTCACAAAATCAATCTTGTTCAGTCTCACACAGCCGAGAACTCTTTCTGGTAGCTCTTCTTGCTTCTGTGCCTGTTTGTTAGCAAAGTGCAAGAGTTTCCATGTCAATATGTTGTAATACAATTGCGAGACGACTACTTTTACGTTCCCTCAGTTATGGTTAGTTTACAAATACCACCCTTGCTGTTTGAATAATTACGTTATACATCTTTTTGTATCTGAATAGCGATGAAAGTGTTCCTAAAGAGAAAGATTGTGAACCTGAATTGTCAATCCAAGATCGAGTATTCCATTGGCCAAGCGTTCTCGGAATGCTTCAAGTCCCTTTCTCGCTATGTAGCTAAAACGATGAATGTCAAGATCGATCTCAAAGTAATTGGGACCCTGTATGTATATAGGAGAATGCCGTTTATAAGAATTAACAACCATCGTTTTACAACACAAAATTGGAAGGTTGTTGCAGACAGAATACTCGAGCACAAAACGGAAAAAGAGAAACTTGTTTTAGGATGCAAGATTTCACTATATATCGCGGGAGCGGAAAGTTATGCCTCACCTTATAAAACTCGTGCTGCGGGCGGGAAAGAACTGGCTTTTCATTGTATGCTACGAGGAGTTTTCTCTCAGTAGCAGTCGAGACGAGGTCCTCTGGATTAACGACCCCAACCATAATTTTTAATCTTTCTCTGAAAGAAATGGTTGAATCTTTGGTGAACCCTTTAACAGTTTCCATATTGTCCTCAATAAATCTCTGCAGCACAAAAACGAAAACAAACTCAAAAGAATAACATTTCATCTTTTCTCCTTTGAAGATATGGATTTATGGTATGTCATTCAACAACTAAAATCATTGAGCAAAAAGAGTAGAGACATGAGTGAGTAGTTCAACTTACTTCATCAGAGTGAGTGTTTGCATTACACAAGTTCACTCATGCATGTAAGAGAATCGACATGTTAATGCTGCGACTAGGAAACAGGTGTATTTACCTCAATAGTTTCCCGGAAGTGGGGAGATATATCTTTCTCAAAATTCTCAGAGAGTTTAAAATACAGTACAAGGCTCAGGCCCTCACCATCACCATCACCAAGAAACATAGCAGGTGTATAAGTGGGCAGCTGCACCGAGACAAACAAAGGGAACGAGCCAGCATCAGACGGAGACATGTTAGAATTTAGTGCACTTCTTACTTGTGAGTAGAGCTAACAATCACCTGAATGTTAACAATTAGCAGCGGAGGCACGTTTCCTGATGCTTTTACAGAAGGTAGGTCAAGATGTTGTGCAATGTGGTGAATCTTTCTTGGACATGCAAATAAATCAACGCCAATTGGAGTGTAAGGAGAGAAATCTGGGGCAGGACTCTTCTTCTTGTCTCTGCAATACTTGATAGTCAGGTAGTCGACAAACTAGAGCAGAATGTATATACCAAAATAGCTTGAAATTTTCTATGGTCTATTCATAGAGAAAAGAGCATACTTAAAATAGTTGTCTCCACGGAGCTTAAAGGTAGCGGCACTAATCTCGGACCATGTTCCACATGTTGGCTTCCCATCAACTGAACATGGGATCAGTAGGCCGGCTCTAGGACGATAAAGGTACTTTGTTGACGAACCTGGATTGATCAATGTTACATCAAAATTGGGGATGATTACAATCAAATGCAATAGGGATTCCCTTTTAATTGTACACACTAATTAAAGGGCACTCACGAAAATCATTGAAGTCTGGTTCATCAATAGATTTCCTTGTGATGGAGAGCCTGACAACAGTTGATGTCTTCCTTTGATTTTGTGCACCGGAACTTGTCGTAGAGTGGATCTTGTCGTTGAAACTTACAGAAGGAACCAACTGGGGTAAGATGGTTTTCAATAAGTTCTCTGAAGTTTTTTCTTCGCAATCATTTGTATCAACTTTCACACCGTTAAAACTTAAATAGGTCTGGTCTAATTTCCTTTCCGTCTTGGCGATAGTGTCGTCAGCCTTCACTAAACCTGGAAGTGCTTTTCTTTGGGTATCGACTAACGTAATTCCACTACAATCCTTGACTCCACTTTTGCTCAATAACAACTCTGCTTTGCTATTATCTATTTTCAGATATTTTTCGTGGTATTCCTGGAAACTACACTTGCTATCCATAAAGCATGATGAAGTTTCATACTGAAGCACTTGCCCATTTGCGACTGGGATGTAATCTACAGAAGAAGACAGCGAAAATAAAAATTAAGGTGCTGGTCCGTTCAAAGGTTGTCACATATGTGGACCAAAAAGTTAACTGCTACAGAAAAGAAAAGCTAGAAAATTATAAAGCATGAACAAAGTTTGGAGATTGTTTACCTTCATGTACACTATCATCAAAGTCATCATCAGAGTCGGAATCTAATATGCTGAGGGTGTCAAACCACGATTCTTCCTGGTAAATTCCTGTAAGCACACAAATATCTTGCATTATTTTCGATTGGTTAAGCATTTAATAGAGACGTCTGCACAAAATATTGTCAATACTTTTATAGGGTCACTTCTTTTTGCTGGCTTTTGTTGTATGATTCTTTCCAGTCAGTTAACCCGACAGAAGATTCCAATTTTTAAGAGAAGATTTACCATTAGCTTCGATTTGACTATGGTGCCATTGCAACTGAGTTAGATGGTAAGTGGAATTGGAAACGGCAGATCTTCTGCAGGTAGTAGTCGTGTGAACAAACTCACTGACGGCAAAATCCGTCACTTGACCTCCTATATCGCCGCTCTTTCTTCTGTTTCCCTCCACGGCCGAATTCAAATGTCGCTTTCTGGAGTGTCCGCGCTTCCTCCTCACTTTAATGGTTTTTGGAGGTTTGATCGCCATAGCCGGTGATGATACACAAGCACCCATTGTAATAACTCAGTCTCTATATCCCTATAGCATACGGTGCTGGCTTTACTGATGTCTTCTGAAACACAATATTTCAAACACGTAAGTAGTTTAACAAATACAAAGGAGAGCAAACATTTACAAATCCTCAAAATCCAAATCCACAGCAAAATAAGAAATGCAATTAATAGCTAATCAAACAGTGATCACAGCTTACTCCTATCTTGGCATGCATTATAACATGATAAAAGAACACGACCGGAACTCTATCTCATTGCAAAAGGAGGTCCGGTAAAAGTAGGCCATCTTAACATCTGGAACAAAATGAGCATACCTTAGCATGATTTTCAAGAATGATGCCGTGCAATTGCAACTACTGAGGTCCCCTCTCTTAATTTACAGAAAAGCAAGAATCCCTTCACAAATTTTCAACTCAATGATTCGTAAACTGCTTCCTCCACTTCCCCTGCGGAACGGCAAAGACATCAAGAGTACAGAAGGTATGAAGCACATAAAATTCAATTACTGAAAAATTCTTCCTATCAAAGTAACAGAAAGCAATTCCAAAAGTCCCAAAAAGATAAATCAATGGTGAACCATACGATATGAATTAAACAGCTCCATGTAATTACATAAAACCAAACTGGAGAAAGTCAAACTTGAGACAATGTATGCTCGGGCCGTGATGTATACTGCGTTTCAGTACGCCTTTCTATAATATATGTATTTTATGGAAGTGCCGATAAGGGAAAAGGGAGAGCGGGGAGAACATGAACTCGCAACGTCTACGAAAGATCAAATTAAATGGAAAATATACGGTATGATGGAAAAGAAGATGATGATCTCCCCTCACATGAACAATACATGATAAATTTCAGACAAAATGTGTAAGAACAAATACAAAGATTTTCAAACCATTACATTCAAACACAACAAAACTAATTGTCATTATCAAGAACATGTATCATGGGAAACGCAGAAAGACATACCAATAAGACAAAAGGTAAAGATAAATCCTCATTTCATATCAGACAAGGATCAGAATAAACAAATTATCATGCAGTATATCAATCACCTCAAATGAAAGCAATGTCTCCAATACAAAAGCTGTAAATTCTACCCCTCAATTAAAGATTACACCATCACCAACCCCATCTCAATAAAAAGCACAATCATCAAAACAAATACACTGCACAAACATAAAAATACACATATACACACAACACATACGTGTACGTGTGTGTGTGTGTGTGCATGTACAAGGTAAAGGGACCTCGAAAAAAGGCTTTTTAGCACAAAGGGAGAAGTGGGTCCGACAGTGTGGGATCCGATTTGCAATTCCAAACCTTGTTCTTCTTGTCTCTCTTTCTCCTTTACCTCTTTTTTCATAAATCTTGTGTATCTATCTATAGTCGCACAAGACAAGAGAAGAAAAAGGGAAGATGGACAAAACAACGTTCTTTCCCCTGTTTAATTGGTGTGTCGCCCCTTCTTTCTCGTGGTCACGACAGGCAATGATTAGTTTCTTCTTTATTCGTGTTCATACAACATAAAATCCTACATTTTTGGGTTCTTGATTGATGATTTATCAGATCTCGTCGTTTTATCACTCATCCTTCCACCATCATTAACGTCCCCGAATTGTTTCATCAGCACAAAATCTTGTCTTGTGGTCATTTGCTTCCTCTCTCCCTTCATTTTTCATCACCACAAATAAATTACTATTTGTTCGGCCAATTTAAATTTGGGCAAAAAATTTCAATAAGACAAAGGTTTGTTTGTTTTCATTTTTCCACTGTCTCAAAAATTGGATTAGATTTTCAATTTAAGACTACGTTGTATCTTCGATTTCCTATGTATAAAAATAAAGTCGTATGCTTTATTTGAAAAAATATCTTATACCCATATCGCATATATGATAAATGAAATAAAAAATTCAGTAAAATTTAGAACGAAAAAACAATACTCAAAAACAGCCCAAAATAGTTAAAAATGATATAATTCGAAAAATTTAAAGAAAATTAAGGAAAACTTAAGGGGTTCTTTGGTTTTGTTTTTATTTTTTAATTTTCATTTTTTTTTTTTTGGTTTTGTAATGATTTTGCTATAAAAATAAGAATATGTTTGGATTAGCATGTTCTGTAATAGTTTATCTTTTCTATGAAAAGAGGTGATAAAATGAAATGTGTTTGAATTATAGCCTTTTGTATTTTTATTTTTTGCAAAAATACAAAATAGAACGATAATGTGTTTGTATTAAAATAGTTTGTGATAGTTTTTTTTATACAAAATGTTGTGCTATTTTGTAATTGTTTTATTTTTTTAGACTAAACACCAAAACTATCGAATTAAACGAAGGAATAATTACACTGCCCTCTCTTAATATTTGTTGTAATTACATATAAATTTCATATGATTTGAAAAATCATATTTAGTACTTATATTATTTTGTTTATATCCAACAAGTAGATCTACTCATTAGTCAAAATTCACCAAATCGAAAAGGTTGAATCAAATCCATACTTACCCCCAATTGACTTACCCATTTACTTATTTGACCTATAATGGGTCAGTAATAAGTCAATTGACGACAAATAAAAATTCTCGTTCAACTTTGTTGGTAATAACAACAAATTTTGTGAATTTTGATCAATTGGGAAGTCTGCTTGTCAGACATAAATATATGTCAGGAGTATCAGATAAAATTTTTTAAACCACATGAAATTTACGTGTAATTACATCAAATTTTAAGAGAGGGTTACGTAGTTATCCCCTAAATGTATAATCTGAAGAAATATTGATAATGATCGTTTATTTAAATTAAAAAGTATAAATGATCTCAATTACACTTTTATTTCATTTTAATTAAATTTCTTTTATTTCAAACTTTTTCCCGTTAAAGTGAAGTGACTGAAAGAAGAAACACTCACAATATGTTTGTTTCGTTCTTGTTGTCGCGAAGCCGATTCTCTTCACTGTTCAAAGTTGACATTCGTTGCACCTTTTTACAACTTCTCATCAATTTCATGAAAGACAAACTCCTCGTCATTGTAAATCAGACACATTCCCACGTTGTTATATTCTTCTTCAGGATCTCCTGCACTAAATAATTTAAGTCGAGTCGAAAATATTTTTATTTATATTTATTTAAATTAATATCGAGTTTAAAAAATTATGTTCAAATTTGATGTGATTAATGTTCAAATCTAATTGAAACACGTTTTAATTGGATCAAACACATGAGTCGAGTTTGAATAATTTAATATTTTTAATTATATTTTTATTATTTTTACACTATTCGAATCGAGCTGAGTCCATCTTGAAAGCGTACTGCCATCCAACATATAAATATTTATTTGAATATAAATGCTATGTTTGTTTTAGTTTGCCCTCCCCCCCCCCCTTTTTATAGTATTTCATTTTGTATCTGAATTTCATATAATTTCTTAAAATGAGCTGTCACAATGTGGTATTTGTTAAGGTATTCGTAATTCCTTAAGAGTATTTATAATTTTTTAAATAATAATTGAGTATTTGTGATTATAACAAATCTCAGGAGGATCTATTATAATTTATCCTTTTTAATATTACCAAAATTACTAAAAAAATAATTTTTTTTTCCCTTGGGTTGGGGGAGGGGGAGGAGTTATTCCTCTTATATATTTTTATTATTTTTGTGATATTTAATATTTTGATGCTACATTTGGGATTAAAATGAATTTAAATTATTAAATATTCTATTAAAGTCAATTAATCATAATTCGTTCCAAAATCGATTGAATTTAACAGATTAAATTTAAACATTCACTCAATAAGATTTTAGACTCGACTGGAATTTGATTCGATTAATAAATAAAATATAATAAAATACTGGCGTACATAAGAAACTAAAAGTTCGAATAATTAAATCAAGTTGAAATAAAAAAAAATAAAATTTGATAATAATAATAATAATAATTAGAAAGAAACATGTATGTTAATTTGTTGGACTGGACTTGATTTATTTACATTGGGTGAAGTGTATGAGGGCTTATCCATGGGTTGATTGCCCCAATCCCCAGGCCCAGAAGAGCAAGTTAAACCTGATCCAGAGATGCTTACTTAGTAGAAAGGCCCACGGTAGGCCCAATTACATCTTTTGATTATGTCGAAAATCTATTCACTGTAATCCAAGCTAGTCGTGATCCTCACCTGTCCACATCCGCCCCCACACGGTGTCGCCGCCGCTGACCGTTGGTTTAACTTTGACATCTACTCTCTTTTCCAATACTTGATAGTTCAGAGAATTGATCCAATTTATCTCGATACGCCGCCTTTCTTGGTGTGTGCCGCTACTTTTCTACGGGTTGACCTTTCGCCGTTGGTCGCCCAGTTCCCCTTGCCGGCAGGGACTTCTCCGTTTCTGTGGTGAATAGTGTTGCATCTTATGGTTAATTTCTGAAATCCTTAATTTTTTTTTTTTTTTTTTTGGATAGTTTTAGGCTCTTAGCTTCTTAGTGGAAGGATTATTGTTGTGGATTTGAGAGATCTTACAAAATTTTGATGTTCGTGCTTGCTGGGAAATACTATTACTTCTGATGATAAATGATAATAGCTCTGCTTCTTATTTGTTTGGACATTGGTATGCGTCCGGGAAGGAAAGGATTATCTTCATGGATTCACGAGGTTTTGTGAAGTTTAATACTAATACTCTGTGTTCTGATGTGTAAATGAGGATACCATGTAAGGAAAATTGGGGGATTTCAGGTTCTAGAATGACGGCTTGGAATCTGATATTGAGTGTCATTTGAAGGTAGATAATGCAACCTATAGCACAAGTATGTAGGAACTTCTCTGTTGGTTGAATGGAAAGCTTTCATAATTCGGACATATCAAACATCTCTGGTGATTTCTTCACTATTGGCTCCAATTATAACCCTTTGACGCAAGAACTACTTTACTAAATATTAGAACAGTTTTCACTCTTGACAGATGACTCAATAATCAAAATTCTGAGATCGTACTTGAAGCTATAAAGTTTTATATCCATTGCCAGCTAGTCTGCTTGTCCGTCTATCAGCTTTGTTTCTTTGTCTATGGCTTCTGGACAACTGGTGACTAAGCCTTGAGGGCTCTAATTTGTTGCTTACCTAACGTCTTGGTGTAATGCATTAGTTTACTGCAGTTTCTGAAGCTTTCTGAATGTGAGACTGCATCCTGTTGATCCATTTGCAGAGTTCAAAATTCACTCACTATAGGTCTATAATGCAAAATAAAGTTTCCATCACCCAAATTGGTTAAAAATAGCAAAGGTTGAATACAAATACAAAGTTTATACCATGGAGTTAAGGATGATGGTCTGCATCAAGTCTCAATAGAAGTGAATACATTTTCGTAAGTTAATGGAGGAAAGTTACTTTTGAAGGTCTTCCCTTTTGAACTTTTTGCTAGGGAAATAGAGAGGTGAGGGTGGGAGGTCTTGATTTCATGGGATCATTAGAGATGCCTAGCTAATGAAATAGTTATCAGACAGACTTTTCTTTATTGGAGGTTTCATTTTGTTAGTCGATAAGTTTTGCTTTTTCTAGACTAATCTCTTTCCTATTTTTGTTTTGAAGCTGTTATTTGTATTCCAGCACGAGGTTTTTGAGTGAGATTTGCATAACTCGGAGTGAGTTGAACAATATGGCATCTAAACGAAATATCCGCTATAGTCGTCTTGCTGTTGATGAAGATGATTATTATAATGACAGCAGCCAAAGCCGACATGATCCTAGATTCGATTATACACCCAGAACCTATGACAAGATTCCTTGGAAGTCGATATGTCTTGCACTTTTTTTGCTCCTCCTTGGATGCCTGCTTCTTTTGCTTGCAACTTTCATCTTCACTGGTCACATGGGTGGGGAGCTCTCACAAGCATACGGCCTCTTAGGACTGGGGCTACTTACCTTTGTGCCAGGTATCCCAATATGTCCTCATTATTATTTAGTACCATTAAAGTTACTATATAGTGTGTACATGGGCCTCTTTTATGTTGCACTGATTAATCTATATGCTGCATTATATTGAATTGAAGCTCTTCATTTTGATTAGTTGTATTGTCATTTTAGCTATAGGCCGTTGATCTGACACATTAGCATCTGCCAATGCTTCATTTATATATCAATACTAATATATTTATTTCTGTAGTTTGCTTGAGCAACGGCCATATTTTATATTAACTCTTATGAACTGGTCACAGGCTTCTACGAGACTCGGATTGCTTACTACTCCTGGAGAGGTGCCCAAGGATACCGCTTTGCCTCAATTCCTGACTATTGAGGTCTGGTTGTTTCAACTGCTCGTTGGTGTTTAATCAGTTTAGTTTCAACCTTATTCTATTTCCTTTTTGTTTCCTTATGGCTTAAAGATTCTTTCTGAAGAACAATTATCGTTATGCTCCGTTTGTATATCTAGAAACGAGTGCTTTGTATATTTTTCCATTGAGTTCAGCAGAAATCCGGTTCCATATGCTGCAAAATACACGTGATCCTGGTCGAACCTTTTAATAGCAGCAACCCGACAATGGAGATGTTAGAAATTCAGGAGGGATTGGCTTATTGCTGTCAAAATCTGCATCCTGTTGTTGGTTGTAGAATATATGCGTTTGTAGAAACGGGTTTTGAACCGAAAGCATAGGAAGAATTTGTACTTGGACATTTCTGAAGTTTTAAGTGCTAATGACATGAGAATTATGGAGTAGTATTAAGGAGGAAACCTATGCATTTATTCTTGAAAAGGATAGTCTTCTGATACTATTATCTAAAGAGCCCACCTCTTTTTCTATCCCTCTCTCAAGGCATTATTATGTGTATTTCTAGCAGATTGCTGCTTGGGTGGGGTTCCATCATTGTCCAAACTAAGTGGCACGTAGAAATGCTGATAATACTCTCTAATCAGTTGTAAGTGATTCCTTTCTTTTGGAGGGAAAATCAAAGAAAGCAAAGAATCATTTGCAGGAAGACTTGCATGTGCGCAAACACCACTTTGTTTATAATTTGTAAAGAGAAACCAAAACATAAACTTATACATCTATCTATCTATCTATATATTGATGGATTTAAAGCTACAAATTCAAATCTCCAGTAACAATTTTTTTATCTTTTAATAGTTTGAAATTTTTCATGGGATTTTACATTTCACAACTCTAATTTTGAACTGTTTTATACAATACTATAGATTTTAAAATTCTTATCATATGCGATCATTTGAATTTTTTTTTAAAAATAATTTTGTCAAAATATAAAATTTTAGGAGCTTTGGAATCTCAACTCTGAAAATTTGGGCTTAAACCTTCATCACTTAAGCAAAGGTGTAAACTAACAAATTGTAGTCAATTTATTGTACAAAATGCAAAAGAGAAAAGAAAAATCAAATATTCCTTTTAGCAATCTATTTCAAGTAGATTACGATTTCAATTGAAGATAAATATAACTACTAACGTTTAAATCTTTGATATGAAATATTTAACAATTATCAAAGTCAAAATATAATGATATTAGAGTATAATAAAAACTTATATGTTGTTGAATTTTAATTTATAACCTAATAGCAGTGGAGCCCAAGTTAACTATAACATGCCTTATTAATTAAAAAAAAAACAAAAATATTGTTAGTATTGTATGTCAAACTTGGGATCAAACACATCTAATTTTCTTTAAAAAAATGAAATAAAAAATACTAACTTCCATTGACAAATATCTCAATTGTCATTATATTCATTAGCATAAGTTATTGCAATATAAATAAAATAATAATAGTTACAACTCCAAGGGAGAAAGAAAAATATATAATAAAATTCCAACACAAATAACAAGAGACCCAAGTACCGGCGTTCGCTTTCTGCGTCATCATTTCCTCATACCTCCATTGGAGGAGGCAATCAATCCCCGTACCCCTCGTCCGCACTGTATCATTCCTTTCACATACATTTATTTTTCCTAATTTCTTTTTCTGCCCCCCCAGCTTCAGTCTTCTCCATTTGGGATTCTGTCTGCTGCTCTTCGTCGTCGTTTGTTTCTGTGTAAGCTTACTTGCTCGTGATTTTTCAAGTGAAGGAATTGAAGAGTGTACGTATTAGTCTCTCCTCTATGTGATTGTTTAGCTTTCTCATTTAATATTTTACATGAATTGTCCAGATCTGTAGTGGGTTCATGCGAGTTTATGGAGTTGTGAGTTTGCGATTTTGGGAAAAAATCTCGTGTTCCAGTGTTAAAGGTTTGAGCTTTCGGGTATGGAGTGAAGTGCTTTTTGATAAATATTAGGATATTGTGATGAATTGGTTCGCTTGTGGGTTTTAGTTTGTGAATTTGGACTTTGGGTTGCTGGTTTTCTAAGTTAAAATAGATGATTATTGTTTAATTTGCATTTGATTGCTATTTTCTGGAGTACGTTTATTCGGGGAAGAAGGAATTTTAGATTTCGCTGTAAAAATGAAGCGCAATCTAGCCCCAAATTCACTTAGTGTGTCGAATGGGAAATTTGTCTGCTTTCAAAAATTTGAACCTGGTGATGGTTTGTGCTAGCATTTGAATCAGAATAGTTTTAGCCCCAAAATGGTTGGTTGTATTGCATTCTCTTCAATCAGCTGGAAGGCACTTGTTGATATGGGCATTGCTAAATTCATCCATCAGCAATGAGGATGGATGCTTTGGTTTTTGCTTACTTGTGGTTTCATTTGTTATCATATGACTGAGTTTGGAAAATGAAAATTGGAACCTATGACTTGCTGCTATCAAGATGTTACATATTGATTTTAGGTTTGAGGGGTTTGATTTTTTCTTTATTCTTTAACTCCATTTGTGATATGGATCCAGGAAGATGGACGGATCAACCCAAGATGGTAGTAGTGTGGATTCATTCATGCGGAACTATAAGCTAGGGAAAACTCTTGGAATCGGCTCATTTGGTAAAGTTAAAATTGCTGAACATGCATTGACAGGGCACAAGGTTGCTGTCAAGATCCTTAACCGCAAGAAAATAAAGAATATGGATATGGAAGAAAAAGGTGAGCAAGCTAACAAGCAAACTATGTTTCTTTGACTTGTCTAATTCCATTTGAAGCCTATTGTTGAGAAATGATTTGTTATATCTTCTGGATCTTCAGTTGCTTCACGCTTTTCAAGGTGAATTCTTCCCCACAAACATTTTGCAGCAATCTAAAACTGAAAATATTTTATGATTCCTTCTTATCGTATTAGATTATATTTGGTATACATCTACTCTGGTTTCACTCTGTGTGGAGATTTGCTCAATTCTTTTGGAGAATAGCTGATGACTTTCGATGCCCCAATCCAGTAGTAGTATTTCAGTTTGTGAGGCTCCAAATATTAGGTTCTAGTTTTTGCCTAAAAAATGGGTTTTCAATCTCTTTTAATGTACATGTGAGACAAACATTATACCGCGGAAGACTTCTTTGAGTAGCATAGCAGAACTTAGGTGTCCACGTATGTACATCGTTTTAATGTTCGAGTGGTTTATTTTGCAATCTTTTCTATTTAGAGTAGTGCAGAAGTTAGCTGAATGAAGTTATATTAAACCATGCTGAGCTCTTTTAAGAGTTGGTGTCTTCTTGCAGTTAGAAGAGAAATCAAAATTTTGAGATTATTTATGCATCCCCATATCATACGTCTATATGAAGTCGTGGAGACGAATACAGATATATACGTTGTGATGGAATATGTAAAGTCTGGTGAGTTGTTTGATTATATTGTCGAGAAGGGCCGACTACATGAGGAGGAAGCCCGCATCTTCTTTCAGCAGGTTAGATGCCCTTTGTTTAGAAATCGCTGTGTTTCTTTTATTTAAGCCTGTATGTCAATGCTTTTGTCTTTAAACTTTGACTATTTGCTGGGATTGCAGATAATCTCTGGAGTGGAGTACTGCCATAGGAATATGGTGGTTCATAGAGATCTGAAGCCTGAGAACTTGCTTTTGGATTCTAAGTGCAATGTGAAGATTGCTGATTTTGGTTTGAGTAATATCATGCGTGACGGTCATTTCCTGAAGACGAGCTGTGGAAGCCCCAACTATGCTGCGCCAGAGGTACTTAGAGCATTAGAAGAAATGTGTATTGCAGAATCTTTGAACATAATCAGTACAGCATTTTGAAAGGCTTTGTTATGCATCTCGTGAATAGGTTATATCTGGTAAACTATATGCCGGTCCTGAAGTGGATGTGTGGAGCTGTGGTGTTATTCTCTATGCACTTCTCTGTGGCACCCTTCCATTTGATGATGAAAACATTCCTAACCTTTTCAAGAAAATTAAGGTACTCTCAGGCGATTTATAGATTCTTGCCCATGTTCTCAATCTCATCTACGCATCATAGAAAATAGTTATTATTAATTTATGTTTATGTTTATGTTTAGTCAAAAGTATAACATCAGATACTACTGAACTACACCATCTTTTCTTGTTTAATTTATCTATAGGGTGGAATATATACTCTTCCAAGCCATTTATCTGCCGGTGCTAGAGATTTGATTCCGAGGATGCTTATAGTTGATCCTATGAAGCGAATGACTATTCCTGAGATTCGTGCACACCCATGGTTCCAAGCTCATCTGCCACGCTATTTGGCAGTGCCACCACCTGATACAGCGCAGCAAGCTAAAAAGGTATGTTGGACTTTGAATCCCATATCTAGATCCTTAAAAGTAATAGAAGTCTTCTCTGCATGTAGTCAATTCCAGGAACATAAAAAAATGTACAAAATTCTGAATCTCTTATCTCCATTCTTCATCTGTGCATGTGTACCTAGTGTTGACTGTGCTTAATTTGGCAAACTTCTGCTTATTTCTTTGATCTGATTCTCTGGTGGCATGTGTTTACGGTAACCAATTGTTACAAGTAACTAAGTCGTGGTTTAATTTAAATATATATTTCATATGCGCAGATTGATGAAGAGATTCTCCAGGAAGTGGTTAAGATGGGATTTGACAGGAATGTACTTTCAGATTCTCTTCGAAACAGGGTTCAAAATGAGGTGAATGCTGTGATTGTATCATATACATCCTGATCTTCAAGTTTTCTTATTTTCTGGCTTATTTCAGGGTACTGTCACATACTATTTGCTGCTAGACAATCGCTTTCGTGTTTCCAGTGGCTACCTTGGATCTGAATTTCAGGAGACCATGGTGCGCTTTTTAACTTTTGCTGATGACTAAGGCTGTGGTTTTCTTTCTTATATTCATAAAGGAAAAGCTAGCTTTTCTATTCTGTCATCTGTCCATTCTTTCACTATTATGGGTTCCATAGATCATGTCATTGTGATTTCTATCTTCCAAACTTCTTTTATCATCTTGGCCCACTAATATTCATATGAAAATTTTTTTCCAAATGTGGCATGTTTGAGTAATTCTCTGCTTCTGTAGGAATTTGGGTATAATCGCATGAATCCAAGTGAGACTGTAGCATCTCCTGTTGGGCAACGGCTTCCTGGAGCCATTGATTATCAGCAATTTGGAGGAAGGCAGTTTCCAGTCGACAGAAAATGGGCGCTTGGACTCCAGGTTTGTTGCCTTGCCTTTTGCAATTAACTCTCAAGAGTATGAGTATATGCAAATTGAGCTTGTCTTGGAAGAACACGAGCTATCAATCAGAGAGGGGTAAGGTTTATAGTGTGATTCTTGGATTGAAAAATATCTCATAAAAACTCGCACAAGAATGTTCACTTTCATCTGTTAACCCTATTGAGAATTCAAGATTGACTTGGTGTATTTGTTGTTCACTATACCATTCCCTGTCGCAATAGTCTAAGCCTTCACTGATCATGATATTTATTTCTATTCATCTGATTGATGAACTAGTCTCGAGCCCATCCTCGTGAGATAATGACAGAAGTTCTCAAAGCTCTGCAAGAATTGAATGTGTACTGGAAAAAGATTGGACACTACAACATGAAATGCAGATGGAATCGTGGCAGTCCTGGTCACAGTAAAGGAACACTCAACAATTCGATGCTCGACAGTAACTATTACGGTGATGAATCTGGTATCATTGAGAATGATGGCAGTATTAGGCCACAGAATGTTGTCAAATTTGAAGTGCAGGTAACAGTTTCCGCAATCCATTTTACTCTTTACTTAAATGGCTCCCTTCTAATGGTCATTGGCCCAACTTGTCTAATCTTATTTCAGCTTTACAAAACCCGCGAAGACAAATATTTGCTTGATCTGCAGAGAGTTCAGGGGCCACAGTTCCTTTTTCTTGATCTTTGTGCCGCCTTCCTTGCTCAGCTTCGCGTCCTCTAAGTTTCTGTGTCAGAGCTCGTATCGATCCAGGTGGGGGATTAGAAGTTGATGCTGTATATATAATTGTCACCAGCTAAGCGCCAAGTCCCCTGGCTTTGAGATGAACGTCGTGCCAAGCCGATGTTTTTGTTGGACTTGGTTTCCTGCAACGACAAGTTCTCCTTTTATAAACTGTTTTAACTTTGCTTATCATAGTTTTATGCATCCGAAAGGAATCTTTCCAACCCTTAAATTCTGATAGTTAAGCTAAGTCAGCTGCAGTTTGCCAGATGCAAAATAATTAAATCAAAGATCATCTTGTGCAGTTTGCTGCTAGTCTTTCTCCTCTCCATCTATGCTTCGATGGTTATCAGAATTTTGTTCTTCTGTTCTTAGATATATCCAAGTTCGCACAATATTCTGCTGATGGTGAGGGTCCTTATCATACTTCCCACCAATGAAAGAAGATGATTTTGCATACTATTGATGTTTCCATGTTAATTTCTGATTCAGTATTAAGGTTATGTCTTGCTAGGCGAAAATATGTTTAATATTGTCAGAGAATTACGCTGACACTCCATGAAGTTTGGATATATATAATAAATTTGGATAAATATTATAGTTGGTTTTTAAAATTTGCCTTCAGAATCACTTTATCCCTTTAAATTTATCTTGATGTTATCATTTTTAAACGGTCTATCCCTCAGATTATTTTTGGACAAAAAAAGCACCTTATCCAGCCATGTCTGAAGTCACGTATTCTCTAACCAACAAGGCAAACACAGGAGGGCTCGAGGACTCCAATTTAAGTCCACCAACTTAGTCTCTAATTTTCATAAATGATCAAAATTTCCAAACTTATATTGGCGGTGCAATACAATTAAAGAATGGTTGCAAGCCTATTACATTGTCATCATGACAGGAATCATCCGTGTGTCGGCAAATTAACTAACAAAGCATATAGGCGGAAGATCGATGGAGCTCCAGAGGGACAATTCTCCATCAAGATTAAGGCAATTGTCATCCTCATTCTCCATCTTCTCTTTTTGCTCAACTTTCTCATTTATCGCGTTCCGAAGCCTGGAGACCTGATCAGACCTGTCGACAGGCGATTTCAGCTTCAGTTTCAGGCACTCACTGATCCCGTTAAAGGCATAGAGCGAAGCTGAAAACTTCCTCTCGTAGTTCATCCTCTTCATGGCCTCAGTCAGCGTCAGGGGTTCGTCCTCCATTCCTCCTGAGATCTCCTCAGCAATTTCAAAAGGTGAATATTCAATTGAAGACCCGATGATGTCATCAACAAACTGCAAGTCCACCACTTCCGAGCTTGCACAGTTTTCTTCCTCAGCTTCATTCTCCAGTTCCACGATTCCAGGGAAATCATTTGACATATCACTCTCAGTTTGTGGCATGCCAGGATCGAAACTACTGAAGTCATTAATCAGCCTGCTGTTATTCTCCAGGGAAAAATCCTCATCAGGGTCGTGGAGAAAATCAGGGAAGTTGGATTCTAATAATTCAGGCTCTTCACGATCTGCGTAGTCCATTCTCTGCTTCTCATCAGTACAAGGAATTGAAGAAGAAACTGATGATGAGGATGAGTTAGAACTGGAATTAGTGTTATCGTTTCTTGCCTTGAGCCTGCTGAGGAGAAGGTTTGTGATTTTGGAAGGGAGAACTGTACTGGAAGAAGAGGGCCAGAAATTGGTTCTTGTATTCGCCCCACGAAGCAAACACGCCGCCTCATCATAGGCCCTGGCCGCCTCCTCCGCCGTGTCAAATGTCCCCAACCACACTCTTATCTTTTGTATGGTGTCCTTTATCTCCGCCACCCACCGCCCTGACGGCCGCTGCCGAACCCCCACGAACCGCTTCCGGGCTCGTGTAATTCCCCCTAATGCTGCAGCCTTCACCATCTCATCGGCCGTCTGTTCACCGGGGCTGATCTTCAACTCCTCCACTGCCTTTCTTTTCCTAGCCATTTTAGTTGTTGATGATCTCGGGGTCGGGGGGGTTGCGTTAGTAAAGTTTAAAGAGTGTCTCTTGGGCTTGTGGATTGTTTGCTGATCATGTTAGTTTGATGTGGGAATGGTTGGTTTTATATGTGCAAATTAGGAAGATCCTGTCAAAGGATAAGAATTTAGAGCTGAAATGGTCTTCCATTGTATACTATATTAATCATGAAATATGTTTAGTCGTTCAGTCAAATTTAATTTAATTATATGACAAGTGTATCAAATTGATGATATAATTAAAAACGACGAATCAAATATAATAAATCCATTCCGTGTATGCTTTGACCTAGCCAAACAGTGAGTTTCTTGCTTCCAATGATGTCTCCTGTTAACAAAATTAAGATATTATTAGACTTGACAACAAGTCGGGGGAAATTCTAACTCAAACCTGATTAAGTCGAATCTAATCAATTATATAGTTTGTATAATACTCTTGACGTGTGATTGATATACAGTTTAGGAATATAGTCAATCACATGATAAATATATTATATTTAATTTGTAATTTATTTAGTACAATCAAATTTAATTTAGATAAGAATTTTCATGAGTCTGGCTAACTTAACCCCAGCCAAGACCCACTTCATTTAGAGGCTTAAAACAGTCGAATTTGCGACAAGTCTAAAGTGTTTGTATTACCATATAATTTCTCAAAAACATGTCCAAACTTCATTAATTACATTAATAATTTAAATATCTTAAGTTATAATATATTATAGGAATAATTATATTCTTCTTTCTTGGAGTTTGGTATAATTACACATAAATCTTTTATGCTTTGAAAAAATACATCTACCACTTCTAAAGTTTGCTTTCATCTAACAAATAATTCACTTTGTTAGCCAAATTCACTGAATTTGCTAAATATTAACAAAATAATTGAATGAAAATTGATATTTATCTTCGATTGACTTATTGTAGGTCAAACAATTTTTTTATAACTAAACTACCCTTATAACAATGAAGATATACCTCCTTACATGCATTAATACATGAAGACATATAAGGGTAATTTGATCATAAAATATTTATTTGACCTATAATAAATCTGTAATAAGTCAGTCAGGATAAATATAGATATTTTTTCCTATTTTTTTGTTAATATCAGCAAATTCGGTAAATGTTGACTAACGAAGGGATTTATTTGTTAGATAAAAACAAATTTTAAGGGTACTAAATGTAATTTCTCAAACCACAAAAAAATTTACATATAATTACATCAAATTCTAAAGAAGGAGGGTGTAATTATTCCTATATTGTACTATTATATAAAAATGGAGCACTTCACTATTAAAAAGTCAATTTTTGTCGTTGGTTGATGAAAGCTAAGTAAGCGATTTTTCCAAAGGTGACGGAGATGGTAACCGGCACAGCAATTATATATTGCATTACATATATATATATATATATATATATTAGTTATTGTTATGTGTGATCTTCACGAGCATATAAAAAAAAATATGGTACAAAACGAAAAAATAAAATTGTGAAAATAATCAATTTTTAATTGTAAAACAAATATGAAGAAATAAGGTGGGAGAGAAATGTGGAGAAGTGAATTAAGAGGAAAAAAAATATAATTATAAAATTAATAAAAAAATATTGAAATCATTATTATGACCAGAATTGTTTTAAATGAAAAAACAAATTGAATGTTCAAAAATTAATACGATAAAAGATATTTTTATAATAGTATAAATATATATATATATTATATTTCGTCAGATTTTGTGTGTCACCCAAACAGCATATATAGTGACATTTTCAGACCTTCATGACATAGTGATGAAGTGTTGGGTTCTTTTTGAAAAGACTATCACGTATGTAAGTAAATCGACTTTCGGATCAAAAGTTATGATCGTTTGAAATTCTACCGTCAAACTACACAATTCATGCACTCTATTTCGGGTTTCTGTCGATTGAACCATTCTCTATATGTAGCTGTCTCTTATTTTACATCAATTTTATTTTATTTTTATTGAAATTACACAAAAAATAATGGTCCGTTAGATTGACAAAAGAAGAGACATGTAAGATTTTCAGTGTCTGGAATTCAGTCTGTTATGCTGATTTATTAAGGTTCAAGATTTTAGAGTCACTGAGTTTGATCGATAAGATTTGCATTCATTAAAACAATTGAAATTATATTTATTTCTTTTATAAACAATTTTCCCTTTAATTAATTAATTCTGTCAGTAGCTTTTTCTTTATACATATTTAGAATAATTTTATTTTATCAGTTTCGATCAATTATTTTTATTTTATATCTATTTTATTTATTTAAATAAATATAATAAAATTTTAAATTATATACACGTATCGAGTGTGCTTTAATTATCGGCTGTGAGATGTCTAATATAAAAGTGGAAGTAGTGTATAGTGTAGTGTCAAGAGAAGGTGTCAATGCGCTATTGTTGTTGCTCCACGTGGAGGTTTAGGAAGAAATCAACGGTCATAATTCTCTCAAACATAAACTTATATATATAAAAAAGCTAATTAATTAAGACTTAAAAGCATAAGCCAGTTATAGGGTATCAAAAATCCTCCAAATGTTGTCAACACACAAAACCCGCTTTTTAATCACGCTAAAATACTTAAATAACAATGAAAATAGAGTATCTCTGGCTAAGTTTATTTAAAAAATATTATAAGCTCGTACATTTTGTAATATATTTTTTAGGCTAAATTTTATTTTTAAAATAAATTCATCGTGAAATGTTTGAATAAAATAAAATTATGAACTTTATAAAATGTAAGTTATATCAAATTTGTATTTAATTTAAATGAATTTATTAAAATCTCATAAATAAGTCCGCAACTATATTTTTTTTAAAAAAATAAAATTATAAAGTTCTAACATCTTAGTTTTAGAACTTATAAACTTTCTTTTAAAAAAATTATTAAATATTTTATAGCATCTTATAAGCTCGTAAGCATCTAATAAGATGTTTTAAAAAGAACTTATAAACTCAGACAAACGTCCTCTCAATTGGGCCTTTGATGAGGCTGAAAGATGATTTGGGCTAAAGCCCAAATACTTAGCCCACACTGAGTTGAGTGTGTCGAATACAGAGCCCAGAACGGACGACGTCGTAAGAGAAGTTGGGCCTTTGCTAGTAATAATCTTAAGAGATAATTATACAGTTTAGTTCACAAAATTTGATCTGATTACACGTGAATTCTGTATGACTTTGAAAATTATATTTAATATTTTGAATGTAAGTTTTTATTTAATAAATATTTTTTATTAATTAAAATTTATCGATAATTAATAAAAAATATTATATAAAAATTTATTTTTATTTCAATTGATTTATTATTAATTATTTTCTGATTAAATGAATTTTTTTTATCAAAATAATAGTGAATCTGCTTATATGTATTAGTGCGTGGACACGTTTAAAAGTAATTTGATGCAGAGTAGTGGTCGGTATTATGATAAAGTGTGATATCTATCATTAATTTTTTAAATAATTATAAATATAATAATTAAAATAAATTTAAAAAAAAACAGACCGTAATTTGCACTAAATAATATTATCATAAAGTAAAAAATATATTAGGTCCAAAAGAAATATGAACATTATTTTGAAGGTAGTAGAAAAGTAATTCCTTGGAAAGATGATCATTGACTCGTTATAAACCACAAATTTGGTGAAAAGAGCGTCCTCTTTTGACAGCGAACTCCCGGAAATCTCACCAACGTTGTCCCAATTTGTTCAAATTACAAAACCGGATTTTCCACCAGGTTCTTGCGATCATTTTTTTTTCCTCTTTTGATTCTGTTGAATTTGTCTAGTTCCATTATTGTAACTCTAATCGGCGATGCGAGATCGTTGAGTTTTCGGATATAGTGCTGTCATTTTCACAATTAAAAGGTCGATCGGGGGTCAATTTATACTTTTTCTGCCGATTTAATCAGAAAGTTCACCATGAGCGCGGTATTTGAAGGTTACGAAAAGCAATATTGCGAGCTCTCTGCGAATTTGTCGAAGAAGTGCTCGTCTGCTGGTCTACTTGATGGAGGTTACTTCAATACCTCAAGCCCTAATTTTATGTGGAAATCCAACATTTTTTGTTTTTTGTTTTTTTTTCTTTTTAATTTATGTTTTTTTGCTTTTTTTCTTTTTCTTTTTTGTTTAATGTTTGCTTGTTCTTGCATTCGTTTAGGCATCTTTTTGCTTTTTGTTAAATGTGGGTATTAGTTGAACAGAGAATTGAGACGAAATGCTGTTATCTAATTGTTCGGACGCCAGTGGAATTCGAAATTTGCTTTGCAGATTTTATAGTGCTACCAACTCATGAAGCTAAATTTATGGGATGTGATGGTCACGGAGCTGCCTATTTGTGGGGGGAATTTTAACTTATTCTTGTTCGCATTTCTTGTACACGACTGCTTGTGGGTTAATTATCTATGGATCGCTCACTTTGTTAGAATACTGTCTAAGATTACATCTAGCGACTTTGAGGAGGACTGATTCAAACCCTTGCACTGGTATCATATGGCTTGTCTGATAGAATATTTTATGTCCTTCATTCGGACATGGAGAAGGTGCTTGCTCCTACTGTATGCATCATTAATTGGTTGCTGGATGGATGATTTTGATTCTTTTGTCATGCTCATCAATATTGCTTAGCATCTTTCACTATGTACCATGTAGTTCTGAATTTATTTATGTTATTTTTCTTATGCTTCCTATAAAGTTGATTGCATGAGATATCAAAACCCATTTCTTTGCAGAGCAAAAGAAGCAAAAGATTTCTGAAATAAAATCTGGATTGGATACGGCAGAGGCTTTGGTACAGACCAACATTTTGCGGAAAATTTTTCTCTTTCCTCTTTTCACATTTTCTCTCTCTCTCTTTCTGAGATTGGCTGATGATCTCTCACAGATTCGGAAGATGGATCTTGAGGCCCGAGGTTTGCAACCAAACATTAAGGCAGTGCTTCTTGCCAAGCTGAGAGAGTATAAATCTGATTTGAATAATTTGAAAAGTGAGGTAAAGCAAATTGCATCGACAAACTTGGACCAGGCTGCCCGAGATGATCTGCTGGAGGCGGGGATGGCTGATACATTGGCAGTATGTTTGTGCCTTTCAGAATGACATCTCTCCATTATGCTTTTCATTTATCCACTTCAGTTTTAACCACCCCCGCCCACCTTGATGATTACTTGCAAAATATTTCAGCAAAGTAGTGTGCCTTGGTATTTTATGTCTCAACTTCGCAGTGCTTGCTTCTAACTCAGCACCTGCATTTTCAAGTGATGCATAACCTTTGAAACAAGTACAGCATTGCATTGCCCATGACACAATACATACATTTTGCCCTATATCAACTCTCTGTTAGTATGATCTTATGTCTTTTCCTGTGGATTTAGTGACTTTAGGCCTTATGATGTAATTCTGATCCAAAGATATTTAATACAGAAAAAGAATCCCCTTCTTCTGTTCAAGTTCCTTGGGAGTGAGCTATAACTGATAATTTAATTTTCAATTTGCTGACATGCTAATGGTGATTGCCACAGGTATCTGCCAACCAAAGGGACAGATTGTTAATGTCAACTGAAAGATTGAATAACTCCAGTAACCGGATCATGGAAAGTAGAAAGGTCATGCTGGAGACAGAAGAGCTTGGCGTGTCACTTCTTCACGATTTACATCAACAGAGACAGTCTCTCTTACATGCTAATAACACGGTATTACTTCATCTTTATCGTTTTCTTACCATATTTCAGTGTCCTCAATCTGAAGATGCAATGTCATATTAGACTGTAGAAAAGATCTAGGACAAGTTCTACTTAGCATGCCTCAGTGTACACCTTTCTGTTCCAGATGCATGGCGTGGACGACAATATAAGCAGGAGCAAGAAAATTATAAGCAACATTTCAAGAAGGATGGACCGGAACAAGTGGATTATTGGTGCTATAATCACAGTCCTGGTTATTGCTATTGCTGTGATCTTGTACTTCAAATTGTCCAAGTAATAGTTATTGAGGTGTGGCGAATGCAAGTTCTTGTGGTTTTCGTCTTGTCAATTTAGTTATTCCGAGGATTCAAACGCTCTGTGGTAGGATTAGCTGTGTATGTTAACAACTGTTTTATGATTTGGAACTTCTTGTCATTCTACAGTTGAATAAGAACTACAAATTGTTGTAGCCTTGTTGTATTCACCTGTAAAGTCGAAATTGGGGCTACTGAAATTATTTGATGAACTGTAAGTTTTGTAATTTGATTATCGTGTTTTCTCTACTCATTGGATTCATGATTTATGGTACCTGAACCGAAGGTATAACCCATATCATCTTTTAAATAAAATGAGAACATTTATCCTATGTGAATTAGAACTGTATGAATGGAGAATAGACATTAAAATTAAAAGGATGGCAATGGCCTGGGTCCGCTCCATTTGGGTTGGGGCTCAGAAAATTATAACCGGGTCTTGAGGTGGGTTTTAAGTTTTTGGTGTTTTGACCCTAAATTCAAAGCGAATTCGGTTATTTTAATATTTTTTGTGTATATATCTATATATTATATGAAGTATATGTATATATATATGTGAAATAATATGTATATATTTTACAAATTAAAATACTTTGTAGTTTCATTGTATATGTAAGTAATATATAGTCTGAAAGATTTAAAATTTTAAAGATTAAAATAGGCACATAGGAATTTATTTCAATAAATAGTGGGTTACAGGGGTTCAACCTGTGGAATCCCATTTCCGGAGCGAGATAGATATCATATCAGGTGCAAGAGATTCTTGAATCAAATTCGCCCCAAACCCAATTCCGTTACTATCCCTACGTTAAACTGGACTGGTGGAAGTGAGTAGAGTTAACCATTAAATTTCCTTTCCAAGAAATCGCCAAACAAGCTTTATTTTCATATTGAATTTCTTTTCAGAAAAAAAATTACCATTACAATCTATTTAACAAGAATTTGGTTTTTTCAAATTATTTGAGACAAATGGACTAAGTTCTAACACGGGGATGTAGCTCAAATGGTAGAGCGCTCGCTTTGCATGCGAGAGGCACGGGGTTCGATCCCCCGCATCTCCATTTTTTGTGCCTTTTGAGTTTTTATCTTTCTGCATGCTTTTTCCAGCCATCCAATTACACACCTTTCTTAACCATCCACAGCATCCTATGTGTATGTGTTATGGCAGCTGGTCTGATCTTGATGCGTTGTTTTCCTTTGTTCAAGTGGTAGCCAGAACATCATGCGACTATCCTCCGAGAGACAATTAAACCCACAACTTCAAATTGAATTATTTGTTCTGAACAAAAACCCAATCACGCAATGCAACAAAGGTTACTGATTTATCTTTGAACTATTTGATTATGATTGAATTCAACAACACACACCTGCTGCCTGTCTAAATCAGAAATGCTAAAGATATCAATAAGTAAAATACTTTGCTCCGGAACTTCCGGATGTATGTCGTAAGTTAGCCTGCTTCAAAATGTCATTTAAAACAGGAGATTCGAGATAGACAATTTTAGAGAAAACGGTCTGACTTCTATGATTCATTGTCTCAAGAATAACACCACCAATAACGACTCCAGTATGCTGATCCGAAGAACCCATCTATTTCACTAGCCGAAACATGCCTTCACCCTCGAATATTTCCTCAAATTGAACCTCATTTGCTCCAGCAACAAAATTGCCGAGATCAAAACTTTCCACAAAGCATTACACCTAGTAAAAGCCAGCAGATCACATTGCCATTGCTTCTCATATAGGTGCAGATGACCATTCAGTTAAGTATTTGGGTATGTGGTAGATATTAATAACCACCCACAAAGCATAGACAACTCTTTCAATCCTGATCAACATTAAATCTTTGATTAGTTAGGAACTCAATAAAATGTATACAAATACAGTTTCCGAATATGCAAATCAGACATGAGCCAGAGCTTACCTATTGATCACTGTACCAATATTCCAGAAGAAATGCAAAGCTTCGAATCCGCACCACCACTGACCACACTATCATCCTTCCACCAGTCGGCACATAATACCTAGATTGTGTGTATCATATTATTTACAAAGCTATTTACATTCAAAATGGAAACTCAATCTGGAGACCTTGGGTTTGGAGGGATACCTTGTCCTTGTGTGTGTCAAGCACAGCCAATGGCCACTGCAGAAAGAGAAACGATTGAGAAACAGAGTATGAATATAGATGCATAATTAGGAATTGAAGTAACTATATACCGCAGTTCTCAGATCCCATAGCATCACTTTTCCATCATATGAAGCAGAGACTAGGTGAAACCATGATTTATGGTGCCATTTGCAAGAAGATATCCAAGAATTATGGGATGAGAATTGGAAGATAGGAGACAAGGTTCCTGCTCAAAGAATTCAGAAGATACAGGTAAATTGTGATGGTTGGTACCATGGAATAGACTGGAGAGAGAGAGAGAGAGAGACCTGGCTTGCGAGGATCCCATATTCGAAGAACAGGGTCAGAACCACCAGCTGCAATGAGGGCAGAACTTTCCCCTCCAATATCAAGACAGTTGATAACCTTGCCACAGAACTAAGTGAAGAAAGACAAAATCTGTTAATGACCAACAATGATAACACTGTTTGCGGGCCAAATAATAATCAAAATAATCAAAAGCCATTGCATCTGATATGTGGTTCTAATTGCAACAAACAATTTCTATGGAAAATAAATGTGGACAAAATTATGTACATGTATGTTTTACAACATTTTTTTAAACTTGGACCGATTACGGTGGATTTTGAGACCGTTTTCACATCATATTTCTAGAGATGAAATAGAGGCCATGATGACAGAATAATTGATTTTAAGAAAAAATAATTGCTCCATTAGGCCCGCAATAGGTATAGCGCAAAAATATATACAAGTAAATGTCATTATCCCTAAAAAAAAAATTTATCAGAAAACTAACAAGAATCTTTATCTGACGTGAGAAGTATAGGGGATTCCAGTAGTAGATATATCAACCATCGTCAAACAGGATCGCAAAACAAAGTACAGGCCCTTAATGGAAGCTAACATATGAATGGAAGTGCTGTATGGAGATAAACAGCTTTATTTTCTTTAGAAGTGTTTAAAGGAGTGGGAGGATAGTAAATCTCACTCACAATGCTTAGAGAATCTTTGCCTGTCTCAACATCCCATCTTCTAATAGAGTGATCCCATGATGCTGAGAAAATTGTTCCGCGTTGCGGCCAGGTGACAGAAGAAACACACTGTGTGTGACCCACAAGTGTTGATAAAGCCTCTCCCTGCAAACAAATATGACAACTATGTAATGTATATATAATACTGAGGGAGGGGATAACTGTTCCACATAAAAGATATACGAGGTTCAAATTTATTTTTCGATTTCAGAAAGGAACCACAGCGATGTATAGTGATGTTATTCAACATTTGTTAATATGCCCCTTTAGTTACAACAATTTTGCAATCAACAAAAGCAAAGAAAGTATTTCATGGAAAACCAAAACCATTCTTTACTCTTCACAGAGAAGCTAAGTTGGATCTGTAGGCATAAAATTCATTTTGACAAACCAATTCACACATTGGAACAAGTTTTAGTCTCATTGTTCTCAATCCACCATAGCACTAAATTGACTGCTGCACATCAAATACTTTTCCTGACATCGAATTGCAAATATAAACAATTTATAAATCTCATCAGTCTATTTGTGGACTAAGGTACTCCACCCAATATACCAAACAGAACAAGTTGAGATATAGATTAAAATTTCATGATCACGCTAAAATCCCATCATTATATACGCGGACTGCTCTTCATATTTATATAATTATTCAGGCGAAGGCCAACTTTCTTTTAGATAATGCAGCGGGCAAAGATGGCTAATCAGTTAGAGATCACCAACATCTGCAACTTGAGGCAAATTTTGCCACCATAAACTGTTTTCGAGTTGATAATCCTTTGAAACTCTTAAGTCAATAGGCAATAAGGGTACCTCAGATTGAGGTTCCTCATCTTCACCATCCTTTTTCCTCTTCTTTACTGAAACTAAACCACTCTCAGTGTCGGAAGCATTTCCGCTCCACAAGTTGATAGAACAATCCCAAGAACCAGAACACACCTGATGAGAAATAGGTAAGTGTGAGAAAGCACTGAAATTCCTTTACAAGAATTATAATGTCGTGCATGAGAATTTAAGGAGCAAAAGTAACTACCATATCACCCGAAGGCTCTGCTGCAATGCTCTGAACAGCAGCAGTATGACCACGTAATATTTTAAATGCTCTAATCTTATTTGGTTGATCTAGTGACTCCTGTGCACCAAACTTTCAGAGTGGAAAAAAATATCAGGACAAACTTTTCGGTACAAATGGTACTCGTACTAAACAGAAAACTATCACATCAACAAAGAAATTTTCAGCATGTACCTTCCACAACCTTAATGTCCTGTCCTTAGAAGCAGTAGCAACAATTCGATCAACGACACTCTCAGATGCTGAGGAAATAACATATTAAATAGTCATAAAAGAAGATTGCAATTAGACAAATAAGCTTTAGGCCTTATGCATATAAATAAAAAAAAATTCCAAACTTTATCTTGAAAAATAACTTGTGCATACATCTTTTTGATAAGTGATTCATCCCATATGATATCTGTCTCCTAAGATTTAAGCTAAAGATGTAGTGCTCATAACTTTATCAATGAGGATGAATTTCGAGTAAGTAAATTTAAGGCACAGAAAATCCTAACTAGATTCTAGGACGCCAGCTTTTCAATTTTTTGTCAAGTGCATTATTTTTACCCCCTGCAAATATGTTTAAATAATAGCACTAGAAAAGATCTTTGTAGTAAGTACCAATAGAACACTTTACAGCAACTACATATTTATAAAAGAAAAAAAACCACACCAAAAAGATATTTTATGTAACATCACCCATAATTCAAAAGAAGCTTTCATCTTATATAACATAGAACCCATCCCTACCTTTTGGCTTTAAGACACAAACAGAAGTAACTGGGCCAGAATGCCCATCTAATATATGTGAACAAACTCCAGCAGCTCTCCATATCCTATGAGGCATTAACCAAATAACATTTTATCAGGGAATTTCTGCAGCAAAAATAAAGAGAAACGGCGAAAGAAGGTGACAACTCTATGGAGTTACCTTCCAAGACCATCATAGCATCCTGTCAAAATATACCTGTCAGATAAACAAGAAGTCAGCTTTGCCACTGACATGACTTAGTTAACTACTGAAACAAATTTACATCAATTAAGGTGGAATGAGATAGCTAATATTCACATGAGCCAAAAAAGAATGCAATTATCACATGCCATGAATACTCTTGAAGACTTAATGCATACCCATCATCAGAACCATCAACTGCGCTAACCCAGTCATCGTGCAAAGAAGGCTCTTCTTGTTTCCTAGGAGCTACAGCTTTAATGTATTCAATTTCAAGTACTTTTTCCTGTAAAAGGTCACAGATTGTCGGTAAATATATATATGTCAACCACACACAAAAACCATAGCAAATAATATTTCATCGTGCTGGTTCCATTTTGAGAAATTTATTTCCCTGCCCACTCAAAAAACAACTTACTGAGAAAAGAAGCAAAGAAGATTATATTCCCAGGCACGCGAGTACATCAACTCTGGTGCTATAACTAGGTCGTCCGGTAAATTAAAACATCATCAAACTCTAGTTATTTCTAGATAAATGACGTTTCATCTTAACTTGAAAATCTAAAAGTACCATTGCCTTAATAAAGGCAAAATTACTTACGGCGGATATGCCTTTGGCAAGAAGAAACTCTTCAAGAGACATCCGGACCAGCTCGTCATCAATGAGAAAATCAAAAGGCTCCTGTTTCCAATCAGCATTTGCTGATAAATGAAAGCAGAATCAAAATCATACGCAAATCAGCGTCGAGTGTCGAAAGTCAACTCAACAATCAAAACTCCGTAGACTAACTCAATTTCTTTCAACTTCAGTGCCAAATTTAAAGAGAGAGCTTGAGAGAGAAACAGAAAAAATGAGGACAAACAAAGTACCGGACTGGAGGAGATTGTTGACGAGAGCAGAAAGGCGAAAGCGAGTAAGATTGGCGGGTATGGAAATGGAAACCGGCGGCGCTCTGTACGGAGGTTTTAGCTTAGTTACGAAACGGACTTGCACTTGCCTCGTGGACCCTTCCGCAGCTGCTGCGCCTCCGTCGATATCCATTTCCTTACTGCGACTGCGGGTGTTCCCTGTGAAAGAGAGAGAGAGAGAGAGAGAGGGAACGGCGAGATTGCCGGAGGAAGAGCTCTTAGGGTTTTAGATAGCAAAGGCCCCTAATGTTTGATTGGTTTTTGCAAGGTTTTAGGACGACAACAGAACACAGTTGTGCGTTACTTTTTCTTTATAATTTATAACTAGGTCCTTCAAGTTTAGAACAATTACGCTTGCATCTCCTATACAAATTCTTTACTTATACATAATCCTATTTTTTTCATAATTTAAATAAAAAATATTAATGTAAAAAAATTACATAAATTTTTAATTTTATTCATCATTCAACATCTCCTTAAATATTTTTATATTTATAAATGGATAAATATAATGTATATAACATCAAAATGTTATAATTATAATAAAATATTGCTTTCAAATGGCCATTGGATGTAAAAGTACTCATAAATGAATGGAAAAACTAGTTAATTTTTTTATATTTTTTACTTTCTATATTTGAAGTAAGATTGTATCTATTTCTTGAAAATATCTTGTTCAAGTACTTCATCTAGTACTTCAGCAAATATATACAATAATGATGTTAACTTTACTCCGTATAAAAAGTAAAAAACTACAAGAAAATGACTACTTTTTCACTTATAATCGGCTACTTGTTGTCCAAATAGTTATAATTCGAAAATAATATTTTACTATAATTTTATCTTTTTAACGTTATATATATATATATATTACATTTACTCCTTACTAAATATAAAGTATTACATAGAAATATTAAATGAGGAGTAAATTAAAATTTATACAAATAATAATATTAACACAAATGTCAGCATTTTTTTGTCAAAATTCATGACAAAAAGGGATTAAATGTAAATAGAGAATTTTTTTAGGGGGTCTAAGCATAGTTTTAAAATCTTTTTGGGGGAAAGTATAATTAAATTTTCAGAGGGAGACTAGAATGTGTTTGACTAAGCTTATAAGCTCCTCAAAAAATCTTATAAGTTGTTTAAAAGCTTATAAATTTCAATAAAGTGTTTGGCTATTTTTTTTTTTTCTAAGCGAGCTTATAAGGTCTCAAAATACAATGTTTTGAATCTTATAAGCTCTTTAAAAAAAAATAATTTTCTAACTTTTTTTTATAAAATCTTATAAGCTATATAAAAATAATATATTATAAAACAAAAATATTCATAATCATGCCCTCACACACTCTACCTCTCACACGCCCACATACACTCTCCTCACTCTCTCTCTCTTTCTCTCACACACACTCTTTCTCTATTTAGAATTTAAAAAATATTTTTCACTATTTAATTTTTCGAACATTAGAAAAGAAAAAAATACTCCATTATTTAATAATAAATTATTATAGTTAAATAAAACAAGATTGATATTGATATTATATTTACTGAAAAATATAAAATCAAAACATTATAAATTATACCACTAGAAATAATCATTACATTAACAGAGAAAATATCAATTATATATTTATAGTAATATTCGACTAGCACGAATATACATATATATTATTTTTATTCAAATATATAGGTAATAATTCGTTA
The DNA here is from genome assembly GCF_026168435.1 of Sesamum indicum. Taxonomy (NCBI): domain Eukaryota; kingdom Viridiplantae; phylum Streptophyta; class Magnoliopsida; order Lamiales; family Pedaliaceae; genus Sesamum; species Sesamum indicum. The sequence goes on along the minus strand of NC_142664.1, from coordinate 3,302,643 downwards.
TTTTTTTAATTTTAAAAAAATTATCTATTAATTTTTTATTTAGAATTAAACTAATATGTACTATTTATAAAAGAGTTTTAAAATTTTTTAAAACAAAATATATCAAGAAATTTGATTCTAACAGTATCATGTCTATTTTAGTCATTTTAGCAATAAGATTCAACATCTTATAAAAATATTTTAAAAAATTTTATAATTTATAATTCAAAAAAAAAAAAAATTGGCCTGTACACCACAATTTTTTTATGATTTTTTTATGAAAGTATGAAAAAAATTAATGGAATGAGCTCGCTATTAGACTCATGTAAACTATGGGTATTTATAATTTCTCAAACAACGATGGATATTTATAAATCTATATCTGAATTGAAATACTTAAATTCATGGTAAATCGCAACAAACTTCCTTGAGGTTTGACATAATTATAAATATCCCTCATTATTTGAAAAATTATTAATATCCACGTGATTTTAATAGTTATCTAACAACTAGCCTAATTCATTAGTTTCCATTAGGCTTCTATCCATTTCTTGTTGTAACTAATCAAAATGTCATTTGTGGACTATAAATTATAATATACTTAGGTTTTAAATTTTTTTATGCACTGAGTGAATAATTTTTTTTTATAATTTTTCAAAAAATTTCATCCATTTTGTCCATTATTTTACATATTTTTTATTTTAAAAAAGATCACAATAAGAGCAAAATTAATAATTACAAACCTCCATCTAATGATTATATAATTTCATTAGGGGGTATTTATAATTTTTTTAAAAAAATAAAAAATATTTATAATTATATTAAATTTTAGAAGAACTCGTTATAATTCATCCTTAGATTTATAAGAAGAATTTTGATTAAAAAAAATTAGATGACTCAATATTAAAAGAATTTGAAATTCATCGATTAAGGATTCGAGATCAATTGAATTAAAAAATTATCAAAAAAAAATCCAAATAAAATATTTCGAATCCATGAATGCAAATGTGGCATGAATAGGCGATTCGTTAACATGAACATAATGTGCGACGTTCCAAGCTTAATTTGTGAAAGAGACAGTAGCATCTATGCAATATACTGCTTTTTGCAAGAAATGGTATCGACGCCCTGTGAATGTTGCCTGGCCTCCGGGGCAGCAGCAGCACCTTGGGCGAAATCAGCAATCAGCTTAGCAATCACATATGGCTTCTCAATGTGAGGCATATGGCCACAATCCGCGACTTTTCTCATGCTCGCATTTGGCAGTTCGTTATGCAATCTCTGCATTTGTGTTTTCAAAACGGAAGAACCAATGTAAGAAGAGAAACCATCAAGAACTAGACAAAGTCGTAGAGAAAAGCAAACGACGAATGCAGACATCCCCGTGAGCCACTTCATCATGTAGGAGAGAAATTCAAAGAATTGAACTGACCTCGGCGAGCTTGTTGCTGACTATATTGTCACGCTCGCTGCAGATGAGAAGAGCTTTTTGCCTCACCTGTCTCCAAAAAGCATACTTTCAACCTCGAGCACAATCAAACTATTCATTTTTCTTCAGAAACATGGATGCTGTTGGAAGAGAAGAAATACAGAGTGTACAAATTCTGGGCAATGAGAGAACGTTGCACTATTTCCTTCATAAGCACTTTTGGCACTGATCAATTTGCTCATTTTAGCAACCATGGAAAGGTAATGGGAAGCGGAAAGAAACCATGGAAAGGTAATGGTAATACAAAGTATTTTGAGGCGGAAAGAAACCATTGAAAGGTAAGGGTAATATGAAGTATTTTGAGGTGGAAGGTGAGAGTTTCACCTACGTGTTTGATTTGGCCAGCGACGTTATACCCTCCACTGAGCATAAAATTTACAGTGGCATCTTCCCACCACGGCAATAGGCAGTGAAGGCGCCCCACCTGATTGGTAAAGAGAAGTTGCATCGGACTTAAAGTATAACTCAAATACCGCCATTTGGTCTAGCAGGATTGATAACTAGAGTTTAAAGTTAGCTTAAGATCAACTTACGTTGGTATAATCTACTATCCTAGATAATGATATGCCATTGAAAATGAGGAGCTTGGCGTACCACCGCATTGGGATGCTCTTCAGCAGCGAGGCCTAAAAACAGAGTAAGCAGTAGAAAACTGAAGTAAAAAGCTTTCTGATTAACTGGAAACTACCGGCACAGAGAAAGGAAAATAATCAGTGGAAACAAATTGCGACACGAAATGGTTGAGGAGGCAAGCTCAATAAATTCCTCAACAAATGTTAATGCCTCTTGCAACAGACCAGCAAATATGCCAAGATAACCGGAAATGAACACATAGCAAGACGGAAAAGCAATAATTACATAAACTCTAGTGCGAGATAATTGATTTCCATCCATCAGTTGTTCCCATACAGCTAAAATACACGCAAATTACCATTGGATATGCCATCGACTTGGGTAAGTTTGACAGAACTCCAGTTCCTTTTGCATAAACGTTTGCATTTATTAAAACCAGCTTATCAACCTGCAAAGCACCACATAGTACAATCATACAGACAGTGACAATATTAATGCTCTTGCATTCAGGAAAAGGACAACAAAGTTGACATGACTACGAAATAACCTGCCAGAACAACCAACGTCTACAAGATTCGATGTGGGAAAAATCTTACAGCTTCAGGAAAATTGACTGTGAAATCTATTGCAACTGCAGCACCAAGGCTCGGTCCAACCAAGGTCATTGGTCTTCCAATATGAGACTTCCATAGCTATCACCCCACAAAATGACAAACAGTTCAATAGTTCAGAACTGAGCCTAATCTCATCTGTTATACGGCAGCATCACGTTGAACTACTAAGCGTATCAGTATAATACCTGGTAAAGGTGGTTTCTCTTTGATGCTACATTACAGGGTGGACGTCTTTCTAGTGCAATTAAGAATCATAAAATATGTGAATGATAAGCAGGAAGTTAGGTATAAACAAGAGTCAGCTGTGTAGTTAAGGCCGGAAATGCACCTAAATCAGAGAAACCCCATCCAAGAATATCGATGGCCCAAGCCTCCAAGCCAGCATCCTCCAGCAATGGATATGCACTTCTCCATTCTAAACAAGAGCTAACAGATGCAGTGGACGTGGTCGAATTTCAGCAACAAGGGAAGTAACAACAATGCAATAAGTAAGAAAACAGCATAAGAAGTGTTTGATTGCGTGCTGGAAACCTGTCAAAGCAATGAAGAAGAACCACCGGATTGGCATCACGACAAACTCTTGGTGTCACACAGCTACTCATTATGCAACTCTCAGAAAATCCAACCTACAAAATTACTAATTCCCGTTAGCATGTCTTAAGTTTAAATCTTTATTTTAAACTAGAAAATGAGTCCAACAAATTTCAAAATGCATTCTCAAAATCAAAATGGTAAAAAGTTGCAGAGCTGTTGACAGACTTCTGTAACTAAACCTATTATCTGAAGGTCTATAAACCGAAAGCTAAAATCTACAGAACACTTCTCGAACCAACAAACTATACGATTGTCCTCCAAACTTCTATTCATTTGCAGAAATGCATTAACATTGGATTCAGGATACGGAAACAGTCAAACAGAAAATAGGAAACATCACTCGGTAAATTATTTCCTAGTTGTTTTGGAGTATGGAACTCACCCCAGCATTACATCCATGTCCAGCAACTACGGATTAACACTATAAATAGTTGTAATTTTTTGTCAAGGATAAAATTCTAACCTTACAATGCTCTATTGGTGTGCGCCCGAGTAATTGACGCGTGATCTTTTATTATAATTCAAACGAATCTATTTTAGTAGAAACCGATGCTGAGCAATCACATACAGGATTCTCCACACATTTACAATTTGACAAAATTCAATTCCTTACGATTAAGTTGATATAAACAAAACTTAAATTTGTAACCAAGAAAACGAAAAAGATTTAATAAAAATGAAGATGAGAACAACCCCTGTTGCAGTTCTGTGTTACTCATGGACATGCTGTCGTGAATTGGGACATAAATTAGAGTAATATGTACATGCAAATGTACATCTTTGGTACAATTTTACCTGGACAGGAAGTCTTTGAATCCTCTGAGCCAAAGATCTTGCAGAAGGGTCTCTGATATTGTGAACCTCCTTGGGAAGAAAAGATGGAAACCCTCCACCAAGATCATCAGCACCACAACCGCCGCCGCGAGCACCACCGGAAACTCTGAACCCCAGCAACTTTCTTGGACCACATTGATGGAGCGGAAATCCCAATCCCAGTGCCACCACCATTTTTACACAGTACACCTATGACTATGAGGTGTGTGTAACAAAAAGCAGACACTTCCCAACAAGAGTTTATACTCTCTGACACCACAGAATTGCGTCAAACGCATGTCCGCTCTATTATTGAAAAAAGGTGGGTAACAAAACCAGTTTCCTAGTTTTGGCAATTTCATATTTCTCTTCACGCTTTACACAACCAAGTCTTTCTTTTAACGTTTTTGAATAAAACCGAATGATAATTTATTGATGGAAATATTGTAAATTAAGATAGAAGAGATGCTCATCAACATATCTAATGGTTTATGATATTGTGAATGATGACAATGATTATGTAATATTTTGATTAAGAAAAAATATGATTATATAGTTGGGCACCATGGTGTACATGGTACTGCGGGTAACGGAAAATATCCCGTGCTGATAGTTACACATTGGAATGAAGCGGGGATGTCATGTTCGTTGTGATGTCATGTGGTGATATTGCTACACTGGGATGGTATGAAGATATCACACTCGACGGGTACCTTGTGTTGTATATTATGACCTTGATTAAGATGTCGATGACCGACAAATTCATTAATTGATGTGTTCCAATTAGGATAAGTAGGGCCCTAAGAAATAATCAACGATTTTGGATATATTGTGTTGTGGATTTGACGGGTGATTGCGATATAAGCTACTTCGTGATTTTGTGGTGATTGCATATAGTGAGTTGGTGATCTTATGTATGTGCGTCAATAATAATAATAATAATACTAATAAAACAATATGTGCATGGCAGGCGACCATTTTTTAATGGAATTTTTCATCAAAAAGTGATTGAGTGGGATAAGTATTAAATTTTGTGCACTATAAATAAAAAGCGCTATAAATTGGATTGCAAAATGGAATTTAGCCTGCTAAAAAAGGTTCACTTGATATTAGAAAATTGTGAGTTTAATTTTGTTTTAGATACAAAAAATGGGTTAGTAAGTAATCTATAATTGAATTAACTTTTTAATTTTAAATTTTATTATACTCACATTATAATATAAATTCTCGGTGGAAATAGCATACTTGGAAAACCAATCACTATGTTTGGTTTTATTTTTAATTTGTTTTGGTGTGTTTTGTGGAGATAGGGAGAGAAAAAGAAAGATAAATAAGTATGTGTTAGAGATAGTGTGTATGTTTGGATTGTTGTTTAGTGGGAGATAAAAATTACTGTTCATTGTCAAATCATGTCTCTTTTATATATATTTATATGTATATAATCTTTTTAATTGTAGGGTCTATAATTAATGTAAATTTATAATAATAAAAAATAAATGAGTCATTGTTTTAAAACATCATCAAAACTTCCAAAACAAATATTATCTATATTTTAGTCCATCTCAGAGATGGGCCAAAAATAAAACCAAACACTATGAATCTATTTTACTGGGTATGAGCTTGAATAACGCAAGCAACAACCCCATGTTCAATACTATTGAGTGGTCTATAAACTACGAACAAGAAAAAAACCAACTTCTTCCATGCATGATAAATGAGGAAAATAACAATTTTTTTTTTGTCTCGTTACTTAGGCTCTTTTCATTTTTAGTCTCGTTAATTATGAAATTCTCATTTTTCATCGCATAATTTTTACAAAGTAGTACTTTTGGTCTCATTACACTTTTTTGTTAGATTTTTTAACAGAAAATGCTATATACTTAGCACGTGGTTGTTAGTGCCTTTACGTTTTTTGTCTAATTGGTTACGAAATTCTTAATTTGATTACATAACTTTCAAAAAGTAGATTTTGGTTCCATGCACTTAACGACTACGTGATATTTCTGGTAAAAATCTAATAGAAATGTGTCATGGGTTCAAAAATACTATTGTTTAAAGATTAGGGGACTAAAAGTGAGAATTTTATAACCAATAGAATCAAAAATAGAAAGACCCTAAATTATCAGACCAAAAATGTCATTTTGCAGAATAAATAATAAATCGAATGTATAACAAACAAGGGCATTTGGTCTAGTGGTATGATTCTCGCTTAGGGTGCGAGAGGTCCCGAGTTCAATTCTCGGAATGCCCCTTTAGTTTTTGATTTTTTTGTCTGGCTTTTCCGTTTCACTCTTTTGCGTTTCCGGGGGTTCAGCTGACACTGACAGCTCCCAATTCCTCTGTTCAAGGAGCGAAGAAAATGCCAAAACAATGACCTCCACTCTTTGCACCACAAACTACGTGGAAGGACTATACCCGGCAACACAGCCACAGCTCAGAAGAATTTCAAACGGTGAGCCCTCTGATTGCCATCTGTTTTGAAAATTCAGCGCCACCACCTCCCATTTCCCAGCCGACACTGGCCCCATTTTCCGTTCCTTCCAGTTTCACCACCCTACTACTTATTTAAGTACTATGTCTCTTCTCCCTTTGATTTCTCTTCATCCCACTCTTTCTTTTCTTGCTGACATAGTTATAACACTCAAATCAGGATCAATCCCAAGGATAATCCATCGCAGTATCATCATCATAACAGGTATCTTGTCCTTTGTGTTTATAGTTTTTGACTCTATGAACATGGGATTTTTTCTTTTCTTGCTCATGGGATTTGTTTCAAGAACTGGGTTCAAGAATTTCAGAAACAAACATATGCTGCTGAATTCAGTTCAAACACACCTGGGTGTGTGTGGCAACCCTGAGTGAGTGGTTTTAGTTACTTGCTTTCTCAATTCTAGCAACATTTTCCAGGTGTCTTGGTGGGGGTGAGGAGGAATAGTCTTGAAAAATGTATGTGATTGAGAGTAAGGGAGCAGCGATAATCTGCATGCTGCTGGCCCTTGTGTTTCTGGGGACATGGCCGGCAATCTTGGCCCATCTCGAGCGGCGTGGGAGGCTACCTCAGCACACTTATCTTGATTATTCTTTAACTAATTTCTTGACTGCTGTTGCTATAGCTTTAACAGTTGGTCAGATTGGTGATGGGAAGGTCAATATGCCTAATTTCATCACTCAACTTTCTCAGGTATCAATTTAGCACTTTCACTTGCTACATTTTGTTTCTTTAGCAATGTCTACTGTGATATTGAGAAATGGTGGTATTGCAGGATAATTGGCCTTGTGTTTTGATGGCCATGGTGGGAGGAGTGTTTCTCAGTCTTGGGAATTTGTCCACACAATATGCTTGGGCGTTTGTTGGGCTTTCTGTCACTGAGGTCATCACCTCCAGCATTGCAGTGGTTTTAGGTAAATAAGAACACGATTTCGTTGAGCCATAAGTGTTCTTTGTATCTAGAAATGAGTTTGCATTACAAATGATGAAGTAATAGTAAGGTTTTAATGTGACAGGGACAACCTTGAACTATTTTCTCGACGATCGCATCAACAGAGCCGAGATACTTTTTCCTGGAGTTGGATGTTTCCTCGTTGCAGTTTTTCTCGGATCTGCTGTTCATTTTTCCAACGCAGCTGATATTACAGCAAAACTCAGCAGCTTGTCCGATTCTTGCAAAGACATATCAGGGTACTTACGATCATAAGACCTGTCGTTGCTTAATTCTTGTACAGTCTGTCAAGGATTGGTTTCTAATACAAGTTTACGCTTTGTTATGGTTATCAGGGCTGATGGCTCATCTGATTATAGAGAAATAGTTTCATATAAGGGTATATGATCTGTATCCCAACATTTTTTTAAAATTAAACAAGTCAAACTTCTACCGTACAATTTTCTAAGACTTGTCTACCATAGATGATGCGACGGACCTCGAACATGGAAGTAAAAAAGAGGAAAAAGTAAGAGTCGGATCAGTGGACTACCTTGTTGAGCTTGAGCACAACAGAGCAATTAAGGTTGATGCTCCTCTGTCTTGATGGTCGTCTAAGACGTCTGCTGAACTTTCATATCTTGTACATATGTCCTAATGAAACCATTGTTATGTTACACAGGTTTTCGGTAAGAGTATTTGGTTAGGGTTGAGCATAACTTTCTTCGCTGGCGTGTGTTACTCTCTCTTCTCACCGACGTTCAACTTGGCTACCAACAATCAATGGCACATGATGAAACGGGGGGTTCCCGACTTGGTTGTCTACACGGCGTTTTTCTACTTTTCGCTGTCATTTTTTTTCATTGCATTGGTGCTAAATGTCTGGTTCTTGTACCACCCTGTTCTTAACTTGCCAAAATCGTCCATAACATCATACCTTAAGGATTGGAAGGGAAGGAACTGGGCAGTCTTGGCCGGCATATGCTGCGGCATAGGCAATGGCCTGCAGTTCATGGGAGGGCAAGCAGCAGGTTATGCAGCTGCCGACTGTGTTCAGGTAAGTCAAAATAATTCAAATAAATTGCTTAGGTCTTTCTCCAGTACTCTATTTAATCACATGTAATTTCTCTGAATTTGATCGATAATCGGGATACATATGTTATGTATATGTAATATGTGCAGGCTCTGCCACTTGTGAGCACATTTTGGGGTATACTATGTTTTGGGGAGTACAGGAGATCGTCGAGGAGGACTTATGTTTTGCTAATAAGCATGCTGCTCATGTTTGTTGTTGCAGTAGCAGTGCTTATTGCTTCATCCGGGCATCGAAGAACTTAGCTGTTACTAAGTTTCATATGTTGCTCTGTAATGATCAAAGTCTTAGATGTAAACTTAAGATGCCACGTCGTCTGGTTAATTTTATTTACAACTGGCTTGGCTTACTGTAACTTCGACGATAGTATAAGTAGTACCTGGCCATCAAAGGCCTTGATGGCAGTAGAAGCAGCCTTAGTCGATGTGCAAGTGACCAAGCCAAATCCACAGTTGTCACGGTCAGACCAAGACAACCTCTAGCTGCAAAGCGGAAAGAAGTATGGACATTGAAGGTCTGGAGTTGAAAAGATTGACAATGTGCAAGACTATATGAGAATTTTATCTTATTCAAAGTAGTCCAACAATCACAATATGCAGGGAGACTTTTCATACTGAATCAATTGTGCTAGCAAAGATGATACCTTCAACCACATCTCTGTACTGAGAGAGAGTGAGTTTCGCTCAAACTCCACTCCAGTCGTCTTCGTACTGAGAGAGAGAGAGAGAGCTTTGTTCAAACTCAAGTCGCCGGTGCTGCACGAGAGAGCTACAAGAATATAACTAAAGAAATAAGAAAAACAAAAGAAAGATATTTTCTCAAAAACTCCAGCTAAGAGCTTCGAGGATGACAAGCATTGCCTGAAAAAGCGAAGCATCAGAAGAAGATACTTGTGCACTAGCAGGCAGTTCTGTTCGTTAACAAATTGTCGAGAAAGCCCATCTTTGCACCTGTGCATCAAAAGGCAAAGAGGAGGAGAATTAGCATCAGTGGTATAAAAAAAGACAAGACAAAATGTTTCCATTTTGCCGATAAATATGAGTTCAAATGAACCAACTGTTAAAATATTTGTATTGCGATTCGCTTAACTATTTAACAAGTCGAGCTCCAGTATCTTGATGTTTTTACATATGATTTTTCACTCTAATTCTCAAGTTATAAGATAAAGCTCGAGAGAGTTCACAATGCCACACACATAGAATTTACTTAGGCTTATAGAACTCACCTCCAACATATCAAGAAATGCAGCGTCTGTTTCAGGTGGGTTACAATGGAGCTTTTGTACAAGTAGAAACCTGTGTTGCCTGCCCTGTCGAGGAGACGTCTTGAAGAAAATTCTTGCAAGAAGCCTGTTCTTTGTTATTATTTCAACAACAAATAGGAAAGAGATACAAGTATACAGCATCAGAAACAAATATCTGCATTCTTCTGCAGAAACATTAGTGAACCCCCTAACAATCCAGGACATGGCAGGGAAAAATGGGGCCAATGCTATACTACAATTTACAAGTAGCTACTGGTACAAGACCAATGACAGCCCAATAAAGAAAACCGAAAGCACTGCTCATAGAAGCGCAGAGTCACAAATTACAGTTGGGCTTTCCTTCTTTCTATGGGTTGCTATGTCAAATCAAATAATTCTTGTTTATAGCTAGCAAGACGGAGGCTGGAGTTGCTTTAGCCGTCTCACCACCTGTTTCATGGTTGGCCGTGTAGAAAGAGAGTCAACGGTGCACACCACCGCCAAGTGTAGCACTTCAACCAAATCATCATGTGGGCCTGTATCCCACAGCCCAGGGGTAAAGAACTCCTTGGCATGGCCTTGTCGCAATAGCATACATGCCCAAGCAACGATGTTGAAACCATTCCCATAGGAAGAAAAGGAGGGATCCAGTGCTTTCTTGTCGGATATCAACTCGAGCAACACGACCCCATAGCTATAAACATCAGCCTTGTCAGAGACACGGCAAGTCATTGCATATTCTGGAGCAACATATCCAAACGTCCCAGCCACACCAGTTGTGGCATGAGTTTCTGAAGTTCCAAGAAGCCTAGCTAATCCAAAATCAGAAAGATAGGCATTATAGTCCTCATCCAACAATATATTGCTAGGCTTCACATCGCGGTGCAGAACACGAGGGACACAGTGATCATGCAGGTAGGCAAGTGCACGTGCAATGTCCAACGCAATCTTGTGCAGTATCCTCCAGTCAACAGCTCTAGCGGATCTCTCCTGTACAAACTTCTCCAGATTGCCGCCCGGCAAATAATTGTATATAAGAAACATCTCTGTTTCACTCGCATGATACCCGATCAAAGTCACAAGGTTTGGATGGCGAAGCCTACCCAGTGTTTTGATTTCTGCGTCAAATTGTTGAACCCCTTGGAATCGTCCTACTGCAAGCCGTTTTACGGCCAATAGGACACCAGGTGCAATTTCTGCTTTGTATGTTGCCCCAAAACCTCCATTCCCGATGCAGTTGCTTGCATTGAAACTCCCCGTAGCATGCACCACATTCTCAAATGTCAGTGGAAACCCAATATCAGTGAAGACAATCACTTCCTTTCTAGCAGTTCCACTTACTCTAGACCTCGGTTTCCACTTTCTTGTGTAAAAGAAGAGAACAATAAGGGCAAGAAGAACCGACACAACAGCTGCTGCTGACGTTATAGAAGCAATCTCAATTGCGTTCAGACTGCCATTCCCTCCTTTTTTTCTTGGAGTTGATGATGGAGAAGAAGCATCAGTCTGTGAGTCCCCTACTCTTCCCTGTTGATCAGCAGAAGGCGAAGATAAAGAGAACATGGGGCAGTGCAGCGAAGGATTTCCAAGAAAGCTATTGCATTTGATCATGTTATTGTTTGGAGGCAGAGGACCAGACAAATTATTGAAGGACACATTAAATGCTGAGAGAGTGGATATATTTGCCAATTCAGGTGGGAGCTGCCCAGATAGTTTATTATTGTCCAGGAGGAGGACTGACAAGTTCCTCAAATTCGCAAGATCTTTTGGAATTTCACCAGATAGCAAATTTGAAGACAAGTCAAGAACTTCCAGGGAATATAACTGCCCTAGACTCGCAGGGATTGAACCATTCAGGTTATTTCCAGCCAAAGAGAGGGATTTGATATTCTTCATCCGACCAAGGTTGCTGGGAATGGAACCTGGCAAAGAATTCCAGCTTAAATTAAGGACAAAAAGTGAAACCAAGTTGCCAATGCTGGGAGGAAGAGTTCCAGAAATTTTATTACTGGAAGCATCTAGGAGCATCAGGGACTTGCACACTGAGTCCATATCTATTGGAATCTGACCAGATAACCCATTGTTACTGACATTTACTATCATACCTCTCACTAAATCACACTTCTCGAAGAAAGCTCCAGGAAAATATCCAGTAAGCCTGTTTCTGCCAGCAAGAAATGCATAGATAGTTTGTTTTCCTAGTCTTTCGGATGCAATAGGCATAGATTGCACTGGGCCAGTAAGGTCGTTAGAACCAAAATTATGTAATACCAAGGAACTATCACCATCCCCGGAAAATTGAAAAGGGGATTCAATCTGAGATCTGTATCCAAAATATGATATATAAGCAGAAGAAGGATCATAAGGCCATACGGAATGCAGGGACTGGATAGGGGCACAAGATCTGTAATTGAATTTTGGTATTGAACCTGAGAGATAATTCCCACTGATATCAAACAGTTTCATACAAGGTACAGGAACTTTGTCAGTGATCTCTCCAGTAAGTCTGTTTGAGCTCAAGTCAAGAAACTGCAGCCTCGTGCAGTTGCTGAATCCCTTTGAGATTCTCCCGGAGTAATAGTTCTGAGCCAAATTCAACACTTCCAAGTTGGTGCAAGAACCCCAACTAGCAGGGAAGCTTCCTTCCAGAGTAGCTCTAGGAGCCCACACCATCCTCAAGGTTGAGAGACTAGTAATTCCACTTGGTATTGTCCCTTCATAAAAATTGTACTCATCAGCAGTAACTGCCAACTTTTCCATTAAATAACCACCTCGCAAACTCGAAATGTTAGGAAGAGGATCCCATAAGTTTGACAACACGAGAACCGATAACTTCGTACAATTACCAATTTCAGATGGTATGGCACCCCCAAAATTGTTTCTTGAGATGTCCAGCACTTCAAGCTCACTCAACTGACCAAGTTCACTCGGAATAACCTCTTCCAACATATTAGAGTACAGCAAAAGGGTCTTCAACCCTCTACAGTTCCCAAGGTTTCCGGGAATAGCTTCAGTCAAATAATTCCCTGCAAGCTCCAAATATTCGAGCTTCCCACAATTGTCCCCAATCTCAACTGGAATCGATCCACTGAGTAGATTAAACGACAAGTAAAGCCCAATCAAACCTCTAAAGCCACCAATAAACCCTGGAATTGATCCATTAAATTGATTCCCAGCTAAATTCAGAACTTGAAGACCTACGCAATTCGACAATGAACTTGGTATTCCCCCAAAGATCTCATTGAATCCTAAGTTAAGAACTCGCAAATTCTTCGACCCACTGAACTGAGAAGGTAAAGATCCAGAAATCAAATTCCCTTCAAGGTCAAGAACCTCAAGCTTTTCCATTCCCCAAATCTCCACAGGAATTTCACCATTTATTTCATTGAAAGGCAGTGATAAAATCTTAAGCTCACTAAGCTTAGCAACAGCTGTGGACAGTTTACCCAAGACTTTAACGCCACTATTTCCACCCAAGCAAGGCCTCCTAATCCCAAACCCATAAAGTGGAAATTGACCAATTCTAGCACAAGACAACGAATTACCTCCACCAGTAATATTCAAGGCTACTACCCGAGAACCCGCATCGCAAGAAACCCCGGTCCACGAGCAGTGATCCCCACCATCCGAATTCCAGCTGCTCAGCACTCCATGAGGGTCCGAAAGCGAAACCTTGAACTCCAAGAGCGCAGATTTATCCGAATCGGAGCCCCAAACCACTTCATTTTGAGCTAGAAACAGAATACACAGCAAAATCAAGAGCTTCAACGGCTTGTGAAGGTGATGCCATCTCATGAGAAAAGAACAACGACCCATTACCGGCGCCGGGAAAGGGTCCTCAGAAATTCAAACCCCTTTTCATCTCCCTCTCTCTCTCTCTCTCTCTCTCTTGGAAGAGCGTAAAAACCCTAAACCCAACCCCAATCTTGAGCTTTGCTTTCGCTTTTCAATTATACTTCGTGACACAAGAGTCTACAAAAGAGTAGAGAGAGGAGAAAGAGAGAGAAGTATACACAAGAGTTGTTCCTCCAATTCTTTGTTTTTATTTGAGAAAACGCGTTGCTCTTTCACATTTCATTTTCCATTTCTCTCTTTCTTTCTCTCTTTTTTCCTTTTCCAATTCAATTCTCTTTTATTTTTACCAATTTAATTCCACACAATTTTATATCACCAAAATAGGTCTTCTTTACTAATTTTACATGCATATAATAAATATATTATCATACTTCAAAATATATTATATAAATAAAAATAAAATATATTATTTAGACAATTAAATAAATATAAAATTTATGAGTCAAATAAATTAACTACCTTCTTAATTAAAAAGATATTTTTAAATTCACAAAAATTTAATGCAGCAGTGTCAAAATCATCACTTTATGTCGATAACACCTATTTTCTTTTTAATAATTTCCTTTTAACTTTCAACATATTAAAGTATATTACAGTATTTAAAACCTTAAATAACTTACAGATCATATATGACTTATGAGTTAAAAAAAAATCATTTATTCCTCTATTTAATATAAATTTACTATTTTATCTATCTTCCAGCTCCATTCACATAACTACATAATTACAATATGATAACATCACACGTCTTCAATATTACGTGACTCTTCTTGAATTCGTTTTAGCCCTTAAATTTTATTAACTCCCATCATACGAAATATTCGATAATATATTTTAATATAATATTTTAGTATAGATATGTTTTTAAAAATAGAATAAATAAGATACCTAGCAATAAAGTAGTAATTAGTGTAATAGATGAGTTGTATGAAATCTTAATTCTTGTTGACTATTTACAATTGGAGATCCCTTGAAGTGACATACCATAACCACAGGACAGACAGGTAGTATTTAGCATCATTTTTATCTTTTTTTTTATATATATATATTGTGGTTGGATGAGTGGTGGTGGGGCCCATATTCGAATATTTATATGAGGGATAGGACCCATTACCAGGCCAATTAATGCACCGGCCCATCATTGGGGTCGGAAGTGTTGGCCCAAAAATTAGGCCCACAAAGTTCTGGACTTTGACTGTATGGGCCTCAATTACTCAACTTTGGTGTTGACACGTGGCGAGGTCTAGGGGATATGTTAGTCTATTAGGGTGTAGGGATGCAAACGAAGCCAACTAGGCCAAAAATTTGAACGAGCACGAGCTGGAGCTCGAACTCAATTAATTTATTTTTCAAATATTTGAGTTTAAAAAAAAATATGAATTATTATATCATTTGAAATATATTATTCAAAAATTTAAATGAGAATCAAGAAGAAAATTTTCACAAGAAAACGAACAAGAAAGAATATAATGAAATAAAATTGGCAGTTATAAAAAATTATTCGTTCCGATCATTTAATGAGACATAACTAAAGTCCCACACCACTACTCAGTTTTTAAACTAACGTCAACAAATTCATATACATTATATTGAATATTTATTTATAAAAAATATTAAAATATATTAAATTATTGATTAAGCTTATTTTTAGATAATATAAATTAAAATACAATATTTTAATATCATCTAAAATTAAAATATGATATATTGACTAATAATTTTAATATATGGTGAATTTTGAAATAAATGCATTTTGTTCTAATGGATATAGAAATTATAATGATAAAATTCATATGAATTATATTAAATATTTATTCATAAAAATAAATTTCAAAATATACTAAATTATTAATTAAGCTTGTTTTCAGATAATATAAACTAAAATACATAGTTTAATATCATCTAAAACTAAAATCTAAGATATCGACTAATAATTCTAATATATAGTGAATAATTGTATTTTGATTAATGGATATTGAAATTGTAACAATAAAATTCATATGCATTATGTTAAATACTTATTTACAAAAAATTATCAAATTGTACTAAATTATTGATTAAACTTATTTTTAGATAATACAAACTAAAATACCATTTTTAATATCATGTAAAATTAAATATGAGATATTAACTAATAATTCTAATTTATGGTGAATTTTAAATTTTTATTTACAAAAAAAAGTATCAAAACTCACTAAATTGTTGCTTTTTAGCATTTGTTAAACAATATAAACAATAACTCGTATTTTATTATTATATAAAATTAAAATATGAGATATATTGACTAATAATTCTAATATATAGTGAGTTTTGAATATAAACTTGATATAATATTGAATATGTACTTAAATAATATTTATAAATAAAAATCTTTTTTTAAAAAAAAAAAAAGGCTCGCAAGCTCATGAACAGAAAGAACTAAGCTCGAGCTTCAGTCGAGCTCGCCGACTCAATTCATCTTGCACCCCTATTAGGGTGTGTTGGTTCCTAATCTCTCTTGAAATGTTACTTTTATTCTATCTCCACAAGTTTAGAATATAGAATCTGATTATCGAAACTGACTCTATAATTGTATTTTATAATATTATTGGGAGACAAATCAATCATAAGAACTCAGTCCGTTATTACAGCTACACAACCTTTGTTCGTAGACAAAACTTACACAAATACTCCCGATATTTGACAGTAATTCTATTTATTTGAAAGATTATGAATGAGTTGGAAAATGAGAATTTCCCGAGAATTTTCTTTTTTATCTACATAATAAGAAAAAAAAGGAGAAATTAGAGTTGCATGTTTTGGTCATTTACTTAATAGTATCTTGAGCAAAATACAATGAATCAATGGTTCACAGAACTATATTATGAAGTCAGCAGATGCATTTTCTTCTTGGGGCCCCTATGAAAATCTATGTAGATACATCTACCACTGTTGAAATTAGTGCTTAATTCTCAAACAAGTTCGTTCAAATCTTTACTGCATCACAAACTATGAGGGTGAAAAACAATGACCATATCTGAGACTTGAAGCATCACTGTTTTTATGGAACCAAAACTCTAACATATGTTTGAACTCTGCTTCCTCAGAAAGAACCAGACCAGATTTTGTGGCTAACTAAAAGATAAACAGGCAGTTTCGATGAAGCTAAGGACGTCATCATCGAACGTGCCAGCCAGTGAAATAATGCAAAGTTAACAGCATTTAGGCCAACAGGGGAAGCAAGAAAACATTGATGTCTCGGCAGCTGCAGCAGGAGGAGTTTCTTTGGGAGCTTGTGGTTGAGACTCCGGTTGCTCGGGCTTCTCCGGGACGACCTTCAATGAGCTGGCACTCTTTCCACCGTCGTTCACCAATCTGAGAGGGAAAGAAAGAATAAAAGGGGGCGTCAAATTTCAAACACTCGTATTTCTAGCAGAAGACATGAAGCCAACTTGCTCAGACACTCATGAAGGATCATGGGGTTTTGTATATGTGTTGTTTAAGGAGCGATGCTATTACGGTAGACAACAGATTACTGTACTGAAAAATATGAAACGGAAGAAAAGAGGTAAGTTGGATCAAGATAGATAGCTAAAGAAAAAGGGTGGCACCGTTGTGAGCATAGGGTAAAGGTGCCAAGAGAACTAATTCAGTTAAGAAAATTGGTCTTGACATATTGGCAAGAAGGATAGATGTCAGTTATATGTAGCTTAACAGCTGAATTTGTGCTGCAGGATAAATTTTATCTTCAGAGACTGCAGGCCAGAAAACATAGCAGATTCCCAAGATCATTGAATAGGCACATCATGACAGTCGTTCAGACGTGAAATATGGTCAGTTCAACAACCTCGTTCAAGATGGTGAGTATCAGATATCCTTCAAGTTCTTTAATGTGCATAATTTTTCGAAATTTGAATACTTAAGACACTACCATACATGTTTCACTGTATTAAATGCTAAACCCAAATGTCTTACACTGGGAATGCAAATGAGGTGCTGCTGTTTCCACTCTCATTAGAAAGGCGAGGCGGGCTTGGGAAAGTTGAAGGGTTACTTAATGAAGTAGCAGCAGTCTCAGCAGGCGGTTCTTTTTTAACATCCGGCATATTAGCAGGAGCAGGAACCAGACTTTCCTTTACATGATTCTCCACAATTTCCCCCGCAGGGGCAACATTTGTGCTTCTAGGGTCATCTTTCTTCTCAGCTCTTGAATCCCCGCCTGACGGTACACTAATTTCTTCATGCGTAGGTACTTCCATAACCGGAGGAAGGCTGCTCAACTCACTCTTGGGTGGTGCATTGTTCCATTCTTCAAGCCTGGGGAGATCCATCAGATTGGAATTTGCACCGTTCCAATCTTCAGGTCTGGGAAACTCTCCTGACTTCCCATACAAGATAGCATAATCCCGAGAGAAACTATTATTTCCCATATGAATACTAAACAAGGACTCATTTGAGGCAACACTCCACTCTGTGGGATTTCCAGATTTACTTGAAAAAACAGATGCAGGAATACGATTTGGATCATAACCCGGAGGCTGCCCCATCGTTTGGGTAGGGGGAGATTTCATTTGCGCTTGGTCAGGAGAACCAGTCGACTGTTCTGGCGAAGATGACGGACTTTCATTGACAGAGGACCTTTGAAGGTTGCCCTGTTCACCAATACTGAATTCCAGTGAGGAACCGGATGAAGAAGAGGCGTCCCCATTGTTTGATTCAAGAGGTGGTGCTCCATCTTGAGGATTTTTCTTTACATTCTCACTGCTTGTTTTCACATGTTCTGGTTCCATTGCTCATCTGATTCTTCAAGTCCTCAGGATATCTATATTATGAGCTGATGGTTGATGGCAGCACTGCATAAGGAGGGTACATATTAATAAGTTCAAGACTAATTTAACTACAACAACGAGCATCGACCTGATGTTGTTCAATCAATAGAATAGTACTTGTTGAGAATTTGTCATTTGCTAACAAATTTCCTTATGGTCTTCCAAGATTTTATGTCAATTTGTTCAAAACTATCATTTCAAGAACCAGCAGAAAGCTGCTCTGAAACATGCTAGAAAAACACATATCAAAAGAATAACAGCGGAAAAAATGAAGACATACATACTTCCCATGTAGATCCATCTTGTCATTAAAAGTCATGCACACGAAGCCTGTCTTAACTCGATTCTAAGTTAAACTTCGGATTTTCTTAAATATACAGATGACGTTTTCGCACCTGGAATGCAATACCAATTTACAACAGAAGATCCAAACTATTGCGGAAAAGGCAAATGCCCCTAAAACTAAGCATTTAAACAAATTGCAGCAAGAAGTTGCAGATAACACTTTCTTTCTTCAAAGAAAATAGCTAGGATCAGAAAAGATGATTGATCATTGAGACAATGAAGAGTTAAAAACCCTCAAAACAACATTGCATATAAGCGAACAAAATGCATATTGGGTGGGGTTCTTGAAAATCATCAAGAAAATCAGGGATATTTTCTGATCTCAAACAAATCTTGATGCCTCGCACATAAATGTTTAAGACCCTGATGTAATATCTATGTAAAAACATGAAAAGTTAACAAACATACCTAAATCATAAGAACCAACAATCCTGTCACCAGAATTATAAGGTTCCTCCCCCCCCTTTTGTCTATGATCCAAATGAAGGGATCATGCCAAAGCAAAACCTTCAAGAAAACCCACAGGAAGATATATGTGAATCGAGAGATTCCCAAATTTTGCAAATTAAAATTGTGATAAAAATTTTAGGGCAAGGGAGGATCCCAGGAGTTGATGTTAGGGTTTATTGTGGGAAGAAATTTTTGTGCTGAAAGGAAGGCAGAGCGCCCATTTCGGGCATTCTGTCCAGCTTCGATTTCTAGCCAATTGCATCAGAATATATGTAAATGTCTGTGTCTGTAACAAGCTGCATGCATCATGCATTGCTGCTCATTGCCGGAATTCCCATTATTGTCCTTTGCTTATTTTTAATTTTATCTTCAGAAATAACTTATAATTACAAAAATTAATATTCCGAATATTAATATCAAATATCAATTATTATTAATAAAATAAACACAAGTATTTACTCTAATATTAAAGTAGAATAACAATTTATCTGTTGAACCCATAACCTTATAATCATAAAAAATTCAGCTCAGCTACTATGTACGCTTATCACAGCTTATGAAATATTTTTCGATGTTTTCACTTCCGCATGTGAACAAATATAAACATACTTGAATTTTGAGTCGAAAATATTTGATTTTATTGAATCAAGATAATATATATCTTAGCTAGTGTAAATAATTTATTATTTAATTAGCCTTATTTTCGAACATTTTTAAATCAATGGATGTGTTTTATGTTATAATTATAATAGCTTGTACCTAAACTCAAACTCAATACTTTTACATTAAATTCAAGTACCCATAAAAATAAATATTTTGGTAATTCAGTGAGCATGTAAATGGCATGATAAATACATAATTACTACAATCGCATAGCAAGTACAGGATTACTACGTTAAACTCACTCCTTGGGCCACATGATAATCCTCTGACCTGAGCAAAGATTTTCGGACAAGATCACAGAAATAAATAACCAAGAAGCAGCATCCTAGACACATAAACAGATGAAAAGAGCAAACACATTCACAATACCATACAAGTTTTCAGGTAAAATTTCCTGCAACGCCCGTTTTCTCGTTTAATACATTCAAAGCTAAGAAAGTAGCATCCTGAAACTAATCTAGAGTCTGCAGCTAAATCCTGCCATTAAGGGGTGCATGGTTGTCCAAGAAACTAAGGACAAACTACGACTAAAACAGGGGGAACGGGTTCACGACAATGTGCTTCAACGGCTGCGCTACGTCACCACCACCGCCGTGCTTGACGAATTCCGCAGGTGAAAGAAACAACCCATGGCAAACACAGACGATCTTCACATCGTCTCCCCTCTTATACCTGTACAAGAATCCCTCTGTCTTTCTAAAGTTAGGTCCGGATCCCCTTGTTGAGACATAAGGCATATCCAGTAAGGCGGTCCTCTGCACTTCATCGACCCCAATTGGATCACTTTCAGCACCCTTGACGGCAGGTATCTGGATGGTCTGCTCCGGCAGAATTGGAAGGCTGGCGGAGCTGCTGATAGTGGAGATTCGATTTCCTCCTGTTGGAAACCAAGAGATGAGCACAGAGAATAACAGATTAAATATCGGTAATATGTAAACGAACTTGCTGTTTTATCTATCCGTGATTTTCTCCAAGTCCGAGACCTTAAGAAATGAAAGTTCTGTCATGCCATAACTTCCTACACACATAAAGGGAACAGAGTAGAGTGCTGCATTGATCAACTGGTCTGAATACACATGCAACACCTATGATCCATTTCAGGCGAATCCTTTAAGAACACATTTCTATGAGTGATAATATGTTTATCATCCGATGTATCTTCCAGGCTACCCATACCATCTTTACCTACACTCGGACGACATGACCTAAATCACTTCTAAGTTTCTGTTCACCAAAGAGTATCAAGTAGACATGGCAATCATTGCCTCAATGTGTATGCAAAAATGAAAACATGGAAAGGAACGGCCTTTATGGACTATTACTGTAGCTCCCGCATAATAGATTATTCTTGTGCTACTGCACGTGTGCCGTCTTGTACACAATGTACGGACAACAAAAAGGCAAATTTGAAATCTCATTTATACTCTCTTTAATTTAGTAAGCAAATAAATTCAAGACGACACCTACGCAAGAAGTTAATTTAAAACGGAAAAGGCCAACAAAGTTCAGGATGACATGTGTTTGCTAACACGGGAACGGATAGCACAATCTAATACGACAACCAAAACATACGTAATGTAGATAAAGCTGTAAGACGACAACCAACGCCGCCAAGATACTTGACTACTCACCGCCCTGGCAAGAGTGGCGACAAATTCTCCGTGCAGCCCGGAGAAGCATTCAATTAAAAGCAGACAACTAAGTAAACAGCCAAATGCGGAGGGACAACAGATTCTCCGCGCAGCCAGGAGAAGCATTCAATTAAAAGCAGACAACTAACAAAACGACCAAATCCGGGGAACTATATAAGGCAGGCAGCCGACAAAATGCAGGGCAGAAGCATGACAACACTCAGAGCACAGCCACACTAAGCATACTTAGACTTGTACAAGTAGCAAGAACATGGCCTATATCAACACAAAAGATTATCTGCAACAAGATACTGTAATTTTATCAGAACTCATGAATGACCCTGCACACTTCAGATAGCAATTTCTAGAAGCAATAATCCTGTATCCCACAACCTAAAAAAACCTAGGCAGACAGTACAAATGCAAGAACAAGACATACTTATAAATGTAAACAACATTTTTAAACTATTATCAATAATCCATTGTCATCAGAACATTAAAATTGCTGCATAACATGGACATGCAAGATCATGTATCAATCACCAGCAAGGCAAAAGAAGATTCTTTTTCCGTGTGTGTGTGTGTGTGTGTGTGTGTGATAGATACACATGCACATACATACACATGTACAACACACACACACGTGCCATTTTCTATTGATATGGAATTAGGAGATGAAGGAGAGTATATATATACCATCAATGAGTTGATTCTGGAGATGAGAAACTCTAGCTGAGCCACTACTTGTTGATCCAATTGAGCCTTGTGATGATTGCATCAAATTCCAGTTCTGAAATCCATTAAGAACACCTTCATGCGATCCACTCCCATTATGAGCATGATCTTCAGAACTGTTGTTCTCTTTATCTTTCACCCTCACATTCTTCAACTTCTCCATTCTCTTCTTCCTGGCCTCCATACACCTAATCGACTGCAACTCCTTCCGGCGGCGCCACTCCTCAGTCTCGATCGGCAGGGAGCATGCTCTCGTCAGCGGCGCGTAACTCTCACCCGCCACCCCACGCGCTTGGTGGCTGCTGCTCCCGTTGTCAAAGGAACCAACAGGGAGAACCAAGTTGGATACGGAAGATGAACGCCGGAGCTTCTTCTTTGCCGGGTCGACTCCAAATCTACCGTTCATTGAGAGCCCCAAATTCAACTCTATTTCTTCATCACCTTCTGCTTCATTCTCATTCGGGAAACCGCTTTGGTTCATGAATTTGTGCCGCGGATCTCTTGAAACCCCATTCACGGGCCAAGAAAGATTGAGCTTCTCTCTGTTTCCTTCAGCTCCAGCCATTTGAAAACCCCGAAAAAGATCGAATTTACACAAGCCCGGTTCGAAATCAAACAAAAAAACAGTAACAACTCTTTGAGGCAACACTCAAACAGGTTCCTCTTTTTTTCCCGGGAAAACAAAAGAAAAAAAGACACAACTTTGCTCAATTTTAAAGTTTAAAAACTCCTTGAACCCTCAATGCAGTGAATTTTCTCAAGAAAATGAAACTGAATTATGGGTTTTCTCTGGGCTTCTCGGCAAGAGAGAAACGGCCGGCAATAGAGAAAGCCATGAGAAGTCGAGAGAGAGAGAGGGAGAGGAAAAAGAGTTGCTTAAAGAAAACTGCAGTAGAAGAGTTGAAATGGAAGGTGGATTTTAATTAATTCATTCATGGGGGCGGTGGGCGAAATTACGAAAATGGATCGGGAAGTGTAACGTAAAATGGTCAGAAAATGGACACGTGGTGGAAGGAGGTGCCTCCGCGGTCGTCCACGTGGTCGAGACATGCAGTTTTTCGAGGATGTCTTACAAACAAGCGTCTCTCTCTTTACCCCCTTCCCCCCCCCCCCCCGGGCGTTAGGTGCTCTCATTTATTGATTTTTGTTTTCTCTTTTTTTTTTCAACTTTTTATATGTTTACACTTTAAAAATAAAATAAAAATAATTTATGATTTTTATTTAGTTTTAGACAAAGTGCAGCTACATCTCATAAAATTTGATATAATTATAAATTTTTTTATTATTTAAAAAATTACAAATATTATCTTCTACCGAAAAATATTTATGTAACTCCTAAATAATGAGATGATATATTTTATCTTATTGAAATTTTTTAATATATATATTTAAAAATATATAAAAAAATTGAGAATGTGTCAAATAAATAATTCATACGAAAATATTAGTCCATAAAAATAATTTTAAAAATTATAAAAAAATAAAATTATAATCCGTAATTCAAAGGGTATTTTAATTAATTCACCATACAAAATGGATGAAAACTTAAAAAAGCTTACAGAATGAGCTCATTATTAGCCAATAATGTCTTAGTCTAGTAGTTAAGACTGAAGTCCCATAAAAAGTTTCGAGGTTATGGATTCAAATTCCACCAGACATGATAATTGTAACTAGTATTTATCTCATTCAACATGAGTTTATTGTAATATTATTATAATTTGACTTTATTGATCGAGTGGAGGTATTTCTTCAATTAATTGATATCGATGTAATTATATAACCATAATTTTTATATAAAAAAAAGTTTTTTATTTATCAAAAGTTAAAAATTTAAATATTACAAAAGGATTTAATGCAGTGGGTTGGACGAATTTATGTAGACAACTATATATTTAGGTGTCTTTTTATGAAGTAAGAGATAAGACAAACAATTTAAGTTGGTTTAGGACAAAATTCTTCCGGATAGAGGTGGGTCAAAATGTCCACGTAGGATCTTACTCACTTGATAAAATTTATGTCTTACAATTTAAAAAACTTATATGTTTAAATTTTTTGAGTAATGATGTATGTTTATTTTGATAAAAAAATATTTATTTCATATTTACCTCTTTAATTGCATTCACGAGTGAATATGTATATGAGTAATTTGATTAAGAAAGATTTGTTTGACACGCAAAATAATATAATAAGTCACTCGAGAATAAATATTAATTTTGGTTTATTTTTTTTTTAAGTTTGTTTGCAGATTTTACTAACGGATATATCTTTTTATTGGACATAAACAAATATCAGGAATTCAAGATGTAATTTTTTAAATCACACGAGATTTGTAATTACACCAAACTCAAGGGATGGCGATAATTATTCCTATTTTTATTCAAGGGGTGCTTGTGAAACTTATTTTAGATTCTCCTTAGTTTTTTTTTTAATTAAAAGTTAATCAAAAAGAGTTTTTTTTTGTTTTTTTTTTTTTGGTATTTATACTTTTGAACGGTTTAAATTAAGCTCGTTCAAGTCAAATGTTATAAATTTTCATTTCTTTACTCCTCTGTTATTCACTAATTTTTTCAAATACTCCCAATTTTTATTAGTGATAATTACACTCTTCTACCCCCGAGATCTGGTGTAATTATTCATAGACCCCCTGTGTAATTAACTGAGGGACTTATTTGTTAGATGGAAGCAAACCTCAAGGATACTAGATATAAATTTTCAAACTACAGAGAATCTACATATAATTACATCAAACGTTATGAAAAAAGAATGCAATCATTCCTTTTTATTAATATCAAACTCAAGAATTTTACAATTTATTCCCAACGGACAAACAGAAGCTACTGCAAACACTTATTTAGTTGATTTGTATCATTATTTTCTTTTTAAAAACCAGCCCACAATTTTTTTTAATAATAATGTATTATTTTCTTGTTCTTTTTTAATATATTCAATTATTTAAAAATAATAATGTATCAAATTAATATTTTGAATATATAAAACAATATAGTCATGAATCGAATTTTATAAAATAAAAATAAAAATAAAAAAGTAGCCCACATACTTAGTGTGTGGAAGAAGTGGGTGGATTAGACAATAATTTGGGTGATGAATTGACCCACACTAGGATTGAAAAAAACACACACTGTTCCTCGGACTCGGAGTTTGTTTTCAATCATAGTAAAATAATTCGTGCAACTTGCTCAACTACTTTAATGTGCTATAGGGTCGTTGTCCTTGTCACTTCCTAACAAAACGGGTACCTACATTCCATTCATTATTACAGTCTTGTACAGACGATGTTGATGTTTTTGGTTAATGTACGTGTAATTTTTTTTAAAAATATAGAAATTATTTATGTAAATAGACTATATATCAGGATGTCCGGAAGTATTTATCTCTCTAATTTGGATTAAATGCTTTTTAAATAAACTTTAATTTCATTTTTCAACAAGAAAATAAAATATTTAATGGAGAAATTAATTAATATGGTAAATTACAATAAGTTGTTCTAAGGTTGGTCATAAGTAAAATTCTTCCTCTATATTTGAAAAATCACGAATATATTTTTGAAATTAACGATCACATAGCAAAATAATCTTTATAATGGACTATTACAAAAAGAAATTTATTGAATGATTATTAATATTATGAAAATATTTATAAATTTTTAAACTAAAAAATCAATTATGATTATAATAAAATTCAGTATAATTTCAAAGTGCACAGTAAACCAAATCGAAGAGAACCAACCAACCCAAAAATTTATCCAATTTAATACGAGAAGGACGTCCTCTAATTAATATTAGGGAGGATGTTGTAATGATTAATGTGGCAACTGGTCCTGGGAGAATCTCCACTGCTACGCAAAGGGGAGGTGTAAAAAAATCTGGAGGTGGACCCTCCGAGAGTTCCAAGTTGCACTTTTGGGGAGCGTGACAGTGCGACACGTGGAGATGCCGGTTACGAAAGTACACGTGTCGCGTAGTGGTGCAGATCAACAGGTAAGCAGCATGCAACTTGCTGAGTACGACGTGTAGAGTAATGGAGCCGAGCAAGATGTTACGTCATGCGGCTTTTCGCACAGCCCACTGTCAGGTGAATGTGGGCCCAGCCCTCTGCCTTTCTTCACTTTGCAGAGGCAGCAGGCCTTGTGGCCCATTTATTTATTTCTTTTATCTATTAAACTGCTAAAAAATAATTAAATTTAGAGTGAGTTACATATTCACCTGTTAGGTGAACATCTTAAAATAAAATTTCTCTACTAAATAAAAAATATATTTATAATTACAACTACACCTTAAAAAATTATTTATAATTTTATACAATATAAATAAATTTATATAATTAAATCTAACCTCATAATATATCAAGGTCATTCACCTTTATATTTAATCATAACAAAGTATTCTTATAGCCGATCAAATATTATAAGTTAATCACAGTTGGCCATAATACATGCATATAAAGTGACAAATTATACAAGTGCAAATTCCAAAACGTTATTTTCCAACATAAAATAATAATTACAATATATATATATATATGTATAGAGAGAGAGAGAGAGAGGCATGGTTTTGATTTGTTTGGTTGAGAGTTGGGGCGACTAAGAATTTGTTATGTACTAACTTGATTGTGAGGCTGAATTGTTCAAGTTAGGAAAGAAAACAATACATTTGGGAACTGAAGAAGTCAAACTTTACAATTTTCAAAAGTTTGAGGAGTAAAATGTGAAGTTGGGAGAGAGACATTGATAAAAGGGAATCAATCATCTCTGCAGGTTACATTCCTCAACCCTGTGAAAACCTCATATCCCTACATAAAGATATGTTAGAAAGAATCACTGATTGGAACTACACTATAGTCATCTCATTGTGAGACAAAAAAGAAACAAAAGGTAAAACTCTGATGAATTAACTTTTTACTGTTTCTGGTGGATCGCACAGGCAATGAAAACTGTCAAAATTGCCACCAACATCCACTTCATGTTGAAGCCAAATTCTGATTTGGACCGGAACGACGACCTCCCCTCCCTCTTCCTTGTTGATAACCTTCTCCACTGCGACCACCGCTAAAGTTTCCTCGGCCCCTGAAGCTGTCGTTTCTCACATAGGTCCAACCACCGCTGAAGTTTCCACGACCTCTGAAGTTGTCATTACGAAACCCTCCACGGGAAGGGAACCGACCCCTCCCACCGCCAACTGCACAGAGATGAGTATATCTTATGAATCTTGAAAAGACAAGTCCCCAGCACAGAGAGAAAATTGGTTATGAAGTACCATATATCATGTGCTTCTGTACTGAAGGTGTGTTGTATTGGAACACAGAGAATGAAAAGTTAATGCCTCTGGCTTACCTCTGGTTGTGGTTCTCTTTATTTCCACAGCAGCTTGACGATCGCCAATAGTTATAGGAGAAGCCTGAAGAGTAAATCCTTTATTATACAACATAAATACGGAAATATACCACATTAGGAATATCAAATCATAGTGCAAGGAGAAATATGTAGCATTCTGAAATTAGAAAGGTAAAAATTGAAAAACTAGACGTAAATTTGAAGCATGTAAAGCAGAGATCATAGATAATCCTCTTCCTCAAACTTTACTAACCTTACATGGATGCATGTCTCCAAAGTTTCAGAGAGGTAAGAACAAACTTAGAGCAGGTTCCCACTTTGTTTCCAAAATTGTTTTTAGCAGGTGTAAATTAGGGGAAAGAAATAAAATGAACAAAGAAAAAGACAGGATAATTGAACTTCTATCAAATTTGTGATCCCTTCCAAGCTCCAACAAAAATGACTCACTTGTATCTTTTTTACTTATGCTAATACCATGAAGCACCCAGAGCAACAAAAGAGTTGTTCAAGAGCCAGCAGGTAATCAGAAGAGCTTCCTAAAAACAAACATAGACACTAAAGAGGCCTTCTAGCATTCACGTGACCTCAAAGAGCAATTCTTAAGCAAGGCCAAGACTGCTAGTAATAACACTGTCTGGACTCTGAATGCAATCAGAAAGCCAAGAAAAAGAAAAACAATCAAAAGAGCATAGACCTTGATTGCACTTTGCATGGAGCTGAATTCTTGAAATTCTACAAAGCCAAAACAGAATCCTTGTTGCTGCAAACAGAGGTACAATATTGTATCAACATAAGCTGAATAAATACAACAAAAAAGTAGAATGGCATCGAGGTAAACCCAACCTTATTACTTCTGACTTGGACCCCATTTTGCTTAATAGGCCCAAATTTCTTAAACTCAGCTTCAAGCTGAGCTACTGTGACATTCAGAGGCAAATTGCGTATGTATATGGAGTGACCCTCAACTGTCAGAAATAAGGCATATAAAAAATCAGACTGATATACTCAAGAAAAAAGATTGGTTAATATCTCACAAGCACATGCTTTTGAGGTTTTTTTTTCCCTCTTTCTTGTTTTCACTAATCTTAGATATGCCATGGTGTTTGCTCATGCATGTTATGGTAAATAACCCAAAACAGACTACCTTCATCCTGAGCATCGTTACTTTCTGGTGCAACAACAGGTGTATGATGGGCTGATGCTTCAGAGCCTGAAGCCTCTGCTGCTTGATTAACAGATTGTTTTTCAGTTTTGGGGGAAGCTACTCTTGCTGAGTTAGCAGGAACATAAACTTTGGTGGGCCCCTTCTTTGTTTGTGAACTAACAATTGATGCATACGACTTTTTAGGAGCATCTTCTTGGGATGTAGAACTAGCTGATTCTGTTGCTACTGATGCATGATTCTCATTTAAATGAGACCCAGCTTCCACCACAATATCTCTATCCTGACTAGCCGGTCTCTCATCAATCACTTGGTTATTGTCTTTCTCCTCAATAGTCTCAAATTCCTGCACATCAGAAGTAACATGGTCTGGTTTGGGAGGATCAACCACCTGAGCAGGCTCTGGAAACGAAATGAATAAATAAGAAAGTGGAAGCAAAAGTAATCTTTGTAATCAGATGTTAAAATGACAAGCAATGATAAAACCAACCTGGATCTTGTGTCAAAGTGCTAGATGGTGTGTCATTAACTCCAACCACCGCAGCAGTAATGTCAGGTTCACTCTCCTCCACATACCTGAAAACATCATTTAAAACATAGTACCCTTTGTCTTGAGGAGCGAGAAAAAAGGTTTGAGCGAATTTCCTTTTCAGGTTGTCTTTTCCAGTCAAGCACCCAGTTACAAGGACAATCACCCCTTCCTTGAAAGAATCCTGAGCATCAGCAGTCTTTATCTCTGCTTTGTAGTTCTTGTAGTCCAAGGAACATATTTTATCATTAATGCTCTGGTACAAGAAGAAAACAGAGCATGTTAGTAATTGTCAAATTGGAAACCTAATGAACTCAATCAAATATATAATAACTCGTTCGATTAAAATAAGTGATCTACTTATCAGAATCAAGCTACAGTGGAAGAAAATAGGGATGATCAAGGTTTAATATGATAAAAACTGGTTAAGGTAATTTCCATATTTTGCAGCGGTGCACAAAGGTCGAGGAAAATATCTTACAAGGATACTTTTCTTGCACATTCCTTGCATATTGTTTCCTGCAAAAATTACAGGATGTGGAAAATTTTCAAGCTTTGGCATTTATTTATTTATTATCCAATATCTTTCAAATTATTTGAAAGATTTTCTGCACAAATAAACAGGTAAAGTATAGTCTTTTAGTTTTCGTTGAATCCCATTGCGATCAGTTTAACCAGAAGCACCTTCTCAGTCTGTTGCTCAAATCCTCCTAAAAGTGATTTCATGCAAAATTGTATATTACCACATATGAGTATGGGGTGGATGCTCATCAGAATGACCGTGGAGTGTCCAGAAAATATGGATAAGAGAAAAATCAGATCCTGATTGAATATGTCAAGCAAGAATATACAATAGCTGAATCCAATATGTTTTGAATATGAAATATTTTATAAAAGTTGAGATCAACTTGGAAATAAAAACGAAAAATTGAAAGTAATTCGAAAAAAATTTGCACCTTTTTTCCTTCTAATTTTCTATCTGGTAAAATCTTTCTTCTTCCATTTAGTTGCCAGTCAATGTTTTAGATGAGTAACATATTAATGTAGACACAACTAATCCTAGTTGAACATATAGCATAATTCAATCAATGATGAATAAGATTCTTCTGGATTAAATGTGAAGCTCGGTAAGGTCAGATAACCTTGGAAGAGCATCTCTCCAAATAAATTACCACAAATCTAGAACTGAAGAGAAGCAGGTTAACTAAAAGAAAACTTGAAGATAGAGAGATTCAGGCATTCAGTAAAATCCTCAATATACATACTTTCATAGTTGTCACAGTTGTCATAAGTCCATTAGGATCTGGGCGACTCAACACACTTGTATCCTGGTAAAATCGGTAAACCAGCTCAGGAGAGTGATGGAGAATATGGTAATACTGCTCCACAAAAGCATTTCCAACCACTTGAGCACTGGGAGCTTGCTGAGGACTTGCAGTTTGCATAGCCATTCCTATGAGGAGTTGATAAATTAAAATTAGAATAGAATCACTTTGGAACTCTTTGATAGACAACCACGTGAGGCAGTACAAAAGAGCCCCATAAGTCTATATTTCCAACAGTACAGGAACTGGGAAATAAAGCCGAAAACAAAGCCATTATCATATCACCCCACATAATTGTTGGCAGTTTACAAAATCAAAATGCCAATGGAACAAAAGGTGACAAGTCACTGAACCCTACTAAACTCCCAACCAACCATAAACCCAAACATAGACAACTATGGTTTATCACCAAGCATTGTAGAATAGCACATACTAGTTTCAACTAACAACCAAGATCCCAGCAGGGCAAAAACAAAAATTAACTCATCACCTTAAAGACTAAAATCATATAATAAAAAATTCATTTCCATATAAACCCTAATCGCTTAATTTCTTTGTCATGCTATAAACCCCTTATAGCTTCTCCAACAATGCAAGACTCCTCGCATAGCAGCATTCAGATAAATCTCAAAACGAAACAAAAAAAAACTAACCAGAAACCGAGTTTTTACTAATTCAACCAGCAGATCTGACCGTGATAAGAATCAACAAAAAAAAACCCTCGAAGCAAAAGCTACAGCGAACAGAGAGATTACCAAGCAAACCCTTCGATTAACAGAAACAAACATTCTCGATCAATCGAAAGATATTGAGCAAAAACCCCCCACATTACATCACTGATCACGTCACAATAAATAAATACACCAACTAAAAGTGAGCTTGGCGTGATCTGATTAACGAATAAATTGATTGTTACCTGATTAAATGAACTTGGCTTTGGGAGTTCAGAAAGAGAGTGACGAATGCTGAGCGACTGGCGTAGAGAGAGAGAGAGAGAGAGAGAGAGAGTACGAGCGGCGAGGAGATTTGGAGAGAGGAATGTGTGCGAGAATTGGCGACTGGTAAAAGCAGAGACCGAGTGAGAGTGAGAGACCAAAAGCTTTCGCTCCTCATTTATTATTATTATTTGAAATTAATTTATTTATTTTTAAATAGCTTTCCTTTTATTGTATTTCCCTCCCTAATCTATATTATTAATCAAGTGATAGAACTTTATAATAATTATAGTTAATTGAAAATATATGCATGGAAAATATTTTTATTTTTATTTTTATTATATTTTAAATATTAATTTTATATATAACTCTATTCATGCATCTTGAAAATAGATTTATTTTATTCTTTTTTATTACTTATTTATTTTTCTTTTTTTTTAATAAATATAATTGGTATATCGAATATGTTTCAATTTTTAATAAATTTGTAAAAGTAACAAACACGTTGAAGTTTTCATATATTTGAAAATAAAAATGTACATATATCAATCTAATATTTTAAAATTACAGTATCAATATAATAAATTCAACATTTACGTCTCAATTTGAACGAGTCTTATTTTTCTATAAAATTCTACAGAACTCGATGATTTTGAACAAAATTTATTGGAAACCTATTTTGTTGATTATGATTGATATAAAATTTAATTGATTGTCAATGTGATAAAAAATTTCACTAAAGACAAGATGGAAAATTAGCCTACTCATATGACAAAATTACAATATTACAAATTAAGCTAGATGACAATACTATGATCTAGAACAAATATATATTGTTGGAGGAAAAAAAAAAGAAACATACTTTTTAAATTAGAAAAACCATATTTATTTATTTTCATTCGAAGCCATTAACCTTTACATTATTGTAAATAAAATTACTAATTTTATAAAATTAGAATATTTTAATTTATTAATATTCACTGCTCTCAGCATACCTTCGGATGGAGGCATATTGATGTGTGGAGTTTGAAAAATATATGTTTAATGCTCTAATTGTTTGTATTGAAGACTTTTAATGATTTATTTTTTATCAGAGGAGTTAAAAATAGAGGCATTTGTAGTAAAACTTTGAGTTCTTTTAGTATATTAGTGTTGAAATTAAAATATTTTGGATTAAATTATTAATTGAAGTATAAATAAATTGATTAATAGTTGAGTTTCGAATTAAAAGTTCATAATAATTTTAGTTTTTTTTATATATATTTTCGAGACAATAAATTTATAAATGCATACCATATTTGGTTCATGCACATATTTTATGGGTCGATCCGAGATACATATAAATTTTTTTATTTTATTTTGAATTGGCTAAATTGAGTCAAAAACATGTTCAAATACAATACGTGGACAAATTAATTTATGTCAAAGACTATAGGGTGTTTAAGGTTAATGAAAGTGAGTCCAAAGATTTATGCCAAAATGGAACTCTTCACCTCATACATTATCTGCATTTGTGGAGATTGTAACAACTTCTTATTTAAATTAATAAATATTATTTATCCATATTATTTCTTGTTTCGTAATTTATTTTGATAGACACAAAAATTGTCTGTTGTGTGAC
Organism: Sesamum indicum; assembly: GCF_026168435.1. Taxonomy (NCBI): domain Eukaryota; kingdom Viridiplantae; phylum Streptophyta; class Magnoliopsida; order Lamiales; family Pedaliaceae; genus Sesamum; species Sesamum indicum. Next base: position 3,269,417 of record NC_142664.1, on the reverse strand, counting down.
CACATATATTTATCAAGAAGATTTGTATCTATAGTTTCATTTATAGATTGCCCAAGTCTCACGAGGCGCCTTCCACAATGCGGGGAAAGGGGCATCGTGTGGTTAGCAGTCCGCCGACTACTTCCACCAATAGCAACACACAACCGAACTCCCGCTCGACACTAACACAGGGCGCCGACAGGAAAAGCAATATCGATAGCAACAGCAGCAACAACAGTAAGCAAGGTGCAATAGGAAAACAGTAAATTGAACACACGATTCCGAAAGTGAATTTTATTATATTGAAAATTGCATATACATTGGACAACGATGCTAGCGCAAGGGGATCGCCTTAAGGGGGACACTAGCACGCACACTACACCAAGCTTCGAGAACTCATTCCTCCCCATAATAGGCTTAAAAAAGTTTTTTCTATTTAAAGTTATAGATACTAAAAAGGTTGAACAACGCACCTCAGGAGGTCTAACGTCCCCCTGAGCAAAACAAAAGACCAACGCCTAAAACTTTAAGAATGCGGAAGTCCAGCGTCTGTCGGCGAAGGTTGTTTGGTCGGCTGTGTAGAGCAGTTGCGTGGCCGAAATATGCGTTAAGGGTGCCAAGTGCGCGGGCGGCCCTTGACACCAAGTCAAGATGTTATGTGATCATTAGTTAGAATCTTACCATTATGATTGTTGAACTTGGGATATATGTATATATAGTACTACATGTGTTATACTTAGATTTTTCACAAAATTTGTCATAGTTTTACATAAGGCTAGATTACTTTTCCTTTGTAACTTTCAGGGTTTCTGTATGTTTCGATAGCTCCCGTCTTGCTCAACTTATGTTTTCTCCTGAGATGCATCTACACATTGACTGTTCGGTAATAATATTGTTGTCTGCAAAATTTTAATTTGGTGGATTCAATTATGATGTGGTCCAAGTTTTTATTAAGCGATGAAACTAAAAATTTTACCCGCGACACGATAACTCACCAGGTGAAAATACAATTTTCGAGGGAGTTTTTTAGTAAAAGTGGTCGCTTAATGAATAGTAGTTAGGTTAAAAAAAATAATATTTTTTGTATTTATAGTAGTGTTGGAAGTTATATTGTGTGGTAGGTTGCATTTGTTTAACATGTGCCTCATATATGTTAAATTATTTTTTTACCCTTGCAGGTTAATATTTTTTACTAATATATCATATAGCCCTCCACTCTCGGATGGAATATGCTCTAGCCGGTGTAATATTTTGTTCGAGAGTAAACAATTTTCTGAATTGAGTTAACACATGGGAGTGGGTGGATGGGGAGTCATTTATTGTTTTCAATTTACTGGGGGTGTGCAAATACGCTTGCAGCCCTATAACTAACCATAGCTAGTTGAATCAGAGTCCGCCCAGCTAGGCCCAACAGTGTCTGGTGCCCAGCTCGAGCTGCGCCTGGTGCCCGGCTCGAGCTGCGGCTTGAGGCACCCTCGCACCCACCTCGAGCCTTAGGCTCGAGTCCTCAAGTGTTGGGAGGAGGTGCCTATTGTTGCGTCCCATGGGTTTTAGACCCAGGTCAAAAGGATGAAAAGTGGTGATTCCAACCACTACACTATCAAGTATTTTTTGTTAATATTTGTTCTCATTCGCTATTAGTAGAGGTTATTCAGAGTTTACTCATTCTTTGCGCCGAATTCTTTTATTTGTTTTGAGGAATTCAACGTCATCTTCAAGAGATGAGACTCTTGGTAAACAATTCTTACATATGGTGACGGAGCCCCCAAAACCTTGGAGAAGGTAAAGCGGCACATTTTTTTTTAAGGATGTTGCCTCTTGATTTTTTCACCACTCATACGGTTGAAAATTTTGGTAGGTAACTCGATAGTATTCCATGTTGATAAATGTAGTCACTGCACTTATTCAGTTGTTGTTTTGTTTTCTTATGACTAGAATTCATCGGATGTTGCCTCAAGGAATGTTTTTGCTCATGCCTCGAAGTTAGATTTTTACCAATTTCGAGGGGGGGGGGAGCAAAATTTTCCAAGTCCAACATTTTTATGAGGAGGCATTGCCTCAAGAATTTTTGATAAGGGGATGTTGCCTCAAAGGATACTTCATGTCCTAGAGTCGGTCTTTTACCATCTTCAACGGGATGTAAAGTTTTCGGGGCGACGCAAAATTTTTTGAGTCCAATATTTTTATGAGGGGACATTGCCTCAAAAATTTTTGATAAGGGAATGTTGCCTCAAAGGATACTTCATGTCCCCGAGTCGATTTTTTACCAACTTCAGAGGGATGTAAAGTTTTCGGGGCGACATTATCGACGGGGATCTCAATGAAGTTCCGTCTAGGGGGTTCCGGGGCAATAACGACTTTTACCTATATGGCAATGATGATTTTTGTCTCTAGGATCCTCTTCAAACTTCAAGGATTTCTATGTCTAAATTCATTTGGTTTGTTAGGACTACGACAAGAAAAATAACTTCATTATTAAAATTCGGAATACAATATTTTAGGAAAAATCAAAAGGGGAGAAGGATATATTGAGCTACTACTCGAGTTTTCTCCTATTACAAGTGAATAGCCAAAAAATAAATTTTCTCGCTAAGTGAACTTAGAGTTATACCTTCGTGGCTTGTTGATCTTTTTGAGGTCATAGGATGACTCCTACTGTGGGATAATTATCGTCATAAGGAGTTGACACATTTAGTCCATGGTCAAATTGGTGTCCTTGTGGATAGTGGTTGATATATTCCTTCAAGTGTCCGTGCTGGATCAATTTTTCTATCTCATTCTTCAGGTGATGGCATTCCTTCATCGTGTGTCCCCTGTCCTGGTGAAAACGACAGTACTTTTCGGATTTGAGTCTCTTTGGGTTATCTTTCATTTTTATCGGCCATTGATTGATTAGCCCTGTTCCGCCACAATTAATATCTCCCCCCGGGAGCGTTCAAAGGGGTATAGTGAGCGAACCCCGCCGGATGTACATGCTTGCGTTCCTCTTTCTTTTTTGGCTCCTCTTCCTCTTCTCGGCTCTTCCTTTTGTCGCTAAGGAAAGGATCCAAAGCATTAGACTCCTCAATCTGGATGTATTTCTGGGAGTGTACAAGTAAATCTTCCATAGTGCTAGGGAGCTTGCCGGCAATGGACTCCTTGAATCTTCCCAGTAGCAGGTTCTGTTGGATAATACTAGCCAACAACTCATGATTAATATGGGGAACTTCATGCACTGCATCCACAAATCTTTGCATGTAGTCTCTCAAAGTCTCGCCCTCCCTTTAGAGGATGGTGAATAGAAATGCAGCCGTTTTCGAAACTTTTTTGTTCATGGAGAAATGATGCAAGAAACGTTGAACCAATTGCTCGAGGCTAGAAATAGTTCTAGCGGGCAGTTGGTTAAACCAGGCTAATGCACGTTTTGAGAGTGTAGTCGAAAGACTTTGCAGTAAGCAACGTCACTTAGATCGTATCAATCCATCTTGACGTGAAGTTTTTCTAAGTGTTCTTGTGGGTCTCTTGTTCCATCATATTCCGATCGATTCGAGACCTTGAGGCATGTTGGGAGCACTTCGACTAGAATGTTTGGGGCAAAAGGGCTACGTTTTGGAGGGGCTACGGTCAATGACAAGTAGAAATCCTCGGCTCCCCTAGGTGGTGGGGGACAGAAAATTCTCGATTGCGGAGATCCTGATCTTGAGTCTGTGCAATTTCAGGCCTAGAGATCCTGATGTTCACTTCCTCCCGCCTTTGCTCCTCCTCCTCGGGGGCCGAGGATAATTCTCGACTTCTACTAGGGGAAAGCAAGGGCGGGTTCGCAGGTTATCGCGCTACAAATTGGGCCACAACTTGTGCCGCATCTCGAGTAGATGCGTCGCGTATCAGGACTAGCAAAGCTTCTTGCGTTAGTTGGATCATTGGTTCTTGGGATGGAGCTTCTGGCAGGAGTGCTCTCCCAAAAGGCGCGAGTAGAGATTGTCGACGTGGTGGAAGAATCTCCCCATTGAGGGGTACTTGCTCATGCGTCAGGGGGGTTACCTCGTAGGGTGGTGACTGTTCGCGAGGCGGGTCTTGTTCCACCCCATTCACTTGGGCTTCGTGGATCACGTCCAAATCATGGATGTCACGGGCTCGAGATCTAGTTTGCATACTCAATGTTGAGGTAAATTTTCCCACAGACGGTGCCAATGATGTGGTCGAGGTTTTTACGAAAGGATGAAACTAAAATTTTACCACCGACAGATAACTCACCAGGTGAAAATACGATTTTTGGGGGAGCTTTTTAGTAAGAGTGGTCACTATCAATGAATAGTAGTTAGGTTAAAAAAATAATAGTAGTGTTGCAGTTATATTGTGTGATATGTTGCATTTGTTTAACGTGTGTCTCATATATATTAAATTATTTTTTTATCCTTACAGATTAATATTTTTTACCAATATACATCAAGTTAGATTAAAATCAACCATATAATAGTTATATTACACTTATGAAATGATTAATTTATAATACTTAATTGTTTTTCTGTATTGGAATGTGAGTCGAATATATACATATTAATTAATTATTCGATTATAAAAAGATATGGTTATAAGGGGAAAATTGGCCAAAAGGCATAAAATTCCTCTGTTTTTTATAAACTCAGCTTCTTTTTTTTTTTTAATGTTTCAAAAATATGCAAAAATAAATCAATCGAAAAAATTGTTGGTTTGGGCCGGGCTGCTAACAATGGGTCACCCTTATTAAACAATGTATTGTTCACCCAACTACTGCCCAAAAACAGCAGAAGCACAGCGTTCGGCCCAGTAAGGGTAGATGGTTTTGATTGGAGAGTAGGGATAAAAAGGGTCTGGGACCATTGAGGGAGTAACAGCAAATCATTTTTGATTGGGGAAAAAAAAAGGAAAAACTAAAAAAAGAGTGGACCCACCGGAATGTATTGTTTTTTCCTATTCGAATAAAATAATAATTTGTGGAGCACCTGCGGGGACTCCCCTCCGTATCCTTGTCCTGCAGTTATGTGCAATGAGAATCCCCAAATCAGAAAGCGCATTCGGCCAAACAGCGATACCAACTAATTTCGGTCAGAACTGGCTGCCCACGCCGACCGGAGCTGCGGGAGAGTAAGAGCACGCACAGTCTGCTTGCCGTCTATAAAGTACCAGCTATAATTCGGCTCTCCCCACGATTTCGATTCTTTGAATCCAGGGTTCTGGGGAGGTTTTCAATTTGTCGTTATATTAATTGATTATTCACCAAGTATTTATTTATAAGTTCCGCTGATCTACAATTCTGCTGAGTTTCGTTTGCTGGGCTCGTTTGGATTGATTCCATTTGTAGGATATATCTGTCCTCCGCTTAAACCCTAGAGAATCCGAGGTAAGCGCTTCACTACTGTGTAATTTTCATTTACAGTAGATGTAGATATATTGGGTCGTTTATTTTGTTTCTGGGTAAGCAAGAACTTAGGGTTTTTGCGATGTTGGCTCAATGAGTTGCCGTTGAAAATGTGATTCTTGTTGGATTTAAGGGTAATAAGTTGAATTTTTGGGAAATTTAGTTCAAGGAAGTGGTTTGATTTGATTTGATTTGATTATGATGTGATTATGAAGTGTTGTTGAATATGAGCGATGGTGACGGGAAGGATACTGTGAAGTTCTTGAGTGAGAAAGAAAATCTGCTGTCGAAGAGAAAGAAGAAGAGGTTGGGAACTGACGAATTCGCCCAGGCCATTGCCAGAATTGCGGTGGCACAGGTTTGCGAGAGTTTAGGGTTTCAGAGCTTTCAGCAGTCTGCATTGGATACTCTTGCTGATGTTGGGGTCAGGTACATTAGAGAACTAGGGAAAACTGCTCTTGCTTTTGCCAATTTAGCAAATAGGAGCCAGTGTAATGTGTTTGATGTGATTCAAGGATTGGAGGATTTGGGCTCGGTTCAGGGCTTTTCAGGTGCTTCAGATGTTAACCATCCACTTTCAGGATCAGGAGTAGTTAGGGATATAATTCGTTATGTTTGCCAAGCAGAGGAAATCCCATTTGCATATTTGCTACCTGTTTTTCCTGTTGTTAAAGAAAGGACATTGAACCCCAGTTTTGCACAGGCAGAGGAAAATCCACCTGATGAGCATATACCTAGTTGGTTGCCCAAGTTTCCAGATCCTGAGACTTACGTCGACTTAAGTTCAGGGAACGAGAAAGACACGGAGAAAGAGGTGGTGAACAAGAATCAGCAGGTTGAAGAACAGCATATAAAGGTAGAGAGGCCCTTGCTGAATTTGCAGCAGAAATTAATTTGTAATGGGTCTGAAGCAGGAATAGCAGTTGAACAAGTTGATGCTGCAAAGGCACAACGAGCAGCAGAAAGCAACCCATTTCTTGCTCCCCCTATTCAATTTGGGGAAAAGGAGGTCTCGGTGCCTGCTCTTCCAGCTAAACTTTCAGATGACACTTTGGGGTATCATCAAAGTTGTGAAGTTTTGGAGAGCAATCTGTTGGCATTGGAGCCATCTTTGCAAGCCAATGAAGCTGCGGCAAGTGGTCCTTGTGAACCTCAGGACAGTAGAAAGATTCTCTTGAACGGGAGGCCCAATATACATTTTAAGTTTGGGAATCGTAAGAAATCCTTAGGCATGGTGACAAGCCCTAGGAATGAGGGCATTGAGAAATCTTCACTTTGGTTCGGTGATGATTGCGATGAAATAGACAAGAAGAGAAGGAGGGCCGAGAAAGTTCTTTGGGAAAATACAGAATATCCGCCAGAAGCATCTTATTTGTAAATTAGGCATGTTTGTTAGAGATTGTATAATTTTTTATGGAGCTAGCACCTGATGCTTGTTCCTGGACAGTCATAGTTGAGGAGCTAGAATTTTCTCTGTACGGGCATTTTTTAGACTTCTAAACGGGCAGTGTTCCCACTTTCATTGAGTTCTTGAGGTGCTTAGTTGTCAGTGTACCTTCATGAACCTTTGTTATTGATAGGTTTTTTGTAACTGAAATCAAATTGCAAGTTTTAGTTACTGCTTTACTTCTTTTATTTCTCTAGGATGTAATGTCTCAGGCCATTATGTTGACTTCAGATCAATTGAGCCAGTTTGAATATATGCTTTCGTATAATTCAGGGTAGGTTATGTTGTAAGAGTTCACCAAATAGACAAAGGGATGCAACCTAGTTTGTGCCATCTGAAAGATACATCTGATCATCTCCTTCTATGGGTAACAGACGTGTCAGTTACATTTAACATATATAGTTACTGAATCAAGCCTTTATTTTATTTAATTTTCAAACTATGTAGCCATCTGAAAGATATATCTGATCATCTCCTTCTATGGGTAACAGACGTGTCAGTTACATTTAACATATATAGTTACTGAATCAAGCCTTTATTTTATTTAATTTTCAAACTATGTAATTTATAGCAGCTGTATTTTGATATAGAGAGCATTTATATGCTGAAGTACATTATGGAGACATTATTGATTACAGATATGTAAATTTCATTGTATAATATGTCAATCATCCCTCATCTTAACCAGTTTCTGCTGGCCCTTTCTTTTAGTCTTTCAGTTTCTTTTATCAACTGCTTGCCTAGGAGTCAAGTTTTAACTCAGCTAATTTGCAGAAGTCTGTGTTCATAATAGCTATTTGGCCCCTTAAACTGCTGACTGCTCTTTTGTCAGTAGAGCACCTAGTGTCTCGAGTGTAATTCTTCACAAATTTCTTGAGTGCTAATTCACCTGTAGTTTGCCTAGCTACTGTTAATTGCTCATATAATATGCACGTCATCTTCCGCGAAGAAACATAGATACTCCACATGGTTACATTTGACTGTATATTTAGTGCGTTGCAATTCGATGATTTCTCCAGTTTACACTTGAAAAGAGTTGCGCTTTGACTCCATTGATGTTTCTAGCTCTGGTTTTTCCTAATAATGATAATATTATATTAAATAGGTTCGTGGTTCTCTGAAGATCCTTCTTAATACCTAAGTTGTTATTCTTTTTTTCCCCCCTCTTGTGTATTATATGATTTGTACAATCTATGTTGTCTCTCAACTGTCCATATACTTATCAACTGTGTTTTGTTTCTTTGTTGTTCTTTTCTCATGCTAAATCTGGATGCTGTTGAAAGCGCTCACAATGGGAACTAACTGCCCCAGTTTGTGGGGTCGGGGGAGTGATTTAGATACATTTTGGTTTAAACAACCTTGGACAATGGAATATTGAGATCATCGAAAACCTCCAGTTTGTGTTTCATGGAACATACTAGGTATACCTACCTACATATCTTGGATCTTGGGTCATATCAGGTTCAGGGAAACTCAGGTGTTTATTTGTTCCTGCCACTGATTTTTGAGCCTGTTTTCATTGGTAAATTATTCCTTGCATGGTTGAAAAAGGTGCTAACCGTTGAAATTTTACATGAGGCAATGTGTGGATTAGGAGTGGTGTCCTTAGTCGCGTCATTCCAAGTTTGTATGTTACTTTTGTACTAGTGCATAAGATATTAATGGAAAAGGAAGAAGTGCTTACTTAGGAGACTGTAGTCAAGAACTGCAGCACGCTAGTTGCTTTATAGAGATACTACACAGATAAATTCACAAGTGCACAGCACTTCTTTCTAGCATGTGTGTTTTCTCTTGAAATATGGTCTTAGGTTGCTGTCTTGAAGCTAGCCTTGTTATGGAAATGGAAACCATAAATCTGTTTTGAAACAAATTTAATTTGCCCACTGGAATTATGCCTGCAACAATCTTGTGTGCTGTTGTTCGGCTCTGTTGTACTTGCTCTCATATCTTGTAGTCTTATTCTTGCAATCACAGATATTCAATCTTTCACACATCTCTGGGCCGTACGGTTGGTTTTTTTATTGGTTATGTTTCTTGTTAATTCTTGTTTGAAACTGATATTTGCTTGGGCCCTTCGATGGGCATATAATCAAGTGAGCATGCATGAAAGGGGAGTATCTTTTAGTCCCTTACCACTTCTTTAGGCACATATGGCACTAGGTACTTTGTTTTCCACTAAGATCAAAGTTAAAGGCTGCACCTACGTCGTCTAAGATTTCTCTAATTAAGTTCAGTGGCACATACATTTAGCTGTTCTAACTCCAATGATCGGTGAACTTCACAATCTTAAATATCATGCTGATGCTAGATGCTATGACATTGTAGTACATGGTACAATCTTGGTGCAGTTTTGTTGGCATCTACTGGTTATCCAATATCTGTATATAGAATGTAAACCACAGTACCCTGAATTCCCCTCTCCTTGAATTACTTAATATTACAGCTCCCAAAAACATAGCATTCGTGCAGGCTGCAAACTTTTTTGCAATACTACCAAATTGTACTGATAAATAAGTCAACAATGAAGGAGGATGAACTTCAAAGTCTTACATTTGCAAATGCTCCAGTTTTCAGCTGTGCAACTATGCCCCAATCTCCTCCTTAATTGTGTAATAAGTATGGCATAAATGATGGACCGAGTAAAAGATTAGAAACAGAATTATGTCAGATTTAAATGAAATTTGTGCTCTCAATTCTAAAGTTGTATAGCTCTACAAATGATACATCTATGGTGCATTTTAGAGAATATATACATAAGAAAAAAGATGCTGGTGGAAACTACTTGGTAAACAGTTGCCTGCAATGCCTCTTTGACCATTCTTGAAGATCCATGACTTCACCTGTGACTACCTCATTTATCAGATCTTTAAAGATTAGGCGTTCAATGTCCAATACCAAGGCTGGAAGCTCTCCACTATAATCTGTCCAATCCTCTGATTGATTCTTCATATCTGAAGCTAAGAGTCTGACAAATCCATCATCCTCATCGTCAAGGTTGCTAGATGATATGTTGCACAGCTGATCCATCTCCAAATATACTTCTTTCATGAGCCCCTGCGAGCTCATCTTTTTCCATCCCAATGTAAATAGTCCACCTGAAGTGAATTTGCGAACCAGTATTTCATTTAGCGTATCAAAAATAATTTTTTTTTGGATTTTCTGATTTAACTTCATCTGATCATTCTTTTCATCGAATTCTCCAGTTGGTTCCTCTATTCTGTCCTCCTTTTCTTCAACGGCATGGAATATGTCGGGATCAATCAGATGACAGGAAAGGAGTTGATCCACTGCCGGGATGATGCCTGTGTCTTTAAGGAGTCCTGATGCCAATAGTATCTTGTTAATGTATCTCTGCCCTGGATTAAGGCTCTGATCTACTGATTCATTGTAATTTGCAGCAGCTTCACTAGGTTTGGTTTTCAACAGTCTAGGCTCATGAACTAAGCGCAAGATATTTTCTGACTTCTGACTGTAATTATAACCAGGATCAGGTCTCGTGCAGTCTGGTAATTGGTTTACATTCCCAAGAGGCCATTCTGCTTCATCAGGACTTGGACTCTCATCTTCTATATAATTCGCCACATAACAAAGACTTTCATCAGTGCGATGATTTATGCACAATGTAGGTATATGCAAGTAGCACAGTAATTTTATAGCACACAGCTTGCTGGCCATTAATGTGTCAGAGCTGTTAATTAAATAACACTGGATTTCAGCATACGTTTTGAAGTGCATTACGTCATGTCTTGATTTGGTGGTAATGTGTATTGTTAGATTGACTAATCTTTCTGTTTAAAGGCGAGTTTTGCATATTAAGGGGAATATAAGGATCAATTTTCAAGTTTGAAATCTAATTGCAAGAATACTGTATTCAGGGTAACAGACCACTACCTTGAAAAGCTGTTGATCTCTTCTTTACTGGAGATGGTGAATCTTCACTGTAAAATGTTGCATCAAGAACTGAAACTGGACTTGGTTGTTCCATCATGGTCGCTGCAAGTTCAAATGCTGGTATCTGATCTTTTAACGTTGACATTGAATTCTGGGGTGCGAAAGAAAAAGAAACCTATCAATTTGACGTAAAACATTTAACTAAATACTGCAACAGTACCAGTTACTTTGTTTTCACTTGCCTGTTGTTCTCTGTAATTTGTGTTGATACCAGCCGAGCTTTTGACCTCTGTTTCCATCTGTGAGGCTATGCTATTGTTGCTTTCTGATTTTACAGAAGCTGTGTCTCCTTGGTAACTTGAGTATCTCGTCTCACTACTGAGATCGCTCAATTGGTCATCACATAACTGCGAATCCATTGATTTCACCTTGTGTTTTCTGTACTGGGAACTCTTTTCTCTTATTTTCTTGCTGGAGTGCTTTTTGAGCCTTCCTGAGTCTGATAATGCAGTAGTGGGATGAGTTTCTCCCTCAATCCTGAGTGCATTTTGTTGTAATCTTGGAGACACGGTAAGGAAACCCCTTCCAGAGGTACTGCAATTTTCTGCCCTGATGCGTGGAGGCACTTTCACCGTTCGCTCTAGTTCTAAATTTCTCCATTTAGTCTTGTCAATGGAAGGAAGAAACAGACTGGAGTCTTTCGTGCTATGGTTCCCTGGTGTAAGATCTTTTGCTTTTTCTCTGTTTGCTGTATTCTCCTTGTGGTATTTAGGCTCCTGAATTCGGAGTCGTCGGAGATGCGAGGTCTCCGTTGTTGGGACCTGATTGGAACTTAAAATTTTGAATTTCTCCATCACTGTGGCTGACTTTGTTGTCCCAACGGAAGAACCTGATTGCTTAGGAGAGCAAGTCCCATTGATCGTCAGAGCCTGCTGGTAAGCTTTTCTGTTCCGCGACATCGGCAGCTTAGAATTCTGATTGGAGCAGCTATCATCCGAAGTGCATCTCTGTTGCATTGTGAGTTCAGCTGACTCTCCTCTCTGGTTTTCCAATCTCGCTCTTGTTTTTTGCATTGCTTCAAGTATCTGTTTGAGAGCTCTGAGATCTTTCCCAGACCTTTTGAATTCAAGCTCTGTTATCCTCTTCTCGATTTCACCATAAACTGAAGAAGATGGAAGTGTATTTGTTGGAGTTTTCCTACTCTGTGCAGCCACTTTTGGAGAAACTTGGCAAGAATCTCGTTGTTTCCATGGAGCTGGTTCCATTGGGAGTCTTGAACATGTGGTTGGTTTCCTTATCGAACTGGCATTACGAGAGCGTGGTGATGATGAGGCAGGATTCTTTTCTAAACCAGGTTGAGAAAAAGAAACCTGATTTTGCTTGCTTTCCTCAGCTTTTGTAGATAATTTTGAAGGAGAAGCTACTCTGGGGCTTGGGCTTGATTTTATGTTGGTAACTGGATTCTCGTCTGTGGAAATGGTATCTGGGAAAGCATCCAAACCCATGAGCTTTGCTATAATGCTGGATGTTCTGGTGTGACTTCCAGGTTCTTGGTGGCTGGAATTCTTATTTCCGATATGCATATCTTGGCCAACAAAATTCAATCTTGACTCAAGGGCTGAAGACTTGAAGGAACTTGCTTTACTGTCTAATGATAATCTTGGGCGTTCTTTAAGCTTCATGGCTGTCTTAAATGAATCTCGTGATTCTCTTCCATCATACGAGAAACGAGGAAGTGTCAGCAGCTCATCCTTGGAGTTCTTTGTACCTTCCAGGACCTTAGGGAACACTCGAGTTGATCCTTCATAAACCGGTGCTTTTGGTTTTCCAAATTTGGACTGCTGCAAAGGCCTGGGAGAGTCAATGTGCTTCATTACAGTGACTTTTCTTTCATCATTAGCAACGGATTTGATAGTCAGGCTACGGGCTTCTCTGTACATCGAATCCTTCACTACATCTCGAATATCAGGGGATTGCAGGCCCCTAGTAGATGAAGGCTGTTGTTCTATCATGGCTGTGATCTGCAATGGGCTTTCAGAAATATTGATTTGTCCCAGTGGAAGTGTTTCTGGTTCAGCTGTTCTGTTATAATCAAGCGACGAGGATGCAAATGCGCAGGAAGAAGATGATAAAGATGCTTGGGATGTTTCCATATACACTCTTGGTTTCTCCTTCTGCACATCCTGCAAATGTAAGTGATTCAATTACCTCTCTGAAAACTAGTTATTGGTAGATGCAAATACAAAATGGAACTCGTTTCGTCTTTCTTTTTCCAAGAAAAGAGAAAATGAACATGTTCAGAATCTTACCGTGACAGCTTTCAGTTTATTGGGCTCCAATTCTTGTTGGGGACCTAGCAAAGCCAATAAAGAGCAGTAATCTTAGCCAAATGATAGTTGAATGGTACAAGCAAATATCTTATTACATAAAACTGTAGAGCCAAAACTCTAAATAGAATCTGCATGATGAAGTAAAACTCTGTTACTCTGGTCCAAAGTTGTTAAATTAGAACAAACAACTGTATTCTTCTGGAGAATTTCTTTTATCTTCTGTAAGACTTCCTACAACACAATTGTCTTATGAAGGGAATGTTGATATAAGAGACACTTGTTTATTTATTTGGAGATGGAGAGACATTTTCTACATTCGCATATATCATGAAAACATAAAACTTCTGTATGAAGCATGCTCCTGGAGTTTAGTTCTCTGACTTTGAGAGTGTGTGATTAAGAAATATGCAAGGAATAAGAATAATTTTCATGATTTCCTACAATGACATCTAACCATCAAAGTAGCAGAATTATGTCCATCTCATACTGTGGGTCACCATAAAAGATATTTATCAATAATCTTACAAAAAGATGAACTGGAAACTAATAGAACTGAAAATGCAATTTATGATCTCTTGCAGCTTAAATTGAAGAATGAATCTTAAACATACCTGGAAGTAGCCTCTTGTGGTTGTGGCTGCTCATTTTCCAGCCCGCAAGCAAGTGGTGACGATCAAAGAGGTGAAATATGCTGTTCATGCACCGAATTTGCTTTCGCGAATTTCTGTTCTCGTGTCTCGAGGAAGGCAGTATCTTGGCCGACATGTCTGTTTCTTCCAGCAATGCCCGGAGAAAGGAAGAATGAATTCTGCGCTTTACAACAGAGTTATATTGCCTTGAGGAATTCAAGAACAGCTGTTGGTTTAAAAAGAAAGCCTTTTTCTTGGATTCCAGTGATCAAGGCAGACAGGATTCACTGTAAATTGCTACCAGGAATGAGCAGAATATATAATGGACAACAGTGGGAAAGATGAAAGGGAGATGTTGTTGTTTCTTGGGTTTCTCACAGGACAAAGGGAAATCAGTTGGTTCTTTGTTTTTGGTTCTCTCAAGAAAGATGGATAACAGAGGGCAGAGCTTTAAGAGGGAATGCTATATATGCAAATGCAACTACTTTATTTATTTGTTTTTAAGGAGGGAATGTGGGTCAGATCTAATGTGAATATGTGGGGCAGAGTTTCACTGGTTATTTTCTTTCATTGTTCATGTGGACAATGTAATGTGAGTGGGTCTGGATTCTGGAGCCTGGTCCTCTTTACATGAGAGCATGTGGACTCTGTCAGGTAATGTAAGTGGATTATGTACTGGCAATCCCTCCTTTTTTCCCACTGTCTTTCTGCCCAATCGTGCCGTTCCTGTCACGCCATCCGATGCTTAAGCTAGATCGTAGATAATGACGTTGTCAATTAACATCTAACGGTTCACGATCCACTTAAACAACGCCCAAGCGAGTAGAAGGAAGATTCCATATGAAGTTTACATTCAATTCTTGATATGCACGTACGTGCTCTGAGCTTTACATTCATTTTGCTTCCCGTTTCTTGACCCAATCTTTACTTAAATCTGTATTGTTCTTTGTTTTTTCAGCTTCTGATGCGTATTCCAGATTACGGACCTTGGCATCGACATAGAGCCTGCCTCCGTGCAATATGACAATCTACCATTAGTAACATCTCTTGTCAGTTTAACCCAATACAGTCAATAAATGTCTACCTTTCTTGACATCTGCTCAAAAAGTGGTCCAATATTCAGGTACAACAACATTGGAACTCAATGTAAGTAAAAACACATTATATTCATCTTGTCCGAAAGGAGCATATTTCTCAAGGAAATTTCTTATTTCCTTCACTAGTATAACACTTGCCTTATATTATTGTACTTGTGTGTTCTTTGTACCATGTCTTGAGACAAGAAAGATAGAGACTTAGCAACCAGAATTTGAAGGCATAGATGATGATAAGGATAATAGCTGTTTTTGGCCTGTATCTGTAGTGATCATGGCATGTAATGTTTCCTCACCTTGCCAAGAATTGCTCCCCTCCTACCCTCACTAATTAATGCTTATGTGGCCTTGTCTCCATTTTCCTTCACTCATAAATATATTCCATCAAATTGCAAATATATATATATATATATATATAAAACTGAATAGAATTTGTGGGGTATGATCGAATTCACACATTATGTGATCTTGTCGTGGTCTAATAAGAAATTGGGGCTCTCAAGTACCTGCAAATAATCGTATTTGTACTTGCATCAACTGTTAATCCTTGTCTTTTTTCCCTTAACGAAAAGGAATGTGTTCTTATTACCATAGATTTGGTTTGTGGAGTTGGGATTTGGGAACATTATCGCAACTACTTATTTGCATACTTAATTAGCAAATTTCGTACCGTGTGGGGATTATTACAGCTACTATTTGTCTTAACAAAAGCATCATTTGTGCATTATTTGTTGCAATTTTTTGTCCTAATTCCCCACATTTTACACCTTGATGTGTGTGACAGCCCAACTAAAAATGTAGTAACATGGATGCATGTTCTTTGCTTTCCAAGACTCTTCATTAATCACTCACCAATAAATCCGACTATTAATTTGTATTTATCTGCTTTATCTATATATATATATATGTGCAATTCCAGCAATAAATCCAAGATTTCCATATCAAAAGATGTGATTAATTGAGTTTTTCCAACAATAAATCCGATTTTGAATGCAATTATCGTCTCAGTTAGGGATTTTATTACAGCAAATTCTAGCCCAGCTCAGTAGTATACTCATCCCAGTCATTTGTTTGAGACAACTGTAATTTGTACTTGTTATGCTTAATTAGTTTAATTAAGCAAAATTTGATTTTGCTAATTTTTTTTATTTGGGTAAATTATAATTACCTCTCCTAACATTTGGCATAACTACAAATACCTCATCGTTATTTGAGAAATTACAAATACCTCGCTGGAACGTAATTATGTAGTCCCCATTCGGTGAAAATTACTAATTTATTCTTTTAAAAAAATATATTTTTTAGGGTGGGTGAATTTAAGTAAGTAATTCATAAAATATACATTTAAAAAAAATCAAAAAAAATATTTAATCATATATCATAATTGAAAAGAGCATTTTAGTCTGTTCACCACAAAATTAGATGAAATCTAGTGAAGGATAGGGGAACGTATACGTTATTAAACGAATTTTAAAATTAAAAAAAAATTATAATTTTTTAAACAATAATATAGTATTTATAATTATAATAAATTTTCAAGAAAAATTGCAGTAATTGGCCCAAATTTTGAATTTATTTCCAAGGGTTCCTAAAATACGTTGGCGTGTGCGTAAATTCTTGCATGTTCATGTATACTTCAATAATAGCTGATAATTATTTATTAATTACTTGTATAATTAATAAACTATTCTTTTTATTTATTTATAGTGACGTAATTACGTATTTCATCATCTCCTTTTTAAATTAAAAAAAAAAAAAAAGAATCTAAGAACATGCATGTGGTGTAGTTACCAAGAAAATCAGATGCTTACACGCGGAATTGAACTCAATGTACGTATAGATATGACTGTACATTTGTACGTTTGGAGTACATATAATGATGTTTCTCGTTTTCTTAAATAATTTTGCTAAAATTATATTTTTAGTCCTTTATTTTGTAAAAATTTTAAAATAATCCTAAAAAATAAAAAGATTCAATTTATTTAATTCAATAATGTACGATTTGTCAAAATAATCTCAAAATTAAAAGAAATTGGACACATACCTATTTGTTTGTGTTTTCATTTTCAATCTGTGTTTTTACTTTTGTATGGTTTTAATATGTAAAATGAGAATGTGTTGGGATTAGTTAATGATATTGCAATTTACGTTGAATTGTGGTGTCGTATCAAATATATTTTCAATAAAAATACGTAGCAAAGAATATAGTTTCACTTCAATTACTGTTTCCAAACCTGAAAATTAGAAATGAAAATACAAAAATAAGGCAGCATGTCGACCAAGTTTTCATCAGAAAATAAACGGCAAAAAACATGTAGAATGTGTGTGTCCGTTAATTGTATGAGCAATCAAGTAAACGATCACGAGCATTTCACGAGCCCTTGTCATCTATTTTCAACGAAAATTTGGATATAGTATAAAATGTATTGAGTTTTCTCAATTTTAAAATGATTATAAAAATATAGTAATTTTGGCAATAATTAGAGTTTTAATATGTAATAAAAATGATGGATGAGGGGTCTGAAAATGAATGGAGGGCATGATCACGTGGAGAAAGGATAAAGTGAAGGAACCCCCCATGAGGGCTGCTTCAATTTCATAAGCCAACAACTCAATTAAATCTATCTTAATCAACCCTATCAAAATCAATGCTCTATATATATTCCAAGAAAGTTAAAAACCCTACCCCATTAGTCCCACCATGATTGCCACATGATCCCTCCAACCCCAACATTGGACCATTGCATAAATTATTAGGGTTTTGAGGCAATCAAAATGGGATCATGTTTAATTTTGAGATTATACAATTTGTATTTGAATTGATGGATTTATAGTTATGAATTTGAAATTTTCAATAATAGGTCA
The DNA here is from genome assembly GCF_026168435.1 of Sesamum indicum. Classification (NCBI taxonomy): domain Eukaryota; kingdom Viridiplantae; phylum Streptophyta; class Magnoliopsida; order Lamiales; family Pedaliaceae; genus Sesamum; species Sesamum indicum. Next base: position 3,251,805 of record NC_142664.1, on the reverse strand, counting down.
TTTGAATTTATTTGGATACTTCTAAATTTAAAGAATTTTAAATTGTTCGACTCTTATTTTGAATTGTGCTTTCAAATTCTTTTAATATGAAGTCATTTAAATTTTTTTATTCATATTTTTCTCTTAAATTCAAATCCGTCAATCTAAATGTAGCTCGAATAACATTTGAATTGATGAATTCGAGGGAAGTATTTAGAGAAATGATTTCAAATAATTTCATAGTAGAAAAATTTAAAATTCAGTACTATTTAATAAAATATAGTTGAAATTTAAAATTCTTTGAATCTAGAATTAATCTAAATAAATTCAAAGAATTTGTACCAAAAATTTGAAATTTATGGATTCAAATCCATCAATTAAATGTAACTTAAAGTTTTTGATCTTGAGGAAAAAACTATTGTCATTATAATAATCAATGAGAATTGAGCAATAAAGGGTTGAAGATTGAGTGGGCATTAATTAAAGATGGGATAGTTTTGACTATGTGTTGGGGTTTTGAAATGGTGGATATATAGATTAATTAAATTTATCTCAATATTGAATCACATGGAAGAAGATGCAACAAGAGATTCATGGATCTAACCTTGAGCTTTAAGTAATATTTTCTCACTTTTTAGATAGAATTGATTTATGCAAACTTGTTTAAGAATTTAGATTTTATATAATAATTTTTTAGTAACTAATATTACATATAAGTATAAAATATTAAAAATTATGAGTCAAAAAATAATTGGGGCTACTCGAGGTAAAAAAAATTGAGACCCATCCCTGACCTAGCTGAGTTCACGTTTTCTTGGCTCCGGACTCGCCTTTGGAGGACCCGATTGCCGAACCCTTATAACCCAAGTTCAATATATAGATAAGGGAAATTAGGATTTTCAGTTCAAATCTTAGGGTCAACAAATTTTTCGTCCCATTAATTATGGAATTTTTATTAATAATATCATAAATTACAAAAATCTCATTTATAGTCTTTTCATAAAATTTTGTTAGTATTTTGACTGAAAGACCACATGTTAAGAACATGACCGTTAATTATTTGGTCTTCTAGACAATGATTGCATATCATTTTTCCTCAAAAACATACGTGATCGTGAGTTTTTCGGCCTTCTAGATAATGGCTGTGTGTCATTTCCATCTAAATATTAATAAATACTTACAAAATAACTAGAAGTGATATTTTCATAACTTATGAAACTAGTAACGAGAATTTCGTAATTAATACTAACACTAAAGTAGGGGACAGAGGAACACAATATTTCATAATAATTGAGTGGCCAAATATAACACCACACACAAATAAAAGAAAATTGATAGAAGATGAGAGCAAAACAAGAAAGACAGAAAAACAAAAGGAAGTGCTTCATCAGCAAGAAATGTGAAGATACATGAAATCAAATTGAAAGAAGCAAATTGGCAGGTGGTGATTGGAAATAATGAAATCAAAGTCATCTGCGGGCACATGCCAAATTGTACAATTTGATGATCAAATCCCTCCCTCGGGATCTGAGAAGTAACCAGAAAAGTAAAAGATTCTGCCAAGAAATCAACACCACCTTGCAATGCAATGTGTCAGGTTTAATGAGTGGTTATCCGTAGAACGAATGCCTATTGGCTTTTTGCAGATCCCCAAGATTGGTTTTCTTGTCATATTTCTTAAATAAAACCTAAAGGGATCTTACCCACCATGAGCTACAAATTGGGACTTGTGTATGCTATGGAATCTGGATCATAGGCATATGATATGTGGTGTGTAGTATACAAATTAAAATGGGAGATTTGATGTTGATGCGTAAATGTAATTTTTTTTTTATATTTTTATAAATTATGAATTGATGGACTAATACATTATTATGATAATATGAATAATATAATAATTGATAGTTTACGTAGATAAAAAAAAATAAGAATAAAACATCTCCTAACATAATAAATAGCATTTTTCAAAAGTTCAAAGGTTAAGTTTTCATTTTTCTCCAATTCAAGGAGATTTTATCTTTATTGACATTTTTATTAATAGTAAATTTACAAGTATTTTTTGGTTGAAATCAAATTGAATCGAACCAAAATGGCTTACAGATGCACGCTATAAAACATAATAAGCTTTTCAAAATTTTAAAATCTACGTTGTCAGTCTTCTTATATAGTAAACCCGTGATGTCATTCTTCTTATATACTTGATAATCCAATTTAAGTTTCATATGTTGATTGAATTTTTTTCATATGAATCAAGTTTAAAAGTTTTAAATGGTATAAATTGGAGCACATCAGCATATACTATATTCTACTGGATATGTAACATGACTTGTATAATATGATATTTTTACAAAATTCTTCTATGGAATTGGTTATTAGTAAAAAATCAGTGTTCCCAATTATAGAACCCAATGATTATTGATCTTGATTGTTTGAGGACCTAAGTGTTATAGGACCACCCATGATCAACCCTAATTTAAGTGTGTGATTTCAACACCTACCTACTCCCCGTACAAGGAGTGATGAGAACACAACCCCTGCAACTGCAAGACCAAAAAGTCATGATGGCTTCTGATAGGGTACAGTTAATTTTGGTCATTGTGTAGTGCACAAAGTCCAATAAGGCTACAGCATTATAAATCATTGGATTATGACTATTAAAATCTGACTGTTTCAAGAATTGTACAGGATGCCATCCTCCTAAGTTGAAAAGAAGAAAATCTTGTCCGAATGGGGCAAACACTAGTCCCATAGCACAGCCCAATGTGATGATTGCTTTAATATCTGAACCATAGCAAATTCAGACAAACAGAATACGTCAATCACTTGTATTCCATGTCCAACTGATTTTGGTGCTACATTGCAAGCAAACACTAGTGATAATTCAAAGACTATTGAGCCAACTGGTCTTGAGCAACTCTACCATGGTGCTTCTCATGATGCCCATGTTCTCCACATTGAATTAATCTTTATCCAGAAAAAGAGCCCATAATAACCATAGGGCCCTCTCAAGCATGCAAAGAAAGCCACAAAAAACTATAACCATGGCTTGCCCTATCAAAAGTGGAAAAAGGTAAGTGACATAAGGAAATATTTGGATACGCATACGTGTATGTCTATGCTTTCCAGTAATCACTCTTTGGGATCCAGATATTCAAGTGCAATCTGCAAAATGATGGATGATCTCTAGTCTCCAGCCAAGACTATAAAATCAGCTGGGAACAGGCCTTTAATCTGCCAATAACCTTACAATGTTTCCATCAAACTTACCAGACCCTTGAGAAAGTAAACCGGATACAAATTGAAATAATCCAAATTGCACAAGATATCCTTGTCATTCTGGACCAGCATTCCAGATCGAATCTCAATAAGATGCTGTGGCAATCCACCTTTCAACGATAGAAAAAGTCCCCCAGATAATGAATTTAAGTTCATTGAAAAAGTTAAACAGGGAATTCACCCTACAGAATGCTCAAAAATTTTCTAAACCCTGTAGGTTTAAAGCCACAAGGCAAAAAATAATCAAATGGAATTGACTATTAGGATCCACTGGTGTTGGTTGTTTGCTATTACTGGAGCTGCTTGGGTGTTACCATCAGATTCAATATACCACTGTGTAGTGTACAGCACCATTCCAACATTCCCCAAGAAAGATTTGAAAGCAAACCACGGAAAGGAAATATTATTTCCCAAGCCAGCAAAACCCTTTGGATAGTGGAGCTCTTAAGTTTTAACTGAAACTACATCAGGTATGGGAGGTTTATCTTTCAATTTGACGGACATCGAGCTAAGTACTCCTGAATAGAATTGCCAAGACAAATTGCTCTCATTTATAGGTCTTTGACCAAATGGGTGCTGCTCAACGTATTTCTGCACACTGTCAGATTTTACCAACCCTTCCAAATAAACTCGAAGATCACCTCCAGGACCTGCAATAGAATTAATTGTCATTATATGTGTAATCAGTCAGTCTCATCAGCAACTAAGAAAAGATGAAGTTTGCCATGGTCTTCTTAAACAATGAAAGGGACATCAACCAATTGGCAAAAATTTTCTTGTAAATGTGATGGAAATGGTGAATAACTGGATATTTATGAATAGACACTGAATTAGCAAACTATCTTGGTCTCTTACACATCCTAAATTAGAGAGAACTTGAATGCACATGATGTTTCCAGTCACATTATTTTGAATAAATTATACGACAATCAAGAGAAGAATAGATGTCCAAGACAGAGATATATATAGAAGCTATATAAATAGGATGAATATTGAATATCAAAAGAAAAAAAAAACAAATGACAACTACATGAACTTGGAAAAGAATCTTACCTAATGAATTGTCATTTTTGTTCAGGTAGCAGTATGAATTGGGAAATATTCCTGTGTGCGACTAAAACAAGGCCAACAAAAACTCGCAGTTAATAGACTAAGGAGCTAAAGAAAATTGAGAGAGACAGAGACCTGATACTTTACTAGATACAAAAACTTACTGGATTGAGCAAGGCCTTGTAAGGAGAATCATCCAACAATAACGTGTTTGATTCGTTATAATCCCCCTTCTTCCATGGCAAATTAGGATTATCACTTTCCCAAATTTTTCTTAGCTCCTTGAAGACCATGGGCTTATGACAGTTTTCAAGAGTTTTGAACCGTGTTCGAGTACAATGCGACATGTCCTGCATTATAATGGAAATTTAACCAAGTCTAATTTGTGAACTCAGGTAATGGAAATTATCTGAGTTTGAGAACTAAACCAAGTCTCTCAAAAAACTTACCCAACAAAATAGCAACTTGTGTTTTAGGTCTCCCAGTAAAAAGTTGACAATTCTGCGAATAACTATCCTGTATATTAGATATATGTGGTGAGATTAGCAAGACATATGATGGAAGGGACATAAAAAATTGCAGAAGTTCGGTCGTGCTCCATTCTCAGAGTCTGATTTGTGAGGGGATACAAAAGAGAGAATAATAGTAAGATAGAAACAGAGAGGCTAACAGCCACATCAGATATGAAAGAACCACAGTTTTGAGGAGTACTTGTATCTTGACGACCATATGCCCACATCAAAGTTCTGAAAACAGAACCTCAGGAAATCATCACAGAAGGGTCTCCTGAAAACTACCAGAGCAAATTAATCAGCATTCATATTCAATCCACTGATTTCTCATACTATGAATTGTAATATATAAAATAACAGGATTCTTTTTCAATATTGTAAGGCAACATTTATCCTCACCTGCCGAATGTTTTGATATTTTTATATCACTAGTACAATTTCTGGGTGGTGGCCTTACTACATCGGCAAGGATACCATTTAAATCAAGGACGAGAAGTTTTCTCCTAGTTGAAGTAATCGGTGCCATTTCCGGATACAGGGATTTTTCATCCCTCACATCACATGAAGAAAGTTGCTCGGTCGCCCTGATCTTACGAGCAGACAACACACTCCTCCCCACAGTAAAACCTTTTCTCTCATCATTGTCATCAAGAATAACTTGATCGTTGACTTCAGTTAACTGATTCTCAAACTTTCCATCTTGTCCAGCCAGATTATTAGGTTGACTTCCATGTTCACTTTCACAAGGAAAGAATTTCCCTTCAAATTCTATTTGCCTATCAGAAGGTAATTTTTCCACGACTAATCCAGAAGAAGCTTCGTAACATGAAACCTCAACCACATCCGGTACTATGACAGTTCCTTCTGTTGACCCTGCATTCCTTTTAGTCTGGTCCACACTTTGGATTTCATCTTTGATTTTTGCCTTCTTGACACTTTTCCTCTTCCTTTTTCTTTTGGCAGTCACATTTCCTTCAACAAGATGTTCTGTTGACCCTGTATCCAGTTTACTCTGGTTTATGCTTTGCCCTTCGTCCACATTGCCAGTCGCATTTCCCTCAGAAAGATTTTGCATTGAACCTGCATCCATCTTTGGATTTTCACCCAGTGGTTGCACAATTAACTCTGTCTCAAGAAGATTCATTGTTGTATGGTCCACACTTAGGACTTCGTCTTGACTGCTTGCCTTCTTGACACTTTTCCTCTTCCTTTTTCTTTTGGCAGTCACATTTCCTCCAACAAGATGTTCTGTTGACACTGTATCCAGTTTACTCTGGTTTACACTTTGGACTTCATCTACATTGCCAGTCACATTTCCCTCAGAAAGATTTTGCATTGAACCAGCATCCATCTTCGGGTTTTCACCCAGTGGTTGCACAGTTAAATCTGTCTCAAGAAGATTCATTTCAGTGTGGTCCACGTTTTGGACTTCATCTTGACTTTTTGCCTTCTTGACACTTTTCCTCTTCTTTTTCCTTTTGGCAGTCACATTTCCTTCAGCAGGATGTTCTGTTGAACCTGTATCCAGTTTACTTTGGTTTATGCTTTGGACTTCATCCACATTGCAGATCGCATTCCCCACAGAAAGATTTTGCAATGAACCAGCATCCATCTTCGGGTTTTCACCCAGTGGTTGAACAGTTAAATCTGTCTCAAGAAGATTCATCTTAGTCTGGTCCATACTTTGGACTTCATCTTGACTTTTTGCCTTCTTGACACTTTTCCTCTTCTTTTTTCTTTTGGCAGTCACATTTCCTTCAACTAGATGTTGTGTTGACCCTGTATCCAGTTTACTCTGGTTTATGCTTTGGACTTCATCCACATTGCTGGTAGCATTTCCCTCAGAAAGATTTTGTGTTGCACCTACAACCATCTTCGGGCTTTCACCCAGTGGTCGCACAGTTAAATCTGTCTCAAGAAGATTCATTTCAGTCTGGTCCACATTGCCAGTCGCATTCCCCCCAGAAAGATTTTGCAACGAACCAGCATCCATCTTCGGGTTTTCATCCAGTGGTTGAACCGTTAAATCTGTCTCAAGAAGATTCATTTTAGTCTGGTCCATGCTTTGAACTTCATCTTGACTTTTTGCCTTGGCACTTTTCCTCTTCTTTTTCCTTTTGGCAGTCACATTTCCTGCAGCAGGATGTTCTGCTGAACCTGTATCCAGTTTACTTTGGCTTATGCTTTGGACTTCATCCACATTGCCAGTCGCATTCCCCCCAGAAAGATTTTGCAAAGAACCAGCATCCATCTTCGGGTTTTCATCCAGTGGTTGAACCGTTAAATCTGTCTCAAGAAGATTCATTTTAGTCTGGTCCATGCTTTGAACTTCATCTTGACTTTTTGCCTTGGCACTTTTCCTCTTCTTTTTCCTTTTGGCAGTCACATTTCCTGCAGCAGGATGTTCTGCTGAACCTGTATCCAATTTACTTTGGCTTATGCTTTGGACTTCATCCACATTGCCAGTCACATTCCCCTCAGAAAGATTTTGCAATGAACCAGCATCCATCTTTGGGTTTTCATCTAGTGGTTGAACATTTAAATCTGTCTCAAGAAGATTCATTTTAGTCTGGTCCACACTTTGGACTTCATCTTGACTTTTTGCCTTAGCACTTTTCCTCTTCTTTTTTCTTTTGGCAATCACATTTCCTACAGCAGGATGTTCTGTTGAACCTGTATCCAGTTTACTTTGGCTTATGCTTTGGACTTCATCCACATCGCCAGTCGCATTCCCCTCAGAAAGATTTTGCAATGAACCAGCATCCATCTTCGGGTTTTCACCCAGTGGTTGAACATTTAAATCTGTCTCAAGAAGATTCATTTTAGCCTGGTCCACACTTTGGACTTCATCTTGACTTTTTGCCTTAGAACTTATCCTCTTCTTTTTTCTTTTGGCAGTCACATTTCCTTCAGCAGGATGTTCTGTAGACCCTGTATCCGCTTTACTCTGATTTATGCTTCCGACTTCATCCACATTGCTGGTCGCATTTCCCTCAGAAAGATTTTGCATTGAACCTGCTTTCATCTTTAGGTTTTCACCCAGTGGTTGCACAGTTCGATCTGTCTCAAGAAGATTCAGTTTAGTCTGGTCCACACTTTGGACTTCATCTTGACTTTCTGCCTTCTTGACAGTTTTCCTCTTCCTTTTTCTTTTGGCAGCCACATTTCCTTCAGCAGGATGTTCTGTTGACACTGTATCCAGTTTACTCTGGTTTATGCTCTGGATTTTATCCACATTGCTGGTCGCATTTCCCTCAGGAAGATTTTGTGTTGAATCTGCTTCCATTTTCATATTTTCACCCAGTGGTTGCAGAGTTAAATCTGTATCAAGAAGATTGGTTTTAGCCTGATCCACAGTTTGGACTTCATCTTGTCTTTTTGCCTGCTTGACACTTTTCCTCTTCCTTTTTCTTCTGGTAGTCACATTTTCTTCAACAAGATGTTCTGTTGACCCGGTATCCAGTTTACTCTGGTTTATGCGTTGGGCTTCATCCACATTGCCAGTGGCATTTCCTTGCTTGAGATCTTCTGTTGACTGTGCATCCGTCTGCTCCATGATTAGGACTTCAGCTTTAATTGCTGCCTTCTTCATCTTCTTTCTCAGCCTCTTCTTCTTATTCCTCATTGCCTTCCATTCAGAAAGATTTTGTGCTGAACCTGCATCCAGTGGTTGCAAAGTTAAATCTGTCTCGAGAAGATCCATTTGTGACTGATTATTTGCCATTCCATAGTCACTTGTCTTGTCTGAAGCTTCCAAACTGTTATCTATCTGATCCCTGGCTTCTGTTCCATTCTTTTCAACTGCCTGCTCTTTTAATCTTTGTTTGCTTTTCCACTTTCTACTGATCTTGACGCTATCTCCAACAGGGATTTCCATTAAGGTTTCGTCCATAATGGATGATTATGGTTCAGCATAAAGTACTTCCCGGAGATGAACCATTAAAAATAAAAAAACAGAAAGAAACCTACATCACAAGAACAAATGAAAGTAAGAAGGTTAAAAGTTATACGCAAAGTCCGCACTCAGTAGTAACAGAAAACATATCAATAACTCAATTAAAATAGTTCATCAACAATAACAATGATATTCGACGAAAAACATACAATGAGCTTACTAATTCAGATTACAAGATATTCCTCCAGAATCATGAGTGGATACCATAAAACAAGACAAAAGAAAAACCTCCAAAATCACTAAATACTGAAATTTTCAGCCCATAAACCATAAACCAAAAGGGAAAAAAATAACAAGGAGAAACTGCAAGAAGATTGAAAATAAAAAATTTACGCAACTATCCAGTAGGAAATACTAAAATAAACAAACCCACTTCATCGAACATCTACATAAGGATAAAAACAATTCAATCTGAACGATTTAAGAGCTGTTTGCTCAAAACAAAATAAAGCAATTGTGAGGTCTCAATTAACGGTTCATATATGTATGTTTATACGTGTATACAGATTCATGAGCACACTATCACACCAGCAGAACACGCAGAGAGGCATACCTTGTGGTGAAGATTCGGGAAAGCAACCACGAACATAGGCCGCGGCGCGGCGCCTTCTTTTTGTATATGTACTAGGGCCGTTGGGCATTCGGGGGGAGGGAGTGGAGTTGGAATTCGAAAAGACGCGATATGGCAGTCTCGTCAATACTTAAAACACGAATTTAGCTCAGGCCGCAGGCGATTGAGGAGAGTGAGTCGAGACGTTGTTCCAAAATAGCATTAAAATTCGGACAAATTACCGCTAACTCCCCCATTGTTAGTACAATTATAAAGTTTTTAAATAAAAATAATTATATAAATTCTGAACCATCAAATAAAAAATTACTACTTTATTTTTGTTTTATTTTTTTTATTTTAAAAAATATAAAAAATTGAAGATGGGTAAAGTAAATAATAGGACATATTAGTTCATAAAAATATTTTTAAAAATCTTAAAAAATATATAAAATTAAATTCATAGTCTAAAATGATATTTTATTTAATTTATTATAAATTAATAGAAATTAATGAAATGAGCTCATTATTAGAACAACATTAAAATCATAAAGTAATCGTAAATTTTTCAAATAATGGTAGGTATGTCTAATTCTAACAAATTATATATATGTAAATAAGATAAAATAACATAACTGGAAAAAATTGGGGTAAAGATATAAAGCTACATCTGAACGGAATAATTTAGATTTGATGGAGTGATTTGGTAAAGTGACTTTAATTGGTTTCATATTAAAATAATTTAAAATCAACAATATTCACAAAATATAATTCAAAATAGGAATCGAAGATAATTAAAATACTTTATGATATAGAATAAATGTCAAGGATTTGTTATAAGGATTTCAAATAATTCCATTCAAACACATTCTGAAATAAATGCAAACACAAATTTTTAGGTCCCATTTTGTGACATGGACTAACGGGGTAATAGGATAACCGAAACGTGTTGACCCCATTTACTCTATGGTAGTTAATTGGGTGATAGAATTAATCGAAACTGACTGTATGATAAAAAAAATCGAGATTAATTATAAATACAAGATTACATGAATTGGAGTTATTTTTATGGAATGTTTAGATTGGTTGATCAATCTGAGTTATGCTGTAAAAGGTCCAAATTACCCTTCTTAATAGCAAAGGCAAATGAGTTGGGGGCTATCCAGAAATAGATACTACTTATTTTTTAAAATGAATAGCTAATTCGCGTTTCAATTGTAAGGGTGAAAAATATTTTATCTGAAATAGATACATTTTTAAATTACAATTTAATTTAGTTATATTTTTGAGAATTTTCAAATATAAGCTATCTGCACCAACTCACACGATTGCTTTTATTATGAAAATTTCATAAAGGCATGAAAATAATAATACAACAGTAAATTTGGATTTATGGTGGGATGATATCCACATTACATTAGACATAACCCGCAGAAAAGGAAGTGAATGTTAAGGTGTTAGGTGGAAATGTGGGTGCAAACTCATCCTCTGATTTATTATTTAAATACACCACATGAGATCACAAGGGCCTATTCATTCATTCCATCCGCCAAATTAGTGGTATGTAATTCATTTTTCTCCCTGTCCTCCTTCCTTTGGAACATTAGAGTAAAACCATCTTTATACTCGTGCATTTCATCAATCTGAATTCCAAACATGTTTTAACACAGGCATATCATGATTTGATGTTTCCATTGTTATTCTCACCACTTCTTGTCTAGGTCTGGGGCATATGCATCTCCATCTTTAAATTACGTTGATCTAATCTGATGGTTTTATGATACACAGCATTCTCTAGCTCCCGTTGCTTATGGAAATAATCAAATTGTTGTTTTATTTCATTCTCATGTATTCTTTTTATGTCTTTCATCCAACTTGAACCCAGAACGGTATATTCAAATGTGGTCATTAACATTTGATTGAATTTGAAGTTCGGGATTCTGAATCCTAGTAACAAATCATTCTTTGACAATTTACTTCAAAGATTATTTCAAATCCTTCAACTTTTGGTTTAAACTTTCAAATTTAATATTTTTCCGATATGCAATTATTTAAAATGTTCCTTCCATCAAATGTAACCTAAAATACTTGTAATAATTTCATGCATCAAGCGCATGTATGCTACAGTTCTGATAATTTAAATCTGATGATCTAACCTTCAAGACAATCTTGTTCTTTTTCGGAATGACTCGACTGATCCATGACACAGCAAAAACAAGCAGCAAAGAAAATGGGGCGCGGAACGAGTGCTGGTGGTGGGCAGAGTTCTCTAGGGTACCTCTTTGGAAATGGAGAGGCCCCGAATCCTCAACAACCAAAAGATGCAATCAACGAGCCTTCCCCCAAACCCACTGCACCTCCCCCAGAGATGGATAACAGTAAGCAGACTCAGACTCAGACTCCATCAGTGAACTCCGGTTATTCCACAAACAACTACTACAGAACAGATGGCCAAAACTGTGGCAACTTTATAACGGTACATAGCTATACTAATACTATTCTTGCCGATGCTTGTTTGTTTTCCTTTCAACACCAAACCTCTTATTATGATCACAATTTGCTGGATGATTCCAATCCCATAATGAATGGTCTTGCTGGCAAACTCACATATTAGAGCTGGATTAGTAGTAATTGCTGAGGAAATAATCCGTTTGTAAGAATTTCAAATAAATTTACCCGAACACCCTCAAAAGGGATGAATAGCTTACCAACATCATATCAAGGAAAATGATTCATAAACTTCAAGAAAACGATGTTGTTTCTTCTTTCCTTTTTTCTCCTCGTACCTTCTAGCTTTAAAATGAATCACAATATCTTCTTTTCTTCTCTCCCTAGTACCTTTCCAGCTCTAATGTTTCCAAATTCATTGCTTGCTTTGGATATTGTTTTACCTATGTTACATACATATTACATAAGCATCTCGGATAATTCTTCACGGAACTGAGGTTCTTATAACACCAAATGTCGTTCCATGGACATTATCTCGTTTCTCAGATGGTTTAATTTGTCGTGATGCAGGATCGACCAACAACTAAGGTTCATTCTGCACCTGGTGGCAGCTCCTCCCTCAATTACCTATTTGGTGATGCCAGCAAATAATGGATCATCTTGAAGCTGCTTCATTTCATCTTTGAATAGCTATTATTTGTTTTCAATGTACTATTTTAGCATATAATAATATTACCTACATGTTTTTATCATAATTTCAGCAGCATGAACAAAAAAGGACAAGCTCAGTCTAGCGCTAAGACAGGGCTGCTGTCGTCTCTTATTCGTTATCAATAATTCTATAAGAGGTGGACATGGTAAAGTTGAGTCATGCTTGAAAAGATCAAATGCTATAAGGAAATTTGACAAGACTCGTAAACTTACCCATTATGTTACAGTGTCTGTTTCTTGCTCCTGCTATCTGCCCATTTTCCAATTCTTTTAGGGCCCCTAAAACTTGAACCTTGTCATATGCAGCAAATGAACAAAACAAGAAGTTTATAACCTCACCAGTTCTTTATGGTCTGTGTTTGATTCAACAATTAAATGAGAATTTTAACTCTACAGTTGACAAGAAATCAAATTAGTCTTAAAGATAGCAAGAAACAAGCATTTGCACTTTCCAGTTCATTAGAAGCACAAAAAGCACAAAATACCAATAATGCAAACGCCAACAAATTTCTGTCAGAAAACATGGCCTACTACTACCTTAAACCATCAGAATTCAGCGATGAATAATTGCTACAACAGACTGATTCTACAGAAACAAGCCTGTGTCATGATGATATTGCAATTAGCCAGATGAAAATGCAGAGGCTACAATTAACATAAAATTCTTCCACCTTCCTGTGATGGATTCCCCAGAGAAGAAATAATTAGAGAAGTTGAATATTCTACAAACTGGAGCACGAAAGCTCAACTACGTGCTTGCATAACTTACCAAAAACACTGTATTCAGCCACTATCAAGTTTTACTCCAAACATGAAGAAAAAACCAGAAGCCCAAAGCAAGAGAGAGAGATAGATATAAAGAAAGCGAGCAAAATATCCCAAAATTGCAGGAAGTTATCTCTCTTTTGATTTCAGTTAAGGTATTCCATAACATAAATAAAAAACCAACCGATGTCTTATAGCATCGACACAATAGTACCGGCTATCTCATTCAAAAATATCAGATCCTATCTTGAATCAAAATAAAATACAACGGAATTGAAAAAGAAAAAGCTGATAAAACGGAAGACATAGTAGCTCAGAAACCGAGCTTGGTGCGGCGCCAGTGGCGGCGCTTGGCGTTGTAGCGGATGGTGTTGTCGGTACGCATGCGGATCCAGTACGGGATGGGCCTGTTCTGCCTCTGCTTCTTCGCCAGCTTCTTCTTAATCATGAACGTCTTGTGCGACGGCTGCAAATCCAACAAATCCATACACAAAATTCCATTTCAACAGCCAAATCAAACAGAACAAATACTTTGACAGAGTGAAAGAAGGCGAGAGACACGAACCATGGCTGATCTCCGGCGGCTGAGAGCTCTTCCTCCAAGTGGTGCTGCGGCTGCGGGAAAATGCTGCGGTCTGCTGAGCTGCGGCGGAAATATAAACCCTAATTGCTCACTCTTTATATATCGACCTCTTCGATAACTGAATTTTAATTAAATAAAATAAAATAATTTAAAAAGGGAAATTCCGACTATTTGTTATAAAAAGAAAAAGATATTACAAATATAAAAATTTCCACAAGTAATTTACATTCTTACCCCTGGATTAGGGTTTTTCTTCCTCTCACTCTATTCCATCCATCCTCTCTCTCTCTCCGCCATCAGAGCTCTCCGCCGAGCAATCTCGTCTTCCAAATTCATTATCTGCGGGGACTTCTGCGTTTCCTTCTCAATCCTCAAAATATGACGACTGTTGTCCCCACATCGGAAGAAGATCCCTCCCTCGCCGTTGTCCGGTTCACCGCCGAGTTGTCGTGGGCGGACGCCGGCCCTGAGGTGATTCTTATGTACTTGTATATTGTATATGCAGTGGCTGCTGAAAATTTTTCTAGGTTTATATAGAAGTCCCGATTATGTCAATTTCTTTTTGTGATTATAATTGTGTTGTTGGGGTAAATTTAATCTTTGTAATGGATGCATAACTAACGTCGGTATATTGCAAACTGTTAAATTTTGTTTTCTTTACTTTTTGGGGGTGTGTCTGGTGTCGCAGTTGTGATGATTTTTCGATTTTAATGTTGTAACTGATGAATTTCTAATATTTGATATTGAATAGGTAGCAGAGGGTCAGGTGAATAGGTTGTGCTTGGAGGCGCAAGAATGTATGATACAGAACAGGTGGTTGGATTTGGCTTCTTTGATGCTTACTTCTGCTGATGTCATCTTCTCTAAAGCTTCTGAGAAAGGTAAAAATATCTCTTCGCAATTGGAGTTGATGGAAAGATAACCTGTGAGATTCTTTTCTATTTGATTAGTTGAAGGATTCTTCACTGGAAGCTGGTGAGATATGTTTCACCTCTTTTATTTTGCTGTCTTTTGAAACGTTAAATATCTTCTGAGAGCTGTGCAATTGAATTTTACCTGCTTTCAACTGTCTTTTTCTGGAATTGCACTTGGGTTCTGATGTTGCCATTCTCTATCCAAGAACTGTCTCCGGATATGTTGGCTAGACAAGTTTCTAGTTTTGCATTTCTAACTGGTCTACTATTTGTTGCTTTTTAACTCAGATCTTGAATGTGCCTACACTGTGATTTGCAACCTTGTCAACAAGCCTGAGAGCCTTGATCAAGTGCATGAGATGGCAGAGCTTATAGCTACGAAGGTTACTCAACAGCCTAATGACAAGCCTGTGCTGCGCTTAAAGATGTAAGACAACATGGCATTGAGCAATAGATCTTTGAGGCAACTTGAGTTTTCAAATCCTGTCTAACTTGTTTTCAACCTTTTCCTTTAGCTTGTTTAACCTCTACAACCTATTGAAGAACCCATATAGCCAGTTCTTTGTGTATATGAAGGCCCTCAACTTGGCAGTTAGTGGAAAAGTCACTGAATATGTTGTACCATCTTTTAGAAAGATGGACAACTTTTTGAGGGAGTGGAATCTTGGAGTCAAAGATCAGAGAGATCTCTTTCTTACAGTTGCTAATATTTTGAAGGATAGCAAGAGGTGAGAACCGTGCATGAGTTGTACCTATTATTCTTTTGTGTATATATATACATATCTGTAGAATATATGTATATATGTAATGGGTTACACAACCAATCAGTTGAGTTATAATTCTTTCCTAATCTGGATTTTCAGCTCTGCGAAAGACTCTTTTAATTTTCTTGTCAAGTATCTGGAAACTTTTTCTGGTGGGGATGCATTGACTGTGGCGGAAGCTAAGGAGGAAGCAGTTCACGCTGTAATCGAGTTTGTTAAGGCACCTGACATGTTTCAGGTAATACCCTGAATTAATTTAAGTTGGTTACAGAATGATGCTTCACTCTGTTGGTTAGATTATTTTTATTAGTACTGTATATTATGTTTGGTGGATGTATTGAGGAGTTGACGTTTTGCAGTTTGTATTGACCAGGCTTAAAACATTCAGATTGGAACTAATAAATTTTAGGAAAAGATGAGATTATGACTTTCAAAGTTATTTCTCAACAATGCTTTTTCTAGGTATAGGTGAGATCTGAACAACTGGCTTGTGTTTATCTTAGGCTTTGGTCATTATCCCCCCATTCAGACATGTCATTTTATGGTGTTCTGAATGATATTTCTCATTAGCATCACCATTTACTATATCTCAGTGTAGTTTGCTTTTATATGATTATTGTATTTGGTCTCTCTGAAGTCTTACATGAAAATTTCATATCTTTTTGCACCAGAGTGACTTACTAGATATGCCTGCTATAGCACAACTGGAGAAAGACGCCAAATACGCGCTGGTATACCAACTTCTAAAAATCTTTTTGACTCAGAGGCTGGATGCATATTTGGATTTCCATTCATCAAATTCTAATTTCTTGGAGAGCTATGGTATGACTTCATTTTTGCCTCATCTATCCACTGAGCCATTGCATTTGGGCCTCAAATAGTAGGCACTTAAAGCGGTATGCTGGTTATTATACCCATGGAATGATGCAGGTCTTGTTCATGAAGATTGTGTTGCTAAGATGAGGTTGATATCCCTGGTAGATCTTGGCAACAGTGGATCTGGTCAAGTTCCGTACTCCTTGATTAAGGACACACTCCAGGTAAAGCTAATTGTCATACTTTATAAGCAGCTTCAAAGTTTTACATCTTATTTCTCCTCATTTTGCATGGTTTTCATAGATTGAAGAGAATGAAGTAGAACCATGGGTTGTCAAGGCAATTACAGCTAAGTTAATGGACTGCAGAATTGATCAAATCAACCAAGTAGTCTTAGTGAGGTATGTAGTTATCCCGGTTCAATATCTTATCCTATCTCTGGTATAAATCATAGTGATTGTGGGTCATATTTTTTGGGTGCAGCCGCTGCACAGAACGTGTCTTTGGGAACCATGAATGGGAATCCCTTCGTTCAAAGCTTGTGACTTGGAGGGTAATGAATTTTGAACCATCATTTCTAATCTATTGCACGAATATATTTGTTTGTTGAGAGGGTTGTCTACCCCCCCAACGCTACGATGGCCTTAATTTATTACATATTGATGTGAATTTCTCCCAGGGGAATATTGCAAATGTGATCAGTACCATTCAAGCAAACAAGATAACTGATGATGGCACCCAGGCAGTGCAGGGGATGACGATTCGTTGAGATTGTTCTAGTTCGTTACTGCTGTTATCTTCAATCTTGCTGCAAGCCAACTGCAGAGGTTGTAGCTATTCTTAGAGTCTTTGACAATAGAGTTGCCCGTGTTAGAGTAGTTTTGATCATTGCTTTTGTAGCGCAAGTTGAACAACATATCTGACCCAATTTTGTTTTGAGATCTACATTGCCTTTCCTTCCATGTTTATGTCATATGAATGTAATATTTGTTTTCAAATGCGAAGGCTTGATTTCCGTTTAATTTTCCAGTTTTATCTGCATTCTTGTTCCCTTGACATGTCACAGAAATGGAGTTTCATAATCTCTGGTGGGTCTTGACAACCTTCTGCACGCATAATGAATTAATGATGGCAATATAAAGTAGCTTACTCTCAGGTTCAGTAAAGATTGAGAAATGATCGAATGAGAACTTGTAGTTTTATTGATTATCCTAACATAGTAGTTTTGGGGTGTGTATGAAAGAGTTTCCCAGTCTTTTCTAAGGAATGATCAATGTGAGATGAGTGAAGTCTAGACAAATAATACTTCATCTCTGGGTGCTTGTAATTGCCTCCTCACAAGTGAAGTGTAGATCCCATTTCTGCACAGGAGCTCGTCGTGTGTGCCACGATCAGCTATCTGGCCATCAGGTATGACTGCAACTGTATCAGTACTCTTGACAGTTGAAAGCCGATGGGCTATTACCAGTACAGTTCTGCCTCTCACTAGGGAGTCCATAGCATCCTGTGGGGTGCAACGGGTAAGGAAGTCGGCCAAAGAAAAACATTGTGTGTTTAAATGAATTGTGCCCGTGACACAAGTATGATATCCATCTGATGCATGAGAAATCACAAGTGCGCAAACTGAAAAACAGAACTCCTATGATTGGAAAGAATCAGCTGTGGCACCACTAAGAGGCGGTTTTAGTTGTTTGAAAATTTTAACATGTCCTGATTTAAGAGATGAATTTAACCTCCCAGAATAAGATGTTAGGATCCAGTAACTCCTTTAGTAGAAAGTAAGTCATTTCTAATTTTTACAATTTTTACCGCCATGTTAATTGTAGAATTCTCTCTTTTTATTTCTTATCCAAACACTAGTATAAGACCTATAGTCATAAGTTTTCACTTTTTCATCCAATGATCGTGATGCGTGCGATTTTAGCACGGAACCTAAAGTCTTGGATCTTGGAGATGGATTTGGGCCAATCGAATAAAAGTTTTTGTAAGAGAAAACCTGCAAAACAAAATATTAGCACTCCAATGCTTAAGTTAGTACCGAATTCAAAAAATAATGATTTAAGTAACGAAAGCATATTAAAGAAATAGGATAGAATGTTGAAGAAGTAAGAATGAGTATGTGAGAGTGATAGTTGATCAACAAAGTTGTAGTAGAGTTTCTGCGTGGAGAGTCCTCCTTGTCGTGGGGTTGATGTTGCTTCTTGTTCCTGAGAAAACAAGGAGAGTTAGTTGAAGTAAAATGTGATTGGACCCTCCTCTTTAGAAATTATGTTATGAGAATTAGTTATTTGGATGAGGGAAAGAGTTCAAGATGGAGAAGAACTCTCAGTCCTCTAGGAGTTTGTTAGGTGCTGGAGTCCAGGTTTTATGGGGAGGTCTTCTGCTACACATACTCCTCGTCAGTTATGGAGGGGCCTATAGGCCTACCTGGAGGGCCCGTGCGTGTGCCATGTGTGCTTCGAGGGCTGATGTGTGCATGAGGATTGGGCTGGTTGTAGGATTTTTGGGATAGGTGAATTGAGCCGTGTCATTTGGGCCTTTTTATTTGTCCTGGACGTACGTGGATGGGGTGTTGCTTTCCACCTTATTTTTTAGGGCAGACCAAGCTGGCCCATACCCATCATTCAATCTCCTCCATTCTAAAGAGGAGGGGGGCTTTCAACTCATTCTTAGAGTAGGAGTCCTTGCTCCATTTGATCTAGAAGGAACCCTTCTGTCAGCTAGGGAATGGATCCTTTCTCTTTTATGTTTTCCTGCCTACGCGCGTCCTTTCATTTATCCGTACTTCATGCAGCGCGTCTCTGTTCTTGTCAGGGAATGATGGCTAGACCTAAGCCACGTAGGACTAAAAATCCCTCAAAAAATATTTAACTGACATGTCATGTCATTTTTTGGATAAAAATCAAAATTTCGGGCCACCAAAGGGTTAAATTTCATTATTTTTGAAATTTAATGTATAAACAATAGGTATAATTGTCGGATTAAAATTAATATAGAGCATATCCAATGGACCAAAAAATAATTTTTTTAATATAAAAATTTTAAATTTTATATATTATAGATAAATTATATACATTTTAATTGAAATTTATATAATATACTATATAAATATAAAATATTACCTTATATATATATATGAAGAGGCATTGTTTTTAAAAGAATAGGTACAGATTGAATATGGGGTTGTTTAAGTATTTGTTTATAACATATTAGTGATTTTTTATATTAAAATTATCACAAAAAATTTTGTGATATTTTTTCTAGGGGTCAAAATAAATTCTAACTCTAAGATAATATATAAGGTTGGGTTAATCTCCATGCTTATTTTTTGGTCTGTCTTTCCCTCTCACAAAGTGGAGGTCACGTGCGTCTCCCTAGACTAGAGGAAAGGTAGTTTCATCTATTTATACTCATTGAAGAGGTTGAGACCTCCCACTACTCAGTTATTACCCCACAATTCATAATCTTATCAATTTCTCACCCTCCCCACAATCCACACACTCAAACCCCAATGGAGAAACCGAAACCCAACGCCAACTACCGCCGCACACGCGCATTTCTCCACTATTTCGCACCCGCCCTCGTCCTCCTCCTCCCACTGCTCCTCAGCGCAAACCTGCAGAAAGCCGAATGCCTCAGTACCGCCACCCCGGCAGCGGAAGGACGCTGCAATGGCACCAGCAGGATCACCGATTGCCTGCCTGACGACGAGGAGTTCCTGATGGAATCAGAAACAAGCAGAAGGTTACTTGTCAACGAGCCCAAAACCTACTTTGGTAGGGCGCTGCAGCCTCCACCCATTTGCGACGCAAAAGTCGTAGGCAATTGCTTTCCGGAACCCAGGGCAATCGATGATAGGCGGCATTGTACCGTCAATGACTGCGGGCGCCCCGGTAACTGAATCAACAACTGCTTAATAAAGAGAGTTTAATTTTGTCGGTGTGTGATTATGTGTGTGTTTGTTATATAACGTTTAATATTGATGCAGTAATTATCACGAAAATCAAAGCATGGGAACTAATTCATGCAATATGATGTATTTATTTTGATAAATTAACCTCTCATTTCAAATCAATCGATTGGTTAATTTATGACCAGTACAAATGACCCACTATTAATGTTCACTAGTTTAATGTTTTATTTCTCAATTCTTGCTGCTCTGCGTTTGCAATGGATGTTTTATTAATGTAAATTTATATTCTACTTTATATTTTATTTAGTGTATAAATATCATATATATATATATATATTAATATAAAAAAGAAATTACACCTTTTATTCACAAATAGCAGCGACACTATTATATTAATTCTTTATTATATTGGTATTGCGTTTAAATTGATTTTCTATTTTTTTCTTTGTTTCTTTTTTTTTTCTTGGATGTGATATTAGCTTATATATTGCATTTTTATTTATAATATGTTTTTTATATTAAAAAAGGAAATTTCATTCACAAACGAAATTTGTGATACCATTGTACCAATTTATTTGCTGTGTCGGTAATATTTTGGAGTATAAAGTGCACAAATAATTGAGAAATTGAGCAATATTTCTTATACATTCATTATCCATATGACCAAAAAAACAAAAAAACACAAAGCAAGAAGAATCAAAGCGATGTACAATTATTGATCATAAAACAACAATGATGTCTTATTACAATAATTAAGACCGAAGTCGTGTTTTAGTCTTACCATAAATATGTAAATATTAACCTTACTTTATTTAAATAATATAATAATATTATTTATTTATTGTGTTATTGATATGATGACATTATATACTAAATTTGTTGATATAATCATGTAATTATCACTTCTAATACAAAAAAAACAACAAGTACAAAGAAGAGGGCAATTATTGATCATTGACGTCGGAAAGTCCGCCACCATATATATAAACCTCACATCAGTGTTTTGTACCACAATATCTATATCACCATCAGGCATCAACACTGCAAAACATCAGATCCTTCCTACAATGAACGCCATGGTGACCAGTGTAAATTAGAACAGGCTTTTTTTATATTTATTAAAATTATAAATATATTTTTATTGTTTTAAAAATTATAAATATTTTTTAAAATTAACGGTCATTTAATAATTATCCCTTACAATAGATTATCATAATAGGGTATTTATTAGATAAATATTAAAAGGTTGTAATTTATTGTGACGACAAACCACTAGGCTCTGCGATGATGTTACCGGCTCACATGGGCATCGCCATATGCACGTCGCTATGCGCACAGGACCATCCACTAAATTGTCTGTGTGGGTCGACTTTGACAACACATATTACACCTACATCGGAAGATTGCAACTGAAATGAACAATGGGTAGCTCTATTCCTATCGACAATATTATCGAAATTACTAAAGAAATAATGTTTTGACTCGTGCAATAATACAAATAAAGATTACATATACAAAAAAAATATTTATAATTGTGACAAGTTTTAGGATAATCTATTATAATTTACTCTTTTTCTTAAAAGCTGAAAACATATAGATCATATAGAGAAAATCAGAAAGCACGGGGAGCTAAAAGAGGTAAATTTTTTATCTGTCTCAGAAATTTAGCCACGAGCTCGCTCTGTGACAGTAATGGATTCTTCGAACAGACCAATAATTCTGAGAACACAAAAAGGTTAGGCTAGTTGGGTAGGTCCCCGACGAAGACACTCCGACCCAAGTTAGATCTTTGTTGTAAATAAATATTTAGTAGTCTTCTTGGATTCCGAATGACATTACCTTTTGATGAGTACCTCTCAACATATTTATAGAGTGTCCAAAGATATATTTGGTATATGCTCATCAATAGCGATTTTGCTTAGACCATGCTCCCGGATCATAGGTAATTGATACTCCTTAATTGTAGTCATATTATTTTCGTCAATAAAGTACTTAGGGGGATCCTTACCATATTAGAGATTTTACCATCCGGAATGTCCATTATGCCCTTACTGAGGAGCTTATTTATCTTTAGATAAATCATTCTCATCAATTTTAAACAGGTAAAATACAGACACCCCAACGTAGAGGGTCATTTGCACTCCCCCCCCCCCCTCCAACCTTCAAAAAAATCAAAATAAAAAAGAAAAAATAAGTGAAAAAAAAAATTTAAAAATTCAATATCTGATCTGCAGATAAATACTTTACATTACAAGTCAAAATCAAACCAAAAAGCCATGAACTTTATGCGAAATCAAGTATGTGAAACCCATAATTTGAACAAAAAAACTTTAAACTTCAATTTACAAACAAAAAATTTCACCACAACCACAAAATTAGCAAAACATTACAAAGACTGAAAAAAACAATACGAGAAAACACTGACCTAGATGAAGAAATTGAACTTCAACAACCTAGATGAAAAAATCACGAAAAACTGCAACTTCAAACAATACCAAATACACTGCTATTAAAAGAGGCAAAATCAAACCAAAAAAAAAAAAAGAAAAATCATGTGTATTTTTTCAGCACCCACGTCATGCATGTGTGTCTATTTCAAGCGGTGTCAAAATTACATTTGACTTATAATATGACGTGGTTGATCTGCAAATCAAACATTAAATTTCCTGAAAATCTCCTCCATTTTTTTGAACTTTTATAATTTATTTTGTTTTTTGCTCTATAAAAAGGTTAGAAGGCAAAATGAAAATGACCCCATATGTTGGAGAATGTATGCATTTAACACTTACGACTATACTGAACTTAAAATTGCTCTCAAGCGCGTTAACACACGTGGACAGAATATTCCATCATTAATCCCAAAAAAATATAAAGTGCAACAAACTCAAAAGATTGAGTAGGAAAGTGTAAAAAACAAAAAGTTGAAGATAAAGTGCAAATGACCCCAAATATTGGGAGGTGTCCCCATTTTACCTTTTTAAAAATTACAAGCTTGAAAAAACATGAGTACCACAACCAAAATCTATGTAGTGCTTTGATAGATAATAAGAACGGAACAAAAAGTCTTATCAAATTTAGCTAAAAAAAAATTATAACAAGAATGCCACATAATTTTGAAAAGGAAGCCTTACGGAACGGAAAATTTAAAAAGAAAGAATAATGTTTTCAATAACTCAATAGAACAAAAAGGAAAAATTATAAAATTAATCCTGTAACTGAGGGGGTGGCGTTATTCGTCCTGTAATTTTATGATTAGCAATTTTAGTCCTATAAGTTCCAAAAGGGTCGCAATTTTAGTCCTCTGTACAAATTTGTAGAATTACAATCGATTTTATCCTTTCCCAGCTTTATGAGCATTTTAGTCTATTTTTAATTATTTTTCATCCTAATGCATAATCTTGCACATGCTCGGTTGGGATGGCATTAAGACCTATGTTTATTGAAATAATATTTATTTATATAGATTTAGATATTTTTTTTCACTAACGGAGGAGACTTTTTAAGAGAATAGAATCGGACAAAAATTCAAGCTACAATAGAGAATAATTTTAGATTTTGAAAGATCAAAAATGAAATTTCTTTATGAAAATTCTAGAAAAGGGAGAAGATTATCTCCAAACACCGAATGAGGGTTCGAGTGACAACCCAGAGTATTTTCAAATCTTGAAAAAATAGAAAAATAATTTCATCCTAGAATTCTAAAGAAGACCATAAAACCGGATCCTGAACCTCTTTCACAGGAGGAACAAGAATGGTGGAAAATTCACTAAATTTAGAAGATGCTACCAGAAAATATGGTGAAAAATATATAGGCCACCGAAGTCCATGGTAGATTACTAGCAAGGAGAAATGAAATGGGTAATTTCCTCTTCACTAATACAATTATGATTAAAAGAGTGATTAAAAAAACCTCAAGCCCGATACATGTTTTTTGGCTTTTATTTGGGTAGAAAAAGAAAAGGATTGGCAACGGAACGATCCTGTCAAAGTGGGACCACGAGAGCTCTCCAGACCAAGGAATGGCCAGCATAGCTATTGCACACAACACCAGGCCCTTACCTAGATGATATGAACAGAGATAAATTTGCAGAAATTCAAGTAATCAAAAATGGGGATGTGAAAGAGAAGAAAACAATAGAAGATGGGAAGAAAAAATTGCTTAATTGGGTTTCATAATAATGTCTGAAAACTACATCCCTTGCCTTTACAACAAAGCTGCAACAAAATGACAAAATCAAAAAGGAAAATTAAAGCTGAAATGCATTAAAATTCCTCAGAAGAATGTCGGACGTCCTTCCCCTCAGCTGGCGATCGGTGGGATCATTTTCTCCTTCAGAGACTTTAAGGACAACAACTCCACTTCCTCACAGACATGCGCATCCTCAGCGTCCACGTGGAGCCCAATTGGCTCGCCTTGATGGGTCTGAGCTAAATCCCGAATCTCCTTCCCAAATCGATTGCGCCCTGGCCCCTATGAAACAATGTCGTGAGACTCAGTTGATTTCAATTTATCCCCAATTCTAGAGATTACTTCAATCGAACGGTCCATGTTAGCTCCTTCCATTGTGCGGTCAGCTTTAAGAGTCGCATTTTGGCTGAGAAACGCGGCACTTGATCGCGACAGCTCACACAGTTGTTCCACAAACCTCTACTCATTATCAGAAGGAATCAATACTGGTTTACCACCCTCAAGCAGGTAACGGTGAAAAGACACTAGACAAAAGAAAAATCACAAGAAAATGTGCAAGCAATAAACTAAGTTCTAATATGCAACATACGAAAACAACCACTAATTGTTCAGCATTGAGATCGACATCCGAAAACCTGCATTATAAATTAACCTTAGTAGGAGAGCACAGCGGAACAACTACAGGTGCACACACCAAATATGTAAACAGTTTAAGACATGCATTATAAGGACCATACCTAGCTATCATTATAAACTGACAAGTAAAAACTATACCAATAAATGTAAATGTATCAAGTATTTTCAGAAGTTCTTCGTCATAAAGTTGAGTGCGTATATCATACCCGCACTTCTAGACCTAGCAAGAACACTACAGTTAGATTGCTACAGGGATACGACAAGAAGGGTGAAAGAAGAAAAGGAAATTGAGCGTCATAATATTTGGCTGGAAAATGTTAGCAGAGATATTTTAATTTTAGTTAGACAAAACCAATAGCTAAACACCTCGGCAACAATAGCTTCAAGAAATTTTAGTAATTTAGATAATTTAAAAAAGTCTTGTACAAAGGAAAATTTTAGAACAAAGAAAAACTCAAGACCAAAAGGAAATCATAAAAAAAAAAAAAAAAAAAATTGCTGGTCCTTCTCTTCAGAAGCTGCTAGGGCATGCACAGTCTATTCGACACCTTCTTTTGAGATGATGATGGAGGAGATATAAATTATAGAGAAGGATGAAAAGGAGGGGGGCAATGAGGGGGTAGAAGGAAAGACATGAAGAAAAAATAGGATTAGAGGTAAAGTTGTCATAGTCCAAACTACTGATTCGAGCTCTTCTAATATAAGCCCGGAATCTCTGATTAATGGTGTTCTAGTGGAGGAAAAGCATTCTAAGTGTGGTATCCTAGAAACTTTTCGACAAATACAGAACCATGGAAGAGGGTTTTGCCTTGACTAAATTTTTTGCTCAACATAATGCATATGTTTGGATTTTGCTTTGACCAAACGACAATCTATATCATGGACTTTGAGAGAAAATCCAATTAATAACAAATTGGAAAATGTTGAGCCAAAAAATTAACTAAGTAAAACTGAAAAATAAGTATCCTATATTTTAGGCAGATGTAAGCCTCTTCCCTAGCTAGGTTCTTATTTGTTAAAAAGGTATCTAAGGTGAGCTCAATACCACAACTATACTAACTTTTCCTCCATGGAAACATCATATTCAGAGAAGGGCAAAGGTGCAACGAGAATATATTTCGCCGGAATTGGGTGTTAGTCCAGTATTTCCAAAGGGTGCAACATATCGTTTTGCATGCATGCATATCTAAGCATAACAGAATAAGGAATGCGAAGATACCTTTAGATTGAATTGCAGCCTACGGGCCTTCCATTCACTTGACTTACGAGCACTTCGCTTTCCATGAGCCATCTGCAGATTTGCAACATATCATTTTGCATGCAAGCATATCTAAGCATAACAGAATAAGGAACGCGGAGATACCTTTAGATTGAATTGCTGCCTAGGGGCCTTTCCTTCACTTGACTTACGAGCACTTCGCTTTCTATGAGCCATCTGCAGATTTGCAGCATATCATTTTGCACGCACGCACATCTAAGCGTAACAGAATAAGGAACGCGGAGATACCTTTCTATTGAATTGCTGCCTAGGGGCCTTTCCTTCACTTGACTTACGAGCACTTCGCTTTCTATGAGCCATCTGCAGATTTGCAGCATATCATTTTGCATGCACGCACATCTAAGCGTAACAGAATAAGGAACGCGGAGATACCTTTCGATTGAATTGCTGCCTAGGGGCCTTTCCTTCACTTGACTTACGAGCACTTCACTTTCTATGAGCCATCTGCAGATTTGCAGCATATCATTTTGCATGCACGCACATCTAAGCGTAACAGAATAAGGAACGCGGAGATACCTTTCTATTGAATTGCTGCCTAGGGGCCTTTCCTTCAGTTGACTTACGAGCACTTCGCTTTCTATGAGCCATCTGCAGATTTGCAAAAGCCAGATTAAACACCTCATTACTCCATGCTACAAGAAAACCTTAAACTACTTAAGTGAAGTACAATTCACAACTCAAAATGATTAAATAGTTTCACAAAGTTTTGCAGAATCAAAGGGGAAGATTTAAACAAGGACAAAACAAACAACTCCTTTTACAAGCAATAATTCTTTTCTCCGTCAACACTGACTTGTAAACTTTCACATATTTCTACCCAACTGAAGCAAATAATTCAAGCAGAGAAATACCTAATAACATACTTTTCAAGCAGTGAAATATTTTTACCCAACTGAAGCAAATAATTCAAGCAGGAAAAAAATAAGTTTAGCCTATGTCTACGATCAGCCCAACATATTTCTCCACTGCGAAATATCTAGCAATAGGAAAATCCTATGTCTACGATCAGCCCATGGAATTACCTCATAAAACCATCACGATACATCAGAGGGCTATAGATAAAAGCATGTTTACAATACCACCAATCACGTTTCTCGGTTATCATATACTATCAGTTGTATGCTATGCAAATTCAGAAAATTTATCCAAGAACCACATGCTGCGAACCAGAAAAGCGAGTTCAAATTATCATAGCAACCCCTGAAAGAGAAGATTACCAGTACCGCATAAAAAGGATATTAAACACCAATAAGACAGTCACCTTCTCAGAGGTCTGCAAAGGATCTGATTCTTTTTTCGATGTTTCACCCCTTCCACGTGTGACAGTATTCTTGCCTTTCCTGTCGGACAGAAAATCACCAATCACGAACAGAAAGATAAAGAAACTAACGCTACGTTTGGATCTTGGATTTTGGCGACTGAAGTACTGAACCGAACATATTTTTTCACTTCAAACATTGTAACTTGTACTTTATGTTTTATACACTGTCTTCGAATTTACCTTTTCCTCACTAAAATCAATGGGTAAACATAGTCCCAACGTTTTTCAGGTGGAAGCAAATAGAAAGAGAAGGAAAAACTAACCAGATCTATGCTTGTAAGTGAAAGCCTCCCTGTCCTTCAAACCCAACATAAGTTCCGCTTTTGCAGACTCAACTTTCTACTCCATTTTCATCTGCACCAAAAATTCCCAATTATTCATAATTTTTCAACCCTAATTCAACTCCCACACAAAAAATTAGACTTCACACAACCAAGGAAATTACCTTATAAATAACTTGGTGCAAAGATTTTCGTCTTTCTTCAAGAAACCGCCTATCTTTCTGCAGATTCTGGGATAACGTCATTAAAGCGTTGAAAACTCTATCCCATTCTTTCTCGCGGCCGGCGGCCTTGTCGGGGGATTTGCGTTTCCCCATTCCAGATAAGATGAAATGTGATAAAACAGAGTAAGCAACAAACGGGAGAATAATGTCGTAGGACTTTGGGATATCACAGAGAAGAAGAAGAAATCGCAGAGGGAGGCAAAGTGAACGTTGGATCGAAATGAAGCCTCCAATGGTCGGAATTTTCAATCATAAGCGGGCAAAACAATGAAAAAGATGGTAGATAAGGTCAAGTTGTCATAGTCCAAACTACTGATTCGAGCTCTTCTAATATAAGCCCGGAATCTCTGATTAATGGTGTTCTAGAGGAGGAAAAGCATTCTAATTGTGGTATCCTAGAAACTTTTCGACAAATAAAGAACCATGGAAGAGGGTTTTGCCTTGACTCAATTTTTTGCTCAACATAATGCATATGTTTGGATTTTGCTTTGACCAAACGACAATCTATTTCGTGGACTTTTGAGAGAAAATCCAATTAATAACAGATTGGAAAATGTTGAGCCAAAAAATTAACTAAGTAAAACTGAAAAATAAGTATCCTATATTTTAGGCAGATGTAAAGCCTCTTCCCTAGCTAGGTTCTTGTTTGTTAAAAAAGTATTCAAGGTGAGCTCAATACCACAACTATACTACTTTTCCTCCATGGAAACATCATATTCAGAGAAGGGCAAAGGTGCAACGAGAATATATTTTGCAGGAATTGGGTGTTAGTCCAGTATTTCCAAAGGGTGCAACATATCGTTTTGCATGCATGCATATCCAAGCATAACAGAATAAGGAATGCGGAGATACCTTTAGATTGAATTGCAGCCTACGGGCCTTTCCTTCACTTGACATACGAGCACTTCGCTTTCCATGAGCCATCTGCAGATTTGCAACATATCACTTTGCATGCACGCATATCTAAGCATAACAGAATAAGGAACGCGGAGATACCTTTAGATTGAATTGCTGCCTAAGGGCCTTTCCTTCACTTGACTTACGAGCACTTCGCTTTCTATGAGCCATCTGTAGATTTGCAACATATCATTTTGCATGCATGCATATCTAAGCATAACAGAATAAGGAACGCGGGGATACATTTAGATTGAATTGCTGCCTAGGGGCCTTTCCTTCACTTGACTTACGAGCACTTCGCTTTCTATGAGCCATCTGCAGATTTGCAGCATATCATTTTGCATGCACGCACATCTAAGCATAACAGAATAAGGAACGCGGAGATACCTTTCTATTGAATTGCTGCCTAGGGGCCTTTCCTTCAGTTCACTTACGAGCACTTCGCTTTCTATGAGGCATCTGCAGATTTGCAAAAGCCAGATTAAACACCTCATTACTCCATGCTACAAGAAAACCTTAAACTACTTAAGTGAAGTACAATTCACAACTCAAAATGATTAAATTGTTTCACAAAGTTTTGCAGAATCACAGGGGAAAATTTAAACAAGGACAAAACGAACAACTCCTTTTACAAGCAATAATTCTTTTTTCCGTCAACACTGACTTGTAAACTTTCACATATTTCTACCCAACTGAAGCAAATAATTCAAGCAAGAAATACCTAATAACATACTTTTCAAGCAGAGAAATATTTTTACCCAACTGAAGCAAATAATTCAAGCAGGAAAAAAATAAGTTTAACCTATGTCTACGATCAGCCCAACATATTTCTCCACTGCGAAATATCTAGCAATAGGAAAATCCTATGTCTACGATCAGCCCATGGAATTACCTCATAAAACCATCACGATACATCAGAGGGCTATAGATAAAAGCATGTTTACAATACCACCAATCACGTTTCTCGGTTATCATATACTATCAGTTGTATGCTATGCAAATTCAGAAAATTTATCCAAGAACCACATGCTGCGAACCAGAAAAGCGAGTTCAAATTATCATAGCAACCCCTGAAAGAGAAGATTACCAGTACCGCATAAAAAGGATATTAAACACCAATAAGACAGTCACCTTCTCAGAGGTCTGCAAAGGATCTGATTCTTTTTTCGATGTTTCACCCCTTCCACGTGTGACAGTATTCTTGCCTTTCCTGTCGGACAGAAAATCACCAATCACGAACAGAAAGATAAAGAAACTAATGCTACGTTTGGATCTTGGATTTTGGCGACTGAAGTACTGAACCGAACATATTTTTTCGCTTCAAACATTGTAACTTGTACTTTATGTTTTATACACTGTCTTCGAATTTACCTTTTCCTCACTAAAATCAATGGGTAAACATAGTCCCAACGTTTTTCAGGTGGAAGCAAATAGAAAGAGAAGGAAAAACTAACCAGATCTATACTTGTAAGTGAAAGCCTCCCTGTCCTTCAAACCCAACATAAGTTCCGCTTTTGCAGACTCAACTTTCTGCTCCATTTTCATCTGCACCAAAAATTCCCAATTATTCATAATTTTTCAACCCTAATTCAACTCCCACACAAAAAATTAGACTTCACACAACCAAGGAAATTACCTTATAAATAACTTGGTGCAAAGATTTTCGTCTTTCTTCAAGAAACCGCCTATCTTTCTGCAGATTCTGGGATAACGTCACTAAAGTGTTGAAAACTCTATCCCATTCTTTCTCGCGGCCGGCGGCCTTGTTGGGGGATTTGCGTTTCCCCATTCCAGATAAGATGAAATGTGATAAAACAGAGTAAGCAACAAACGGGAGAATAATGTCGTAGGACTTTGGGATATCACAGAGAAGAAGAAGAAATCGCAGAGGGAGGCAAAGTGAACGTTGGATCGAAATGAAGCCTCCAATGGTCGGAATTTTCAATCATAAGCGGGCAAAACAATGAAAAAGATGGTAGATAAGGTCAAGTTGTCATAGTCCAAACTACTGATTCGAGCTCTTCTAATATAAGCCCGGAATCTCTGATTAATGGTGTTCTAGTGGAGGAAAAGCATTCTAAGTGTGGTATCCTAGAAACTTTTCGACAAATAAAGAACCATGGAAGAGGGTTTTGCCTTGACTCAATTTTTTGCTCAACATAATGCATATGTTTGGATTTTGCTTTGACCAAACGACAATCTATTTCATGGACTTTTGAAGAAAATCCAATTAATAACAGATTGGAAAATGTTGAGCCAAAAAATTAACTAAGTAAAACTGAAAAATAAGTATCCTATATTTTAGGCAGATGTAAAGCCTCTTCCCTAGCTAGGTTCTTGTTTGTTAAAAAGTATTCAAGGTGAGCTCAATACCACAACTATACTACTTTTCCTCCATGGAAACATCATATTCAGAGAAGGGCAAAGGTGCAACGAGAATATATTTTGCAGGAATTGGGTGTTAGTCCAGTATTTCCAAAGGGTGCAACATATCGTTTTGCATGCATGCATATCCAAGCATAACAGAATAAGGAATGCGGAGATACCTTTAGATTGAATTGCAGCCTACGGGCCTTTCCTTCACTTGACATACGAGCACTTCGCTTTCCATGAGCCATCTGCAGATTTGCAACATATCACTTTGCATGCACGCATATCTAAGCATAACAGAATAAGGAACGCGGAGATACCTTTAGATTGAATTGCTGCCTAAGGGCCTTTCCTTCACTTGACTTACGAGCACTTCGCTTTCTATGAGCCATCTGCAGATTTGCAACATATCATTTTGCATGCATGCATATCTAAGCATAACAGAATAAGGAACGCGGGGATACATTTAGATTGAATTGCTGCCTAGGGGCCTTTCCTTCACTTGACTTACGAGCACTTCGCTTTCTATGAGCCATCTGCAGATTTGCAGCATATCATTTTGCACGCACGCACATCTAAGCGTAACAGAATAAGGAACGCGGAGATACCTTTCTATTGAATTGCTGCCTAGGGGCCTTTCCTTCAGTTCACTTACGAGCACTTCGCTTTCTATGAGGCATCTGCAGATTTGCAAAAGCCAGATTAAACACCTCATTACTCCATGCTACAAGAAAACCTTAAACTACTTAAGTGAAGTACAATTCACAACTCAAAATGATTAAATTGTTTCACAAAGTTTTGCAGAATCACAGGGGAAAATTTAAACAAGGACAAAACGAACAACTCCTTTTACAAGCAATAATTCTTTTTTCCGTCAACACTGACTTGTAAACTTTCACATATTTCTACCCAACTGAAGCAAATAATTCGAGCAGAGAAATACCTAATAACATACTTTTCAAGCAGAGAAATATTTTTACCCAACTGAAGCAAATAATTCAAGCAGGAAAAAAATAAGATTAACCTATGTCTACGATCAGCCCAACATATTTCTCCACTGCGAAATATCTAGTAATAGGAAAATCCTATGTCTACGATCAGCCCATGGAATTACCTCATAAAACCATCACGATACATCAGAGGGCTATAGATAAAAGCATGTTTACAATACCACCAATCACGTTTCTCGGTTATCATATACTATCAGTTGTATGCTATGCAAATTCAGAAAATTTATCCAAGAACCACATGCTGCGAACCAGAAAAGCGAGTTCAAATTATCATAGCAACCCCTGAAAGAGAAGATTACCAGTACCGCATAAAAAGGATATTAAACACCAATAAGACAGTCACCTTCTCAGAGGTCTGCAAAGGATCTGATTCTTTTTTCGATGTTTCACCCCTTCCACGTGTGACAGTATTCTTGCCTTTCCTGTCGGACAGAAAATCACCAATCACGAACAGAAAGATAAAGAAACTAACGCTACGTTTGGATCTTGGATTTTGGCGACTGAAGTACTGAACCGAACATATTTTTTCACTTCAAACATTGTAACTTGTACTTTATGTTTTATACACTGTCTTCGAATTTACCTTTTCCTCACTAAAATCAATGGGTAAACATAGTCCCAACGTTTTTCAGGTGGAAGCAAATAGAAAGAGAAGGAAAAACTAACCAGATCTATGCTTGTAAGTGAAAGCCTCCCTGTCCTTCAAACCCAACATAAGTTTCGCTTTTGCAGACTCGACTTTCTACTCCATTTTCATCTGCACCAAAAATTCCCAATTATTCATAATTTTTCAACCCTAATTCAACTCCCACACAAAAAATTAGACTTCACACAACCAAGGAAATTACCTTATAAATAACTTGGTGCAAAGATTTTCGTCTTTCTTCAAGAAACCGCCTATCTTTCTGCAGATTCTGGGATAACGTCATTAAAGCGTTGAAAACTCTATCCCATTCTTTCTCGCGGCCGGCGGCCTTGTCGGGGGATTTGCGTTTCCCCATTCCAGATAAGATGAAATGTGATAAAACAGAGTAAGCAACAAACGGGAGAATAATGTCGTAGGACTTTGGGATATCACAGAGAAGCAGAAGAAATCGCAGAGGGAGGCAAAGTGAACGTTGGATCGAAATGAAGCCTCCAATGGTCGGAATTTTCAATCATAAGCGGGCAAAACAATGAAAAAGATGGTAGATAAGGTCAAGTTGTCATAGTCCAAACTACTGATTCGAGCTCTTCTAATATAAGCCCGGAATCTCTGATTAATGGTGTTCTAGTGGAGGAAAAGCATTCTAATTGTGGTATCCTAGAAACTTTTCGACAAATAAAGAACCATGGAAGAGGGTTTTGCCTTGACTCAATTTTTTGCTCAACATAATGCATATGTTTGGATTTTGCTTTGACCAAACGACAATCTATTTCATGGACTTTTGAGAGAAAATCCAATTAATAACAGATTGGAAAATGTTGAGCCAAAAAATTAACTAAGTAAAACTGAAAAATAAGTATCCTATATTTTAGGCAGATGTAAAGCCTCTTCCCTAGCTAGGTTCTTGTTTGTTAAAAAAGTATTCAAGGTGAGCTCAATACCACAACTATACTACTTTTCCTCCATGGAAACATCATATTCAGAGAAGGGCAAAGGTGCAACGAGAATATATTTTGCAGGAATTGGGTGTTAGTCCAGTATTTCCAAAGGGTGCAACATATCGTTTTGCATGCATGCATATCCAAGCATAACAGAATAAGGAATGCGGAGATACCTTTAGATTGAATTGCAGCCTACGGGCCTTTCCTTCACTTGACATACGAGCACTTCGCTTTCCATGAGCCATCTGCAGATTTGCAACATATCATTTTGCATGCAAGCATATCTAAGCATAACAGAATAAGGAACGCGGGGATACATTTAGATTGAATTGCTGCCTAGGGGCCTTTCCTTCACTTGACTTACGAGCACTTCGCTTTCTATGAGCCATCTGCAGATTTGCAGCATATCATTTTGCATGCACGCACATCTAAGCATAACAGAATAAGGAACGCGGAGATACCTTTCTATTGAATTGCTGCCTAGGGGCCTTTCCTTCAGTTGACTTACGAGCACTTCGCTTTCTATGAGCCATCTGCAGATTTGCAAAAGCCAGATTAAACACCTCATTACTCCATGCTACAAGAAAACCTTAAACTACTTAAGTGAAGTACAATTCACAACTCAAAATGATTAAATAGTTTCACAAAGTTTTGCAGAATCACAGGGTAAAATTTAAACAAGGACAAAACGAACAACTCCTTTTACAAGCAATAATCCTTTTTTCCGTCAACACTGACTTGTAAACTTTCACATATTTCTACCCAACTGAAGCAAATAATTCAAGCAGAGAAATACCTAATAACATACTTTTCAAGCAGAGAAATATTTTTACCCAACTGAAGCAAATAATTCAAGCAGGAAAAAAATAAGTTTAACCTATGTCTACGATCAGCCCAACATATTTCTCCACTGCGAAATATCTAGCAATAGGAAAATCCTATGTCTACGATCAGCCCATGGAATTACCTCATAAAACCATCACGATACATCAGAGGGCTATAGATAAAAGCATGTTTACAATACCACCAATCACGTTTCTCGGTTATCATATACTATCAGTTGTATGCTATGCAAATTCAGAAAATTTATCCAAGAACCACATGCTGCGAACCAGAAAAGCGAGTTCAAATTATCATAGCAACCCCTGAAAGAGAAGATTACCAGTACCGCATAAAAAGGATATTAAACACCAATAAGACAGTCACCTTCTCAGAGGTCTGCAAAGGATCTGATTCTTTTTTCGATGTTTCACCCCTTCCACGTGTGACAGTATTCTTGCCTTTCCTGTCGGACAGAAAATCACCAATCACGAACAGAAAGATAAAGAAACTAACGCTACGTTTGGATCTTGGATTTTGGCGACTGAAGTACTGAACCGAACATATTTCTACACTTCAAACATTGTAACTTGTACTTTATGTTTTATACACTGTCTTCGAATTTACCTTTTCCTCACTAAAATCAATGGGTAAACATAGTCCCAACGTTTTTCAGGTGAAAACAAATAGAAAGAGAAGGAAAAACTAACCATATCTTTGCTTGTAAGTGAAAGCCTCCCTGTCCTTCAAACCCAACATAAGTTCCGCTTTTGCAGACTCAACTTTCTGCTCCTTTTTCATCTGCACCAAAAATTCCCAATTATTCATAGTTTTTCAACCCCAATTCAACTCCCACACAAAAAATTAGACTTCACACAACCAAGGAAATTACCTTATAAATAACTTAGGGCAAAGATTTTCGTCTTTCTTCAAGAAACCGCCTATCTTTCTGCAGATTTTGGGATAACGTCACTAAAGCGTTGAAAACTCCATCCCATTCTTTCTCGCGGCCGGCGGCCTTGTCGGGGGATTTGCGTTTCCCCATTCCAGATAAGATGAAATGTGATAAAACAGAGTAAGCAACAAACGGGAGAATAATGTAGTAGGACTTTGGGATATCACAGAGAAGAAGAAGAAATCGCAGAGGGAGGCAAAGTGAACGTTGGATCGAAATGAAGCCTCCAATGGTCGGAATTTTCAATCATAAGCGGGCAAAACAATGAAAAAGATGGTAGATAAGGTCAAGTTGTCATAGTCCAAACTACTGATTCGAGCTCTTCTAATATAAGCCCAGAATCTCTGATTAATGGTGTTCTGGTGGAGGAAAAGCATTCTAAGTGTGGTATCCTAGAAACTTTTCGTCAAATAAAGAACCATGGAAGAGGGTTTTGCCTTGACTCAATTTTTTGCTCAACATAATGCATATGTTTGGATTTTGCTTTGACCAAACGACAATCTATTTCATGGACTTTTGAGAGAAAATCCAATTAATAACAGATTGGAAAATGTTGAGCCAAAAAATTAACTAAGTAAAACTGAAAAATAAGTATCCTATATTTTAGGCAGATGTAAAGCCTCTTCCCTAGCTAGTTTCTTGTTTGTTAAAAATGTATTCAAGGTGAGCTCAATACCACAACTATACTACTTTTCCTCCATGGAAACATCATATTCAGAGAAGGGCAAAGGTGCAACGAGAATATATTTTGCAGGAATTGGGTGTTAGTCCAGTATTTCCAAAGGGTGCAACATATCGTTTTGCATGCATGTATATCCAAGCATAACAGAATAAGGAATGCGGAGATACCTTTAGTTTGAATTGCAGCCTACGGGCCTTTCCTTCACTTGACTTACGAGCACTTCGCTTTCCATGAGCCATCTGCAGATTTGCATCATATCACTTTGCATGCACGCATATCTAAGCATAACCGAATAAGGAACGCGGAGATACCTTTAGATTGAATTGCTGCCTAAGGGCCTTTCCTTCACTTGACTTACGAGCACTTCGCTTTCTATGAGCCATCTGCAGATTTGCAACATATCATTTTGCATGCATGCATATCTAAGCATAACAGAATAAGGAACGCGGGGATACCTTTAGATTGAATTGCTGCCTAGGGGCCTTTCCTTCACTTGACTTACGAGCACTTCGCTTTCTATGAGCCATCTGCAGATTTGCAGCATATCATTTTGCATGCACGCACATCTAAGCATAACAGAATAAGGAACGCGGAGATACCTTTCTATTGAATTGCTGCCTAGGGGCCTTTCCTTCAGTTGATTTACGAGCACTTCGCTTTCTATGAGCCATCTGCAGATTTGCAAAAGCCAGATTAAACACCTCATTACTCCATGCTACAAGAAAACCTTAAACTACTTAAGTGAAGTACAATTCACAACTCAAAATGATTAAATTGTTTCACAAAGTTTTGCAGAATCACAGGGGAAAATTTAAACAAGGACAAAACGAACAACTCCTTTTACAAGCAATAATTCTTTTCTCCGTCAACACTGACTTGTAAACTTTCACATATTTCTACCCAACTTAAGCAAATAATTCAAGCAGAGAAATACCTAATAACATACTTTTCAAGCAGAGAAATATTTTTACCCAACTGAAGCAAATAATTCAAGCAGGAAAAAAATAAGTTTAACCTATGTCTACGATCAGCCCAACATATTTCTCCACTGCGAAATATCTAGCAATAGGAAAATCCTATGTCTACGATCAGCCCATGGAATTACCTCATAAAACCATCACGATACATCAGAGGGCTATAGATAAAAGCATGTTTACAATA
Organism: Sesamum indicum; assembly: GCF_026168435.1. NCBI lineage: Eukaryota > Viridiplantae > Streptophyta > Magnoliopsida > Lamiales > Pedaliaceae > Sesamum > Sesamum indicum. Next base: position 3,214,161 of record NC_142664.1, on the reverse strand, counting down.
CCACCAATCACGTTTCTCGGTTATCATATACTATCAGTTGTATGCTATGCAAATTCAGAAAATTTATCCAAGAACCACATGCTGCGAACCAGAAAAGCGAGTTCAAATTATCATAGCAACCCCTGAAAGAGAAGATTACCAGTACCGCATAAAAAGGATATTAAACACCAATAAGACAGTCACCTTCTCAGAGGTCTGCAAAGGATCTGATTCTTTTTTCGATGTTTCACCCCTTCCACGTGTGACAGTATTCTTGCCTTTCCTGTCGGACAGAAAATCACCAATCACGAACAGAAAGATAAAGAAACTAACGCTACGTTTGGATCTTGGATTTTGGCGACTGAAGTACTGAACCGAACATATTTCTACACTTCAAACATTGTAACTTGTACTTTATGTTTTATACACTGTCTTCGAATTTACCTTTTCCTCACTAAAATCAATGGGTAAACATAGTCCCAACGTTTTTCAGGTGGAAGCAAATAGAAAGAGAAGGAAAAACTAACCAGATCTATGCTTGTAAGTGAAAGCCTCCCTGTCCTTCAAACCCAACATAAGTTCCGCTTTTGCAGACTCAACTTTCTGCTCCATTTTCATCTGCACCAAAAATTCCCAATTATTCATAATTTTTCAACCCTAATTCAACTCCCACACAAAAAATTAGACTTCACACAACCAAGGAAATTACCTTATAAATAACTTGGGGCAAAGATTTTCGTCTTTCTTCAAGAAACCGCCTATCTTTCTGCAGATTCTGGGATAACGTCACTAAAGCGTTGAAAACTCTATCCCATTCTTTCTCGCGGCCGGCGGCCTTGTCGGGGGATTTGCGTTTCCCCATTCCAGATAAGATGAAATGTGATAAAACAGAGTAAGCAACAAACGGGAGAATAATGTAGTAGGACTTTGGGATATCACAGAGAAGAAGAAGAAATCGCAGAGGGAGGCAAAGTGAACGTTGGATCGAAATGAAGCCTCCAATGGTCGGAATTTTCAATCATAAGCGGGCAAAACAATGAAAAAGATGGTAGATAAGGTCAAGTTGTCATAGTCCAAACTACTGATTCGAGCTCTTCTAATATAAGCCCGGAATCTCTGATTAATGGTGTTCTAGTGGAGGAAAAGCATTCTAAGTGTGGTATCCTAGAAACTTTTCGTCAAATAAAGAACCATGGAAGAGGGTTTTGCCTTGACTCAATTTTTTGCTCAACATAATGCATATGTTTGGATTTTGCTTTGACCAAACGACAATCTATTTCATGGACTTTTGAGAGAAAATCCAATTAATAACAGATTGGAAAATGTTGAGCCAAAAAATTAACTAAGTAAAACTGAAAAATAAGTATCCTATATTTTAGGCAGATGTAAAGCCTCTTCCCTAGCTAGGTTCTTGTTTGTTAAAAAAGTATTCAAGGTGAGCTCAATACCACAACTATACTACTTTTCCTCCATGGAAACATCATATTCAGAGAAGGGCAAAGGTGCAATGAGAATATATTTTGCAGGAATTGGGTGTTAGTCCAGTATTTCCAAAGGGTGCAACATATCGTTTTGCATGCATGCATATCCAAGCATAACAGAATAAGGAATGCGGAGATACCTTTAGTTTGAATTGCAGCCTACGGGCCTTTCCTTCACTTGACTTACGAGCACTTCGCTTTCCATGAGCCATCTGCAGATTTGCATCATATCACTTTGCATGCACGCATATCTAAGCATAACCGAATAAGGAACGCGGAGATACCTTTAGATTGAATTGCTGCCTAAGGGCCTTTCCTTCACTTGACTTACGAGCACTTCGCTTTCTATGAGCCATCTGCAGATTTGCAACATATCATTTTGCATGCATGCATATCTAAGCATAACAGAATAAGGAACGCGGGGATACCTTTAGATTGAATTGCTGCCTAGGGGCCTTTCCTTCACTTGACTTACGAGCACTTCGCTTTCTATGAGCCATCTGCAGATTTGCAGCATATCATTTTGCATGCACGCACATCTAAGCATAACAGAATAAGGAACGCGGAGATACCTTTCTATTGAATTGCTGCCTAGGGGCCTTTCCTTCAGTTGACTTACGAGCACTTCGCTTTCTATGAGCCATCTGCAGATTTGCAAAAGCCAGATTAAACACCTCATTACTCCATGCTACAAGAAAACCTTAAACTACTTAAGTGAAGTACAATTCACAACTCAAAATGATTAAATTGTTTCACAAAGTTTTGCAGAATCACAGGGGAAAATTTAAACAAGGACAAAACGAACAACTCCTTTTACAAGCAATAATTCTTTTCTCCGTCAACACTGACTTGTAAACTTTCACATATTTCTACCCAACTGAAGCAAATAATTCAAGCAGAGAAATACCTAATAACATACTTTTCAAGCAGAGAAATATTTTTACCCAACTGAAGCAAATAATTCAAGCAGGAAAAAAATAAGTTTAACCTATGTCTACGATCAGCCCAACATATTTCTCCACTGCGAAATATCTAGCAATAGGAAAATCCTATGTCTACGATCAGCCCATGGAATTACCTCATAAAACCATCACGATACATCAGAGGGCTATAGATAAAAGCATGTTTACAATACCACCAATCACGTTTCTCGGTTATCATATACTATCCAGTTGTATGCTATGCAAATTCAGAAAATTTATCCAAGAACCACATGCTGCGAACCAGAAAAGCGAGTTCAAATTATCATAGCAACCCCTGAAAGAGAAGATTACCAGTACCGCATAAAAAGGATATTAAACACCAATAAGACAGTCACCTTCTCAGAGGTCTGCAAAGGATCTGATTCTTTTTTCGATGTTTCACCCCTTCCACGTGTGACAGTATTCTTGCCTTTCCTGTCGGACAGAAAATCACCAATCACGAACAGAAAGATAAAGAAACTAACGCTACGTTTGGATCTTGGATTTTGGCGACTGAAGTACTGAACCGAACATATTTCTACACTTCAAACATTGTAACTTGTACTTTATGTTTTATACACTGTCTTCGAATTTACCTTTTCCTCACTAAAATCAATGGGTAAACATAGTCCCAACGTTTTTCAGGTGGAAGCAAATAGAAAGAGAAGGAAAAACTAACCAGATCTATGCTTGTAAGTGAAAGCCTCCCTGTCCTTCAAACCCAACATAAGTTCCGCTTTTGCAGACTCAACTTTCTGCTCCATTTTCATCTGCACCAAAAATTCCCAATTATTCATAATTTTTCAACCCTAATTCAACTCCCACACAAAAAATTAGACTTCAAACAACCAAGGAAATTACCTTATAAATAACTTGGTGCAAAGATTTTCGTCTTTCTTCAAGAAACCGCCTATCTTTCTGCAGATTCTGGGATAACGTCACTAAAGCGTTGAAAACTCTATCCCATTCTTTCTCGCGGCCGGCGGCCTTGTCGGGGGATTTGCGTTTCCCCATTCCAGATAAGATGAAATGTGATAAAACAGAGTAAGCAACAAACGGGAGAATAATGTCGTAGGACTTTGGGATATCACAGAGAAGAAGAAGAAATCGCAGAGGGAGGCAAAGTGAACGTTGGATCGAAATGAAGCCTCCAATGGTCGGAATTTTCAATCATAAGCGGGCAAAACAATGAAAAAGATGGTAGATAAGGTCAAGTTGTCATAGTCCAAACTACTGATTCGAGCTCTTCTAATATAAGCCCGGAATCTCTGATTAATGGTGTTCTAGTGGAGGAAAAGCATTCTAAGTGTGGTATCCTAGAAACTTTTCGTCAAATAAAGAACCATGGAAGAGGGTTTTGCCTTGACTCAATTTTTTGCTCAACATAATGCATATGTTTGGATTTTGCTTTGACCAAACGACAATCTATTTCATGGACTTTTGAGAGAAAATCCAATTAATAACAGATTGGAAAATGTTGAGCCAAAAAATTAACTAAGTAAAACTGAAAAATAAGTATCCTATATTTTAGGCAGATGTAAAGCCTCTTCCCTAGCTAGGTTCTTGTTTGTTAAAAAAGTATTCAAGGTGAGCTCAATACCACAACTATACTACTTTTCCTCCATGGAAACATCATATTCAGAGAAGGGCAAAGGTGCAACGAGAATATATTTTGCAGGAATTGGGTGTTAGTCAAGTATTTCCAAAGGGTGCAACATATCGTTTTGCATGCATGCATATCCAAGCATAACAGAATAAGGAATGCGGAGATACCTTTAGATTGAATTGCAGCCTACGGGCCTTTCCTTCACTTGACTTACGAGCACTTCGCTTTCCATGAGCCATCTGCAGATTTGCATCATATCACTTTGCATGCACGCATATCTAAGCATAACCGAATAAGGAACGCGGAGATACCTTTAGATTGAATTGCTGCCTAAGGGCCTTTCCTTCACTTGACTTACGAGCACTTCGCTTTCTATGAGCCATCTGCAGATTTGCAACATATCATTTTGCATGCATGCATATCTAAGCATAACAGAATAAGGAACGCGGGGATACCTTTAGATTGAATTGCTGCCTAGGGGCCTTTCCTTCACTTGACTTACGAGCACTTCGCTTTCTATGAGCCATCTGCAGATTTGCAGCATATCATTTTGCATGCACGCACATCTAAGCATAACAGAATAAGGAACGCGGAGATACCTTTCTATTGAATTGCTGCCTAGGGGCCTTTCCTTCAGTTGACTTACGAGCACTTCGCTTTCTATGAGCCATCTGCAGATTTGCAAAAGCCAGATTAAACACCTCATTACTCCATGCTACAAGAAAACCTTAAACTACTTAAGTGAAGTACAATTCACAACTCAAAATGATTAAATAGTTTCACAAAGTTTTGCAGAATCACAGGGGAAAATTTAAACAAGGACAAAACGAACAACTCCTTTTACAAGCATTAATTCTTTTCTCCGTCAACACTGACTTGTAAACTTTCACATATTTCTACCCAACTGAAGCAAATAATTCAAGCAGAGAAATACCTAATAACATACTTTTCAAGCAGAGAAATATTTTTACCCAACTGAAGCAAATAATTCAAGCAGGAAAAAAATAAGTTTAACCTATGTCTACGATCAGCCCAACATATTTCTCCACTGCGAAATATCTAGCAATAGGAAAATCCTATGTCTACGATCAGCCCATGGAATTACCTCATAAAACCATCACGATACATCAGAGGGCTATAGATAAAAGCATGTTTACAATACCACCAATCACGTTTCTCGGTTATCATATACTATCAGTTGTATGCTATGCAAATTCAGAAAATTTATCCAAGAACCACATGCTGCGAACCAGAAAAGCGAGTTCAAATTATCATAGCAACCCCTGAAAGAGAAGATTACCAGTACCGCATAAAAAGGATATTAAACACCAATAAGACAGTCACCTTCTCAGAGGTCTGCAAAGGATCTGATTCTTTTTTCGATGTTTCACCCCTTCCACGTGTGACAGTATTCTTGCCTTTCCTGTCGGACAGAAAATCACCAATCACGAACAGAAAGATAAAGAAACTAACGCTACGTTTGGATCTTGGATTTTGGCGACTGAAGTACTGAACCGAACATATTTCTACACTTCAAACATTGTAACTTGTACTTTATGTTTTATACACTGTCTTCGAATTTACCTTTTCCTCACTAAAATCAATGGGTAAACATAGTCCCAACGTTTTTCAGGTGAAAACAAATAGAAAGAGAAGGAAAAACTAACCATATCTTTGCTTGTAAGTGAAAGCCTCCCTGTCCTTCAAACCCAACATAAGTTCCGCTTTTGCAGACTCAACTTTCTGCTCCTTTTTCATCTGCACCAAAAATTCCCAATTATTCATAGTTTTTCAACCCCAATTCAACTCCCACACAAAAAATTAGACTTCACACAACCAAGGAAATTACTTTATAAATAACTTAGGGCAAAGATTTTCGTCTTTCTTCAAGAAACCGCCTATCTTTCTGCAGATTTTGGGATAACGTCACTAAAGCGTTGAAAACTCCATCCCATTCTTTCTCGCGGCCGGCGGCCTTGTCGGGGGATTTGCGTTTCCCCATTCCAGATAAGATGAAATGTGATAAAACAGAGTAAGCAACAAACGGGAGAATAATGTAGTAGGACTTTGGGATATCACAGAGAAGAAGAAGAAATCGCAGAGGGAGGCAAAGTGAACGTTGGATCGAAATGAAGCCTCCAATGGTCGGAATTTTCAATCATAAGCGGGCAAAACAATGAAAAAGATGGTAGATAAGGTCAAGTTGTCATAGTCCAAACTACTGATTCGAGCTCTTCTAATATAAGCCCAGAATCTCTGATTAATGGTGTTCTGGTGGAGGAAAAGCATTCTAAGTGTGGTATCCTAGAAACTTTTCGACAAATAAAGAACCATGGAAGAGGGTTTTGCCTTGACTAAATTTTTTGCTCAACATAATGCATATGTTTGGATTTTGCTTTGACCAAACGACAATATATATCATGGACTTTTGATACAAAATCCAATTAATAACAGATTGGAAAATGTTGAGCCAAAAAATTAACTAAGTAAAACTGAAAATAAGTATCCTATATTTTAGGCAGATGTAAAGCCTCTTCCCTAGCTAGGTTCTTGTTTGTTAAAAAAGTATTCAAGGTGAGCTCAATACCACAACTATACTACTTTTCCTCCATGGAAACATCATATTCAGAAAAGGGCAAAGGTGCAACAAAAATATATTTCGCAGGAATTGGGTGTTAGCCCAGTATTTCCAAAGGGTGCAACATATCATTTTGCATGCATGCATATCTGAGCATAACAAAATAAGGAATGCGGAGATACCTTTAGATTGAATTGCAGCCTACGGGCCTTTCCTTCACTTGACTTACGAGCACTTCGCTTTCTATGAGCCATCTGCAGATTTGCAACATATCATTTTGCATGCATGCATATCTAAGCATAACAGAATAAGGAACGCGGAGATACCTGTAGATTGAATTGCTGCCTAGGGGCCTTTCCTTCACTTGACTTACGAGCACTTCGCTTTCTATGAGCCATCTGCACATTTGCAACATATCATTTGCATGCAAGCACATCTAAGCATAACAGAATAAGGAATGCGGAGATACCTTTCTATTGAATTGCTGCCAAGGGGCCTTTCCTTCAGTTGACTTACGAGCACTTCGCTTTCTATGAGCCATCTGCAGATTTGCAAAAGGCAGATTAAACACCTCATTACTCCATGCTACAAGAAAACCTTAAACTACTTAAGTGAAGTACAATTCACAAGTCAAAATGATTAAATAGTTTCAGAAAGTTTTGCATAATCACAGGGGAAGATTTAAACAAGGACAAAACGAACAACTCCTTTTACAAGCAATAATTCTTTTCTGTGTCAACACTGACTTGTAAACTTTGACATATTTCTACCCAACTGAAGCAAATAATTCAAGCAGAGAAAACCTAATAACATACTTTTCAAGCAGAGAAATACTTTTACCCAACTGAAGCAAATAATTCAAGCAGGAAAAAAATAAGTTTAACCTATGTCTACGATCAGCCCAACATATTTCTCCACTGTGAAATATCTAGCAATAGGAAAATCCTATGTCTACGATCAGCCCATGGAATTATCTCATAAAACCATCACGATACATCAGAGGGCTATAGATAAAAGCATGTTTACAATATCACCAATCAGGTTTCCTCTGTTATCATATACTATCAGTTGTATGCTATGCCAATTCAGAAAATTTATCCAAGAACCACATGCTGCGAACCAGAAAAGCAAGTTTAAATTATCATAGCAACCCCTGAAAGAGAAGATTACCAGTACAGCATAAAAAGGATATTAAACACCAATAAGACAGTCACCTTCTTAGAGGTCTGCAAAGGATCTGATTCTTTTTTTGATGTTTCACCCCTTCCACGAGTGACAGTATTCTTGCCTTTCCTGTCGAACAGAAAATCACCAATCACGAACAGGAAGATAAAGAAACTAATGCTACGTTTGGATCTTGGATTTTGGGGACTGAAGTACTGAACCGAACATATTTTTTCGCTTCAAACATTGTAACTTGTACTTTATGTTTTAGACACTGTCTTCGAATTTACCTTTTCCTCACTAAAATCAATGGGTAAACATAGTCTCATCGTTTTTCAGGTGAAAGCAAATAGAAAGAGAAGGAAAAACTAACCATATCTTTGCTTGTAAGTGAAAGCCTCCCTGTCCTTCAAACCCAACATAAGTTCCGCTTTTGCAGACTCAACTTTCTGCTCCTTTTTCATCTGCACCAAAAATTCCCAATTATTCATAATTTTTCAACCCTAATTCAACTGCCACACAAAAAATTAGACTTCACACAACCAAGGAAATTACCTTATAAATAACTTGGTGCAAAGATTTTCGTCTTTCTTCAAGAAACCGCCTATCTTTCTGCAGATTCTGGGATAACGTCACTAAAGCGTTGAAAACTCTATCCCATTCTTTCTCGCGGCCGGCGGCCTTGTCGGGGGATTTGCGTTTCCCCATTCCAGATAAGATGAAATGTGATAAAACAGAGTAAGCAACAAACAGGAGAATAATGTAGTATGACTTTGGGATATCACAGAGAAGAAGAAGAAATCGGAGTGGTAGATAAAGTGAACGTTTGATCCTCCAACGGTCGGAATTTTGAATTATAAGCGCCAGCTGCCCCCCCCCCCCCTCCCTCCTCGCGAGGAAGTCACTTGAGTCCCTCGACTGTGGCATTCGGCTGTAGACACCTCCAACGGTCGGAATTTTCAATTACAAGCGGCACCTCCCACCCTCCCCACCCCCCCTCCTTCCCCCCCACCCCCTCCTCACGAGGAAGTCACTTGAGTCGACTGTGGTAATGGGCTGTAAACACCTCCAACGGTCGGAATTTTCAATTATAAGCGGTAAGAGGCAGCTTCCCCCGACCTCTCTCCTCACGAGGAAGTCACTTGAGCCCCTCGACTGTGTGTGGTGTTGGGCTGTAAACAGCTTTAGAGTTACCAGTATATAAAAATAAATAAAATTTATTAATTCAATAAAATTACAAATTTTTGGAACCAATATGTAAAAAAATAACATTTATATAATTTTTAAAATAATAAATTACAAGAGACTCTTTTAAAATTTGTTATGATTATTAATACCTATTCATTGTTCGAAAAATTATAAGCACCTCCTTGAAATTAATAAGTGTTCAACAAATACCCCTTCTTGACAGTCGTTAATTCTATATGAGCATTTATTAGATGATCATTAATTCTAATAAAATGTTTGAAAATTTTTAAATAATAAAAAATATTTGTAATTAGACAAATTTTATGAGAACTAACTTCTTTTTTAAAATATGAATAATATAATTAAAATTAATAAATATGAATAAAATTCATTATATGGAAAAAGTTTGTTACTAGTTGTTTTTATATGTTAGGGCATTGTGTTCCCTCCCCCCATATTTTTTATTTTTTTATTTTATAATAATTTATGCCGCACTTTATGTATGTACAATTAATTTTAAAACTTAAATATTAAAATATTACTTTTTAAAAATATATATGTTAGTTAAATATTAAACAAAAATAATAAAATAATAAAAATTGTGAGAAGTTATTGAGAAAAATAGTGGGGAAGAGAGAGACTTGGAGGTTGAGAAAAAAATATAAATAATTCTAAAATTAAAAAAATTAGCATATCAAGAAAAATTCGAGACAATAAATAAAATTTTTCATTATAATAAAGTATAAATTAAGGGAGAACAACTCTTTTGACGTATTCTTTTTTCATAGTTTGGAATTTATTTATTTTTTCTTCACCCACTAATGTTCAAATTTCTTCCGCTATATATAAATGGCAAAGATTATTTTTTTTAAATTATTATTTTTTTTCTCTTTCTCATACTCTAAGTATTATCTTTTATTTTTTTAAATTATAATAATTTTAGATTGTCATTTTTCATACAATAAAAATTTTTAGTAAATGATATATAATTATTTATATTTTAAAAAAATTTATGCACATGTTTTACATACAACTATTTTTTTTATTAAGTACCCACAATTTTTTACACTTTTGTTGATTTATGAAATTTTAAATTGTATGTTAAAGAATAAAAAAAACACATACAATTGTGTTAAAGGCAATGGTCATCCGCAACGTGGGATGAATATAAAGGCATCTGCAATCAAAACCCTAACATCAATTCATTTTCAAGAAAATCTCATATGTAGTGAAATCTCTCAAAGAAGGATCCCTTACCCACTGATGTGTGATTAAGAGGAGATACAAGAAAAATGCTAAGAATGCCCTTCATTAAGAGCATTATAGTCATTTAAGCAAGGATCCGCGCCTCTTCCATCAGTCGAGTCGCAAGGACCCGACCCGAATCCGTCTGCCCTCGAAGACCCGGACAATTATAGTCGTCTGATCATGGACGCCGGCCAGTAGGATGAGACCACGTGTCTGGTCAGCGCCGGTCAGCGCTACCCTGTTGAGCCATATATATAGATCCGAAATGCCGTCATTAAAGGTAACTGTTCTGCATTTATTGAGATCGAACCTTGTGATCGCACACTTTTCTCTCGATCAACCTAACTTGAGCGTCGGAGGGTCATTGTCGGGGACGTGCCCGACGAGCTCACAGTTCTTGTCTTATTCTCAGGGAACTCAAAATCTGATCTTGGAGGAGTTAGCTATCTGTGATGAAATCGTGTCTCGGGATCGCTGAATTCGAGCCGGATCACCCACTCTAGCGAAGCTTTTACGCTCCTCGCGCTTTATCCCCTTATGGAAGATTTCTGTTCTACAATAATTTTTCAGAATTGACAGAATCTTCTTATTTTCCACACCCCAAACGGTGTCACTAGTTACTCCAAGACTGTCATTAAAGAGAAATCAATTGCAATACAACATAACATTTCCTATATCTTTCTTGACAAATATTGATATGCCTCGACAATCGAATGCGTAAAGAATTACAATGTGCTTATGATAGCCCCTTTTAGCTTCTAGAGGGAGACTCTTATTTAGGACCCCTTCTAGCTCAAGCCAAAGAATCAATAGATTTGTTCTGAAATAAAAATGGGGTGGTGTCATGAATTTATATTTCAATTATTGTAGAAACAGAAATAGATTTATACCAAATTATGTTTTATTCATATTTATTAATTTTAATTATATTATTCATATTTAAAAAAAAGTGAAAGTATAAATAGTTCTCATAAAATTTGTCTAATTATAAATATCTTTTTAATGATTTAAAATTTTCAAACATCATATTAGAATTAATGATCATCTAACAAATGCTCACATAAAATTAACGGCTGTCAATAAGGGGTATTTGTTGGACATTCATTAATTTTAAAGAGTTGTTTATAATTTTTCGAACAATAAATGGGTATTTGTAATAATAACAAACTTTAAGGGAGTCTCTTATAATTTATTATTTTAAAAACTAAATAAATTTTATGTTTTTACATATTGGTTGCAAAATTTTATAATTTTATTGAATTATACATAAATTTTATTTATTTTTATACATATTGGTTCCCCTAAAGTTGTTTACAGCCCATTCCTCGTGAGGAGGGCGGGGGGAAGCTGCCTCTTCAAAATTCCGACCGTTGGCGTTGGGCTTCATTTCGATCCAACGTTCACTTTGTCTCTCTCTCTCTCTGCGATTTCTTCTTCTTCTTCTCTGCAATATCCCAAATTCCTAATTCCGACCGTTGGCGTTGGGCTTCATTTCGATCCAACGTTCACTTTGTCTCTCTCTCTGCGATTTCTTCTTCTTCTTCTCTGTGATATCCCAAATTCCTACTACATTATTCTCCTGTTTGTTGCTTACTCTGTTTTATTACATTTCATCTTATCTGGAATGGGGAAACGCAAATCGAGCGACAAGGCCGCCGGCCGAGAGAAAAAATGGGATAAAGTTTTCAACGCATTAGTGACGTTATCCCAGAATCTGCAGAAAGATAGGCAATTTCTTGAAGAAAGAATAAAATCTTTGCACCAAGTTATTTATAAGGTAATTTCCTTGGTTGTGTGAAGTCTAATTTTTTGTGTGGGAGTTGAATTAGGGTTGAAAAATTATGAATAATTGGGAATTTTTGGTGCAGATGAAAATGGAGCAGAAAGTTGAGTCTGCGAAAGCGGAACTTATTTGGGTTTGAAGGACAGGGAGGCTTTCATTTACAAGCATAGATATGGTTAGTTTTTCTTTCTCTTTCTATTTGCTTTCACCTGAAAAACGTTGAGACTATGTTTACCCATTGATTTTAGTGAGAAAAAGGTAAATTAGGAGACAGTGTCTAAAACATAAAGTACAAATTACAACATTTGAAGCGAAAAAATATGTTCTCTCAGTACTTCAGTCGCCAAAATCCAAGATCCAAATGTAGCATTAGTTTCTTTATTTTTCTGTTTGTGATTGGTGATTTTTTTATAATATTCATTCTCTGTTGGATTTTTAGAAGTGTAGTGGAAGACTTTTCATTTGTCAATTCTAAGTAATGTTGAGAATTCTGTTAATAGAAGGGTTCAATTAACTATGGGCATAGCATGCATTTAGAACCGAGTAGAATACCAGCATACAATTGGAATATTGGATAACTTGCTGGAATATACTTACAGCTTTTGCATGTCTATATTCTTTTTGCCACTAATTCTCTGAGCATAATGTTGCCTTGCTTTAATAGTGCAAACTGCTTATTCAAAGGTCTGAAAGTGGTCTAGTTAGAGGCTCAATACACTGAGATCCATAAGGAAGTCTTAGCTACTCAGCATGCTCATGCTGACCATCTCCATTGTTACCTCTTAGTTTTGGCAGTTTTTCCTCTAACATCAAATTTAGATGGGGAAATTTATGGTTTTGTTTCTTTTTTATTATTCTTATCTTTATATCTTGTTTTCTGTGGAATATAGAGAATGCGGACAATGAGTTGGCTGACTTTAGAGAATGGTCTGACTATCTCTCTCAGAAATGTTCTGATCCAAAAGTATGCTCTTTATTTATTTTATGTTTTATGGTTGTCCAATTGATTTTTCATTTATTTGTATGTATCTTTCTTCTAAAAAAGTAGTCAATATAATTTCCAGGATACATCAGATGATTTTAGTAATAAAGGGGAAGGCTCGCGAAACAAGGCACTTCAAAATGAGGTGAGGAAGCTAAAAAATGAAATTGAGAAATGTAAATCAGAGAACTCTGAGATTTCTGCTCTCTTGAGAGAAAAGAATTTCGTTTGGAACCAGTTCAAAATGATGGAGAGCGACTACAGTAAACAATTAAGGAAGAAAAGTGATGAAGTTGAGCATGCAAATGAAAGGTTTCAGGCACTTGTAAACAGAGCAGAGGAATTACAGATCATAAATGAAAGTTTAAGAATTGACTTCGGCAAGATGGAATCTGAATCAGTAAAAAAGAGTGAGGAAATCTTGAGACTTTTGAAGGAAATTGAACTCTTAAAATCCAAATTTGGGTCAGCGTCACCCTTGTTGTGCCCATGTAGGACAGATGCAGCAGCATCCGACAGGAAAGGCCAGAATACTGGCACTCGTGGAAGGGGTGAAACATTGAAAAAAGAATCAGATCCTTCGCAGACCTCTGAGAATGTGCTGTCTTATTGGTGTTTAATATTCTTTTTATCCTGTACTAGTAATCTTCTCTTTCAGGGGTTGCTATGATAATTTAAACTTGCTTTTCTGGTTCGCAGCATGTGGTTCTTGGATAAATTTTCTGAATTGGCTTAGCATACAACTGATAGTATATGATAACAGAGAAACCTGATTGGTGATATTGTAAACATGCCTTTATCTGTAGCCCTCTGATGTATCGTGATGGTTTTATGAGGTAATTCCATGAGCTGATCATAGACATAGGATTTTCCTATTGCTAGATATTTCGCAGTGGAGAAATATGTTGGTCTTCCTACTATCTGATAACTAATGACATGGTTGAAGATTGCTTAAGAATTTTGAAATATATCTTTTACTGAATAATACCAAGTTTTGTTTTTGCTCGTAATAATGGAAACAATATCTCCCTATGGCATGTCTCTGAGTTCATTATGCGCTCACAGAGGCCTAATGTTTCTAACGTGAATTTGCTGGTTTTTAGTTCCTATAACTTTTGGGAGACCGATTATGAATTGTACAATATATCACGTCAGAGGTGCTGAGATTGTGTTTGCAGCTGCATGTGTGATGATATTTCTGCATGGACAGTCTAGTTTAACAACTAGCTAAATATTTTGGTGCTGTTGGCGAAACATCAGCAGACCTTGAAATTGCAAAAGATGAGACTTTGTGATACCTCACCCACCAAAAATCTCCAATCCATTGGCCAGTTATATTTATTTTTTTGCTCAAGAAACCTTAACCGCGCCCCCATCTTCTATCGGTTTTATTTTCAATCGTCCGACCACCTCTCTACGGGAATCTAGCACCCCTGGAAAGCCCGTTTGATGATGAGCATTATGATACCCCACCCTTCCGTCCATCGACGATTTATTTTGATTTTTCTATTTTTATATTTTTTTAAATTTTTTTATATATATACATATAACTTAAATTATCATTTTTTGGGCTACCCCTTGTGAAGGCCGAAACACAAAAAAAAGCAAAAGAAAGAAAGAAAAGCAAAAACCATATAAGGTGTCCAAAAATGAAATCCAAACACGCATTGGTTTTGGCCCATTTTGGGAATGGATCGAAACCAAATCCAAACTCAGCTATAAGGTTGTCGGGCCTAAGATTGAATTTGGATCTAAGTTAATGTTAGGTGGGAATTTATTATGAATAACCTCTCTACTTTCCGTTTGATAATTTGCTAGAATATTAGTTAATATTCATATAGAACGTTGCATGCTCTTAAGCAGGGGGTTTGACGTGAACCCCTCCTCGTTCATTAGAAATAAAGAATCGCCCATGTACAATTAACAAAAATATCTACTCAATGGAACTGGAAACAAGGGAAAAGATTATTCAGTCTAATCAGCCTTCCCAAAGCTCCTTAAAAGTTAAAGACTGTGCTATAATTAGAGGTGATAGATGAGTTAAGTCGGTTCGTAAGCTGGCTTAACTGAGCTCAGCTCGAGCTCAAACATTTTTGAGGTCGAGCCAACATATTTTTGTTCGAAAGCTCATGAGCCGATTTTCTATTGTTTTTTATTTTTATATATTTAACTGCACATATAACAATATATCAAGTTCATAAAAAAAATACCTATAATATATTAAAATTATTTTCAAGCAATATCTCATATTTTAATTGTATATCATCATAGAAGTATAGTATTTCAATATCTATCTAAAAATAAGCATATTCAATAATTTAGTATTTTTTTAATTATTGTTGTGTAAAATTAATGTATATAATGCATTTGAATTTTATTGTCATACATTAATATCAATTTGTAATTTTCTAACAATTCAAAATATTTTATATATTTATTAGGGAGTATATATATATTTATACCAAGATTATATGTTCACTAATTATGTTACCACTAATTTAATATTAGACGTATAACAAAAATATAAAGTGGAATACTCCTAACATTATATTAATTTAATGAAAAACATGCTTTGTAATTTTATAATTATTATTATTATTATAGTCATTATTATATATATTTTTATCTTATATTAATCATTGATTTTTTAAATTTTCTAATAGTTGAAGAAAATTAGAAATATATTTTTATTAGATTAAAAATAATTTGTGCTTGTCCATCTAACATAATTAATAAATATTCTAATTCACTACAAAAAAAATGTGAGATTTGGAGCGGGTTTAGGAATGATTTTTTTTTTTTTGTGTTTGGAACTATTTGTAGGATGTCAGACTTATTTGGAGCAGTTTTTAGAACGATTTTGGAACGGCTGGAAATCCATTCTTACAAATAGCGTTACAAAATTTTAGAAATGGTTCAGGCAAGATCGTTTCTATTTGGGATGGGAATTGTAACATTCTATGAAAATTGTTCCTGATATCGAATTTGTCAAAAAAAAAATTATTTTTAATTGGAACGGTTATAGGAATGTTTAGACTTATTTAGGAACATCTGTATAAAACTGTTTTAGTAATGGTATTACGAATGGTCTTTTTAAGTTTGGAACACGTACTTAAAACTGAAATAGCAATGGTATTAGGAACGGTCAGCCACTATTTTGAAATAGTTTTAGTACTGGTATTTGAAACGGTTAATGCAGTTTAGGAATACGCATTTGGAACTGTTTTAGTAATGATATTTGAAAAGGGCATTTATTTATATTTGTAACTTTTTTACCATTAGTAAATTCGTACTAATTTTTTAATTCTATAATTATTTATAATTTATTCATATATTTAATAAATTATAACAAATAAATAAATTTATATATTTTAATAAATTTTAATATATAATTTAATTATATTTATGGATTTAAATAATTAAATAAATATAAAATAATGAAATGTAATAAACATTATGAAACATGAATAATTAAGGAAAAATATTATATTAATATGAAAAATTATCTAATTACAAAAAAAAAAAAAAATTAAAACGTAGTTCCCTCCTCGTCAGCGATATCCATATCGTCCTACTTCAAGGTCGGAGGGTCTGTCAGAGGCGATTTTGGAACGTCTCCTGCATAACAAATAAAATTATTAGTATTTTTAATCAAGAATTATTTTTTTCTAAAAAAAAAAAAATATAAATAACCTACTTATCGCCACCTTAGCCGCCTCGGCCCACTTCACCCACCATCCTCCTTTTTCTTATAGTATTTTTCAAATAACTCCATCTACTTGGGCGGCCAACCGAACTCTACCTCTTGTAAAAGAAACAAACAATTATTTATTATCTTTTGTTGATAGATGAAAATGGATAAACCTAACTAGTTCTACTGACAAAATTCACTTGATGGGCTAAACAAGTTTAAAGACATGCATGATCTGTTTGTATGTAGTTACAAAGGAACTATACATTTTTAAATAATTATTAATTATTGAAAATATTGTCCTCAATTTATTTTCTATTTCTAATGATTATGTAATTGTATTTTAATTTGAAATATTACCTTAACATTGTTATTGTTGACATTATTTTGTAAATAATATTATTATCATAATAATTGATCTAATTTTGTGATTATTGACATTATTATGTAAAAATATTATTATTGGGAATATTTTTTAATTTTGTGATTATTGATATTGTTATGTAAATAATGTTATTATTGAGAATATTAGCCTAATTTTTGTAACTATTGACATTATTATGTAAATAATGTTATTATTGAAAATATTAGGCTAATTTTTGCGATTATTGACATTATTATGTAAAAATATTATTATTGGAAATATTGGCCTAATTTTTGTGATTATTTATATTATTATGAAAAAGTACTATTATTGGGATTATGTATTGATCTAATTTTTGTGTTATACATTATGATGTAAAAATTATTTTATTGAGAATATTGGGCTAATGTCTGTAAAAATAATATTACATCAATTAGCCTAATTATACAATAAATTTCACAAAAAATTTAAGCAATATGATGCAATACACTCAAGAATTGCATAAATTATAGAATTATATAGTAAATTGCATAAATAATTACACTATACAATTACTAAATTACACAATAATTTCATAAATTACACAACTATATAATTAATTTTGAGAAATTATACAAATTTCTATAATTGCAGAAATTACATACAATAAATTTTTATAATTGCAGAAATTCTTACACAACTATATATTTCTATAATTGCAGAAATTACATAAAATAAATTATTTTACAGAATTTTTTTACAAATCACAAAAAATTTACATAAAAGTTTTAAAAATAAAAAAAATTACAGAAAAAATTTAAAATTACCAAAAATTTACAGAAAATTTTCAAAAATTACAAAAAAATATGATTTTCTTTTTAAATTTCAGAAACGTATAAAAATTTTTAAAAAAATATTAGAAAAATATTTCAAAAATTACCTTGAAATTTTAGAAAAATATTTCAAAAATTCCGTTCAAAAAATTTCAGAAAATGGGGGAAATGTTTTTATGAAATGGGGCAAAAATGAAGAAAAGTTGGGGGGGGGGCGGGAGGGAAGAAAAATGGGGGACCAAAAAAGAAGAAAAATTGGGGGATCTCTAGTGCTCATTGACGGCAGCGGACGGTAAAAAAACTGCAGCGTACGAACAGCGGGTAGGAGGGAGATGAGGAGAGGAGCCGCCGCCAGTGAGAGTGAGGAGAGAAAGGGAGCAGGAAAGAAAATAATTATGCTAAGTGTTGTATATATATTGATTTTAGAACGGACATTTGAAAAACTGTTTCAAATAACAAAGACGACGTCATTTCAGTTGATGAATATTTTTAAATACACCGTTCCTAAAAATAAGAACGATGTTATTTAATCCAAAAACGATGTCGTTTTGGAGCATTTTAACAAAAACGTTCCTATTTTTTTTTAAAAAAAAGTATACCGTTTCTAATTGTGTGCCAAAACTATTTTTTCAAAAAAATAAAAAAAAATATAGGATAAATCGTCCCAATCATGTTAATTATAAAAAAAATAGATCATAAATTAAGTAAGGTCATTAGAAACATATAATGCATTAATTAAATTGATACATGTTCAGAAGATCAAGTATATTTATATATATAAGATTGTTAGTCTTATATAGATATAAGTAGCATCTTATACTGTTGTATTAGATTACCTAATCAGACCGTTTCGCTGAAGTGTTGGACATTTTTGTTATACGGATACTGAGATATCGTATCTAATACACAATTAATAAGGTTAAAAATGATGCAACTGTCCATCAGACCATGTGATTTTAGATCAGACCGTTAGATATGTTCACGTATGGAAAGCATTGTTATGCGTTTAAATTTGGAATAATCAAGGTCCGAATGCTAAGATATCGTAACTGGGAAGTGAACGATGAATTTGTGGACATATTTAGGAATGGTGTTGGAACTCATTTAGGAACGATTTTTTGTCAATCAATTTTAGGAACGGATAGTTTATACATTTAGGAACGATCAAATATTTAAAAATCGTTCGTAAGTTTGATTTTTCCTTTACTTTTTATTTGGCGTAAAATAAAATTTTTGAATTGATTTTGGAACAATCAGAATAAATTGACATTTCCTAAATTTTGATTTTCCCCCTTTTTATTTAGGATATTCTAATGTATTTAGGAACGATTTTTTTTTAAAGTCTGTTCAAAGTTGGAACCGTGTTTGGAACGATTTGTTGGTAACTGTTCCTAAACAAGAAAAAAAATTGTTTTTAAAAATAATTTTATTTATGTGGGAACATTATTTTGCAAATTATCCACAAAATTCGCTCCAAAAATCATTCCAATTTGTGATGGGTTTTGGAACGATTTTTTAACGTTACTTCTTAAGTAAAACTCATAATTTTGAGCGGTTTTCGGCATAATTGATTAAGTTTTTTACTTCTTAAGTAAAACTCATAATTTTAATTGATTTTTGGCATAATTGATTAAGTGTGTACTAAAATCGTTCTAATTGTACCTCATTTTGGAATTCTAACTGTCATCTTTTGGTTATCATTTGTCACACATATAAGAACGGTCATACAAGATCGTTCCTAATTCTAATAATGTGTTCCAAACAGAGTTCTAAAAAATAAACTGTTGCTATTTTGGAGCGGTCTTTGAAACGGATTTTGTAACGGTTATTTTGGAACACATATTAGAACTGTTTGGCCGTTTCAAAATTATAATTTAAAAAAATATTGGATCATGACGTCATCTATCAATATTCATTCCTCAGGTGTTCCAAAGCCCGCTCCAATATGGAACGGATTTTGGAATGTTTGTCTTGCCCATGCCAAATTCCACCCTTTTTTTATGTGTAAAATATTTATTATTTTTATTAATAATAAAAAAATTTTGAACATGCTCGAGCTAGAGCTCAAAACCATAAGTTCGAGCTCGAATACCTAAATTTTTTGCTAAGCTGGACTCCTAGCTATGATCTCCGTTGTCTTTGTCCGGCATGCATAGTGTGCTGACAGGTCCGCCGGCTCCCGATAAACGTATATACGTGAATGAGATGTTCAGCTGCCACTTAATCTTACGAAGCTGTGTGAGCAACGCATGCAACCTCAATTCCCTATCGTTCTTGTGAATGCTATGCAAGACCGCGAGACTCCACCAACACATTGCAGCCACCCGCCTCCCTGGCAAACTCCAATCCTTGAACCCACCAATTTTTGAAGCCATCTACTCAATCAATCTATCAAAATATTCCACCTTACACCGGCCAATGATGATTGACGCCCCAAGGTATGTAAAATGGAAGGGCTTTAGCACAAAACCCATCATTCGTTTAATCTGCCATTTAATCCTTAAATGCGTAATATGGGGAAGAGCATAAAAGAGCTCTTAGCATTGTTAATACTTTGGCCCAATGCCGTCTTGAAATTGTGTAAGAACTCCATAACTTTTCCAAGGCCACTCTCCTTGGGGTTAAAAAATACGAGGACATCTTCGGTGTATAGGTGAGAAAGTCCTTGGCAGCCTCTGTCTCATGAGAGAAAAACACCAAAATACTATACGATTCACACAGATAAAGTCAGGTTGGGTTTGCTTCACCAGCCCGTCATCCAAACCCGCCTGACGTGTGCGTCGCCTTACTACATGATTTTTTACAGTAGAGACCTTAAGATGAAACCATGTGGACCATTTGGTAAAGTACATTTAGACATATAAATACCCTCCTCCCAGAGTATTTATGGTAAGACACATTTATACCTCATTCATTGCTTGAGATCACTTGCTTTCCATCTCAAACTCGAACTGACTTGAGTATTGGAGGGTCTTAACAGGGACAAATCCATGTTAGCCTAACATGCTTCTTTCTTCTCAGAGATTACTTCTATATCTAGGACCAATATAGCAAGCTCGAGATCTCATGTCGAGCAGGTCGTGTATTCGACTCAAATCAGACTAAAAAACAACAGTTATGTATGCAATTTCGGATAAGTTGAATCTGTCACTTAGAAAATCAAATTGATAGTGTGTTTACTAACATCTTTGCTATGAGGATTTAAAGTGGCTTTTTGACAAATTTGTTAGTGGGCCATTTGGAGACAAGTTGTCAAAGAGATTTAATGCAGTAGATCATTTTGGATGAAGTTTGGAAAAAATCAAGGATAATTAGACAATTGACGGACAAAATTGGACGAAAAATATGAAAATACATAAAGAGACTGACTTTTAGCAAGACAAGAATGAAACGAATGTTGGTTGGATTCAAATCTTGGCACAATAGAGCTTGATACCGGGCCCTAAATATTATAACCAAGCAGCCATAAAAATTTATAAATGAGATATTAGGTTAGATTAGTACGAATATCCAATTGGTGAACAAAGACTTCAAGTATTATATAACATTTTATAATTTACTACGTGTTATTATGTTGAGTAGAATTTCTTGTATTAATTAAATGAATTAGTCAATAAGATAGAAGTGTGTTTTATAAATAAGTAAATCTTTTTTGTTTGGTGAAAGGAAATTTAATTAATAAAAGAATAAATTGTACAGCTAGGCAAAAGGCTCAATCCTCTTCACTCTACTGCGCTATCTTTCAAATTCTAAAGGATGCCACAACCTTTATAGTTCAAACAAACTGTAAAGGTATCTAATAAGCTATTAATTTCAAATGAACTTGTTCTATGACTAGTGTAGCTATAGTTTTTGGATCCTTGGCAGTATGTCCAAATGTCCTCATGCTCTTCTCCTACCACATATGGTAGACGAGTGATGCTAACATAGAAAGGTTAGTTGGATTAATAAGATGTCCAATTCTTGACGAACCCTGTCCTCCCCCGCCATGAATAGATGGTAGCATATCTTGAATTTTCAGCAGCATCTCCAACAATGACAACAGCCATCTCCAACTCCCATTATCTATGACCTCCAACAAGAGGTCTGCAAGGGTATCGTTGCAACATCCCAAAGGGGTGCCACAACTCTTTCCATAGCGATATGTGAGTTCCCCTACCAACTTGGATTTGGATCATTTCGTTTGTAACAGTATTCTCACAGTTTTAGAATTCTTTTTAAAATTTAAATGATAATTACTTTTTAAAATTTCAAAATACACATATTTAGTATGCCAAGTGTACAAGTAATTAATAACGGTAGATTTTTAGATTAAGGTGAGCTATTTATAATTATAATAATAAAATAAATTGTACAAAAGTTTTACTCAGATCAACGACTTCACAAAAATATAAAAAATATATATATTTTGTGAAGTTGTGACTTGGACTTCTAACTTCACAGAATATAATTACATATATATATATATATAATTTTTGTAAAGTCGTTACTCTGAGCAAGATTTTACAATATGTATATATATTAGTTTTCCGAGTAACGATTTCTACTATTAGTGCAAAATTTTCCAAGGTGCAATTTTTTTCTTATACTATGATTATAAGTAACTGGGGTTAAGGTCGCGGAAAAATTTGAAGGGTGTATAAGCTGAAGATGAGCAGCGGCGGCAGCAACCGTAGGGGTCCGCCGAAGCACCAGAACAAATTCGCCTGGAAACCTAACTCCGGCCACACGATCAATCCCACCGTATGTATCATCTTCCATTTCGGATCCCCAGAAAACCTCGCCTTGAATAAATGTTTCTACTTAGATCGTTTTGTATTTTCTTTTCTTTTTCCCCCTGTATATGTATACCTACTTCTGTACGTCTATGGCGATGATTTGATGACGCCAGGAAGTAGGGGGAAGATTGAGGCCGTATTCGGAAGTGACCGGAGTTTGTTCTCGATGTAAAGACCAGATTGAGTGGAAACGGAGATACGGAAAATATAAGCCTCTTGCCGAACCTGCCAAATGGTTATTTTTATTTACCTTTATTTTTTTTCGCTTGATTTTGTTGAATGTCTTTACTTATTTTGTTGATGTTTGCAAAATCGATTGTAGCCAGCGGTGTTCCAAGAGGAATGTTCGACAGGCTTATCACAATCTATGCGCTGGTTAGAATTCGAAGTGTTCATTTTCTTTAGTACTTCTTTTGCTTTTCAAGTGTGACGTAGTTAGTATTTAGAAATCTATTTATTAGGTGAGGAAAGTTTCATTTTCTGTTATTTTTTGACTTGATTTTGAAGAATAATATGTGTAGGTTGCGCTAAGGAGCATAAAGTATGTGCAAAATGTTCATGTCGTGTTGACAACATAATCGGAAGGTATAATTTTCTCCCATTAATTTCAGTTATTTTCCTGGAAATGCGATTACTGATTGTAATTCATATAGGTTAATTGGAATTTATTGAAATAAAAAGAAAATTAAGTGGAAATTTTTGTTTTAGGGTGATTGATTTTTAAGCGGATGAGCTCAATTTGTATGCATGTTTTAAGAGGTTTATACATGGGTGTTTCTATTGCTTTCCTTGCAGAGACGTTTCGGAAGTAGAAGCCGAGCAGAAGGCGCTGGAAGAGGTGTTCATTTTATTATCATTAGCAACACTCGCTTCATTTGTTTTTCTTGTTATCCTTCTAATTTTTGCAACCGTTATTATGCTTTTGAGATCATGGTGATTAGTGTTGTTTATCGAGTTAGAACCTTATCAAAGTTTTGGCGCTTTAGGCAATAAAAAATGCTCGGGAGAGAGACAGGAGAACGCTGCTTAGAGCTGTAAGTTTGTTCTTGATCTTTTGTTTCCAGATGTATTTCTTTAAAGAAAAAATTGCTGTATATTTCTGTTCTGTTTCGTTTCGGGGTGGCAGTTGGGCAGTGGGTAGGTGGTGGTGGCTGAGACAGAAACCAAGCATCACCTTGAGCATATTTTCTAAATTTGCAATGATATATGCAGATTGGCATTTTCACAGAAGTAGAGGCAAATATGTAAAGATTAAGTTTTGTTCAGTTCATGTTGGTTATCACTTGGTGGTTACTTCTGGTCTTGCAACTGTCTCAGCTGTTCAATTACATAATTCTGGTGATCATTTTATTCTGAGGTTGAATGCTTTTGTATGTCTATATACAGATGAATAAAGGAAACTCTAGCTCAGCAGTAACTCAAAGCAATGATGATAGCAAGGCTGGCGATTTGTTCACTGCATCATCCCTTGAAGAGTATGCGGAATTCAGCAGGGACGATGAGGATGACAATAGTGAAGAAGATGAGCCCCAAGTTGTTGGTTAAGGCAGATTTCGGGGACAGTTTTTGTTACTTGAGCTTTACAAGTCCCCTTTTTTTCCCTTTTCGTGATTATTTAAGCTTTAGAAGTCGTTTTTGCTGTTTGTAGTGGAGACACTGAGATTTGTAACTTTGATAAAGCCATATTATAGCATATGGTTCATTGGAAGAATCAAATGTAGACTTCCCATGTTCCCATCGTGTTTCAAATAGGCCACGAAGTTATTCAACCCTTCTGTTTCTTTGGGCAGTTTTCTCATGCTAACATTTATTAAGAAAGTCCACTACAGTGATCTTGAAATCACTACCAGTGATCATCTACCTTTGAGTCGACACATGATACATGAGGATGCCTAGCCAAAAATTAAGAAGGGAATACTTTTCTGCAAATTTTACATCAAAGTTGCGACCAAATTAGATTTCAAAATCGATCTGAATCTTTTGAGGGGAACTGCATTTGTGATTACTAACAGAGACCTCTCTACCATTGCAAGCTGAAACTATGACCGAGACAGTATGTTCCTGACAAATGAAGGTTGAGCAGCAACACAAATAATTTGGACTCAGAAGTACAATTACATTAGGTACAGTTACATTAAGTTCCCTTCTTCGGTCAAGAATGGATCAAGAATACAATATTACACTCTGAGGTTGCTTCAATGTAATAATTATAATGTGTAATCCTCCAGAAAAGAATTATGGCATCAACGTTTTCAGTAGTTTGGCAGAATGATCAGATTCTATAGCCAAGCTGTCTTGTTTATCTGCAAAAGTTTAACATATCTACTATATCTTCAGCAGCGTGTCTCTCTATGGACAGTGTGAAAGAAATCTGTGTCACCTACTGAGGAAAAGTAACTTAACGGGACAGGGTTGATGAGTCTATTCATCTTTTGCACACATGCGTTCTGCATAATGGAAAACACAATAGACTCATTAGTTTGGGCTCGAATCAGCTGATATGAAATTCTTCAAGCTAATTTCAACATCGCCAGAGGATGAAACAGAACATTAAAACATTTTAATTTAAACACACAACTTGAAGTAATGACCAAACAAAATTCTTTCACACAGACTTGAAAGCATCAAGGGTTTCATCAAAGTGGCAAGAAGTATGAACAAGCAGCAGCATGCGGCTCGCTGCATGAACCAATTAGCAAGAAGGTACCTTAAGAATGAGGGATTAACCAAGTGCTTCCAACCCTCCCCCATTCATAAACGGACCATGAGTAACAATGACCATAATGACAAGTGAAGATTAAGAAGATTACTTAGATATTCATAGGCCAGAATCATTGAGGTTCCCCAAGCAGACATGCTGAAAAATCTTGGGCCCAGTCCTCTATAAAATCCAGTCCATCCATCATCAGCAATCAAACTTTTAACTACTTGCCTTGTGCTGAGTCTTTTTGCATGGCCCATCACCTGAGCATAGAGAACACATCAAACAAGAGAAAAGACGAGAAAAGTTAGGATACCGGTTCGGATGATGGAGTCTACCACTCAGTAATTGGCCATTGTATCATCCACCCTCCCCACTCATGTGGGAAAGAAAAAAGAAATATAGTTAAACAAGTGATTACAACAAGCAAATGCACCTTTGCATCAGAGAAATGATCTACCACCCACTAGAAAAGTTTTATAAACAATATAAGATAGAAAATAAATAGATAGAGCCCACCTGAAGGCGGGTTTTAATGGTGTCCATTGGGGTTGTTATGCATGATGCAGTTGCAGCAGCAAAAATCCCCCCAGCAGCTTGAACCGCCATGATCTTCTCTTCGCTTGGAGCTGAAATGCTATCATCCAAGAGTCTGCCAGTAACATTAAAAGAAACAAAAAGAACGAATGATAAAAATTAAATTCAGGAGTAAGAGTTTCATCATATAATTGAGTGACCCACACTACAGGGAGAAGAACAGCAAACAGCAGTTAGATTGACCATATACCATTTAATTGCACCTTTCAATTCTTCTGCATTGAATCAGATAAATTTATATAAATTTTAGAAAATTCAATCCTCTTGTACTGCCCACTCCATGATCCTGAGAGCATGCAATGCAGCACAAATTCAGATATTGAAGGAAATAATGATTTAAAGGCTTGATCCTAGTGTTAGAATGTTAGCTGTTATTGAGAATGATAGGGAAGGGTTTAAGAGAGTAGACTCGAAGATATTGAACAAGTGCATAGGCTTTCAGCTACTAAACAGTATTTGCACAAAAGTTAAAAGTAAAAATCAAGAGAAAAGAAAATTCAGGAATATCCAAATTCCTGTGGGCACTACACCCAAGGTTAGTTGCATTGGGCAATCAAAAGAAAATGTTTGTAATATAATATGGGAAATTCAGTAATTTTACGTCCATTCCATATTGAAATCTTAAAGATTTGGATGTAAACCTACTATCCCAACTAGCAATTGGACTTTTACAAGGAAACATTGACGAAATCAAATAAAATTTACATGACTCTGAAACACATAAGGACTTGGAAATTGGAATGAGACCATATTGAATTAAGATGTTTATGTGGGAGAATGGTATCCACAAAAAATGTATATCGGTACCACCTAGAATCTACAAATGGAGCACCATTTGAAAAAACAAAAATAAGAAGCTGGTTAACGATATATTTCCTGCAAACATGAATGAGACTGAGGTTTAATGCAAGACCTCCAGATGAAGCGTTGGCTTGCACCATAACTAGCCCACCAGACAGCACTGGTTGGAGAATAAGTGATAACAGAGAGACCAAAGCCTCTATAAAATCCACGAACCCCATCAGCCTTTATAATTTGGCGCACAACATCCAAGCCCCCGTTATAGGTCGCATGGCCAGAATACCCTTGCACCATTAATCTTTGACTAACCTTTCAGAAAATTAGTAATACAGTTTTAGTGTTTCAAATAAATTGAAAAATGTATTATGGGAAGAAAAAGCTAGATAAAAAAACAAGAGGGTAAATTATGACCTATTTCCATATTTAAGATCGTATGAGACTCTAGAATAATAATAAATAGAGCAAAGGGAAGCCAATAGATAAAGTAGATATTTGATGTGTTCTATACTTGCATGGTAATTTATTTTCATTATCAGCATATCTTAGTTTATGAATGGAACCTATTTCTCAGAATTCCTTTCCATCCTAAAAATTTTACCTACTTATAAAAATTAAATAAAAATTCAAAACACCTGGATGAAAGTATGTGCAACATACCACATCAACTGGAACAAATACAGCTTGTGAACAAAGAGATGCCATCATGCCAGCAACCCCATTTGCTATAGCTGCCTGTGTTGGCTCTGACAATTTGAATGGTTCCACCATCTTGAAAGCAGCAGCTTTGGTTGTCTCTAATGCGGTAAGAAATATAACTCTGGTAGGTATTGCTCCTGTCACGACAGTGCCAAAACCTTTATATAGACCAGGAATCCCATCCGTTTTTAGTAGGCCTTTGATGACAGAAACAGCACTTCTTTCTATGGACTCATGTGAAGCAACTTGCAGCCTGGTCTTCACAACTGAAATGGGATAAAGTGCCACTGTAACTCCAGAAAAAATTCCAGCTCCAACAAGGTAGAACTTAGTTTTGTCAAGCCTGTAGGGGAGGATGACAATACGATTAAACCAAAACGAATCCAAAATGACATAATAACAAAAAAATCAAATGCTTGTTACCACCCTGCAACAATAATAAAGGCAACTCAATGATCAAGCATCAACTAATGTGGCAACATAGAAGGTTCCTCATGCACCGTCAAATCCCCTTGTTTAATTGCACGTACTTTGAGCTCACGCCCCTTACTCAATTGCAACACTAGAAGACTCTAATATACCATGGAAAAACAAAATGCAAGAAATGGAAAATACATTTCTTCTTCTCCCCTGTAGAAATCCACCCGAAACAACCAAAGCCTGCCTGATTTCAAACTTGAAACACAACAGAGACAGCAAGCTAAGTTCAAAAGAAAATTCAATCTAACCACGTTCTATAGATCCAATTTCCGCAATCATCAACCAACTGAATCTGAAGAACTAAACTTCAAAACCTTCCCCAAATCACCACATTAAAACGACAAACAACTCAACAACAGAAATCAAATTAATCAAACTTACTTGTCCCAATTAATCTCCGTCTGACCGAACGATTGCCTATGAGTTCCCGCTGTATCCATCGAACACCAAACCAAACCAAAAAAAAATCCCAAAAATCCCTAACACTTACAGAAGATCATCATTTCCTGATACAGAGAAGCTCATCAAATTCCGGTGAGCTGAAAATTTTCGAAAAAGAAATGTCAAGTAGTTGCTCTGAAGAGATTCGTTGTTGGTTGTGCGTAGTTGAGAAGAAAGTGCAATTAAATATCTAAATATATTCTAATTTGGAAATTCCGCTCGAAAAGCCGTTGAACGGAAGAAGTCGGGTCTTCATTGGCGGCCGGGATTCTCTGCTACGCGGATACGGCAATCCCCGCTGTGCAATGTTGTACCGTAGAAATCGGAGCGAATCAAAAGTTTGGGCCAATTGATATGGTGAGTTGGGTAAAGAATAATCCATTTCCACCAATTGCTAGTTATTAAACATTTCCAACCTTGCTTCTTGTCTTAAATTAATAATAATATTAATATAAAAATCTATATTTGTTTTTTAATTAATATTTTATTTTCATATCTACATATTCTCTAAAGTAATAAAAAAAACATTTTTTTATATTTTTACAATATTCAAAATTAGGGATTTTAAGATAATTATAATCGTTAATTTGATAAAGTTTGATATGAAAATTCAATGTGCGTTTCTTAATTAATAAGATAAATATAACAATTTTTCATAAAATTTAACATAACTACAAATACATTCTAAAATTAGCAATCATCTAACAAGTACCCCTACATCGTGTATCTTGAGTTCAAATTTGGGTGGGTGTGTGCAATTTCTTTTAAGGGATAAGTACACCGCTCCTCCGTCAAAGTTTGATATAATTATAAATAGACACTCCGTAGTTTCAAAGATTACATATAATACTCCATTTCGTCTGACAAATGGATTCCTCAATTAGTCCAAAATCACCGAATTCACTGATATTAACAAGAAAATATTTAATCAAATTTAACCCCAATTCACCACTATTAACTTATTATAGACCAAACAAATTCTGGACAAATTACTCTTTTAAGGACGAAGATATATTTCTTCACATGCATTAGTATATGAGCTGTATAAGGACAATTTGGTAAAAAAAAATATAATTCACCTGCAATAAGTCAATAGGGGGTAAATCGAGATTTTCATTCAATTTGTTTGTTAATATAAGCAAGTACGATGAACTTTACATAAAGGAGATATCTATTTGTTAGACAGAAATAAATATTGTGGGATACTCGATATAAATTTAATAAATTAGAAGATGTCTATATATAATTACACCAATCATCAGGGGAGGCTTAGTAATTATCTATTTTTTTATTTTATTTTTCTTTAAAAAAGAAGCAAAGAGCAGTTCTAAATATTGGGCCGAAATCCTGAAACCAATAAGCAACTATTGGGCCGAATAACGGAGAGGCTAGGACATGGATTGGGCTGCAAGTAACAGAAACCCAGGAAGGCTACCGTTGATCATTTTGGGCCGATAGGGCAATAGATGAGGCCCATGCATGCTAGATCGCCATTGCGTCATAAATATTTTTGGAGGAGACATGAAAAATATATTTCTTGAAAATTTTATAAATTCTTACATCTTATAAAATGGTTTTAAAGCTTATAAAATATTACAATTTATTTTTAAAATAAATTCATAAATTATTTAAATAAAATTACGAAATATAAAATGTTCATAATTAATTTGAATAAATTTGTTAAGACCTTATAAATAAGTTAGTAATTCCTAATTTTTTATTTAAAGAGCTTATAAACTTCTGATATTTTATTTTTAAAATTTATAAGCTCTTTGCAAAAAAAAAAAAAAAACTACTAAACACTATTTATAAGCTGTCAAATATCATAAATTGATAATAACAATAGTACCGAATCCATCATTTTGAAGATCAATTATGTCTCAAATAAGATATTTTTATACAATAAATGAAAAGGTTATTATATTAATTAAGATCTTAATTGATCACATTAAAAAAAAAAAAAAACAAGATTGTTGCGTTGTCTTTTTTAACTTAAATTTCCAATCATAAAAAAAAAATTACATGATCCATTGCGCTTACTGTAAGCTTGAGAAACAATATTTAAAAGAAATTTTATGTTATCGAATTAACTGCATAATTAATATAATATATTTATCGTATAATTATTTATTTTTTAAATTATATATCAATCATATAACTATTATTATAATTTATTAATTTAAATTGAATCAAAATGAATCTGATTAGTGTGAATTATAAGCCGGATCCGACAATCCTCCTAGACTAGTCCCGCCGAACAAATGAGTTGCAACAATTGAACTGTAGATGTGTAAGCAGCCGACACAAAAGGAGGCCCCACGACCATACACTTGCTAGTTGTTCGCTTCTTTCTCATGGAAATTTTGAAATTCCGCTGCACCGACAGTAGTTCAACAATTTATATTATTAAACACATCATCAGCTGTTCTACATCATATGTCAGTTGTATTGTTCCATTTACCTTGTCGGCCCAGCTTTTGTTTTTAATTTAATTTTTCATCATCTTTTTTATAAGTTAATTATAATTATATTGTGATTTCAATCACGGGTTATTATGATAATTAATCAAGAAATATTATTAAACTAGAATAATAATTTTCATTTGGTGAAATTTAATCTTATTAATTAAATTAGCATTGTTATTAGATGGATTTTTTTTTTCTTTTTTAATATGTCTGAATCTTGAGTGAATGGCTACACATGATATCATATTGATGGTTTCAATTTTCCTTGTGAAAAATCAATTTGAATGAGTTGAACATGAGTGAATGCTCAATAGATGTCCATTTTCCTATCTGTTTTTCTTGGTTGGGCTGTCATTTTCATCAATATATGTAACAAATTAATGCCTATGAGTGTGTGTGTCACACATGTGTGTGAGAGAGAGAGAGAAGACAGTAAAAAAATGAAGAATCTTTATGGAGTGTGAGTGGCGTTACTGTGTGGTAGAAGACTTTATTAAAGTGCAGTTAAGCTCGTCTTAAACAAGCTTTGCCACCGCCGAGCTCGCTCGCTCTCTCTCTCTCTCTCAACTTCTGCAGATCTTGAGAGCAGGAAACGTCTGCAGTTAGAAGGGCATGGAAGTCTGCTCCAGATCTCTCATGAGATTCACCACTCCCACCATTCTGCTGCTCTTCTTGCTCTCTTGCTCCACCTTCACCTCAACAGGTAATCTCTCTGGTTTGCTGGGTTTTGATTACCTCCAAAGATTTATCTTTGCATTTTTTTAGTGTTTGGAGGTTTTAGCAAGAGAAATGAGGAAATGGGTGTCAAAAAGCTTGCATCTTTGGGTGATTAAATGCATCATTGGCTAGTTTAGTACTCAATCTGATATTTAGGCTATTAATGGTGTTGTTTCTTGAGATGGGATTTGATCTTGGCCAGTTGCATTAAACTAAATTAATCCTGATTTTGAATGAGGAAATTTGAAATTGAAGTCCTATATTTGAGTGATCCATCCACTTAACTTTTATCCGCTCTGTAGTTCTGGATCAATGCCTGTTAAAAATTGCTCATCTGCAGATTTGACTTTTTTGTGGGGGACTTTAGGATCTAAAACTCATCATTCACTTAGACTACAAGATTAAGTTCATGTTAGCTGAAAATTGATTATGTTTGAGTTTTTGTGCTTGATATCTTCAAGTTTTTGACAGAGCTTGTTTTCTTTCCTTTTTCTTCCAGAAGCATATGATGCACTTGATCCCAATGGAAATATCACAATAAAATGGGACGTTATCAGTTGGACGCCAGACGGCTATGTGGTAAGAATTCTACTAATAATAATGTCAATTTGCCTATTAACGTGTTTGATATAAGTGCACCTGAACCATACATCCTAGTTTCAAATTTGAAACTCTAGACTCGTTTTGTAGTGTCTTGTCTCCGGCAGATGGGATAGTGTTCGTCGCTTTGTTCCTTCTATGGTTGTCTAATCTAATTTATACTGAAAAATGGACAGGCTGTTGTGACGATATTCAACTTCCAACAATATCGTCATATTCAAGCACCAGGTTGGACTTTGGGGTGGACTTGGGCGAAGAAAGAGGTGATATGGAACATGATGGGAGGTCAGACTACAGAGCAAGGAGATTGTTCGAGGTTTAAAGGGAACATCCCGCATTGCTGCAAGAAAGATCCAACCGTCGTCGACTTGTTGCCTGGAACTCCTTACAACCAACAGATTGCTAATTGTTGTAAAGGAGGGGTGATTAGCTCATGGGGTCAAGATCCGGCAAATGCAGCAAGCTCATTCCAAGTTAGCGTAGGTGCTGCCGGAACCACTAACAAAACGGTTAAGGTGCCCAAGAACTTCACTTTGAAGGCACCTGGTCCTGGCTATACTTGTGGACCGGCAAAAATCGTTAAACCTACTAAATATGTTACTAAAGACGGAAGGAGAGTGACACAAGCAATGAGTAAGTTGCTCAGTCTGTTTATATTTTCATTCACAAAATCCTCACATGTTTTTCAACTATATATGAAACTATCGTATGTATGAAAAAAATTGCTATCAAGGACTTTGTGGAGTTGTGAATAAATGGAAGCATGCATCTAATAGCATGGAGGATACATCATTTTGCTAGCGCCGTCTTGGAGTCTGTCTGCGTAGAACTGCATTTAGATAAGCTGATTTCAAAAGCTTGGCCATGTAAAATAGGTTGTCAGTTTTGTAGGTTTGTATTCTTGAATTGTTGCTTATGTTTCTCTTATTGCAGTGACATGGAACGTTACATGCACATACTCACAGTTTCTGGCTCAAAAAACTCCTACTTGCTGCGTCTCACTCTCATCGTTCTACAATGATACCATTGTTCCTTGCCCGACCTGTACCTGCGGATGCCAAAATAACCTTACTCAGCCAGGATCATGTGTCAAGTAAGTCTTCCCATTTCATCTTCTCTCTCTCCCATGACTATAAACTTTTCTACTAACTTGGTTGTCCTTTGCCATTTACCCTTTGCAGCCCAGATTCACCCTACCTTGCTTCAGTCGTTGCAGAACAAGAGAAGCGCAACAGCTATGCGCCTCTAGTCCAGTGCACAAGTCATATGTGCCCCATTCGAGTCCACTGGCATGTCAAAGTAAACTACAAGGACTATTGGCGGGTCAAGGTCACTATAACAAACTTCAACTACAGGATGAACTATACGCAGTGGAACTTAGTCGTGCAGCATCCGAACTTCGACAATCTGACTCAGCTATTCAGCTTCAATTACAAGCCACTAAATCCATACGAGAATATAAGTAAGTCATGCTGTATAGAAATGCAAATAGCGACGGTGTAATTACAAGACGTTGCTCGAAATCTTTTCACTTATTTTCTTGGAGGCAAAAATACTAATGACGAGTGTAATGGCATTTTCTGTTTGATAGATGACACTGCAATGTTATGGGGTGTCCAGTTCTACAACGACTTGCTCATGCAAGCTGGCCCTCTAGGAAACGTGCAGTCGGAGCTTCTATTCCAGAAGGATAAATCGACGTTCACTTTCGAGAAGGGTTGGGGTTTCCCAAGAAGAATCTATTTCAACGGTGATAATTGCGTCATGCCGCCTCCTGATGCATATCCTTATCTACCAAATGCCAGTCTACGGCAAAATGTCTCATTGCTTGTGCTACTGATCACTCTGTTGACATCCGTTGCAATCCAATTCATATGTGTTTAAGAATCTTTCGTCGCTAAACACTGCACTCTTATAGATGCCATTGCAGATCGGAACTTGACAGCAAAGTGAAGAAATAGTACAGCCAAGCAATGTCTCTTTTGCATATCCATATGGATTCAGGTTCACAAACTTGAGAGGAACATGAAACAGTTCCTAGTTACAGTAATTGTTGGTGAATTCACTGCTATTCTTTTACTTTGGTAGTTGTATAACATGTTTTGTTACTAGAACATCCTATAATATTGTTCATATGTTTTTGAGATACTAGTATTTTATATCACTGTAATGAGAATAAGAACATCTTGATAGATACAATTGATTGTAATGCATCTATAATTATTCTTTCCATCTTTCAATTCCTCTTTTTGACCATGATCATTCAATATGAGATAATTACATTGCCATCACCTCAAGTTTGGTGTAATTACACATGAACTCTATAGTTTGAAAAATTACACCTAATAACCTTTACATCCGTGTTTTAGTAAAACTCATGGAGTATGCTGAAATCAACAAAAAGATTGAAAGAAAAATCGTATTTTTATACCAAATTGACTTACAAACTTATTGTAGGTCAAACAAATTTTTTCTTATTAAACTATCCTTATAAGGTGAGATGTATTTCCTCACATGCATTAGTATGTGAAGATGCATAAGGGTAGTTTATTCAGAAAAAATATGTTAATCAGCGGTAAATATAGGTTCTCGCTCTAAACAAATCCTGTGAATTTTCACTAATTGTTGGATGGAAACAAACATCCGGGGTACTAGATGTTATCCCTTTAATATATCACTGGAATAATAATGATAAAAAAAATTTACCTCTGGTCTGAAATAATCTGCTTAAGCTTCAAAACTTGCAGTACTGTCAAAACTTGGAAGTATCACCACATTACAACAGCAAGAATATAATTACAGAAAAGAAGAACAAGAGAGAGGTAAAAGGTTGAGTTGGATGAGCAGAATTTGGGAGAAAAGGGTAGGAATCAGGTGGGGGCAGCATGCACTCATCCCCATTGAAGTAGACTTTCCTGGGAAAAGCCCATCCCTGTTTCAGAGTAAAAGTGTTGATATCCTTCTGAAGAAGTACTTCTGACTGCAAATTGCCGAATGGTCCTGCTTCCATGAACAACTCATTGTAGAATTTCATGCCATAAAACATCCCTGTGTCATCTGCATTGAGTGCACACACTACCTTTATTAGAAATCGCCTCCTGATACTTAGATATATTACAAAAAGGTCCATCAATTTTTAGGAAATTTGTACTAGTAAGATCCACGCGCATTGCATGCACTGCAAATGTTATCTAGTATAGGTTTTTCAAAGTCAGTCATATCATTCATTTATTGAAGAGACTTACTGATGGAGCCATAGGGAACAAGAGGCTTGTAATCAAAGCTAAACACTTGAGTCACATTGTTGAGATTCGGGTGCTGAACGACGAGAGTCCACTGCGTGTAGTTCATCCTGTAGTTGAAATTAGTGATGGCGATCTTCACCCTCCAGTAGTCCTTGTAATTCACCTTTACATGCCAATGCACTCGGACAGGGCACATGTGGTGCGTGCATTGTAACAGAGGCGTGTTGTCTTTTCTCGGAGTATTTACCCCCACCACACTCAAAAGTTTGGAGTCTCTCCTAATCAGAGACGAAGATTATAAGTGCAATTCTTATGTTTACTCCACATGAAACGACGAAATGGCAACTTACTTGATGCATTTGTCTTTGTTTTCACAGCCGCAGGCACAAGAAGGGCAAGGTATGATAGTCTCGTTGTAGAAAGATGAGAATGAGACGCAGCAGCTGGGGTGTTTTTGTGCTATAAACTGGGAATATGTGCATGTTACGTTCCATGTCACTGTCCACGACAGAATTGAGAAAAAAAAAAGAAGAAAGTAACATTGGGTCAGATTGAACGTTCTAATAGGTGCAGATCTTAGCTGAGCAATCAAATGTTTGATATTTTTCCCTTTTTTGACGTAAGGTCATGATTACTTACTAAGCGCCTGAGTTTTCCTGCGGCGATCAGGGGTGAGGAAGTTCGTTGGAGGGACAACTTTTGCAGGGCCACAAGTGTACCCTGGTCCGGGGCCAAGAAGAGTGAAGTTCTTAGGAAGCTTTACTGTCTTGTTCGTAGTCCCTGCTTGGCCGACACTGACCTGGAATGCGGAGACAGAAGCCTGCGGGTCTTGGGCCCAGGCTGCCAGGACCCCGCCTTTGCAGCAGTTGCTGAATTGCTGGTTGTAAGGAGCCCCAGGGAGCAAGTCTACTACTGTCGGATCCTTCTTGCAGCAATGTGGGATGTTGCCTTTGAACTTGGAGCAGTCCCCTTGTTCTGTGGTTTGTGCGCCAACCATGGACCATATCACTTCCTTCTTAGCCCATGTCCAACCAACCGTCCAACCGGGGCTCATGATGTGCCGGTACATTTGGAAGTTGTTCATAGTCACGACGGCCTAGGACAAACAAGACGTCGGATGAGAGGTGAAGTTATATTGCGTGATCTATATTACAGTGGTTTCAAATCGTTCGGCCATGTGTTATTTCCCTAAGCCCCTTGTAACAGAGCTGAGTATGTACATGGCTATTATCTCCCATATCAGATGAAAACCAGGGACTGACTTGGCGGAGTATAACATTAAGAAACTTATACATTCAATCACGAGGTATTGTTCGTTTTTAAGACCAAAACTGTAATTACCCGATCATAACAGACAACACCTCATGTAAAAACCGTCCATAGGACGTTTAGCTAATTCCACATGTTGCCATAACGCACTAAAACGCCATTGGAAACAAGATTAATTTGCTTAGGACAAGAACTCACCACGTAGCCATCAGGCGTCCAAGACATGATATCCCATTTGATCGTAATGTTCCCATTCGGATCCAACGGATCATATGCATCTACCGAAGAACAAAAACCAACAATCAAGATCAAGAATCGAGACCAATGGACTAAAACTACTTCTAAAGAGACAGAAGTCTTACCTACAGAAGAAAACAGCACGCAAACGAAGAAAACAGCAACAAGAAATCCCATGTTTCTACTCCCCGTGGTGTCAAAACATATGATCTAGTTTGTCAGTTTCTTGTGATTTAGATGCTTCCAGGACAATACTGTTATGTAACAGGCAGGGCGCCTGCAGAAGTTGATGTGGTTTAAATGTAAGAAAGAAGTATGTGTGAAGTGAAAAGGTTTTGTAAGAGTATTTGAGATGATATGGTTCCACCCACTGGCAGTTGGATACTAGCTAGTCATATGTTGTTCAGTCCCTTTTTCATTTCATGTATTGGAATTCCCTGTTTCTTCAAGCAACGATTTTAATGTGAAAAGAAAGAGTAGTACATGCACATTGAATTTTCTATTTCGAATATTTTCTATTTAATATAACAATATACGCGTCATGTATATAAAAATTACATAAAAGGAAAAATTTTTGACGTGTATGTGTTGTATAAAATTTTTAAGTTATTTTTTGCAATACTTGAGAATTACCTTTGGACTTCGACAATATTTTGCAATTTAATTCTTAGTGGTTGTTCACTTGCATTTCTTGTTATCTACACTAAAATAAAAAAGAAAAATCGTCTATGCTTACAAACGGCATTAATTTTTAAATATAACAATTATATTCTAATTAGATTATTTTAAAAATTAATTGTAATTACTTTTTTTATGAAAGTGACTCCACGTTTTTTTAACATCACTACTTTAATGTTTTTTGTTGTGTCGATACTAATTTAAGTTGTTTTTTTTCCTTTGTTAAAAAAATACAATTTGTTGATTTATATATTTTATTCTTATTTATAACATATTTTAAAACATGAAAAATTATTTATTATACACACGCAGCAATAGCATACCATGACTGTTTGTTTGTGTTTTCATTTCTAATTTTCACTTTTTGAAAAACAGTAATTTGAACTGAAAATATGTTTGTTTCTATGTAATCTCATTAAAAACATATTGATATAACACAATAATTCGACATAAAACACAATTTCATTAACTAATCCAAACTTATTAACTCGTAATTACAATCTTTTAACAATATTGATATCTTTGACTCTGAACCAAAGCAAGACCTTATTGATATAATCAATATTTTATTATTGTAATTTTTTTTTAAGAGTTAGACCAAATATTAGCAGAATTATAATTCTGTAATGGGTGTTGATTTGCAAAATATATATATATATATATATATAATAATAAAGAAAATGAAATTACTTGTTTGGTACAGTGTCATTTTCTAATTTCATATTTTAACTTGCCAGAAAAAAAAAATGCATAAAAACTAAGGAATAACTAGGAAAAGAAGATTATATTAACACGTAATTATGTCTTCTGCAAAATTATAGATACGCTTCTTGTTGGAGGTTAGTATAATATTTTTTAGGGTATCTATGTAAGTTTTTGCCTCCGAATAAAGGGTATAGTTGTAATTTCACCTACAACCTCAAAAGTATCTTGTAATTTGTAATTTTGTTAAAAACATGGGGTGTTTGTATATTTGGATCTAATCTTAGCAGCGTGTGTTAATGTAATTTATCGTTTTATTTAATATATACATATTAAATATATAAAAGTATATTTTTAAATATACATATGAAATATAATATTATTCTAGGATAGAAAATGGGTAGTGACATATTGGGGGGGATTTAATTTAAAAGAGTGTTGATTTCTTCAAAATGAATGATGTACCTAACATGTTCAAGAATTACCCCATGTGGAAAGAAGGAAGATCTATGTTTCATCTCCACATGTTCTTGGCAGGAATATGAGTTAGAGATAAGTTCTGAGTACAGATCTGACCATAGAATCCCCAGCTCTATTTAATTTCTTTTAAATTGTAATAATCATATAAATTGCATTAAAATAATATTGATTTACATTAATATAACAAAAAAATAAATAAATAAATAAAAAATTATGAGACAAATATGATAAGCCGGTATTTGAACGTATAATTTCAAACTTATTCACGAGATCTTATGAGGTTGGTAAAGATTTTGTTTCATTTTATATATTTTTAAGAATTAAAGTGGTATTTGGTTTAAGGTATGAAATTGACAAAAAAATTAAAAACAAAATAATAAAAATAATAATGTTTAAAAGATAAAGTATACTTTTGGTCCTGATTACTAATTCGATTTTGGTTCTTAAAATTAATAGGGATAAGAATCATGCATAAAAATTATTAGAAATCAAAATTAAATAAGTGGGTAAGTATAGGAAATAAAAATGTAATTTACCCATATTGAAATTTTTTTAAAAAAAAGTCAATCAAAAAATTCTTGTCCGAGCAAGCAGCATCCACTTTGGAAAGAGAGGAGTGAGAGCTCCCAAGAACATTGGGTCACCACCACTTTCGAGAAACTCACCAACCGTAGTAAAATTAACCCCAACGCTCCCGCCGAACACGCCCGCGCCACCACGTACCTCGTATTCCATATAAATTCACAATATTGATGCACCTTCAAACACACAGACACACTTACTTCTTGCACAACCTCCGCCACACCTACATTCAGCCATGGCCGCCGCTCCTCCTCCGCTGAAAGATGAGCTAGACATTGTGATTCCGACGATCCGGAACCTGGACTTCCTGGAGATGTGGAGGCCGTTCTTCCAGCCGTACCACCTGATCATAGTCCAAGACGGCGATCCCACGAAGACGATCAAGGTCCCTGATGGCTTCGACTACGAGCTGTATAATCGCAATGATATCAACAAGATCCTCGGTCCTAAGGCTTCCTGCATCTCTTTCAAGGACTCCGCTTGCAGATGCTTTGGCTATATGATCTCCAAGAAGAAGTACATTTTCACTATTGATGATGACTGCTTTGTAAGAACCTTGTCTTAATTACTCTGTCCCTCTCTCATGTAAATATGTTCTGATGATGGATGATCGATGAACAGGTTGCAAAAGACCCCTCCGGCAAACAGATAAATGCTCTGGAGCAACACATCAAGAATTTGCTCTCTCCATCAACCCCACTTTTCTTCAACACCCTCTATGATCCATTTCGGGACGGCTCAGATTTCGTGCGTGGGTACCCTTTCAGCCTCCGGGAAGGCGTCCCGACCGCCGTCTCTCATGGCCTCTGGTTGAACATACCTGACTATGATGCCCCTACACAGCTTGTCAAGCCTCGTGAGAGAAACACCAAGTACATATATAACTACATCCACACATGCATGATTCTTTTGCTCTAAATATAGCTGCATGCATGAGGGTGTTTGTTGATTTCTTAGAATTGAGGGGGCAATTGTATGTGTTAATATATTGTGTTCATCATGTTGCTAGGTATGTTGATGCAGTGATAAGTATTCCAAAGGGCACCCTCTTCCCCATGTGTGGCATGAACCTCGCGTTCGACCGCGATCTCATCGGCCCCGCCATGTACTTCGGCCTGATGGGAGACGGTCAGCCCATCGGCCGATACGACGATATGTGGGCTGGCTGGTGCACCAAGGTACGTATACTTTAAACATAGTTATAATTATATTCTTCGACAGATTATTCATACTTTAAAAATCACAATCATAATTACATTTTTGATTGAGTGACGAAACAGGTGATCTGCGACCACTTGGGACTGGGAGTGAAAACTGGGCTGCCATACATTTGGCACAGCAAGGCAAGCAACCCGTTCGTGAACCTGAGGAAAGAATACAAAGGCATATTCTGGCAAGAAGAGATCATCCCTTTCTTCCAGGCCGTCACACTGTCCAAAGAAGCCACAACTGTCCAGAAGTGCTACCTGGAACTCTCCAAACAGGTTGAAGACAAGCTGGGGAAAGTGGACCCTTATTTTGTGAAGCTTGCAGACGCAATGGAGACGTGGATTCAGGCATGGGATGCGCTTAATCCCCCCAACTCCAACTCCAACTCCAAGTCCAAGTCCAAGTCCAAGTGAAGAAGAAGACTTGATGATATTATTAGGACATGACTACTTTTCTCAACTTGTTAGGGGTTTTCAGGTTGCTGTTTTTCGGTGATCAGTTTGTGATCATTAATGTTCTTGGTTTTAGGAGATCTCGGTAGCTTCTTTCCTTTTTGGAGT
The DNA here is from genome assembly GCF_026168435.1 of Sesamum indicum. Taxonomy (NCBI): domain Eukaryota; kingdom Viridiplantae; phylum Streptophyta; class Magnoliopsida; order Lamiales; family Pedaliaceae; genus Sesamum; species Sesamum indicum. The sequence goes on along the minus strand of NC_142664.1, from coordinate 3,173,085 downwards.
ACCATACGTAGTTTGTGATTTCGTTTTGAGTTAATTCTCTGATTGCAGCTAATGTTTTTATGATGGTTGAGTGTTCTTTGTCACTGTCAAGAGTGATAGATCTGTCAAAAGAGCAGGGAACATGCGACATCTGAGTTCCAAAAAAAAAAAAAGATAAAAGATTGAAGGCCAAAAAGGAGGAACCGCCGTTGCCGGGGATCGAACCCGGGTCGCCCGCGTGACAGGCGGGAATACTCACCACTATACTACAACGACTTTGTTAGCACTGTGATAAATTAAATTAGTACTTAAACTTACACTAATCACTGTGCCATTCAATATCCGTATGCATAATTTTGTTAATATCGCAACGTATGAAAGCTTATAACTCGTTCAAGTACAGAAATCTGAGCATTAGCATAAAACAAAAGAACATCAAAATTAAACTGAATAATTTTCAATCTAATTATCTTTAACTGAAATAAAAATACTAAGTGCTAGTTTTATTAGAATAATATACAAAGAAGAACATCTAAGGGGAAGGAAAAGAAATTTCAATATGCACTAAGGGGATGGAAAAGAAACTACAATATGCATGCATCAACTCCACTTTACGCCAAATGTGTTGACCTAAAGTTATATATTCAACTCTTTATTTATAAATTTAGTGAAAATTTATTTGGATACTGATGTACATTGGTAAAAAGTATTAACTTGTGAGGGTAAAAGAGTAATTTAATATGTATGGGGCACACCTTAAACATATATACCTCACCACACCATATAATTTCCAGCACTCCTATAAATACCAAAATACTAATTTTTTAATCTAAGTTACTATTCATTGATTAGACATATTTTCTCTTGAAAAAAGCACCCCTTTTGCGGAAATTGCAATTCACCTGGTGCGCAATTGTGCCGAGGTAAAATTCCCGATTCCCTTAGTAAAAAACCTCAACCACATCATTGGCGTCGTCTGTGGGAGTTATTTATCTCGACACTGAGTATGCAAACCAGGTCCCGAGCCTTGGCGGAACAAGACCCGCTTCGTGAACAATCAGTTTCTCAGGAGGTAACCCCCCTGATGTATGAGCAGACACCCCTAAATGGGGGAGTCCCCTCGTCACATCAACAATCTTCGGTCGTGCCCCCAACCGAAGTACTCCCCTCGGATGCTCCACCCCAAGAACCGATGATTCAGCTGACACAGGAGGCCTTGCTAGCCTTGATACGAGACGCGTCTACTCGAGCTGCGGCTCAAGCCGTGGCCCAATTTGTGGCGCAACAAACAGTGAACCCGCCCCCTCCTTCCCCTCACAGAAGTCGAGAACTATCCTCGGCTCCCGAGGAGGAGGAGCAGAGGCGAGAAGAAGTAAACAGTCGAATTTCCAGACCTAAAGTTGCACAAACTCAAAATCGAAATCTCCATAATCGAGAATATTCCGCCCCCCACCAACTCGGGGAGTCGAGGATTCTCACTTGCCGTTGGGTGTGGCACCTCCAAGACGAACCCCATTTGCCTCCAACATTCTAGCCGAGGCGCTCCCAACTGGTCTCAAGGTGTCGAATCTGTCGGAGTATGATGGAACGGGAGACCCACAAGAACACTTAGACAAATTTTACGCCAAGATTGATTGGTACAATCTAAGTGACGCCACTTACTACAAGGTCTTCCGCACTACGCTGTCAAAACGCGCATTAGCCTGGTTCAACCAACTGCCCGCTGGAACTATTTCTAGCCTCGTGCAATTGGTTCAACGTTTCTTGCATCACTTCTCCATGAACAAAAAAGTTCCAAAAACGGCCGCATCTCTATTCACCAATTGCCAAAGGGAGGGCGAAACTTTGAGAGACTACATCCACAGATTCGTGGATGTAGTGCATGAAGTTTCCCATGTTAATCATGAGTTGTTGGCTAGTATCATCCAACAGAACCTACTACCGGAAAGATTCAAGGAGTCCATAGCCGGCAAGCCCCCTAGCACTATGGAAGATTTGCTCGTGCAGTCCTAGAAATACATTCGGATTGAGGAGTCTAATGCTTTAGATCCTTCCCTTAGCGGCAAAAGGAAAGGTCGAGAAGAGGAAAAGGAGCCGAAAAAGAAAGAGGAACGCAAGCATGTACCTCCGGCGGGGTTTGCTCACTACACCCCCTTGAACGCTCCTAGGGGGGAGATATTAATAGTGGCGGAACAACAAGGGCTAATCAGTCAATGGCCGGCAAAGATGAAAGATAACCCCAAGAGACTCAAATTCGATAAGTATTGTCGTTTTCACCGGGACAGGGGACACACGACGGAGGAATGCCATCACCTGAAGAATGAGATAGAAAAATTGATCCAGCGGGGACACTTAAAAGAATATATCAACCACTATCTACAAGGACACCAGTTTGACCGTGGGCCAAATGCGCCAACTCCTCGTGATGATAACTATCGCACCGCAGGAGTTATCCCGTGACCTAAAAAAGATCAACAAGCCACGAAGGAGTAACTCAGAGTTCACGTAGCGAAAAAATTATTTTTTGGCCATTCACTTGTAATAGGAGAAAACTCGAGTAGTAGCTCAATATATCTTTCTCCTCTTTTGATTTCTCCAAAAATATTGTACTTCGTATTTTAAGTAATGGAGTTAGTTTTTTTATCGTAGTCCCAACAAACGAGATGAATTTAGACGTAGAGATCCTTGAAGTTTCACGAGGACCCTAGAGGCAAAAATCATCATTGTCATATAGATAAAAGTTGCTATTGCCCCGGGACCCCCTAAACGGAACTTTCATTGAGATCCTCGTCAATAATGTTGCCCCGGAAACTTTACATCCCTTTGAAGTTGGCAAAAGACCGACTCCGGGACATGAAGTATCCTTTGAGGCAACATCCCCTTATCAAATCCTTGAGGCAATGTCCCTATATAAAAATGTTGGACTCGAAAAATTTTGCCCCCCCCTTCCGAAGTTGGTAAAAACCTAACTCCGTGACATGAGCAAAAATATCCCTTGAGGCAACATCCGATGAATATAAATCGTAAGAGAACAAAACAACAACTTAGTAAGTATAGTGACTACATTTACGAATATAGAATACTATCGAGTCACCTCCTAAAATTTTCAACCTAATGGATGGTGAAAAAGTCACCCCAAGAGGCAACGTCCTTAGAAAAAAAAATTTGCGTCGCTTCACCTTCTACAAGGTCTTGGGAGACTCCGTCATCAAATCTGAGGATTGTTTACGGGAAATCTCATCTCTTGAAGATGACGTCGAATTTTTCAAAACAAATGAAAGAATTCGGCGCGAAAGATGAATAAATTCTGAACAACCTCTACTAATAGAGAAGGAGAACAAATATTATCAAGAAATAATTGATGGTGTAGTGGTAGGAGTCTCCACTTATCATTCTTTTGACCTGGGTTCAAAATCCAAGGGACGCAAAAATAAACACCTCCTCCCAACACTTGAGAACTCGAACCAAAGGCTCGAGGTGGGTGCGAGGGGGCGCCTCGAGCCCAGCCTGACCCCCCACGCCTCGAGCCACCAAACACTGTTGGCCAAGCATATTCGCACACCCCCAATAATTGAAAATAATGAACGACTACCCACCCATCCACTCTCATGTGTTAACTAAATTCAGAAAAGTGTTTACTCTCGGACAAAATATTACACCGAGTGTGCATATTCCATTCGAGAGTGGGGGGCGGTATGATGTATTTTGGTAAAAAATATTAACTTGTGAGGGTAAAAGAATAATTTAACATGTATGGGGCACACCTTAAACATATATACCTCACCACACCATATAATTTCCAACACCCTTATAAATACCAAAATACTAATTTTTTAATCCAAGTTACTATTCATTGATTAGACACGTTTTCTCTTGAGAAAAGCACCCTTTTGCGGAAATTACAATTCACCTGATGCGCAATTGTGCCGAGGTAAAATTCCCGATTCCCTTAGTAAAAAACCTCAACCACATCAGATACACACCAGAGTTCAAAATATAACTTTTATCTTTGTAATTTCCATTATTACTTCAAACAAAAAATAGTGATCCTTCACTCTGCTTTGCACACAAGTCGAATATGTTTCAATCCCTAGTCCAATGACAAAATATGCACAGGTGATGAGTAATGTGTAGGCAGGATACTCCAGCAAATAATTAAGAGCGGGAAATTTTAGATTTAAGTTATCTTGCTGTTCAAAGGTTGTCTAGAACAAACGAAAAACAGGTAGAAAAGCAAAAAACTGTCCATACAACTGATGTTGCTACTTCAAAAAAACTCCTATTCATATACAAGCAGAAGGATCTCCTTCCTCTGTCTTGCTACGCTTGCTTGGGGGCTCATCGCCTTCTTCATGGTCCTTCACTACTTTAACTGCCTCTGGGCCAACAAGTGAGGCGTGCTTGCTGGTAATTCGACGACCTGCCCTCACCTTAGGCCCCCAGTGTCTCTCGGGATTTGGAAGATATCTTGCAACCTTTTTGGCCTGTGCCTTGCTAAGGGAAGCAACAGCTCGTGCAAAATTAGCCTGCAGGTAGAAAAAGGCAAACAAACTTTGACGGCTCTTTCATAAAAAAAAGTAATATTAATACTCCTAAACCATGAACAAAACCAATATATCGCTGGAACAATGGAAGATAGTAGAAAATAGGCTCGATGCCTGTAGAATGGGCTCCTTGGCAAGGATGACACTTCCGGCCTGATCAGGTGGCTGAGCTTTCACGGGATGGTTTTTGACCTGGAAGTCAGAATACCATCAACTATAACAAAACATAATGCAAAAAGTGAAACTATTTTGACGGTTTGGCACTCAATTAGCTTTCCAGAGCCAGTATGATTTGATGCACTGTTTTTTATGTAAAAGTTTCAAGACTAGGGAAATAAACTGCTCTTACCCAACAGCGCATGATATCCCAAATCACATCCATAGGAGCATCGGTTTTCAAGCCCAGAGGGTTAATGTGTGTTCCTGATATGCGATACCCCGCATTAATCACAGCAGAACGGAATATCACAGCAGATGGGGATGTGCATTTTAGTGTTGCACAGAGATTGTGCAAACTCAAAAATAGAGGAACATCAGGTAATTCCTGCAAAATGCACACAAAGCAAAGATCAGAAATGAAAACATGATGTAATAATTCCGCAGATTCTTTTATGATTACTTTCCAGTTAGTAACTACAATAATAGATCGCACCCATTTTCTCATCCGTATTTATCTTGCAGATAATACAAAAACATAAATTGCTTCTTCGTTGGGTAATTTTAGAGACTTAAGAACGAAACCATGCTGCTGAGCATCAGGTTCTTTTCTTTTTTGGGAACAAAATTAGTTAAATAAAATGTTTGCCAATAAAGGTGCCTTACCTCCGAAATTGTAGTCAGTACAGCAAAGATCCGACTGAAAGCAGGATACCGATCCCTCATAGACTTGACATCTTCAAGAATGGAAGTCACCCAATCCATGTCATGGATTGGGGCGGACCATATGGGCCCCCCCATGTTGTATTTCTTTCCACAGTAGCTGCATTCTTGGGCAACAACAGGACCAAATCCAGGAAGGTATCTTATACTTTTGTTCTGCAGGGTAATGGCGGGAAAAAGGACTTAGAAGAAAAATCCATATCACATGAGTTATGGCTTAGAAGAGATTACTAGCATATGATGTTGCATTATAGTAATAGACAATAACTCTTATTCCAACTTGAGAACTTCCTTGCTGACTAACAAAAGCACCATCACTCGATATTTCGGTGGGAAACATACAAACAGGCCCAAGCAAATGTTTGCTCTTGATAAGCCCAGTGAGGGCGACATACTAAACACCGAACTCTACAGCTCACTCTGTGTTAGAGTTGAGTTTGTGGGAAACATTCATGACTCATTTTAATGCTAGATTATACTCTGATAAGAACTTCAATCTGATCAGTTAGAAATATATGGTGTTTTCGATAAAAACAAGGATCCAGGAAAAAGTTTCTGATCAGAGAACACGGGCCTATATTCGATCATTATTTCATTTCGGGAATCCATCATAAACAAATTAGAAACCCTTCCATTATATTTCTAAGGTGCAAGCCAACCATAGCGGTGGAATAAAATCAGAGAGGTTTCCGGCAAAGACATGCCCACCAACATAAACTTATAACTAAGTGCTCACCAAATAGCACAACTACACCTTCAGAAACGCAAATTTGTACACATTCAACAACAGAAGTCAAAGACTGTGCACTTTGTAAATCGTGGAACACTTAACTACAGCTGCTAACGTTTTAGACCAAAGTGTGGTTAGGTTTCTTCTATTTCATGCTATAACAAATTTATGCATCATGAAAGTATAGGTAACTCTTAAGACATGAAGATTTGTACCTTGGACACGGTCCTTCCAAGTGGCTGAAGATGAAAAGAATCACAACCAGTGCACTGATAAACGTACGAGAGCTTTAAAGGAGTGTTCTTCATTGCACTAGCAGAACTGAGAACAATTTATACCGTAAATCAGAAATTGAAAGCTAAAAGAATGATGAAAAAGTGTGATTTATGACCTCATCATGCCAGTCAAGATGCCTGTCAAAGTCAAACTTAGAAACATGGGAGGAGAAACACTCACGTGTATATTCGGACAAAAACTCGTACATAGAAATCCATCTGAACAGAGAGCACCGGGACAATGTATCGCCTGTATCGATTTGCATGGCTCTTCATTTCAAAATAAATAATTTGTAAGAAGGCAATAAACCCAATGGAGTATGAGATGAAAAAATACGCAGATAAGAATACTCTTGGCATTGCAATGCTACACGAAAAAGTTTCCCTTTCTGGAGTAACCTTCCCTTGGAAAAAGATATTCATAAAGGATCAATTAAAATTTCTAATCCAGTAATGAATGCTTCGTATATCAACCCCATTGAACAAATTCTTTCTGGGAGCAGACTTTTGCTAGTATATGATTTTTAACAATGCCATTTGATCCTACTAAGCTGCAAAAACAGATGAATCAGAATGCAATTCTTTAATCATTTGTCAGAGTTACATGTTACTATTTCACTTGAAGGACGTCAACCTCTCTCTTTCTCTCTCTCTAGGCACATACTCAGACAGACATAAGTATGTGTATCTTTTAGTGTAAGAAGAAACAACAAAATGAGAGAAAGAGTGGAGGTACCAAATATAACTCAGGTTCATCTTTCATCTTTTTCCAAGCAAAATTAACTAGAGGGCTGATATATTAAATTACAAGGCAAAAAGTTTCTTCATTAAGATATACCTCAATACATGCAAGAACGATTCTCAAAGCCATCTCGTGACAATATTTGCCTCTCAATGGATAAGCCCCATATCTGGTTCAACAAGCAAAGCATCAAAATGCATATACTTTTTACAGTTGTAAGCATATCAAGTCGACTTATTAATAGTAAACCCATTTAGGCAGTTAACTTATTTAAAGAAATCTTACTTGGAATAGCAGACCTCACCATTAGCCCCACAGAGCACTGCCATATCAGTTGCTGTGCACATCAATATGCCCCCATCAACAACTGACTGAACAGCAGAGTCCAGGAAAGTAGATGGTGTACCGTACGGGTCAAGATCAACCTGCAACAATGATTCAGAGGATGAAGGCACAGATCAATATTATTCATGCAGTAAAATGTAAAGAAAGATAGCCCGTGATTTTAAGGATGAGAAGTACTAGAACTTGTATTAGCAACTTTCCATGCATGGAGAGATTAGTACAAAGTAAAGATCATAAACAGTGGAGCTATTGTGGTAGAAATATCTGAATCATTCAGAAGGTATAAGAAAGTATACCACATCAAATTCTTTTGGGTGAGTAAGCATGTAAACTCTAGCATCAGCAAGTTGAGACTCCACCTTTGAACATGCCATTGAACCATTAAATTTAATGTTTCTCCTGCAAGCTTCGACGCAGGCTACAGAAGGACAGTACCATAAGCATTTCTGACTTATTGATTGTGATTTTCACAAGCAATAAAATTAAATTTTGATCTCTTCCATATTTCCTATAAGCATACATGATAGTACAATCATATGGAACTACCAAAATGGAAACAAGAGCCTCATATGAAGAATATATTCTTTTGCAAATTTGAGGGGCCAGAGGAAAAAGAGTCTTCTAGCATTGCCTAGCACAAATAGTATAATGAGAACATAGAAGTACCTTTATTATTGTCCAGGGCCACAACTTGACCAATTCCATCTACTTCGCGTGCATATCTTATGGATCTAAGTCCGGAAGCCGACAATGCCTGTCAGCCACACATAGAGCACTTGTCTGAGGCAGTCACCGATATGCATGCTGATAAGGGTAGTTATTGGTGAGAAATAAGCAGAGCATTTATAAATGTACTCATTAATTACCTCAAGAACTCGTGGTGGCTTCAGTTCTCCTGGGCCTTTCCCTTCTTGTTTGTCATCAGAGATGCTGCAGGGTTCATCTTGAAATATCTCATCAGAATCTTCACATTCCCCATTCAATTTTCCATTAGGCCTTGCTGAATCTACATCAGCTTGTTGCTTAACAGCAGGCTCATCTGCAACCTGGGGTCCATTTGTTTTTTTCCTGGACAGCATTGCTTCATGCTCCTGTTTGCGCTTCGATATAAATGTCCTCAAAACAGCAATAGACATGTCTCTGTTATTAACCTGCCATCAATTCATTTCCAAAGCATAAAATAGAAAATATGACATGTCTATGGATTGATAGAACCCTAAAATTTCAAAAAAGCTCAGAGTATCATTCAAGGAACCCGGGCTTGGAATTTCAAAATGGAAGAGGAAAAATCCCACACAAACAGAAAGTATTAACGAAGTAAACAAAACAGCAAAAAACATGAACCATCCATAAATTCAATGTAGCAAAAAACTAGCTCACCAGCAACCTCAATACACAAAAACTAGGAAAATCACACTCCTTACTCTCAAAAGTAAAAACCAAACAATCAAGCATAAAACAACAAGAAAAAGATTCTTATTAACCTGGCTTTTGTTATAAAAGACTTCATTCCCGGGGTGCATTAAAATCTCAGCTTCCCCTTCTGTGGTGATGGTGAAACCACTGACATCAGACGGCGGCGCTACAGGGTCGGCCTTCCGGTGCTTCTCTTCCTCCCCAATCTTCTCATTGGCACGGCCCATGTTTTCAACAGAGGACAGCTTTCTGGGCTCTTCCCGGGGGCAGAGGCGGTGGCAGTGGCGGCGGAGGGGACAAAAGGGGTGAGACTTGAGAAGGGCCCTGCTTCCTGTTAGAGCTACAAAGAGGAGGGAAAACATTAAGCACAAAACCTTGTAGAGTTGTATTAACTTGTGGCTATAAGTGCGTGAAATTGGGAGGGAAAGTGGAAAAAAAGACACTTACCAGTGTGTGTAGTTTGTGGAGTAACAGGATCTGAGTGGCGGAATGGAATTTTGTGTGCTTTTGTATTTCTTGATCAGCAGCAGATTCAGTGTTGGATATGAAAGGGACAGTTCGAAGGTGACGAGGAAACAATAAAGAGAGTAGTTTCTTTCAATCTTGATACTTGATTTGTGAACAACGTACATCGGTTTTGCACCTTTTTTGCCAATTTTTGAGGGAATTGGGCATCGTGGCTCTTATCCACGAATAACAGAAATAAGCAAACAAAATAAAAATAAAAATAAAAGAGAAGAAAATATATATTACGGTTAGTATTCAATTGTTACAAATTGTCATTCAGTTTGGAACTTTGGAAAACACCGGAGAGGGGGTTGAGATATCCACGTATATCATATTGCTTCAGAACATGCGTATTAATTCTATTCATGTGTAATTTTATAACGGATCATTTGCATTTTGCATTATTGTAAAATTATACATCATGTTTGAATTCGTTTTCGTTTTCTAAATGTTTTGTTGTGTTTTATGGAGATAGAGAAAGAAAAACAAAGATAAATAAGTGTGTATTAGAGATAATATGTATGTCTGAATTTGTTTTTGAAGATAATTTAAAATAAGTATTATATGTTTAATGTCGTGTTTTGGGAGACAAAAATTACTATTCATTGTCAAATCATGTATTTTTTATATATTTATATATATGTGTGTATATATATATATATGTATTTATGTTAAAACAGTTAAAAACACCTAAATAAGGTGTTTCTGAATTATGGCAAATATTGAGTATATTTTGACTCGTCTCGAAAATAATTTGAAAGTGAAAACAAACTTAATATCCCAAAAAAATGTGGCATCTGAATATGAAGGTCTTTTGTTCATTTTTAATACATTCTGCATCAAATCTAACTGCTTTGACCATTTCCCTCATTTGCGCGTTCATAACTTTTTCTAACAATGCCTCTATTTTTCTCTTTCTCATTCATTCAAGACTTCTACTAATCAAGTTCTCCTAATACTCCTACCAACCCAAATGCAGACTACCATTTGCTAAGCAAACAGCTGAAATTCAAGCCCCAAAAAAATCATTTCTGTCTGAAGAACTGTAATGAGTCTTTGAAAATACAAATGGGCCTGCTATTTTCTTGTCACCTAATCGAATAGGAGGCTATTAAATTGTTCTTTATTCATGCATATTTAAGAGTTTAATTCATTTCATCATTTTTTTATTATTTATATAATATATTTTACTAAATCAGATTGAATAATATAATAAAAATATAAAAAATATTAACGTTTTGAGGTACTTGTATTGCTAGTTACAAAATAAACGTGGCATTACATGGTTAGGGTAGGATTTCATTTTATAACCATTTGATCCGATGAAAAATCTGAGCTCTTTTTGAAATGCTTCCAACTTCTAATTAAATTGATATTTTATTTGCAATATATTACTTATCACTTTCTTTTTAAAGAGTATATATATCAAATTCAATATAGAATGAAACCATCAAATAAAAAATGATGATTTTTCTAGCAGAGACAACATCAAGTTTGCTCAGTGCTTGAATCCACCATCCATCATCAAACAGCAGAGCCTTGATCTAACAGTTGTCTGGCAGAAGGCTTTGACAGCACTAATAATTACATGTTGAAGAAGGATGCAAGAAGACCTGAAGATCAAAAAGAGAATCTGCTAATTATTCAGCATAGCAAATCATAAACACATAAAATGGATTCAGTGTTTTCTTGTTCTATCTCTTTCTCATCTGTATGACCAATATCCAACACCTAATCTAGCCACAAAAGGAGCAAGAGAGCTCAGTATAAGGATACGAACAATTACCATCCGACAATCGCTTAATAAAAAATGATGGTAATCATGAAAAATCCAGCGTTTCGATTATCTGTATATCAAGAACCTTTCAGATATGGTAATCGAACACCAAACTTGGTAACAATCAGTATTCTATAAATGTACAATCAAGCAACCCGACTCGTTTCACATTATACTGCTTCAGCCATTTTTCTTGCCCGAGGGAAGTAGCAATTCTTTGCTCATATCCCAATTGATAAATTAGACTCATAAAGCGATAAAAAGATAAAAAGAAAACTTAATACAAGAATAGATCCAAAGCAAAACCAAAATGAAGTGAAAGAGAAAAATATATAAAGATATAATACAGAAAAAGAAAAACAAACTTTTGTAGTAAACGCGAACAAATCCAAAACCATAACCGACGGATTAAGCAGATTATGAAAGAATCAAGAAGAATTAGACCGCCGGCCGATCGCGCGAGAAAGAGAGGGAAGTAAAAGGGAGGACAGATCGGAGGCCTTCGGTATGGGAGGAATAGGTAAGGCATAATCACTAATTCAAGGAAGCCTTGCCTATCACTCCCAACCGAACGATTCCGATTACTCCTCTCTCCCTTTTCCACCTACCCTCTCGACATCGCCGCCGCTGATTTAATCGGAGCTGGGGCAATGCAGGGTTTATCGATAATCGCTAGGGTTGATTCTCCCTAAGCCCAATTTATAGTGGCGGGATTAAGCAAAGCTTAAGGCCCATATTTATCTAAGAGGGAAATGGGCTTCAGAAGCCCAATTAGTATTGGGCGTTTTCATTGCTGTCAAGCCGCTAGGCCCAATTCAGTTCAAGTGTTATATGATCTGAATCCAACAACTATAGTTTGGATTTCTGTAGAGTTTCTTGGCGGTTTATGATATGAGTTATTTATATAATAAAATTAATTATTATTATTAAATCAATAATAAAATAATCGTATTAAGTCTATAGAGTTTACTTGGTTTAATCGTTTTCCTGGGAATCATCCCATGCCAAATTTACTTGCAATTTACTTATTTACCTTCATTTCTACATAAAAGTAAAGTTATAATCACTCACCCTTTATGTTATGAATAATGGCTCGCAAAGCCTCTTGGTCTCAGAGGGGTTCGAATCTTTTTTCATATCACAAGAGATGTAATTAATATTTTATTTTTTTCAGAGTTTTTTTTTTAATATTCTCAATATCACAGGGGGTACTTGAATTTTTTCTCCATCTTTTTAGTATTAACTTTTAACCTTCATTAAGGTGATGTTGTTTTTATCCTAAATAACATTATTTTATTACATAATCCTGAAATTCTAACAATAATTTGTTTCGAAAACTTTAGCAGTTAATAGACTTAAGGCGTATTTTGCTCATTGTGGATATCAATCTTCTAAGTTCACTCTAAATACTTTAATAAGATACAAATTCGTATCAACATTCTAAATCTCACAACCTACCACCTCGATAATAAGTTGAAATAACATGAGATACAAATCATATATAGATCTCGAGTAATTGAACATCACTAGTGTTCAAGATGCGACAAGAATGATAAAATTATTGAACAATAATATTTAGGATGAGAAAAATATCATGTCTTACGAATTTTTATACTCTCCAAAAGTAAATAGAAAATTTGTACAAGGACAAGAATTTAGTTATAGTTTGGTTTGATTGTGGCAAGGTTCTGTATTAGTGATGTAATGAAGAATCAATTAGGGTATAATTTTATGGTAATTGTGGTGTTTATGCAACAAGATTAGTGTGGAAGCCTTTTTCCTTTTTCTACATATTATTTGATTCCATTAGGATGTTTCTATGTACTTGCAATCTTTTAAGGTGGCTCTTTGGGGTACTTTTTATACCAAGGGCCATTCGTACACCCACTAAATATTAAAAAATTAAAATTAGTACCTTCCATATTTTTACACTTATTTTATCAATTAAATTGACTACAAATTTTATATATAAATTGGGTGCAAATTAGTAAATATTAAATGCAATAAATTACATCAATATTTAATGAGAGTAAGTTTAATAGCACAAATCCTGTAACAATAAAAAAAAGTTTAATAATACAAATACTCTGTATTTTTGTAAAATTATAAATGCATATCTTAGATTTGTAATTATAATTACACGTACATCGACTATTTATTAACAAAATATTAAAGTACAACATCTAAAGCACATAGCTTGAATTAATAATTTGAAATTATGAGTTTCAATTTTTTGAAATAAATCTTTTAGCTATACTTGTTAGGCTAATTTTAAATTATTCTATTTTAATTTACACTATGTTTAGTTAAATATTGACGAATTTTATAATTTTTTATAAATTAAATTTAGATTTATTCCATAAGGACGGCGACGTGAATTAAATTTATGATTTATAAAAATATTAATTAAATAGAAAATACAAAAAAGAATATGTAACTTTTTTAAATCAAATTACATATTTTAACTAATATTTAAATTAAAATTATTATTATGTTATTTAAAATAAAATTTTAATACATTCTTTTTATTACTTTAAATTTTGAAATATTAAATTATTTTTCTTAATTTATTAAAAATTAAAAAAATCATACCTTGATTTTTTCTTGCTAATTTTTTTAACACTGGAGAATTTTTAACTAAAATATTAAAATATAATTTCTTTTATGCAATTTATCCTTTTCTTTTTGGAGGATTCTTTCCACCTATTTAATTGAAGTCGTCATGACACCTCACTACCTATATATACCATTATCTCAATTTATTAATCACATTTAACCAATAAAATAATGCCCTTCACTTTCCCAAAAATGCCACTCCACTCCTCCACGCGTCCATTTCTCTATTTTATTAAAAAATTACACATACATCCCCAAAAAAATCAAAATTTATTTTATAAATCAATAATATAAATACAATTATTTGTTTTTAGCACGGATATTTTATTCCACCATCATTAATTATTTTGGTAAGAAAAGGCCTCCTAACACTTAAAAAAAGATGAAAAAAAACTTGCAAAAAATATTATTTATATCGAGAGTTATTTATACAATTCGAATTTTTTATTGTAAATCGAACCCACAATTATTTAATTTAAAATTAATCAATCTTACCAACCGAGTCAAGAAGCGTTGTCAACATAAATAGCAATGCCATTCTACTATTAAAAATTCAAATTAAGACATGTCATGTACAAAAGTTTTCTTACAATAAATGATGATGTGGCATAATTAGTTATACTTAAAAATATCTGCATAAAGAAATAATTTTTTAAAAGACATGATTACCAATGTTATTAGTTAACCAGCATTTGTCGGATATTGGTTGCTAATTATGGGGTCGTAAAGCCATAAATTAATTAATTATTACTCGTCCGTAATTACTTAAAGAGATAACTACACTCATCTTTCATAAAATTTGATGTGATTACATATATATTCCTATAGTATGGAAAATTACATTTTAGCATCCTGATATTCGCTTTCGCTTAACAAATAAATTCCTCCGTTAGTCAAATTCACCGAATTTGCTGATATTAATAAAAAAATAAAAATAAAAAGATCTATGTTTACCCCCGATTAACTTATTATCGACTTATATCAAGTCAAATAATTTTTTTCTATGACTAGCTTACTCTCATATGTCTTCACACGGTAATGTATGTGATGAGGTGTATTTTTATTGTTGTAAGGATAATTTAGTTCAAGAAAAAAAATTTGGCCTATATTTTCATTCAGTTTTTTTGTTAATATCAGTAAATTTAACAAATTTTAAGTAATATTGAGATTTATTTGTTAGATAAAAGCAAATTTCAGAAGTATTAGATATAATTTTTCAAATTATAAGAAATTTACATGTAATTATACCAATTTTAAGATGGGAGAACGTAATTATCCATTATTTAAATCTACTCGGCTACTCCTAAATAAAGCAATTCACTGCGTAATCCAGGAAACATCATTCATTCCGTTGTCCATGTTTCATCGTGCGATGCCAAAGAATCGGTGTCACCACCTCATTGGTCGAGAATCCAACGCAGCGACACCTGGCAGATTCTATCAGGAATTAATTAATTAGCACTGACTATTGTAGGCAAAGATTTAGTGTGTTGTTTAGGTATAATTAGTCACTAATTACATCAGCTAATTAATCAATTAATAATTTGAAAAAGGAGAGATGAGTGAAGGTCATGACAAGAACAACAACACACAATTACACTCGTACACGCACATATGTACATATATATATGCATAGGTGTCGGGTGATGGTACGTAGGAAGAGATTGCAAGTGCAGATCGAGAAGAAAGGAAATTAAGAGTGTAATTAGTGTTGAATTAAGGTTTGGTGGTGGATTAATGGAGAGGTGGGGAGCAGTTTGTGATGAGGAGAAAGGGTGGAAAAAAGGGCCTTGGACTCCCCAAGAAGATAAGCTGCTTATTGAGTATGTCGGCAGCAATGGTGAGGGAAGATGGAGTTCCGTCTCTATCTCGACAGGTATATTAGACATTTACACACTCTTTCCATTCACATAAATTCTGACATTCTAATACTATGTAAGATTACTTAATTAACGATGCAGCCAAAACGTCTTACATCAATTATAAATGTGTAGTTTGTACGACTATAAGATTATTAGCCCATTTGTGACGGAACCCTTTGGTTTAGAGACGGAACTGTTAGCAAAAAGCAACGGAACATTTGCTGCATGTTTTGACATTTGTTTTGAGAATTTTGATGATCAGGGTTGAACAGAAGCGGGAAGAGCTGCAGGCTGAGGTGGGTGAATTACCTGAGGCCTGGCCTGAAAAAAAGCCACTTAACACCTCAGGAGGAAGGAATCATCATACAACTCCATGCCGTTTTGGGAAACAAGTAAGAATTGTTTCCTCCAATTAATTAATTACTCTATTTGAATAAATTCTTTTATCTGTATTGTATATTATTTTTTTACATACATTTTTCTGTTAAGGATAAATATATAATTTTATAGTAATTTATAAGCAACCAGTTCTAAAGAAATAGGAAAATTCTCCGATATATATCGACTATAGTATTTAACTTTTTTCGTACTTTCTTTATAAATTTTCACAATCTGTCAATCGATTTCCCATCACACGTACATATACGATGGTGTAGATGGTCGGCCATAGCACGATACTTGCCGGGAAGAACAGACAACGAGATAAAGAACTACTGGAGGACTCATTTCAAGAAGAGAAAGCCTAATTGTGAAACTAAGAAAGAAAAGAGACGAATCCTTAGGCAGAAACTGGTGCACCGTGAACAAGAGCAAACTAATTACAGCAACAACATCCACGAATCCCCTCAAGCATGTGATGAGATAAACATCAAGAAAGAGACGGATATGGGGTACCCGATCGTGGAGAACAATCAGTTCTTGCCTATGATGTATCAAGATACTGAATTCTGGTTCGATTTTATCACCGCGGATAGCTACTTCTGGGACGAATTGTGGGGTCTGGATGATGTGATAGTTCAAAATCGTGGCGGTACTGGTGGTGGTTGTTGTGAAGGAGATACAATCGATTACGTGCAGAGGGGAGGGTATATGTCATAAGGATTGCTAAGCTGATCATCCTGGTCGGCCTTTTATTTGCCAAAGAATAATTCGAACTAGTGTAGTTTTAATTTCTTTTGGGTGGGGGGGGGGGGGGTATTAAAAGTCGTAAGTGTTTGGTTATTGGATAAGTAGTAGTCAATAAGACGAATTTTTAGGACAGTCTGTTTTTGAATTTCTAATGAAGTCATGCAGTGTGTGTGGCGCACTCAAAATATGAGTGCAAAATAAATTTAATTATAAAGGTCGATTTTTAAGTATTCTAACATTAAAAATTTATTTTAATACATGTCGTCATATACTGAAATAAATAAACGATAAAGTTAGATTTTAGAGCAAAAATATAAAGAGAAGTGGGAGTTAGTGAAAAAATAAGGTAAATAATTAAAAAATAACAGAATAATACCCCCAAAAAAATTTTAAAACAAAATAAAACTTGTAAGGAAAAAGGTGGGAGTTAAAAAAATAAATAAAATAGATCTAATAGAGGAAAGCGATGCTAATCAATTTTTTCTTCTTTTTTTTTTGAGAGGAAACAAGTGAGTTGTTATTGATGATGAACAATGTTTGGCAGAGGCAGAGCAGCTGCCATTAGTTGGAAAATTGAAAGATCCTTCCAAGCAGCCAACAACAGATATGGCAAAGTTCATGGGCCACCGAACTACAATTACGCTTAATAGAACTAAAGACACAAGACTGAAAAGAATCAGCTAATTTACGAATAGAATGATAGAATTCCAACCAAAGCGAGCAGTCAGTTCCATTGCTTGTCTCGTGCTGCCATTGCCTCAACCAATTCACCATCAGCACACCGATGTACTGGCTTTGATGACCACGCAATACAGTTTCCTTTGACATCACGAGCGATGAAAACCAAGACCCATTTCCTTTTCGCCGCCGAAGATAGTTCTGTCACAATTGATTTTGATAGTGCAAGAAGGAGGACATTGCCAACGCTGAGAATTCAGTGTTGCAGACCAAATTTTGGTGAAGGAAGGAATCAAGATATTTGTTAGCAAAACAAATAACTTGATCTGGTAAGAGAAACCGACTCTGCATGAGTTTGCGATTTCGACTCCACCAAATACACCAACTTCGGTGCTAATTCCAATCAACCATTGAAGTGCATCAGTTGAATTTCTACACACAATATTCCACCTGATATTTGAGAGACTCCACACTTGACGGGCAAATGGGCAATGAATCAAAACGTGGGGAATATCTTCCTGGCTTTCGAAAGAGAACGGACATGAGAAAGATGAAGAATGGATACGCTTGTTCAAATTGGCCGATGTTGGAAGGGCATTTGAGCAGAGGCGCCAAATAAAAACCTTAATTTTGCTTGGAATTTTTGTCTGCCAAAGTAGCTTCCACCATGCCTGTTTGTCTTGTCTAACAAGGCTCGAACACGGTTTGTTTTCAAGCGAGCAGGCCACATGGTAAGTGCTCCGAACACTGAAGATTATTCTGTGTACAGTACCAATCAAGACAGTCATCCATGCCTAGCCGACTAAGCGGTATGCTGAGGATAAGGTCACAATCAATAGGCCAAAACAAGGCACCGATCTAGCTGTGATGTGGTTGAGGTTTTTACTAAGAGATAAAAATTGAAAATTTTACCTACGACACAAATACACACCAGGTGAAATGCGATTTTCGAGGGAGCAAAAAATAGTCAAATCAATGAATAGTGGTTGGCTTAAAAAATTAATATTTTTGGTATTTATAGTAGTGTTGTAAATTATATGGTGTGATGGGCTGCATTTGTTTAATGCGTGCCTCATATATGTTAAATTACTTTTTTACCAATGTACATCATACAGCACCCACTCTCGGATGGAATATGCACACCCAATGTAATATTTTGTCTGAGAGTAAACACGTTTCTGAATTGAGTTAACACATGGGAGTGGATGGGTGGGTAGTCGTTTATTATTTTCAATTAATTGGGGGTGTGCGAATACGCTTGGCCAACAGTGTCTGGTGGCTCGAGCTGCGCCTGGCGGTGCTACTCAAGCCACCTCGAGTCCAGGGCTCGAGTTGAGCGCCTAGTGGTGCTACACCTCGAGCCCTCGGTGCAAGGGTGCTTGAGGTGGAGCGGGGTGCACCAAGGGCTCAGTTAGAAGAATCTCGGTGGCGGCTGTGCCAGGTGGTGGTGCACCGCGAGCCCGGCTCAAGGCACTGCCTCGAGCTGGTGCGTTGGGGTGCACCAGTGCCTCGAGCTGGTGTGCTGGGGGTGCACCTGTCTCAAGCTGGGGGGTGCTGGGCTCGAGGCAGGTTGCCTCGAGCTCGGTTGTGCGAGGAACCGCCTCGAGCTAGCGCCTAGTGTTGCGGCTCGAGGCGCCCCCTCGCACCCACCTCGAGCCTTTGGCTCGAGTCCTCAAGTGTTGGGAGAAGGTGCTTATTGTTGCGTTCCTCATAGGTTTTGAACTCAGGTCAAAAAAGTGGAAAATAAGAACTCCAACCACTATACTATCAAATATCTCTTAATAATATTTGTTCCCATTCTCTATTAGTAGAGGTTATTCAAAGTTTATTTATCTTTTGTGCCGAATTCTTTCATTTGTTTTGAAGAATTTGACGTCATCTTCAAGAGATGAGATTCCCCATAAACAATTCTTATGGAGCCCCCAAAGACCTTGGAGAAGGTGAAGCGATGCAATTTTTTTAAGAACGTTGCCTCTTGGGGTGATTTTTTCACCATCCATTAGGTTGAAAATTTTGGTAGGTAACTCGATAGTACTCCATATTCATAAATGTAGTCACTACATTTACTAAGTGTTTGTTTTGTTCTCTTATGATTTGTATTCATCAGATGTTGCCTCAAGGGAAGTTTTTGCTCAAGCCCCAGAATTACGTTTTTACCAACTTCGGAAGGGGGGGCAACATTTTTCGAGTCCAATAATTTTATGAGGGGACATTGCCTCAAGAATTTGATAATGGGATGTTGCCTCAAAGGATACTTCATGTCCCGGAGTCGGTCTTTTACCAACTTCAAAGGGATGTAAAGTTTTCGGGGTGGCATTATTGATGAGGATCTCAATGAAAGTTCCTTTTAAGGGGTCCCGGGCAATAGCGAATTTTGCTTATATGACAATGACGATTTTTGCCTCTAGGGTCCTCGTGAAATTTCAAGGATCTCTATGTTTAAATTTGTTTCATTTGTTGGGACTACAACAGGAAAACTAACTTCATTACTTAAAATTCGGAATACAAAGTTTTAGGGAAAATCAGAAGAGGAGAAGGATATGTTGAGCTACTACTTGAGTTTTCTCCTATTACAAGTGAATAGCCAAAAAATAATTTTTTCCGCTACGTGAACTTTGAGTTATTCCTTCGTGGCTTGTTAATCATTTTGAGGTTATGGGATGACTCCTGCGGTGGGATAGTTATCGTCACGAGGAGTTGGCACATTCGTCCCAAGGTCAAATTGGCGTCGTTATGGAGAGTGGTTGACATATTCCTTTAAGTGTCCCCACTGGATCAATTTTTCTATCTCATT
The DNA here is from genome assembly GCF_026168435.1 of Sesamum indicum. NCBI lineage: Eukaryota > Viridiplantae > Streptophyta > Magnoliopsida > Lamiales > Pedaliaceae > Sesamum > Sesamum indicum. The sequence goes on along the minus strand of NC_142664.1, from coordinate 3,152,813 downwards.
CTTCAGGTGATGGCATCCTCCATCGTGTGTCCCCTGTCCCGGTGAAAACGATAATACTTATCGGATTTGAGTCTCTTGGGGTTATCTTTCATCTTTGCCGGCCATTGACTGATTTTCCCTTGTTGTTCCGCCATCATTAATATCTCCCCCCTGGGAGCGTTCAAGGGGGTATAGTGAGCGAACCCCGCCGGAGGTACATGCTTGCGTTCCTTTTTCTTTTTCGGCTCCTTTTCCTCTTCCCGACCCTTCCTTTTGCCGCTAAGGGAATGATCCAAAGTATTAGACTTCTCAATCCGGATGTATTTTTCTAGGAGCGCACGAGTAAATCTTCCATAGTGCTAGGGGGCTTGCTGGCTATGGACTCCTTGAATCTTCCCGATAGCAGGTTCTGTTGGATAATACTAGCTAACAACTCATGATTAACATGGGAAACTTCATGCACTGCGTCCACAAATCTTTGGATGTAGTGTCTCAAAGTTTCGCCCTCCTTTTGGCAAATGGTAAATAAAGATGTAGTCATTTTTGGAACTTTTTTATTCATGGAAAAGTGATGCAAGAAACGTTGAACCAACTGCTCGAGGCTAGAAATAGTTCCAACGGGCAGTTGGTTGAACCAAGCTAATGCACGTTTCGAGAGCGTAGTGCGAAGACCTTGCAGTAAGCGGCATCACTCAGATCGTACCAATCAATCTTGGCGTAAAATTTGTCTAAGTGTTCTTGTGGGTATCCTGTCCCATCATATTCCAATAAATTCGAGACCTTGAGGCCTGCTGGGAGCGCTTCAGCTAGAATGTTCGAGGCAAAAGGGCTACGTCTTGGAGGAGCTACAACCAATGACAAGTAGGAAGCCTCGACTCCCTTAGGTAGTGGGGGAGCGAAAGATTCTCGATTGCGGAGATTATGACCTTGAGTCTGTGCAACTTCAGGCCTAGAGATCTTGTTGTTCACTTCCTCCCGCCTCTGGTCCTCCTCCTCGAGAGCCGAGGATAATTCTCGACTTTTGCGAGGGGAAGGAGGGGGTGGGTTCGTAGGTACGGCTTGGGCCGCCGCTCGAGTAGATGCGTCGCATATCAGGGCGAGCAAAGCTTCTTACGTCAGTTGGATCATCGGTTCTTGGGGTGGAGCTTCTGGGGGGAACGCTCTTCCGGGAGGCGCGGGTGGAGATTGTCGATGTGGTGGAGGAATCTTCCCATTAAGGGGTACTTGCTCATGCGTCAGGGGGGTTACCTCCTGGGGTGGTGACTGTTTGCGAGGCGGGTCTTGTTCCGCCAAGGCTCGAGAATTGGTTTGCATACTCAGTGTCGAGGTAAATATTCCCACAGACAGCGTCAATGATGTGGTCGAGGTTTTTACTAAGGGATAAAAATTGAAAATTTTACCTACGGCACAAATACACACCAGGTGAAGTGCGACTTTCGAGGGAGCAAAAAATAGTCAAATCAATGAACATCAAATGTATGGTGTGGTGGGCTGCATTTGTTTAATGTGTGCCTCATATACGTTAATACTTTTTTACCCTTACAAGGTAATATTTTTTATCAATGTACATCAAGCTGGAATTCCACTCATGTAAATTAACATCAATCAATGCAGACACTCGAAAATCATTATTGCCAACAGGAGGGAATGTGATAGGCTGAAAAGTTGGCTGGTCGTGGTAACCAAGGGTCCACCCACACTCTGATAGAGTCGCCAGAGCCCACTCTCCATCTACACCCTGCTCGTGGAATCGGTTATGTCGCCAAGAGACTCCTCCATGTGAAAAAGGACGCCAACCTATTGTTGCTGAGAGAATATTACTATTCGGAAAATATCTTGCACGGAGGACTCGAGTAAGCAAATTAATCGAATGACTAAGGATTCTCCAAAGTTGTTTTGCTAGCATAGCGAGATTAAAAAAGTGAACTTGTCGAAATCTAATACCTTCCTGTAGCTTACTATGGCATAATTGTTGCCAAGAAAGCCAATAAATTTTGTTCGGCTCTTGTATTCCACTAAAAGTTTGAGATCATGCCGTGGATTTCTCGCAAGAAAGTTATCGGTAGTTTGAAAAATCCCATGGCGTAAGAAGGGATGACCTGCAACACTGATCTAATTAAGACCTCCTTCCCCATTTATGATAAGAGTTTCTCATTCCAACCATTGATTTTGTTCCAGATTCTCTCGCGAATGGAAGAGAATAATTCTCTTTTTGAGCGTGCAGTTCTTGAAGGGAGGGCAATGTACAACTCCATCTTGTTCTCCATCCCGATGTGCACTTCCTGGATAACTGTTGCACGACCATCCATTTGAGTATTTTTGCTGAAGGCCACTAACGAATTTTGAAAATTGATCTCTTGTCCTGATGCACGTCTGTAGATCTCCAAAATTTCCTTGATGGATCGACCATCCTCACCTAAAGCTTGTGCGGATATCAGTGTATCATCTGCGAATAGAAGATGGGAAATACCCAGAACACCTCGACAGATAGAAATCCCTCTAATCTGGTTAGGCGATTCGGCTTGTTGCTTGTTGCAACAAAGAACTAAACGATTTTGTATAAAGAATGAATAAATAAAGTGATAGAGGGTCTCCTTGATGAAGCCCCCTTAGAGGAACAAGAGACCCAAATTCTTTCCCACCTAACATGAATGAGTAAGAGACTGAAAAAACAAAGAGCATGACATGACGAATGAAATTGGGAAGGAAGCCAAGTTTAGATAATACATGCTCCAAGATCAACTTTATCATAAGCTTTGCTTACATCAAGCTTCATTGCCATGTATCCCTGTTTATCTGTAGTCGTAGTATTCATGAAATGATTTAGTTTGACGGCTAAGAGAATGTTATCCGTGATAAATCGCCCTGGGACAAACGTGGATTGGGCTTGTGAGATAATAAGATCAAGTATAATTTTCAGAGGATTCACGACAGCTTTTGATGTAATCTTATATATAACATTGGATAAGCTGATTGGACGAAAATTTGTTAGCATTTTTGGGTTTTGGCACTTAAGAATAAGAACAGTATGAGTTTCATTAAGGTAGGGAAGCATGTCATGAGAGTTAAGCAAACGAAGTACACAAGCACAACATTATTTTTAACTATGTGCCAGTGTTTTCGGAATAAAACTGGGGACATACCGTCTGGTCTGGATGATTTCAAGGGAGCCATTTGGAATAGGGCTCTAGTAACATCAGTTTTCGAGTATGGTTGCACTAGATCCTCCGCCATATTCATATCCACAGCTCATCTCACAGCTCATCTCAAGTGAGTCGTCCTTCAGGCAATATCATCCAAACTCGATCGACTAGAAGTGAAAACCTCTTGGAAGTGAGAAATAATGCATTATTGAATTCTTCTTTTTTAACCCATGCTCTCATTCGGTTTCTGATTTTTGAGATAAGATTTGGGCAAAATTGATGACTGACTTGTTGATGAAAGTAGCTTGTGTTTCGGTCCCCCTCTTTTAGCTATAGTGCTTTGCTTTGTTGCTTCCAAGAAGTTTCTTCATGAGTTGCCACCTTTTCCAATTCACGCCTAATTTTTGCTACTTCATTCGTTCTTTCACAAGCAATAGCGCCGGACTGGATAGCCAGGAATCTCTTCTCCAATTTCTCTATTGTTTCCTTAGCCTGCCTACAATCTCTTACTCCAAACACCTAAATTTCGCCTGCAGACCTCCATCTTTTTGAAAACCCTTCTAGGCCCATCAGTCGTTAACTCTCCTTCCTAGCTATCCACGAACAACAGACCTACAGTATTATGATTGAAGCCACAAGACTTCAAATCTAAATGGCCGAGTTCCCTTACACCTGAAAGATGGCTGCTGAAAGAGTCTAACAAGTAAAGGGACATGATCTAAGTAAGAAACCACTAAGTGCACAACCTCCGCATTCGGAAAGACTCCAGTCTAGTGAGAGTTAGCACAAGCTCTATCTAAGTGTTCCCAAACGGTGTGAAGACGCTGTTGGTGATTGGACCATGTAAACGGTTCTCCCGAGAAACCAATGTCTGATAGTTCACCGATTTCCAAAGCCCTTTGAAAGTTTCTGAGTTGCCAGTTAGGTCGAGGGGGTCCTCTCGATTTTTTTTTTGGCTAATGATTTCATTGAAGTCGCCCGCACACAACCAAGGACGTCCTGATTGCGCATGTAATGCAACTAGCAATCTCCAAGAACTTTCCCGATTACTAGTATCGGGTTCGCCGTAGAAGCCCGTGAACCGCCACCATTCATGGTTTTCATTAGTCTAATCGAGACATTAATATGATTTCTAGAGTAAGTTTGCAATTGAACTTCAATCTCCCTGTCCCAAAGCATTACTAATCCACCACTCCTTCAAACTGAGTCAACACAAAAGCCATGAAGATCAAAACGTCGTTTCAAATTTTCAATTTGGCAAGAAGAAGGCTTGGTTTTTGCCAAAAAAAACCAAGGAGGGGTTGGCAGTTCCAAACTAACAAACTCATGAGGATTGGCTAGACTGCTCCGCAGTCTCCGCTTCTGAGGTAAGAGTAATTTTGGTTCGGATTGGGATTTATAGGTGGTAGTTGGTTTACGAGTAATATGCTTGGAAAGTTTATTTGTGAGAGGGATTTGTGTGATGCTATCAAAGTTATCAGGTAGAGGTTGGTCGATAGCTAATTGAGGGAAAACGAAGATAAGGAGAGTGGAGGATGTGGGTATGTTTAAGTTGTTTGATATGGGGGCATGGTGAGTAGTAAAAGAGTTGGTATCTACTGTAAATGATAGAGGGTTAGGTTCATGCAAGTGCGGTATCAGATTGAGGTCGGATATGGGTGGTCGGGTTATGGTGTCATGCAGCTAGTTAGGCAGTGGGGTGGATGGATAGTGTTTGTGTCTGTAGTGGTGGGATTGATATTTGGGAATGGAACAAATTCACCGAGAAAGGCTTGGCCTTTTCTGTTGGGGTTATATGATGTGTTATGGCTAGGATTCGTGGAGTGAAAATATAGGCGCTTGGGGTTAGAATAATTGTTTTGTGGAGAGAAATTTGAGTTCCGGCACCGCAATGTTGATCGGGGTGGTGCTCGAAGCCATGCTCCGAAAGGGGTATTCTCACTGGGATCGACAAACTCATCATTAAACTAGGATTCACATGAACTAGAGATGTATCCAAGGCATCCACAAAAGTAACAAAAATTTGGTATTCTTTCGTACGTGAAAGTTAACAGATAATCATTCGTATCTTCAAAGCTCTTTTAAGGGGCTTTGTAACATCGAGAGCAATGCGAATTCTGATAGATGATCCCTAAGAAGTACCATTTGTGTCCATATAAACATCAATCAGTTTGTTACCAATCAGTGATGCCACTTCTTTTGTCATTTTTTTTCAATGGGAAAGCCAGTGAATATGGGTGTGAAACTCGCACCAATTTAGATCAACGATGGTCGGATTTTCAGACGATTCAACTGCAGCCAAGATAACGAAATTCTTTTCATAGGCCCATGGACAACTCGCTAAGACCTTTTGCTGATCAAGAATATGGAAAAATCTTAGTAGAAAACGGTCTCTCTCTATTATTTGGAGCTCCATTCCTCGAACAGGATTAAAAGCAGCAGTTAGTGTAGACTGAAGTGCCTCTAAATGAAAAGATCTAGTCGAAAGAAGATGTCCAACTACAAGGAATCCCTGTAAGACTGGATCTGCATGCCAAACCAATTCCGGATCCTCTTCTTCTGTTACTGAAAGGGAATCACATAATTGATTAAAATCGGAATATGGATTCCTGAGAGACTAAATCAGATAGAGCTACCGTCGTGGACACAAAGCTTACAAAGAATCTGCACAAGAATCAGATAAAGACCCATTCAGCACTTTAGGGACGAGCAACAACAAATGGTAGCACCGTAAATAAAAAATGGCCCATGCAGGTCTCGAACCTGCGACCTTCGCGTTATTAGCACGACGCTCTAACCAACTGAGCTAATAGGCCGTTGATGTGGCAACCAACAGAATATATGATTTCTGTTGATAGAAAGATCCCTGAAGTAAAATAAGCCTAAGCCAAAGCCTAAAACAATAAATTTATACATAATTAGCTGGTGTAGTACATCATGCCTATGTGTATATAATAAATAATTTTTAAAATTTTAAAATATATTATAAATAAAAATAAAATATATAAACCAACAAATTAAATTTAAAATAAATTAATTTATAGTATTATGGACACTAGAAACATTGGTATAGTTGTATTAAAATAACATGAAGTTATTTATATATATAAAAAGAAATTATAATTAATTTTATAATTATCTAATTAAGGGTATAATTATAAATATATATATATAATCAATGGGATTATCGACCTAAGTAGTTGTATATTCATACACTAAGATAGCCCATTTAGATTAAAATTGTTCATATAAGAAATTACATATTTCAAATTGAAATTGTTATTCATATTTATCTGGAAAAAAGTTCCATATTTATTTGAATAAGTTAATCAATAACTGATTGTATTCAATTTCTTCACTCAATACATTTTTATCGGGTACTTTAATTTTTAAAATTTATTTATTTATACATTCTCAGTTTAGTAAAATCTCATGATATTAGATTTTTTTTCCAACACAAAAAATGATATCTATTATTTATTTATATAAATATAAATATAGTATTGTAACAATTCAATTAGGCACCAAATATACACAAATTTGGATAGTTTCATTAATTTTCTAATTTTTATTATTTAATTTATTGATTTACGAAATATAGAGTTCCATATTCCATATTCCATATTCCATGATGGTTTAATCTAAATACATTAATTTTAATTATTGATCAATTCTTTTTTATATATATTTTTATGTTTTTATAGTTCAATTTACTTACAACTTTCCATTTATATTTTTCCCAAAAAAATGAAAAAGAATAAATGCAAATCGAATCATAAAGTGCTAATTAGTAGCATAAATATTTGAATATCGCTTAATGAATCACACTTGATTTGTATGTATAATTTAAATTATATTTATAAGTAAATGAATAATTGATTGAAAGTAATAAAATATATTAATTTCAAATGTATGCGAATAGAAAATAATTGACGGAACAAATTAATCAAAAAGATAATAAATATATTGAAGGGCATTTAAGTCAATCAATATTACGACAACCAAAATGAATTACTTTTAAATTTATTTGGATTAAAAAATTTGAAATCACGCGGGATTCAAGTCCTTAATAACAAATCTTTTAAAAGGTTGGATAATTCTAATTTTAAATTTTTTTAAATTTTTTATTTTAATTTTGAATAAATTTAAATAAATATGAACGAATTTTTTCAATTCCTTTCGAATGGAGTAATTTGAAATTATTTTTTCAAATCCTTTCTTCAAATTAAAAGAAAAAAAAGTAATTTAGTGTTTTAAAATATATACATTAGTTAGATAAATTGAAATATTAAAAAGGGTTAATTATGTTTTGCCATTCGAACTATGGCCGCTTTTATACTTTAGCATCTAAATTTTTTTTCGTGTCAACTTACAATCTCAACTTTACAACATTAACAAAAAGAAGATCATGTATGCAAAGTGTAAATTTCGCAAAGTTGAGATGGTAAGTTGACAAAAAAAAAAGTTTCGATAGCAAATTGTAAAAACGGCGTAGTTGAAATGACAAAATATAATTTATTCTACTAACAAAATATAAAAAGAGTTAGGAGAAATTATTGAAAAAGAATGAGAAGAAATTGGGATATGGAATTTGAAAAGACAAAAATTATAGAAATTCATAAAATATCTAATTTTTAAATCAAAATCGTATCTTCAACTATTTTATTTTAACAATTTATGACAACTCCTTTTAAATTTATAATATACAAAAACCCTAATAAAAACGTGCTAAAAGAAAACATGGCCCATGCAGGTCTCGAACCTGCGACCTTCGCGTTATTAGCACGACGCTCTAACCAACTGAGCTAATAGGCCAATGCGTTTAACTAACTGAAGCTAATATATATTTACTCCTAAAAACGACTTCAATAGAAAAATTTGAAAAGCGAAAAATGGCCCATACAGGTCTCGAACTTGCGACCTTCGCGTTATTAGCACGACGCTCTAACCAACTGAGCTAATAGGCCGCTTGTGAGTCATTTAACACTATATGCTATATTAATAAAATTTTAATATGGATAAGGTAATGCCCTGGGCCTCAGGTGCGGTACAAATATGAGAGACGAAGATGGAAAGAGAGAGGAAAGAAAAATGTTGGAACACATAACAGCAAGCGAGATAGCAGGGTACGCAGTGGGCACTCTCCTCCTCTCCGCCACCATTTCAGCCTCCAAGATCGACTCCTTCATTTCTTCCTCTCAGCGCAGGTAATCATTTTTCTTCTACAAACCCTACCCCCCTCCTCTCTTCTCCAATTCTCACACCCTTTTACTCCGACCGACAGCTCTCTGGGGATGTGCAAGAGATGCGGTGACCTGAAGTTGATCGCTTGCTCCAGATGCAGGGGCTCCGGACTGATTAAAGAAGGAGGGCCGCCCTTCAGTTTGATTCCTGTGGTTGATGGGAACCCCCGGAGTTTCGGTGTGAAAACTAAGAAGCAGGCTTCTTGCCCCAATTGTCGGGCAAGAGGCCATTTTTCCTGCCCCGACTGTCGCTGCTCCAAGCTTCACTCTTGATTTTCAGCTCATCTTTTCCTATAATGTTTACATACCATACATACATGTTCCATTTTGTTCAAGTTATATTATCTTTTAAGGTTGAATGAGGTTATACGGACAAGCTTGTGTTGTTTTTGTAATATCATAGGCAGATTATTGTTTTTTTAAATATTATTACTACATTATAATTTACTGGATTGGATTTTTTATTATAATTTATATTGTATTTTTAATATAATTTAGTGGGCTGTGAACATGTTTTGTGGGCTTGCCATTGAAAGTGTGTGTTCCATGGGTGTTTTTCAGAAATTCGGCCTGGAAAGACAAAGAAGCCCCTTTTTTATGTTGGATATTTATATTTTCTATCACACTTTCGTGTTGGTAATTACAGTCTTGATTGATGCAGATCTTTAATCCAACTTGCGTATTATGTGTTGATATTAAAATAATAATTGGTTGATATTGATATATGTTTTTTCTCAAATTTAAAAAACATAAATAAATTATATTATAATTTGAAAGTATGACACCATATAATATACATGTGAGTATGTGACTAAGAATAGACGGGGAAAAAAAATATTTATGAAAAATTGAGATATAACTCCGAATTGGAACGATAAAACAATTTGAGCTCAAATTGGGTTTATGCCCGACTGAGTTGTCGAATTCAATCAGAACTAATTACATAATAAAATAAAATCATCTAAAAATATCATAATCAATCACATAATAAATGTAATTATACTCGTTTCCACGTGCAAAACAAAGAAATTCAAATACACTGCACGAATATTGTCTTTGTATTATATCGTATATGTATCTATGTATGCATACAAATATGTAGTGTATATATATATATGTGTGTGTGCTCAAAGTAATAATCATTATTTAGCTTGATTGGCCTATGTATAGTCTGTGTCCACCATATGACAATGACAGTGCATATATATACACATGCTTGCCATAAAAAACAAAAAAAGGAGCAATAGTTTGTGTAAGGAGAGCAGACATCCAATTACAATGTTGATGCCAAAATTAGCCAATCAACAACAATTGGTGAAAGTGTGTGTGGACAAAACATATACCTTTACTCATAATTCTATACATGCAACTTGATATCTCAATTACTTACTTTTTCTCCCATCTCATGAGTTTCCTCATACTATAATGTAATAATCAGAGAATATATGCCCCCACCATTTGCTCAAATGTTTTTATGTACTTTTAGCAACTTGAGGTTTTCTATTACTTATTTATTTTTAAATAAAAAATTAAAATTCAGTTGATTTCGTCGTTTATCAATTTTTGGAAGGGAAAAAAATCGAATACCGAACTTAATGTCATTAGTTTGAATTTCACTTAGAAATATAGAACTTACCATTTTTATGCTGATGACTTATTGGATTGCAGTTGGGATTGATTTACTAGTGTGTTGGTCGAGTTATAGTGATTAAGCTGAGAAATTTTCAGCACGCTTTGGCGAAAGGAGCATTTTGTGACTGTTGAGTGCTTTTAATTGTGATGAGGGTAATTACCTCAGACAAAGAAAAAGGAACAAAATTGCCCTCCAATCTTACAGAAATTAACTGAAATGGACAAGATCCGCGTGCAAACCCACGGGTCTGGTCACCTGACTCGACCTACCTGACCGATCCAAGAGACAGACCCGATTTGATAGTCGTAGGATCATCTGACACCTGAATGCCAAAATGACGCCACGTGACACCATCCTATATGGTACCGTACACTATAAATACTAGCAGATATGAACATTTATAGTAACAACATTTATTACATTTCAACTTTATTAGCTCTCCCCAGACGAATTCGACCCCGCTCCTTCTAACTTAAGCATTGGAGGGCCTTAGTTGGGGGCCACCCAACAAGCCTAACATGTTTTTTGTTCTCAGGATCTATTGTCAGAAAGCTCGAAAAGGGTTCTGCGACCCGAGCTCAAGGTATCCAGATCAGGCAACCCGACCCCCAATCTTGCGACCTGCATCAAATTGGAGCAGCCACAATGCATTTGTTGAAATCTAACTTTTAATTTATAAAATAAGAAAAAATGACTGAGCTCGTGTAATTAAAAGATTTTAAGTTTAAACTTTGTTAATTGGGTATTAATTCATTTATATGGTAGTTTTTTAAATTAGTATTTAACGTTTTATAAATAATGTAAATATTGAATTTAATGATTTGAGTTTAGTATTGATAAGTGGTCTAGTGTTTCCTTAAAAAACAACCTAGGCCACGCGAAATTAGAATGGTGAGAGTATTATGTTATTCATTTGTGAACAAATTAATTATATAATTATGGATAAATTATATCGAGCTCAAAATTTTGATATAATTACAAATTATTTCAATTATTTGAAAAATTATTAATACCATTTTGAAGCTAAGATCAGTCCAAGAATGAATCCATGTCATTAGCTTCCATTAGGGTTACATAAGATTTTGCATTGAATTGTCCAAAATAACCTTTCAAATTCTGAAGTATAAATTTTTCATATTCTTAAAATATTTTTTATGGACTAAAATGCGGTTTTAAAAATATACATGGTATAAACATAGAGGGCTAAATGGGACATTGGACAACACCAAAATTTTAACATTTTTCTTCAAAAATTGAGAAAATAAAACTTAAAAAACTTCTAAGGTAAAGTTGATAATTCCACCTCACTATCCAAAAATTACATAATTATATCAAACAGCAGGAGGTATCGCTAATTTTCAAACGAGAAGAGGGCATTTGTAATTATATCAAACATTAGAACACGTCAATATAATTTAAGCTACAATTATTACATCAAGAATAGAAAATTATCAATCGACTTTTAATAATCAATAAAAATCTATAACAAATAACTATTATTTAACTACATATGTTATTAATATTATTATATATTGCTGACTTAAATGAATTGATTTTCAAAATTAAAAGATTATAAAAGTAAAGAAAATTCCCACATCGTTTAATTACATGAATTTGGTTTCCTAGGTAGCAAGATAAGGTGGGATCTTGTAATATCCGTGCAGACCACTCTCAATTATTCCTAGAACACGTACAATAGAAAAATATAACTTGTAAAATATGCATACACACTTTATAAATCACAGTATCGCACGGTGCACGATATTCAATACTAAAATAAATTAAACAAATAAAAGTCGTTATTGCCTTCTTTCTTCGTCTCGTTTATTTCGATTTTCACTATGGTCCCAATTTAAAGCAAGCTTTAACGGGACGCAAACCTAAATAATCAACACAATTTAAACCACCATCCATTTTAGTACTACCTAAATTAACTCAAACTTGGTGCTTTTTTATTATGTCTAGTAATGTAGCATGGTCCACATAATCCTAACATTTGGTTTTTTTTTTTGGTAATGAATTGTGTGTGAAAGCATCACGTGGTTCAAGCATGATTTGGACCACCTTGGAAAACAAGAATTTGGGTAGGTTTAACAGCTCAAGTTGTACGTACGAATTGAAATAGTTCTGTGCTTCTTTTCATAGGAAGCAAAGCGACGACCCATGCAATATTTCTATCAACAATAAATATACAGTTTGGTTTTTATTTCAATCTAATATCCAAATTAATTAGTAGATCAACGGTGTATATTTTATTCTATTTGAATTATCGATTTAGATTTAAATAAATATACAGTTTGAATTTAAATTATATATATGTAATATACATTTATATATATGCGATTAATTTATATATTATATGTATAACTTGTCATAGGCTCATCTTATGATTTTTTAAAATTATTAGAGTTTACCTAGACCCACTGCCATTTTTAAAATGACATCTTTAGCCTTTTTTTTCCCCAAAATAACAACATCAATCGTTAGTTAAATATTTTCAAAAACTATAAACACGTTTTATATATACTGATTATGCCATACAACACCATTTCTAATCTCAATTTTGAGATTGGATGAAAAAAAATGTTATATTTTGATATTAAATTAAAGAAAGGGATAAGTATACTCTTGAATTTTGGTATAATTACACATAAGCCCTCTATAGTTTGAGAAATTATATTTAACATCTTTAAGATTTGCTTTCAACTAACAAATAAGTCCCTTCATTAATCAAATTCATCGAATTTATTGATATTAACAAAAAAATAGAACAAGAGTTTATGTTTACCCTCAATTGACTTATTATTGATTCAAATCGAATCAAATAAATCTTTTCATGATCAAATTACCCTCATATGTCTTCATGCAATATACATGTGATGAGGTATATCTTCACCGTTATAACGGTAGTTTCGGTTGAAAAAAATTGTTTGACCTGCAATAAGTCAGTTTTAAGTGATTAAAATTAAATATAATTTTTTTTGTTGTTCATATAAGCAAATTCAATAAATTTTAACTAAGGGACTTATTTATTAGATAGAAACAAATATTATGGGTGCTGGATGTAATTTTTTAAACGACAAGGAATTTACATGTAGTTACATCAAACGCCAAAGGAGGAGAGTGTAATCATCCATTAAAAAAAGAATAAGTTAAGGGATAATCAGGCTCATTTCTTCTGAGTTTTGATATAATTATATGTAAACCCTTTGTAGTTTGAAAAATTACATATAGTATCTCTGAAATTTACTTTCCAGACAAATAGGTCCATTCGTTAGTGAAATTTACTAAATTTGTGGATATTAACAAAAAAAAATTAAATTAAAATGATATTTATTTTCGATTGACTTATTACTGATTTATTATGTGTCAAATAATTTTTTTCTCATAAACTATACCTCCTCACATGCATTAACAAGTGAAGATGCATTAGGGTAACTTGATCATAAAAAATTATTTGACCTACAATAAATCAATAACAAGTCAATCGGATGTAAATATAGATTTTTACCATTTTTTTATTAATATCAGCAAATTCGATAAATTTTGACTAATGAATAGACTTAATTGTTAGACGAAAACAAACCTTAAGTGTGTTATAATTACATCAAATTTCAGATGAGAAGAGGCGAATTATCCCAAAAATTAATAGGATGAAGATAAGATTAGGGTTAAGTGAAGGGACTGAAATTGGAATTTTTGGAAGGAAGTAGGAAGCGGCGTTGCCACTCGATTACAGACACCAATATAAAGTAGTGATGGATGGAATAGATAGGGGTTTAATGATGGCCCTACTTTGTTTGTATTACGTTGTACGAATTGTTTTGGCTCAAACCCCAACAGTCTCGCGACTACGCCACTCGCCCATTCCCCAATCGACAACACACCCACCCCATCCCACCCACGATGTTACTGTATAATTATGTATGTATCTGTCCTGTGTGTGAGTGAATATAATTTATTGATATATCCAGACACACACACACACACACAACCAGAAGGAAAGGAAGAGCCTTTGCTTTAAGGAACAACAGACTGATTATTTTTCTTTGAACAATTCTTTCTTTCTATATGATATATAAAAACCCAGCAGATTAAACAATCTTCTTCCTTGTGTCAATATTTGATGGATAGGGTGTTTGTGTGATGTGCAGTAAATGAGAAGCAAGAATTTAGGGTTTATGTGAGCAGCTGCTGTCGTTGTTGTTGGTTGTACATATTAATCTTGATATATTGAGTAGCATAACAAATATCAGATATGGGGAGAGGGAAGGTTGAGTTGAAGCGGATCGAGAACAAGATTAACAGGCAAGTGACCTTCTCCAAGAGGAGGTCAGGGCTGCTCAAAAAGGCCAATGAGATCTCTGTCTTGTGCGATGCTGAGGTTGCTTTGATTGTTTTTTCTGCCAAAGGAAAGCTCTTTGAGTACTCTACTGATACCAGGTACCTTCCCTTGTTAATTCATTAATCCCTTCATTTTCAAGAAAAGACTTTTACTATCTTCAAACCCTTCATTTTCAAGAAAAGACCTTTATTATCTTCAAACCCTTCATTTTTCAAGAATTATATATATGTTTTCATATATATATATATTTATGATCAAGGAAAAGAAATCAATGTAAGAATCTTGGTTGTTAATGTTATTTGTTGCTGGAGTGAGTTGTTCTTCTTTCACTTTTGTAAAGCCTTTCTCAGCGTTTCATCAAAGTGGAAACTTTTTTTAGGGCCTTTCTTTTTTTCTTTTTTCTTTCATGAAAACACATAATTACATCTATACGTACATTTTGATGATGATGTTAATTCTACATGTGTATATTTCATTTTAGTTTTATAAGATTTAGTTTGATCACTACCCCTTTTGTGTTTGTGCGTCATTGTTTGATTTGGGAAGCTTGATTTTATGCCTGAGAAGTCAGTATACTTTCTTTCCTCCAACTCCCGAGGTACATGTATCTCGCTCTTAATATATATATCTATATCTATATATATCAATCACTTGCTAAAATTTGATGTCTCTTATAATTTGTAAGAACAATTTGATCAGTTTCAACCTTTTTCTTTTATAATTTCTCTTCACATCTTCTCTTCATGATCTCCGTTATTACATATACTTTACTGCAGATTATAATTCATACACATAATTCCATATAATTAGATACATATCAGTTTGAAATAATTAAAGATCAAGAAACTGCATTATATATAGCAAAGGATGGTGCCATTTGATCAGCAGAATGTCAGATATTTTATGTTATTTGTATGAATCCTAAAGATGTTGGGTGTGACAATTGAATGAACCCCCCTGTCGGAAAGAACACCTAGTTACCTGGTCCGTTCCTGGGAGCCTACAAGAACACCTGTAGTTTACCTGGTCCAATCATGGGAGCCCAGAAGAACACCAACCTTATTACCTGTCCCTAGACCCTTGTTCTTCCCTCAGCATATATCCGCATGTAGCCGGCTCACAGTCACATACATTCATGTAGTGTAGTGCTTCTGTTGTACTGAAATAACTATATACCTTGCTCGATCGAGAGTAATGCGCTTAGTATACACAAAAATCTTGTGTGTATTAGGTTTCGTCAAGTTCAATCAATAACATGATAAGAATTACAACACTTGTCATATAATTGATTATTATTTTTAAACTGTACATTAATTACATGACAACTGTATTTTATTTGTCATATAACTAGAGCACGCGAATTAAGATTGTCTAGATCAGTGAACCATAAGAATCATAGTTAACTTAAGAGTTCCATCCCATTAGTTATATATGATCAGTAATGAATCCTCAAGTCAATATTGTGATTGAGATCCACTTCCATCGTAAGGGATTTTCTTGCTTTCTAGATTTAGCCAACTCAAAGCTCATGTAAATGCATAATCATGAAGGAATTGGTAGTCCATCATCTTGAGCTAAAACAAGATTTTTGATATCATAATTGGAAAGTTATGTAAGTCCATTACGCTAGTTTGCTTTTTCCTTGAAATAAAATTAGGGGCAAATTACAATGTACTCCTACGAGATTTTGTCATAATTATAAATACCCAAATACCCTCCTAAAATTATAAATAATCTAACTTATTAGAATATTTATAATTTCAGGAGAGTATTTGAATTTTTCAACCTCGTTGCAAATCGCAAAGGAGCCTCTTGTAATTTACTCTTGAAATTAATTATATATTTTTTTCTTGTCAACAACCTCCAACATGTCACATATTTGGAAATATAACTGAGGATCACACTACTAATATACATAGTTCTCGTGGATTATGGATATTCATCGTGTATACATACTACGTATTAATATGTGAGGTGTAGAAATATTGACACTGTATGAGTGCTTTTCTCCTTGTACTCGCCCATTGATTACATGATTCTATAGGTGTTATTTAGCCAATAACTTACAAACTAGAACAATCATAATCGAAATAACATATACTTATTTATTCTTGCATTATATACATAACTTATTTATGTTATTGTTTGCTAAATAATTTGCGGTTTATGTTTTAGCATGGAAAGAATTATCGAAAAATATGAAAGACATTCATATGCAGAGAAAAATCTTACAACGAATTCCCAACCCAAGGTATGGCGCAAACACTTCATTTCTTGATATAGTTCTATATATCTTAATTTATGTTCTCATGTATATAATTTATCTTTTCACAAATATCTAATTGGAACTATATATTAGCAAGACATGTACATGTGTTAGTGACTATTAATTTCATCATTATGCATTATATATATCTAATACAATAAATAAGCATGAATTCATCATAAAAGAAATAAATTTATCAGATGCAATTGGACCATCTAACTATTTATTTTTTTGCTTTACATTTAAAAACCATACAGTAATTTTACAACAATAATATCGATCTAGTCTATTTAAAATAACATATGTATAGCATTTTCTTCTAAACAATTCTTACTTTTCGTATATATTATAAGTAAATAGTATATGAAATATTTGCAATGGAACAGTTCAATTTGATAAGATAAACTGGACCAATCTTTTCTCCAATTTCATATTCATTCTTAACTACATATGCATACTGTGAAAATTTAACACATGATCATTAATTTAATTGGACAAAAACTATACTTTTAGTCTTTTGTTAAGGGATCTGTATGGTATAGCTAGTTCCAAAATTTTAGACTCAACATATTTAGAGGATGTTTGGCTAATATTTTTTAAGATATTTTATAAGCTCCTAAAACATCTTGTAAGATATTTTAACAGCTTCTAAGATATTTGATCTTATTTCAAAAGTAAGCTCTTAAATTGTTTGGATAAAATAAGATGTTAAAGCTTATAAGATGTGAAAATATCTTATAAATCTTAGGGCGTTAGGCATAGTAAGGTCTTTTATTAGTAAAATAATTAAAAATGACATGATACCATTAGAATTATAAATAAGTTGTTATTTTATTGACATATGTTATATTTAAATATTTTTAAAATACTTTCGTTCATAGTTCACATTAGTTTAACTCTAAATAAGAATTTCATACATAATTTTTTTTTACAAAAATTAAAAAAAAATTATTACCTAAATTTTTGCTAGTCAAATATTAACCTAGATATATCATTGATATTTTCTTTATCAAGAACTATTTCTAGTAGTATAATTTATAGTACTTTGAATTTATATTTTTTCAAAAATATAATGTCAATAGCAATTTTTTTATGTTAACTATAATAATTTATATAATTAAGTATTTTTTTTTTCAAATGCAAAAAAAAAGCAATAAAATTCTTTAATATCCTAAAGAGAGAGAGAGAGAGAGTGAGTGTGAGAGAGACTATGTACTGTTTGTGTGTGAATAAGGATATTATTCTCTAATGACATATTAATCTTATAGAGTTTATAAGATGTTTTGAAAAAAGTTAGAGAAATTAACTTTTTTTTAAAAAACTTATAAGATCTCAAACATCTTAATTTTGAGATCTTATAAGTTTTTAAAAAAGAAAAATTGTGAAATACTTTTTTTGAGCTTGTAAGCTTCAAACATCTTATAAAGGTGATGTTTTGAGAAGCTTATAATTAAACTTCGCCAAACACCCTTTTCGTCCCAACATTTGAAAAGTTACGTATTTTTTGTACTCTATAAAATATTTCATCAAAAGAGTACGAAAGAAGAATATGCGTGGCACATCTCTGTTAGTTCACAACAATATAGGAAAAATATGCATACATATGAAACACTTGATGTAATTTTGCTCTTTATTTTTTTGGCAAAACTAGGGCAAAAGCTTTGCAAAGCAAAAACTGAAAAAAAAAATAAAAATGAAATACCTCGATAGAGTTTATAATTCTGAAAAATAGTTCCATTTTGGGTTTTTTGGTCCGAGAACAGAAAATCATTGAAGATTTTGATTTTATTCAATTAACTTCTAATTATTAATTTATATAACTTATAATCAACAATTAATATATATAGTAGTCATGATTTCATTAATAATTAATATACATTTATATCATGTAATGCATTTATTTATATATACATATATCTTTGGTTACTTTTTAACATAATTGAAAGCCAAAAATATATACTCTTTTGAATTTTGTGGAATGAATATGTTAAGTCCATAAAGTTTGGAACTACATATGAAGATACCCTCAACTAAATGGGAGTAAAATTGCAATTTTACCAGTAACATGTGAAATACAAGCCAGTTGCTGTAAAAAATTAACGAAAATTTAGTCTTGGAACTAACGTTATGAATGTTCTTTTTTAAGTTGGTATCCAAAATAAAATTTCATAATTCGTGGCACTATCTTTTCAAATTCCCGTACCCATGGGACCAAAAAATTAATCTTGTCGAGAAATTAATGCATGATCCAAGTTCTTGTGCATTTGCAATTCTTATTGTTCTAAAAGAAATATTCGGTATCAACCCTTCCTTTGTAATTTTAACAAGATCTTATATTCTGAAATGTGTTCATATGACATGTTCTTAGGCTAAGTTTTAGGGAGTATATATTATTAACAGAATATGAAATACTCACATATATATAAATATATACAATATCTTAAATCTAGTGCTCAATGTATTACTTATACCAATATACTTGTTAAAATTTTAAATATGTTTTCTTCATCTAATTAAAATAGCAAAAAACTTATTATTTCTTTTGTTATTGCCTTCTGATTAGGAATTTGGACAGCAATTTACTATATCGAAGCTTAATTATGTGATGTTCTGTCTCTATATTGTTAGATCTGTGTTCATATAAATATATCTATATATCTTGATTGTCACATTTATTTGGTTAATTGAATATGTAGGAAAATAATTTGTGTATTGAGCACCCAAAACTGATGGCTCGGTTAGAAGTTTTACAAAGAAACATGAGGTACGTGCGTACTACTAGTTCCATACTTGAAATTGAAACTTCTTCATTTGCAGTTTTTTGTTTTTTCATCAACAATTTAGTGCATCAAGTTCTTGAAATTCCGTATATATGACATAATATTATTATGTCTTCGATGCTCTATTATTATCCTGATTGTACTTGGAATGTCTTGTTCTGGAAAGTAAAATATGTCTTAAAAATTAATTAATGTTCCCCGAAATAATTGTAGGAACTATGAGGGAGAAGATCTAGACCCTCTCAGCTTGAGAGAGCTCCAGAGTCTGCAGCAACAGCTTGACAGTGCTTTGAAACGAATTCGGACAAGGAAGGTACGTGTAGTTAAAATTAATTAAGCTCCTCCAATTATTACAACAGGAATTTCAATAATATTGCTTAAATTAGTACAGCATATATATATATATATATATAACAGATTTAATAATATACTAAAATCCATTTAATTGTCTGTTTAACTCAAACATGCAACATGCAGAACCAACTTATGCAGGAGTCCATTTCTGTGCTTCAGAAAAAGGTAAGACCCCTGCATGCACTTAGTTATTCCTTGTTACCTTAAATTAGTGAAATCCTAGAATTTCTATATTACCAAACATGATAAAACATAATTGTAATCAAAAGAATAACCAAACTTGAGAGGATTATATATAAGCTTTTAAATTTGTTTCGTGTATGAAATATTAAACAGTAATGTCAAGCAACAATTTTTTTTCTTCACGCGTTATTTATGCAATTAATGCATAAAAAGTTAGAAAATCTACAAATGTATGTCCTGTTGTGAAGAAAAAGTTATTAATTTAATTATGCACTCATTAGATTTATTAAAACTAATATTAATAAATGATGATCAACTAGGGAGAGTTATTATTATGCCAAAATATATTTAATATTTAAAAATCAATCAATGACCTATAAAATACTAAACAATCAATACTATATGTATAACTTTAGTTTATTTTATATATATACAACTATTAAAAGATTATATAAACTAAATAACAGTGAACAGTCATTTTGTAAATTTTCAATTAGTATCTTTATAAAGTTGGAGGGCATTAATATCACATAAATCTTAAGAAAATTAGAATATTGATTTGTGGCAATTTGTAAATTTGCTCTAGTGGAAGTCTGTAGGAACTTTCTTTCACACTTCTTAGAGATTAATTTTGACAGAAATATTAATTTATCATTGTTATTTTCATTGTCAACTTATGATGTTTGAATTTAATTATCATTTAAAAATCCCAAATTAATTTACAAAAAATCACAATAAATGAAGTTCAATAATAAGGATTTTAAAAGTATGAAAGGTAACAAAAAGGTCCTATAACAAAATAATTTGACATTGATAGAATAAAAAAAAAAAAATCTTTCTCACTTACTCCCTTGGGTTTTTCATTTCACGGCCTCAAGTATGTTTTATCACAAAATCTTCCTCAAAAATAAATTTTGTTTTTTGAAATTTTACTCAAATTTTTATTTAAAAAATAATGTTGAAAATTTATAATTTTTGTAAATTATATAATAGAATAATATTTACAAGCTCAATAAACCTATAACTTTATAAAAATAAAATATTATGCTATATTCAATTATATATTTTCTATTCATTTGCATGTTAAATATTTAAAATATATGGATGATATTAGGACTAAATGAGCTATTGGTCTCGTAACTTAGATTATTTGGTATTTTTGTTCTTTAACTTACTAAGCTAGTATTTTGGTATTGCATCTTTTTAATTTTTGTGACTTAAGTCCTTTTCCTCAACGGAGTTCATCTCCACCATCGAAAAGGATGAACTCCGACAAAAAAAGAATTAAAATTCAAAAATTAAAAAGATGAATGATCAAAATGCTACTGTAGCAAGTCAAAAAACAATCCTTATGTTTGGTTTCAGTTTTGGGCCATCTCTGAAACAGAAGCAATGTTTGCCATTGCTTATTTTGCCATGTTTTTGTCTTGTTTCTAAGTATTTTATCTTGTTTCTAAGTATTTGATTTTTAAAAATACAAATATATTTTCTTTTAACCACTTAATATTTTATACGTAATATTTTCTACATTATTGGAATAATTAAAAATTTTAAAAAATATAAAATAATATAATTATTCTACGCGGTTAATTCATATATTACATTATTTGAATAATGTATTTAAATTTATCACCTCGAATAGAACAACTAACAAAAAATATTGTTAATCCATTATTAGAGTGCATTTAATTATTTTTAAAAGTGTATTTTACATAAATTATTTTTTTTCATTTCCATACATATATAATTAGAAAATAATATTTATTTTAATCCACTCAAAACTAAATAAATTATATATATTTTTATACATATATATATATATAAAAGAGACATGATTTGACAATGAACAGTATTTTTTGTCTCCCCACTACCCAACATCAAACATAACATACTTATTTTATATTATCTCCAAAAACAAATCCAAACATACACACTATCTCTAACTTATTTTTATTTATCTTTGTTTTTCTCTCTCTATCTCCACAAAATACCCAAAAACAAGTTAAAAACAAAACCAAACATAATGAATAATATTGGCAGAAATAACCAATTAAAAGGAAACTCCCAATTTTAAAATATCAACTAAGAGACGTGCATTGTTTTGTTGTGAGAACGGAGAACTTTGGAGAAACAAGGACCAAAATAATTAAAATTAAAAAGATATAGGACAAAAATACTACTCTAAAAAGTTAGAAAATAGAAGCGCCAAATAACCTAAATTACAGGACAAAAAATGCCTTTAAGCCATCATATCAATACTCACAATATTAATGATTAATTATATCTAGATTTGCATTTTTTGTAATATATGTTCAATATAATATTTTAAAATTGTATTCTGATAATATTTGTTATTAGAAAAAAGTTCAATACATATAACAAAATAAAGCACAAATTATGTGCTTCTTTTAATAGTTATATAAAAAATTTGAGGATCATAAGTTTATAAAGTTTGTAAGATTTCTATACTAATTATATGAATCATAAAATTTGAAATAATATTTATTTTTAATAAAAATTTATAACAATTCAAATAAGTTTTCTCGAAAATAATTGTAATAAACATATTTTATGAGTGTGAATGATAAAGACATATTCATCCTAAAAATTATAATTGCGACTATAAACATACTTTAGGGATGAAAAGTAAATTTAAGTACTCTATCTTTTATGAACAAAAATTTGTATAAAAATTACTAATATTATTGAACTGGATTTATTCTTAAAAAAAATATTTTTTAATAGTCACTGTTTTAACTTGTAATTTAATTCTCTTTTACAATGACATATATCATGAAGGTAGAATAAGCAAAAAAATAAAAAAAGCAACTGAATTTATAAAGACAAAAACTAATATAGACAATATTTTCTTAGTATATATTTTGTCACTATAATATTTTTGAAAACATAATGCACGGAAATTTCATTATGCACGTCGTCTGGCATCCGTGGCAGGGGAGATTGCTGCAGGAGCAAAACAACTTACTAGCAAAGAAGGTGATGAAATATTTAATAGTGTTTGTTTCATATATATTCATAATTCTCATTGGTAACATTTATGTTTAGTTTGTGTGAGAATGTGTGATTTCAGTTTAAACAGTTATATATATATATATATATGTAAATTGGGAACAGGTAAAGGAAAAGGAGAAAGAGCAAGAGCAAGAACAAGAACAAGAGCAAGAGGCCTTATTACCTCCAACTTCATTCACATTCTCACTTCCTCCACAACTTCTCCATGGGACATCTTCCCTAACTATATGGTACTTCTTTCTCTCACATTGTCAAAGATGGATTGGATTTGTGTATATGCCCGTTTTTACAATTTGGCATCTAAACTTTTTTTTGTATCTTGCGAAATTTGCAGTTTACTATATATGATCATTTTTTTATGATTTTTCTGTTGAAAAAATATCGCGTGCTATGTATATGTGAAAAATATCTCATCACACAATCCTTTAATATCACATGTGCATTGCATGTAATGTTTTTTTGACAAAAAACTTGGTGAAAGAATAGTTACAAATGACAAAGTGCAAAATTTCGTGAAATCGAGATGGTAAGTTGATTAAAAAAAAAAATTTAAATACCAAAATGTAAAAATGATAATAATTCGAATGACAAACTGAAATTAACTCTTAAATAAATTTAGACAATCATGCACCCTCTTAATTTATCATATGTTGATGAGGTGACTACTATGCGCATGGTTGTTTCAAATCCCTTTGATTTGGATCTGTGCATGATGCTGTTTGTCAACCCAGTTTTTTCATTGAGATGAGCCTTTCTGCCATTGTTTTTTGACTACTTGATGGTATTATCAATCTGCGGTTTGAATACTTTGTAACCCTATTATCGACGTATGCTGTAATAGTTAGGGATAATTATATCGTTAGCTCTTAATTATCGTCAAAATTGCAGATACTACTCTCGCTGTTTGAATAAATTATATATGATCATCCACATGAACTATAATATTTCCATTATGTTGACGTGTATCAGTATAGTGAAAGTATTAATAAAACTAGCAGTTCGTGTAATACGAAAATTTCAACAACAAAAGATAATATATATCGATCGATCTGATGGTTCAAATATTCTGAATTGTTTATGTAATTTAACCATAATTTAGGGGGTAGAATTAAGATAATTTCTTCCAGTAGTTATATTATGTCATTTTCTTTTGAATTGCAATAAAATGTAATTTTCCAACTAAACTAGACATTTGAAATCAGTTGAATTATTTTGGATTTTGCAGTGGTGATCAAGAGCCGACGACCGGAGCTGAAGAGGATGGCAACCGAGCTCCTCCTAGAGATTCCAACGACCATATTCCACCGTGGCTCCTCCGCCGATAGAGCCGATAAGAAGAAACATGACCAGATTCCGGCCACCCTAAGTTAGTATGATTGAATTATTACTACTAAGTTGAATAAATCCCCCTCCCCCCCCAGCATTTATCTGTATAAAAAGAAAACATAAGTGATTGTCTGATTTTTGTACCTTTTGTTTGTGACTATGTATACCTAAGTTGGTGCCTAAAGTGTATTAGCAATTGTTGTTTATGGAAATGATGACATGAAATGGGAAGAGAGATTTCATCAGTATGTAAGAATTAATGTTAGTACTTATGTAAGAGAACACCTGTCAACTACATTTTCAAATTTAAACATATTTATAAGTAGCATTTGATATTGTTCTAGGAAAAGTTCTGGACAAAACCCAACATCATGTTAGGTTTTTTTTATATTGTTTTTGAATGTTTCGTGAAGATAGAGATACAAAAATAAAGATCAATAAGTATGTGTTAGAAATAATATGTATATTTAGATTTATTATTGGAGATAACTTAAGATGGTTTAAAATAGGTGTTGTATGTTTGTTTTTGCATCTTGTGAGACAAAATTTATTATTTATTGTTAAATCATATTTCTTTTATCTGAAATTATAATTATATATATATTTGGATGAAATATGTTTGGAAGATAAAATTCATTGTTCATGACTTTTTTATACTTATTAATAATTGTGGGCCAAACGTGCCAACAGTTTCGACTCGTCTCAAAAATGGGCCAAAAATGCAAAAATGAAACCAAACACAATTTTGCAAACTCACTCCTGACCAAGTTCACAAAATAAAATCTCGCATACACATGAACTTGATAATTTAGATCCACCCCGTCTCTGTCCTTCTGATTAGCATCCCTATTCTCGAACTAATGATGCTGAATCCACCCCAGATTGGCAGACTTGCAAGGCTTATAACTCCTATTCTAAGTATGTCGACTTCTGTCTTAATTATGTTAGTACTTGTCTAGTTCATGGGTTCTAAAACCTCTTTCTCTATTGCGATCTTTCTTTTTCTTTTTTACTAACGAAATCGTGGGTTACATATCCGCAAGTACTAAGATCATCTCTCTCTTATTAGTTTTCTTTTCTAACCATAAATCGTGAGGCTATAATCAAACATACAATGATTTGAACAGTCATCAGGATGCACACATGCACACTGCGTCGCTGTCTTTCCCGGAAAATTTCCCATTTTGATTCCCAAATCTTTCGTCAATCTTCGTTTCTATAGTCAACAATCAATACTTTATTACCATAATAACCAAATATTAAGATTTGGCAAACGGGATGAGATATGTTGTGTTGTTTGCTGTTCAAAGGAAACTCTACATTTAAGCTTCGGAGGAAATAAGGTTAGTTTTCAAGGAAAATTGTGATGTCGGAGCTCCGACGATCTTGGGAGGAAGAATAAGAAAATTTTAGCTTAAACTGATTTAGGTGAATTTAAATTAATTATACGACAAATATAATATATTTACAGTGTATATGTGCTTACAATATAATTAATTTAATTTGAGGGGAAAAAGAAATGGGGCTGGATGCCCCCTGTCCGCCAATAACTGCCCGCTCATCTGACTTTTTCTTCCTGTTCCTCTGACTTTTGTCACTCCAAATAAAAACAAAAACAAAAATGGGAAGTATCATTTAAGCAGACCGTAATGCCCCTGGACGGTGGTTGGTCGTTGTGAACATCTATCACATTCTGGAAACCAAAAACGTGTTTTGGTGTGTAATGTCTTTTGTCATTGAAGTAAAGTCAATGGGAATATCAGGGCGGCATATGCCCGTTATTATATATATATATGATCATAAGCAGAGACAAGGAAACCAGTGATTGACTACACCTTCTTATGCGTTTGAACTGTCTTCAGAATTTCCAGATTCCTCGGATTTCCAGGTTTGTTTTTTTCCTCTTAAACTGAACATGAATTCGATATTCTTTTGTCGGAAATCTGTTGGCAGAGGGAGTTGTATGATCTCGATCTATTCTTGATCCCTTTATTGCAGATGTTTTATTTGTTTTTATTACTTAATCAATGGAAGAGACAGAACCCATCTCAGAATTGATGTTTTAGTAGCTTAAATTTCAGACAAAGAATGCAATCTGGTGTAGTCTTGTCTCTGTCTCAGAGTCTGAAAAGCACAATAGCTAGTGTGTGTGTGTGTGTGTTTACATAAATATGTCAACGTTGGGTGAGTTGGTTTGGTAAAGACGGAGGACTATTTCCTGTAAGAAATTTGTGTGATGGAATCTTGCTGCATGAGTTCTGTGTTGGTGGTGAATTTGTGAATACTGATCAGAGTCGAATGCACTCAAATTTATCTGTTGAAAAAGATTGATTTATATATTTATTTTCGGCTTCCAATTATTAATGAGATCAAAGACTAAAACTCATGGTGCTCTAGATACTGTCTGCTAGTAAAGTCTAATTTGTGTGTTTTGAACGTGTTGCTCGAAAAATTTGCTGTTACCGTACTAGGTAAGGTTTCTTGATTACCTCTAGGGACTGTTTCAGATCCATCGCCATGGCGTCTGTGAGTAGCAGCAATGGAAAGAAATTTATTCAAATTGATATCACTTCTGACACTGTATGCCCATGGTGCTTTGTTGGGAAGAAGAATCTGGACAAAGCTATAGCATCGTCCAATGATAAATATGCATTTGAGGTTCAAACATAGTATTTCTTTTGTCTTAATATACATTTATCGAGTTTCAATTCATATTGGTCTGAGTTAGTACAATAATGCAGATCAGATGGCATCCCTTTATGCTATTACCTTCCGCTCCCAAGCAAGGTGTTCTTAAGAAGGAAGTGCTCCTTGAAAAGTTTGGGCCTCGAGCTGTACAAATCGAGGCTCGAATGGCAGAGGTTTGTTTTTGCCGCTTGGTCTTTACCTGTTCTTTTGTGATTGTTCATGATGGCTTACAAGTTCAACATAAATGTTTGGAAAATGTAACGTAGATTGTGCAACTTGCGTAAGAATTAATAAGGAAAAATCAAATACAAGAAACATAAACTTTTACAGAGTTCAGAGGATGCTTCGTGTGTTCATGGTTGCTGAAATTCCATTACTTGTTTGGTATAATTACAGTAGACTGCCTCTCACAAATTACATATCCACCCTCGGCAATGACGTGTATCTCGAGAAATTATAGTTACATCAGCAATAGATGGCTTAGTATAAGTTGAGTCAGACTCCACTTTCCAATAATAACTGCAATTTTGCAGGTTTTTAAGGGGCTTGGAATGGATTACGACACTGCCGGGCTTACGTAAGTTAATTACATTAAAGTTTCTTGAAATTATATTTGTCAAATTATGACTTTGTTGTAAGTTTCAGCCAAAAACCACTAAATCTCATTCATGTCTTTTCTCAGACCAAAGTTTAAGCTTTAGTTTGAGGTCTCTTCTATTCCTAAATACTCTAATTCTGTCTTGATATGCAGGGGAAGTACTCTGGACAGCCACAGGTTAATCTACTTTGCCGGAAAGCAAGGCCTTGACAAGCAGCATAACCTCGTCGAAGAGCTGGGCATCGGCTATTTCACTCAGGGCAAGTACATAGGTGACAGGTCAGTAAGAGCAACTAGACTTCTTGTCCAATTCCAATGGCATTCACTAGAAACCACGTCTTCTAGCTTTACAAGGAACCAATCTTATACTGAGCATTTTCAGAGATAATCATTGTGTAAATTCAGACAACAGGCTAGCTGTTAGTGTATCATATCCTTGAAGGTTAAAACTACCATTATGTCTTTGTGTTTCAAGGGAATTTCTGGTGGAAGCTGCTAATAAAGTTGGAGTCGAAGGAGCAGCTGAGTTTCTTGAAGATCCAAACAACGGGCTGAAGGAGGTAAAATAGTTTCAGAAAAGATATTCCGATGTCTGAGAACGAATCCTGTTGTCTGTCCAGGATTTAAATCCTATGATCATTTTTCATTCTAAACTTCATTGTATTCTGATACGTCTGAGTAGATCCTCTTTGCCCGCCTTGTCTTTCTCTTTGCTTTCATCGGTAATAAAAAGAGTGTGTTCTTCGTTTTTCTTTTCCTGAAAGGTTACTGAGGAGATCAACAAATATTCATCGCTCATTAGTGGAGTCCCACATTATGTGGTAAGCAAATGCGATCGACTTTGAATGTAAGATACTATGCTTTGGATAAATGTTAAATTAGCATATATCTATGAACAGATAAATGGGAAGTACGAGTTGAGTGGAGGACAACCACCTGAAGTCTTCCTAAGAGCTTTCCAAGCAGCTGCTAGCAAATGACTAAGTTTCTCTGCCGAAGAGATGGGAGTTTCTTCCAGAAAAATTATGTTGTCTCTCTCTTGTACTGTCTCAAGTCTCATTACTACTATTATTGTCAAAAAAACAATGGAAGTCTTTTTATTACTTTGTAAGAGAGTGGTTTGAGATTTCTTGTCAACAGATAAAGTGCACCAATATATACAGATTGCGATGTTTGATATTTGAATTGGATCTGAGATTTGTCCTCATTATAAATATTTTTCTGTCATATTAATTCCATATGAGGTTTATTATGTCTTATATCTTCGGCCAACAGGGTTTTTGTTGATAATCGGTCATGTTCTCGATGCAATGTCTGGCAAGATTAAACTTATAGTAAGAGAAAGAGACAAAAGTGAACTAAAAAGAATATCACTAGAATAGCAGTTCGAACTAGAAATGACATCACGGTCGACGGCAAATGATAGTTTGAATGAGAATAAACTGATGAGAGAGAGGAAAACTCAGGGTCGACAACCTATGACAGCTTGAACAAGGGTAAACTCACGAGAGAAAGGAGAAATGAGATGAGAATTTGTTTGCTCTGATTATTTATGTTTGGCATCAATTCTTGAAATTTTACTAAATATTTGTCTTCTCAAAAATATATACCTTTCTTTTTTCGCCAGAAAATTCAAAAATATTTTTGTATTTGAGCACTTCTCAGTTGAGATGATAAAGTTTTACAAATTTTATGGCGGGGTAAATCTAATTTTTAATCAAATAAATACAATCAGGACAAATTTTATATGTCTTTGTAATTTACCAATTTATAAAACTATAATACTCAAAAAATTTAATTATTTTGGTGAAGCAAGTGCAAGATCAGATCATTGATGTGTATATTTTAATCCAACTTTTTTCTTTCCCACATTTATCTTGCATGCTTCATTAATTTTACAATTTTTCTATAGTATTCTCGAATTATTTTCATTTTTTTTTTTTTAATATTTAGGGAGTCAAAACACATACTTAGAAACGAAACTTTAGTCCACGATTACAGAGACTGTACGACGGTCTCGGGGGCAATCTTCCCAGTTGAACACTCCGGTTCGCTTCACATGAAAATGTCAAATGTGAAAAATACACGACATGAAAGTGCCTGGAAGAAAAATAAATGTGCTGGTGAATTGTTGTGCTGAATCATATCAGCAGCAGTTGAGCACATATATATAAAGAAGACAAACATTCTTAACAAACGTTATATACAGACTTTACACTTTCTGATTCTGATTGTGTTATTCTCTGCTTTGGTGGTTGGTTTCGTCCACGACCAGAGCTCCGGTGGGGATGCATCAAGCCGTCTCATCGAATGCCATCACCTACAAATCCAAATAAGCAAAGATATTAGATACGGACAAGCAATGTCCTGACTGCTTTGAATGTTTCCTTACACTTTTTAAGGTGAAGATTCAGAGGTTTATACAACTAGTCAAAGGTTAAAGCGTTCAGAAATGACAGCAGAGCACATGAAATCGTTTCTCGTTACTTAGTTTTTTCCTCAGACTGAACATAGATCACTGGAATCAAGCCAAGCATTCAGAATGTTGATTAGGAACTCAAATTTTTGTCTTAGTCTGCTGATTATAAGTATACTCTTGTTATCTACATGCTTTAACAGGACAATGAAATGAAATTAAGGCAAAAAACCATTGATGCTAGCTTTAGATTCGGAAACAATAAGCTTAATCTTGTGGTACTTAAGCAATCACCGATAAACTGGGAAAGATGAAGATTAAGTGAACATTTGAAACAGATTGCAAAGAGACCACCTCAGACTACTTTCCAACACAGAGGTTGACAAACAGAATTTTAATCAAGGTGCGAGAACAAGAAGCAGATCATTTTCAACTGAAAATTTTGTGTTACATACGGAAAATATAATGGCAATATCTAAATAATCATGCAAATGAATAATGTCAATACTAAATAGCAGCTGCCAAAGATATAATCTGAAGGATTAGATGGTACCTTGCCGCAAACTGGGCAGTTGTCACTTCTTTCCATCCACTCGTATATACAACCAAGATGGAAATGGTGAGAACACTTTGTAACTATTTTGGGGTTTTCTTCAGTATATTCTGCATGAAAGAGACACGTCAGAGGTGTGAAAAACTAAAACTTATGACATTCATATCACAATCTATGCGCCAATTTTGTAGCATCATCAGTGGACTCAGTCAACGAGAAGAGAAAATTCTAGCACCATGAGGAGTTCCCGATTCAAAACACAACTGGCTCGCTTGCCGATGTTGGCATGGCCTATCAAAACAAGTAGTTGGGCTTGCACATTTGGACACAGAGAATGAGGTGCGAAATTTGGTGTCAAATATGCAAGAACAATGTTATTGTGACATTTAACCAGAAAAACTTAGGAATATCACAGCGAAGCATCAGAACTGAGAAGCAAAAGGTGGTGTCTTCAAAGTTCTATCAGATGTGAAATTGTATTTCAGTATTCCTCCTGAGTGATAATGCCACATTAAAATTTAAACATAGTGTTGCAACAATTGCTAAAAAGAAATGGCAGGAAGAAATGTTGCTATTGCTACCTTCAAGACATGTGGGGCAGACATCTTCATCTTCTGAAGAAGTATAAATATGAGCAAATCCTGTTGTTGGTTTGGCTGTTGAGAGCTTCAGTGATGATCTTGAATTAAATTCTTTGGATTCTTCTTCGCAAGTAAACTTGTTCCATTTGTTCTTGCTGCTCACAGATTCAGATTCTTCTTCAACTTCAGCTGTCCTTAGTGGTTCAGTTTCCTCATGCGAATGGCTTGATCCTTTCTCCCGTCTAGAGACCAGTCCATCACGCTGCAATCGGAAATATCTTGGATCTGCATCATAAGGCAGAGGTCTTGGAGGAGAACGATACATATCGGCTAAAGAGTTATCAAGTGATGCCGTAGAACTTAACGATGCCGTCCCTTGAGTGGACGAAGGTAAGGCACGTTCTTCTCCTCTATGAAACAGTGATGCATACTGCACAACGCAATATCAGAGTTTCAACAACCAAATGGGCGTTACAGTTTACAAATATTTAATCTTACATAATATGTTCCGTGACGAATAGTAGATTTTTAGTGCCTAATTTAGTAAATAATTCTGTTAGTCAGAATCAGACAGTCCTGACTTGAACTTTCCCTGCAGTATAAAGGGGATATCAAGCCTATTCACAAGGTCAAGTAACTCAAACGAAAATCAATATTCAGAGAAAGATCAATGCTGCATTATGATAATACATCTCTCCTATTTCCGTTTCTCCATAGGGGCCTCCGAAGATCATTGGGTCTAGACATTTGATACAGAAGCAACTTTCATAATACTGACTCACATATAAAATGCAGGATAGCATTATTAGTCTAACAACAATTCATTAAACAATCAAAGCGGTTAGTGACAACTAATCACATTTGACAGAACTTCACCTACCACAAGAAACAATAGAGTTTCCAATTCAAAGACACATCAAATATAACAATATTTCTACGAGCAGCTATGCCACCCCAAATTACAGAGCAAAATTGTCACAGGAAAGACTTAGAGCGAAACAAATCCCACTACGAATAAATTCAAAAGGCAGGAAAATCACAGCATACCACATGTACGAAGTTCTGGATGAAGCAATGAATGCATATACAGTTCCTATAAATCGAGCTGTTAGGATTAGCAAACTCTTCCCAGTCATCTCTCAAACAGCAACAAGCAGCACCCATGATTAACTCTGTCAATCCCTCACAAACCCCTTTATCCCACTCAGTATCTTGCACCAAACCAGAATGAATGCAATCACAGAAACATCAAAAGATCAAACCCCGTGCCCACTAGATAACATAACTATAAACAGAGAGGTTCTCAAGCTCGCAGAAGCTGAACTGACTTCGCGAACCAGCAGCCCCTCTCCGCAAGAGGCAAACCCCCAAATGCCTTGTTATATCCTGCAACTCAGACAACAGAAACAATGAAAATTCCCCCTGCAAGATTGAAAAGAAACTCACAACATCAGCAAAATTGCAAGAAACATAACTACAATTGTAGAGGTAACTGCCCCTAACATATAACCATCTTGCAAAAAGAGTTTGACGGCAAAAAAACATGTCTTTTAGTTGCAGTAAGGGCATCAATGTATCATCAATCAAAAAGAAAAAAAAGCAAAAACAAAACAATAAATTTCAGAAAGTACATAGCCAGTCATGAACAGTCATAAACTCCTGAATTTCTTTAAATTCAAGCAAGGAACGATCGCCAAACACATCAAAACAACACGAATTATTAAAACCCACCAAAATTTTCAATTGATTCCTCAAATGGAGAAAACCCATTACAGATTACACAGCTCCAGATAATCCGAACGCAGAAATCAAACAAAAAAGCTAATTTTTTAGAAAAAGAGAAAAAAAGAAACAGAAACCTGCACAAAAAATAAAAAGAGAAGAGAAAATCAATCACAAGATAAAACAAGACTACCAATCCACGGAGTTAGATGATTCTGGAGGAACAGAAGCCGGGAAATCCGAGGTCAGATGTTGCAGAAATAGTACATATTTTTTACACTTATTTTTCTCTCTCCCCTGGTGCATATATAAGAAAGGACGAAATTCTTGGACTTTCTTGATGTGGAAACAAAAAAAAAAAGGAAATAATAGGTAATTGAAAGCGCGGAATTCAGCCCACACGCTTTCCCGTACTGCGGTGGTTGAAATAGGATATTCTATTCATTTGTACTAAAAAAATTATAATCTAAATCGATTTAATTAAATTTAAATTAATTATATAATAATTATAATATACTTATTATATAATTAAAAAAATAATCAATTACATAACAAGTATATCACACTTATAATTAATTTATTTCAAATATTATCGCTCATCTATTTCTATTTCTAGATTATATCTTTTAAAAAAATCAAAATTAAAAAAAGGGTGTTATTATTATAAAATTATGCATAAACCTTTTTATTTTTATTGTTATATTAGGTATAATGTTTATTCACGGATCCCCGTTTTCCTAGTATTCCGACAAGGTTATTATATACCTAAAACAAAATATTAATAATAATATCAACAGATGACTATGTAAAGATACTCTTATTTATTATTTTTTATTTAAAATTTAGATAACTAGTCAATAGTCCAACTAGCATGATTACATAAATCCACTTACAAATCTTGTCCTTCATTTAAATAATATCAGTCATTGTGACACGTCGTTTCTACGTGCGTATAATAAATCTTTCACGCTTTAAAATATATTATAATAAGAGTAAAATATATAAACAAATACTTATAACTTGAAAACAAAAGTTATAAGTGAAAATAGTGTTCGAAAAAATAAATTAATATTTATAATATTATTAATAAATTATAAAAATTGATAGAGAACTACTTATAACTTTTAATTTAAATCAAACATATCAAAAGCATATGTCGTAAAACAAAAAGTAATATTTTGAACTTATTTTCAACAGCTGCTAACACTCTGTACATTAAATCATAATAAAGAATTATACTTTATTATATAATTAATAATCTAAATAATATTTGAAATAAAATTTTTATTATTATTTTATAATATATTGATATTTATTTCGCTTAATACGAGTACAATGCTATTCGATATTTTTTCTTGTTTTTAGTTACAATAAATGTAAAATAGCCAATATCTATTCTGAAATTTTTAAGTAAATAATAATAATACAAAATAAATATTTTTTGGTGGAGTATATTAATTATTAATTTAAATAAAATATAATAAAAATGTGATGCCATACCAACTTGCCGACAACTTATTGTACTATTGCAGAACATTGGTTTGTGTAAAGTTCGATTATGTCACCAGTTAAGCCGTCAGATTATCTTTAATGTTCGCAGTCAAGTTCTCACCGTATGAGAACCAACTGTAGAGAATATTAGAAAGGATTCTACACGTCAATAAGGTCTAATTTAAAATGACCCAGAGATTCTAGATGTGTATTTTTATTAATTCCAAGGACTCGTAATTAATAATTATCAATGATTATATATTGACATCAAAATTAAACAATACAGTCAAAAATGACACTTTCCTTTTCTTTAATGTGTGGGTGTGTTATTTTTTTCGAGCATTATCCAATAAAACTAATTAAATAGAATTATGTCAGTGCTCATGATAGAAAATAGTCATAATAGAAAATTCGATCAAAATAGTTAAAAACATCATACTGACGGATAACAATATCAATCAAGCATGTGAATGTCATATCGGACGATGATTGAATCACATGATCATCATCTAATGTATCTCAAAATACCATTTATTACCTTATCCTCAATGGAGAACGACCCCACAATCACATAGAATTACTCATGTCTAAGTATATAAATGGTGCAGATCACAACCTCTAATCTATCCGTAAAAGGACATCTAAGTGAGAACTGAACGAATAAGGCTTTACCAGCGTCCCAATACTATCCTAATGTGCTCTACAAACTGTCCGACCTATGAGGCCCATTGACTGCTTAGCAAGAACTATACATAGAAAATAAACCATTTAAAGATCACATGCATGCTTAATATTACGACAACAATAATATTAAGATAAAATGGGACATATTGGATATTCATATGGATTCTAAAAGTTAATCCCAATATTATTCCACAATGACTACCAAAAATCCTCAATGATCAAGATAATAATTACGTTCTAGTACTTAGTTCCCGTAGGTCCATTCAATCTATATAGATATCAATATATCATTTTCATTTTCTTTCATATCAATTAACAATTTTAAAAAGTATTTCACTCAAATTCTTCGTAACAAAAGATCATTTTTATACGTATATACAACCATGAAAGATACACGTACGATAATTCTCCATATTTGTAATTATTAATATAATTTTAAATGACATTCACAATAATAACAAGATCCCAATTTTAAATCAAACTAGCAATTCAATGCTCCTTAATTTACAATCTGTTTAGGCCCATAATATAATTTTACCAGTCAAATCATTGTTCTTCCATTTTTGTTTGAATAAAATAATAATTTGAAAAATAATAATAATTTAATAATAAAATATAGTAAAAATATTACTTCTTTCTATTTTGGACATTTAAAATATATTTGCATTTTTATCATTAATTGAATATGTATTTTCAACTTCGACTTTATATACAAATAGACAAAAAAAGAGAAGTATTTCACAAATTAATTTTATTTTAAGCAAATTGTATTTCAATAAATAATTTAGTAGTTTTTTTTAATTATTTTTTAAATCATTCACAAGCTACAATATAAAAATATAAATACCTTAAAAATAGATATCCTTTATAGTCTTTTTCCATTTAATCATACGTTATAATTATTTCAACCAAACACCATATTATATTATCAAATGAGATATCCCACGTGCAATATCTCAAATCAAACATCATGCAAAATATAATTAATAATTATTCAATTTTTCATCCTATTTAATACTATCACACGAACTATACGAGCCCACAAAATTTTATTTATGAAATAATATAGCAATAGTTGTATGTCAAACACTAACACCTCATCTCTCATTGATATATTTGAAAATACAGTGTAGATGATACTAGAAAACATCAAGTTGGCAGACATGATTAATCTTCAATTTTACTCAACAATCATGTGGTTTCCTACATTAATTAATTTATCAACATACACTTCTTATAAATTCAATTTAATCATGTGGATTCATAAATTGTGTTCCTTAAAAAAAAAAGGTTAAATTTATTAGCTCAAATTCTAATTTATTTTTTTAGGTGAAAGTAATGAATCATCAATATCAAATATAACAACAACTGACAACATAACAATTATATATTAATAATGAGTATTAAATAACTATATTTAATCAACAACTACTATAAAAATAAAATAACATTCTATATGTTGGTAGGGTTTAAACCTATAACCTTAAAGTTACGGACCATAATTTCACTGAGTTAGATTTTATTGGCAATTAATTCCTACTTAATTAGCCAAGACTATATCTGAATTGACGTATTTCAAATTTTTAGTCACAAGTTGTTTGGAGTTTTTCGGGAAGTTTTAAATTTAAAGCATTTCAAATCTCTTACACTAAATTTGAACTATATTTATTAAATAATGATGAATTTCAAATTATTTTAATACGAAGTTACTTAAAATTATTTTTTAAAATTCAAATATATCAATCTAAATAATGATACATAAATTTAAAATAGTCGTATTGCCTTCAAAATAAATAAATAAATGACATTACATCCTTGTTTTTGATGGAAAATTATAAGAATTGACAATGTTTAATACTCGTACTCGTTTAAATCAAACTGACAATTCTGAACGGGTCGACTGGGACCCGTCGAACATGTGATATGGATCAAGATCCGATCCAATAGTTGGTGGTGGAATCGGAATGCGCATGACTCTATTGGGCATTCGGGCGGGCTTCTTAACTTCAAACTCTCTCTCTCATCAATTTGTCCACTTCCAATCGTGGTACATTTCGGTGTACTTTAACACGCTGTCACGAATACGTGTATGAATAGAGTATCTTATCAAGTGAGCGTACACAGTTCTGCTCAAATTTATACTTGATTTCATCTTCGCCGGCAATGTTAGATCTGTTGATTATTTAATTGAATCAATTTTTGACTGTTCCGGCGAAAGTTTGGTCGCTATAAAGATTCAAGATCCACTACAGTCCACTCACAAAACCCTAGGGCTATTCACTTCCGCAATGCAGAGCTCATCGGGCACGGTGGCCCAGCCCGAGGCAATCTTGGAATGGCTTCAGAAGGAAATGGGCTACAGACCTCTCGGACAATATGCATCTTCCGCTAAGGCCTCAGCACCCACCGCAGAATCGCTTCGCAAGATTTGCCGAGGGAATATGATCCCAGTATGGAACTTTTTGATAAAGAGGGTGAAGTCGGAGAAGACGGTGGAGAATATCCGGAGGAACATTCTTGTACATGGTGCGGATGATGTTGATAAAGGGAGGAGGAAGGAGAAATTGGGAATGGGGAAGGAGACGAGTGGCGGCAGTAGTAGTAGGGAGATAGCATTGCAGGAGAGAGAGTTGGCGGAGAAGGAAGTGGATAGGTTGAGGCAGATTGT
This sequence comes from Sesamum indicum, assembly GCF_026168435.1. Classification (NCBI taxonomy): domain Eukaryota; kingdom Viridiplantae; phylum Streptophyta; class Magnoliopsida; order Lamiales; family Pedaliaceae; genus Sesamum; species Sesamum indicum. The sequence goes on along the minus strand of NC_142664.1, from coordinate 3,115,127 downwards.
GAGGCGGCAGCGCAAGGAGTTGAAGGCTAAGATGATTGAGGTCTCGAGAGAGGAGGCTGAGCGCAAGCGAATGCTCGATGAGCGGTCAAATTACAGGTTCATTATTTGTTTGCAAAACGCTAACTATATTAACTTTTTGGTAATGGTTAATTTTCTGATTGGTTGTAGAGGAAGTTATGTAATGCTGTACTGTGGATAAAATTTTCTTGTCGGCGTTTTTAACTGGGCCTAGGGTTATTTATGCTTAATAAGTAGTTGAATGGGCGTTCTAATAGTGCTACAATTGGTCTCAGACTGTCAGCAGAGTGCAAGTGCCCAAAACATAGTAGAAAGACAGGTTATTTTGTAATGAAAGAAGTATGTTTGAAGTTGAAGGTGAGATCTCAGCAATTACATGGTCAAATCCCTTTGGTTGGTAGTTGTGTTTTCTGTATATTTTATGTGCGGATGATTGCTGTTAGAATGTGGAGTGGTAATTGAGTCCTCTTCACATAGTGATTTGATCTGCTAATCCGACCGTCTATTGATAGAAGAATAATCTTGGAGTTTATATATAACAGATGCTTAATAATGCAGAAGTTACAATGGAAATGACTAGTTTTTTTTTTCGAAATCCTTGTTGAGCAACGTACTTAATAGACCGATTCTCTATTTGTAGGCACAAGCAGGTGATGTTGGAGGCTTATGATCAACAATGTGATGAAGCAGCAAAAATATTTGCTGAGTACCATAAACGACTCCGGTCCTATGTAAATCAAGCTAGGGATGCTCAGAGATCCAGTGCTGACTCCTCTATTGAAATGGTGACCAGCTTCCATGCAAATAACGGGAAGGAACTCTATTCAACTGTCAAAGGCAGCAAAACTGCAGAAGATGTCATTCTTATTGAGACAGCTAGGGAAAGAAATATCCGTAAAGTGTGTGAATCTCTTGCCATGCAGATGTCTGAAAAAATTCGCAGCTCTTTTCCAGCTTATGAAGGAAGTGGAATCCATGTGAATTCTCATTTGGAAGCTGCAAAATTAGGCATTGATGTTGATGGTGATTTACCTACTGATATTAAAGATGTGATGGCAGATTGTCTAAAAAGTCCCCCTCAGTTACTGCAAGCGATCACTTCATACACCCAAAGGCTGAAAACTCTGATCAATCGAGAAATAGAAAGAATTGATGTTAGAGCTGATGCAGAAGCATTAAGGTATTCTCGTGAACAAAGGACCCTTTATCCTGTGTTTTCATGGTATTAAAATTTTGATGCTGTATTTGTTGAAACCAAATTAGAAATTCTAATATATTTTTTCTTGAACGCCTTTTGAATAATGTTTTATTAGTCAGAACATATATGCTTTGCGTCTATATAGTACTGGCAAAAGTAGCATGCTTACCAGTTATGAACTATGCTGGTGCCTTAGTTTTTGGATGTCAGATGGCACTCTGTTGAGCCTTATTGTAATGAAGCTCATCTCCTCAGTTGTTTTCTCTCTGGCTGCTGCTGCTGCAAAAAAAAAAGCTGTCGTATAATGTAGAAACAAGCCACAACTTGGAGAATGACATTTTACTCGTGAATCTGATCGATTAAGTGATTCAATAAGATCCTCTTTCACCTTACTTGACTTTGATATGATCTTAAGAATTGATTACTTAAATGTTTTCGCTATTAATTTAGCTCATTACTGCTCCTTATATATTATTTGTTTCTTTTACATTGTGTTGTGTGCACTTTTAAGAACTAACTTTTCAAAGTTGGTTTCATGTGTGCACTTTAAGTGATTCATGATCTGATGGATCTCAGTCGAAGTAAGAGCATTGTCCGGTTGACAATTCTGTCATCTTCTTAATATCATTTTGTATGAGATTACACTCCAAAGTTGTTCTGTCTTACATGATATCGGCGTTTGCATTATCTTTGCGAAATCCCTTCTGTTCGACTTTTGTGGTTTGTGTTTACAAACTTATGGTAATGGGTCGTGTTGGCTCATTTGGACTGCTTCACGTGTCAGCAATCTCATGGGTGTGCTGCGTGCATTAAGTAATGGCTGTGTTTCATTTGCATAGTGTCAATTTGGATAACTTATTACCTGTATGACTATAGGCTTGTCTTGTACTATCCAGCTGTTGTTATTTGTTCAATTTGGGATATTTTCTTGTGGTTGTACATGAGCTTTTTCTTCTCTCGAAACTCTATGGTGATTGGTTGTTCATTCCCATGGGCTTTAACTGACTGTTCTTTTTCCGCAAATGCATCCACTCTCTCTTTACCTAACATATATTTCGCAAACTCTTCTTCCTACTTGTTTTATGAAGATTACTTAATATATTCACCAGGATATCTGATTTCTGCATCTAAGTTTCATTTGTTTGCACACACCTAAGTTGGTGCCAGTTGTTGCCATGCCAAGTTTTTTATGTTTGATTTTATATTATGAAGGTACAAGTATGAAAACGATACAATAACTGAGGCTTCTACTGACATAAGCTCACCATTACAATATCATCTTTATGGTAATGGGAAACTTGGGGGCGATGTTCCTTCAAGAGGGACTGAAAATCAACTTCTGGAGAGACAGGTATATCTGTGTATTAAATGACCACCATATAGTTGATTTCACCATTCATCCTTGCACTTTTGTTTTATATACTTTTTCTTTCTGTCCTAGCCCCTATTGTCTTGCTGAGTTTTGCAGCCTAAGGGATCCAATGCCATATACCTTCTTAGAGCCTGCTCTTTTTCTGTCCTTGTACTTTTGCAGATATGATCTCTCTCCTAATGTTTTCTCTCTCTAGTGTAACTTTATATCCTGGGTAGCTACATACATCCCTAAAAATCTTCAAAAAAATTCGGGTTTCTATTTTCATTTTTTATACATTATCATACACTTTCTACAGAAAGCACATGTGCAACAATTTTTGGCCACCGAAGATGCACTCAACAAGGCTGCGGAATCTAGAAACATGAGTCAACTACTATTGAAACGTCTCCATGGGAGTGGTGATGCAGTTTCCTCACACTCACTTGTTGCTGCTGGAACATCACAGAATATGAGCAGCCTAAGGCAACTTGAGGTAATATTTCATATGCTTATTCTAATTTATGTTATGTTGGTTTGAAATCAAAATTATATGTAATATGGACTAACGTAAATGATGCTTTCATGTTTTTCTGTGTGATGATATAGTTTCATTTTTACGTCTACTATATACTTTGTCTTTGTTTAGAGCATGTTGTATTTCTTGATTTTGAGGATCATTTAATTATTGTTACCTGACCTTTTTCCTCTTTTTCGATTTCATCTTTTTGATTTTTCTGTTTGCTTAACATATTTCAGAGCCTAAGAGTGCTCTGTAGTTGCTACTTTAAGCCCTTGCCAAACTTAGATACTAGAGAAAGATCATTTGGAATTTTCCTATTTTGAGATGTAATGAATGGGTGGTTAAGGATAATTTCTCCGTATACCTTGACTGCCTGAGGAAAAAGGTTATATAACAGAGGTGGCATTGTTATAGAAAGAGAAAAAAGTAGCAAAAAGAGCAGTGTTATTCCTGAGGGGATTTCTCATGATGTTCAGTGCACCATCCTTTCTTACCAAGTCTGTATTGACAATAAACTCTTTTTAATCTTTCCTATGCTGACATGGGCAAATAAACTAGGTTCTAAGGTCACTGATAATCTTGAAAAGAATAATGAAAAGAGAAAAGAAAACTAATGTTGAATGGATCCTTGTTAGGAGGTGGATAGTCTTGCCATATTAGCACTGATAAGATTTTATGTAATAGTTTTGTGTTTCTTTGTGTTCTAAGCAATTCTGTTGGTTATTTTGATTGCATGAGGGATGTCTTTTTTAGTTTTGAGGTTGTATGTTGGGGGTGGGACAGCAAGGAGCAAGGGTTTGGTCAGACCTTGAACATATTACGTTGCTGCTCTGGTAACTTAAGATGTTGCTTGATAAGTGGGAAAAGCTCTGTCTGTTTTGATTTAGTTCGGTTTATATCTATATCCTTGTTTGGGTAGGCCTTCAATTGGTCTTGTTTCCTGCATGCTAATTTTGACCTGTGTAATTGTGACTGATAACTTTTCTCCATTTGACATCAAAACCTTTCTTGGCACGCGATTTTTCTGATGCTGGTAGTTAGAGGTTTGGGCTAAGGAAAGAGAGGCTGCTGGATTGCGTGCTAGTTTGAATACATTGATGTCAGAAGTACATCGCTTGGACAAATTATGTGCTGAGAGGAAGGAAGCTGAAAATTCTTTAAGAAAGAAGTGGAAGAAGATTGAAGAGTTCGATACTCGCAGATCTGAGTTGGAAGCAATCTACAAATCGTTACTTAAGGCAAACATGGTAAGATCACTTATTCATTCACTCACTCGCAGGCACACACATCCATCCTACCCTTGCAAGGACCTATCTGTTTTCAGCCCTTGCCTTAGCTAAATATAGTATAAACAATTTTAAAAGACATTATTATGGCTATCTGAAGCTGGCGCTTTGTCAACGGGCCTACTTGGATTTTAGTGCACGGAATCCATGCATATCATTCAACTATGTATCATGTCACTGTTTACTAAGATCAGGACTGCAAAAGTATAACATTTTTTATATGCATATATGGTAAAATTCTCCAGTAAAAACCACATTAAAAGTTTGCCTGAAAGAACAGGAATGATAAAAATATATATATCTAATAAACGAGTATAGTATGATTATAAACCAAATTCAGGAATTCACAATAACTTTGTTCAGTTATTGAGGCATTATTTTCTAGAGCAGCATAATGGCATCTACGAATGTGGTTCCATCCTTTGGAGTTCTAAGATTTAGTTTCTGGCCTCTTTTAAGTAATTTGCATATGAAGTTAGGAGAAAGGAAAAATCTTGCACATATATGCTTCTGCGTACGTTGTGTCGTAAACTATTATTTTTGTATTTTTCCCTTATAATTGTAGGATGCTGCTTCTTTCTGGAGTCAGCAGCCATTAGCTGCAAGGGAGTATGCATCAAGCACAATCATTCCTGCTTGCAGTGTTGTTGTGGACTTATCAAACAATGCACAAGATCTCATTGATCAGGAAGTTTCAGCTTTCTATCGAACTCCAGATAATAGCCTTTACATGCTTCCATCAACCCCTCAGGTTTGTGCCACTATAAGAAAACATATTTCCTGCTATATTGGTTGTCTCAAGGTCGCATTCTTGTAATTTAGATATTCTGTCTGATGTGAGTAGTAAACTTGTTACTTTTTTTGGTTTGACTTTTTTGACGCTTGCTTTCTCCATTTTAACTGCACACAATGGCCTTGACTTTCAAGTTATGTTGTTTCTCTTTCTACTAAAACTTGACCACAGGGACATGGAAGAGGTCTTACTCAGTCAGATCTCCATTAACTAGAGTTCAGAAATCCCTTCCAAAAACTTACCCTACTTCTTATCTTATAGATCTCGGATTTGGGCGAGGAACTTGAATTTCTTGTCGTACGTTCTGAAAGTCGAACCATATATTTCTGAATTGTACACTTGGGTCTTGATACTTCGGTTTGTCATATATTGATAATGTGTTTTTTCAAAATCCTTTAGCATCAAATCAGTACCGTGGTATGTGTCATGCTTAGGGTGGATAGGTGCATATATTATACCTTGATAATAAGTTATTCTTTCAACAGCAATAAGCATCGTTCCCGACCAAAATAGTTAAGACTTGTTGGCTTTGTCAATAATGTCAGAAATTAGAATGAGCAAGTGGATGTGAGATTCTAATTGAGTTGGTGCTTGTACAAGAGATCATCCAAGGCTAATATGTGTTTATTACAATGTCAATGTGCTGGATGATCTTGAGGAAAATAAATTGAATTTTGCGTCTATACTGATCTAGTTTCTTACACATATTCTAACACCACGCTTAAATTTGAAGCTGGCACTGGTTGCTCTGATGACTCTTTCTAAATGGACATTCTTTGACACAAGGCTCTTGTCTTGAGCGTGGTAAATCTAATTTTGACTTTTCTTATTTTCAGCAAGACACCTGGAGATTTGATGAGCTCCATGTGTTATTTAATAATAGTAACCAACTAAACCACAAATGGAGTTTGCTTTGATACTTCAATATGTGCTATTAACACGCGCTTAGATTGGGGCTTACTGGACTTTTTTATCTCACAAGTAGTTTTTTACTCGAGCCATGTCATCTTTCTTTAAATCTTTATGTTAGCGCCTTTTTGGTTTCTGTTCATTGATCTCTCATGCTAAAATGAATACAAATACCTGATCAGAGTGCAGCAGGAGTCTGGTTCACACATAAACTTGTTGCACTATCCACTTCTCTTATCCGTCATCTTTCTTTTGTTCAGGCACTCCTGGAGTCAATGGGTGCAAATGGATCCACAGGACCCGAAGCAGTCGCTACTGCTGAGAGGAATGCGGCAATGCTGACTGCTAGAGCTGGGGCAAGAGATCCTTCTGCAGTTCCTTCTATATGTCGCATCTCTGCTGCCCTACAGTATCCCGCTGGTGAGCTTTTCTATTTCTGGAGTTCCTCTGGAAATTTTCTTGATAGTATGTTTACATGAATCATTTTCCTGTGGCATTTTCTCCAACTATCTCTGCCTAATGAATCAGCTGCATCCTCTATAACTTGTTCACATGCTTCTCCATCACCATTCTTCGACTCTCTCAGTGAAAGCTCATCACAATTCCTCAGTGCCTCCATGCATGCTTTATACTTTGATAAATTGAACGACTGGATTGCTGAAGAACAAGCGAAACTAGATGCACCAACAAGTGCTTGATTAATACTCTGAGCTCTTGGTTGATACAACATCATTATTATACTTGGGGCTGGATATATAATTCAGCTATTTATCTGGACCAGTGAATATTCTCAAGAGTTGGTGGGTCTAGTCCAAAAAATTCTTTAAGGAACAAAGTCTGGGAGGAAAATTTTTTCATTTAGATCTAACCTGAAATACTAGTAATGAATTCCTCCCCGCGAACCATGAACTTTCTCTTGTGTTAAATCAGTTGAGCAGATTTCTGTTCATCATCTTGAGAATCATAAACAGAGTAAACTTGTTTAAGAATGCTATGTTTTTTTGTTTTTGCTTTTTCTTTTTGCCCTGGTAAAGCCACTTGTTCCTAGATCCTAGTATTTTTGTTATCACATGCTAGGTAGCCATCCTTTTTTATGAATGTTGATTTCACCCGGCATCTTGAATAGGTGAAAGTGATCCATAGTAATGCACCCACTCACACATGCTCCCAATGGGTTTTGAACCCAACATCTCCACAATGAAATGTTGAGCCCCAAACCATTTTGGTGTCCTTTAAGGGACCTCTTATCCAGTATTAGACGAAAGGAGTTCACTCACAATTAATAACTGGCAACTGAGTATAACCTCGTTTGCATATTTTTGAAAGCCATGTCTAAGGGGATATCCTTTTGTCCTTACTGCCATTGTTGATGTCATGCATGATGTGGACAATAGAGATATTAAGAGGTTATTATTGCTACGTACCACCTCGTCTTACGTTTCGAAATGCAGGAACATAAAGCTTGATTAATTTCAAAGTCCATTCCTTTCATGGTAATAATAGTCATGAAGTTCATAAGATACTTGCAATCAAAAGGTTCTTTGATTTTTACTAAAATGATTTGCCGTTAGTCCATTAGGCGTTATCATATTTTTTTTTGTGTTATTCCATTAGGTGTTATTCTACAATCTTCTTGAGCATATTTGAAATGGATTCAGATTGCTTAGTGTGAGATGTTTTTTTTGGATGCAAGATTCCCAACTGATATATATACCTGACCCTGTTATGCATTTGAACTAATTCAACGCAAGGCAGGTTTAGATGGTTTGGATGCCGGTTTAGCATCAGTCCTAGAGTCCATGGAGTTCTGTTTAAAGCTACGTGGTTCTGAGGCTTGTGTATTGGAAGACTTGGCGAAGGCAATTAATTTGGTTCATATACGAAGGGATCTTGTTGAGAGTGGTCATGCTTTGCTAAATCATGCTCATCGTGCACAGCAAGAGTATGATAGGTACACCAAATCATTTTCTTTTTCTGTTGTAATTTTGCATTCCTACTTTTGAGATTTCCAATACTTTATACAAAACTATCTCAATCATATTATAGACATCTATCTGGGACACAAAAGTTTCCGGTTTGGAAAAACTGAAGCCTAATATCTTATACAAAACCTCTGAATCTCCTTTTTGATGTGTAATTATATTATAGACATGTACCTGGGGCGCAAAAGTTTAGGGTCTGAAAACACTGAACCTGATAGTTGGGGCCTAGTTTAGACATTATTTGCCTTTTACAATGTTTTCCTTTTAAGCATGATATGGTTCTTCTCATGTGCTGAGTAACTACCTACATTGTGTTTCCTTGAGGAAGCATGAGATGAGGAATCATGATACTCTGATTTTGTTGTTTCTATGATTAAGATGGCTTTATATTGGTTCCATTATTATTCTGTCAACTCTCTGTTTTGCAGGACAACAAATTACTGTCTGAATGTAGCAGCTGAACAACAGAAGACTGTTACAGAAAAATGGTTACCTGAACTAAGCAATGCAGTTCTAAATGCACAAAAATGTCTGGAAGACTGCAAATACGTTGGAGGTTTGGTGAGTACTCTGCAGGACTTCAAATAATATTCTTCTTGTACATATGCAAATAGTTTACAACTTAACGGTTCCATGTTAATGTTCCATAGATTTTCTAACTTCAGCATGCTGTCGATTTAAACATCTGGATTTTATGCCTTGTTGCTAATTCATAGTGTTCTCGCTAAAGATTTTCCAACCCTTGGGAAACTTTTCTGATTGGTGTTTTTCTGTAGCTTGATGAATGGTGGGAACAACCAGCCTCTACTGTCGTTGATTGGGTTGCCGTTGATGGAGAAAATGTTGCTGCGTGGCAAAATCATGTGAAACAGCTTCTGGCATTTTATGATAAATAAATGGTACACTGAACAAATGTTTGGCAGTAAAAGGTAGCTTCTGGGAGGTTTTTGTATTGCCCAAATGTGTGCTTGCCAATTTCTTGTATTGGACCGAATCAAATTCGAAGCTAGGTTGTAAAACTTGGTGGTGTTGATCCCAGTCAAGTTGGAATCCTGGTTAAAGCTATTGCTAGTTTTGGGCTAACTGAAAGGGGGTATGCTTATATTGCTGTCAGTTTCGTCTGTGAGACCTGCAAATACCATGGACCACCATATTGCAAATTTTATGGAGGGAGAAATGCATATGGAGCATGTAGAGCTGTGCTGTTTGTACTAGTTTCCATGTAATCATGCTGATTAGCTTTACATCTCTTTCTTGTATAGATGGTTCCTCCCAGCTCGGTATCTGGAAGGATCTCTGCTATGCCCCTTCCCCCAGTTAATTGTTTGAGGCTTGATCTGGTGTCTAGTTTTAGATGTGCGTATTATCATCCTATTCTTCGGTACCATAGTTTGTCGCGGTATGTGAAAATGATAATTTTCCACATCATCGATGAGGCGGAAGTAATTGTAATAATTATGGGTATTTCATATGCATATATTACATGGTTGCATGGGTCTCTAGTTTGCTTAAGGGAAATATATAGCAGGTCCTAAACCTGTTTGTGAAGCAGGGACTGTTCCAACCATTTTTGTTATGGTATATATGTATGTGCAGGCAGGAGTTATTCGGAGGAGGTTTGAGGACTTGGATTTATTTCTCAACAACCCCCCAATTATCATTCGTAGATGTGATGTCTATAGTCTGTCCCTACATTAGTCTATTGTCCTTGTCAGTATGAGGCAAGCAAAGCATAGGATGCCACGGTTGTGGTTGTAGGCGATAATGATTCTCCTTGTCTTTTTTTTTTTTTTTGGACAACCCCCCAATTATCATTCGTAGATGTGATGTCTATAGTCTGTCCCTACATTAGTCTATTGTCCTTGTCAGTATGAGGCAAGCAAAGCATAGGATGCCACGGTTGTGGTTGTAGGCGATAATGATTCTCCTTGTCTTTTTTTTTTTTTTTTTGGGTGAAATGTAAGTTTCATTCATCTAAAAATATTTACAATGTATTCCGGGCATATCAGAAGAGATACAAAGCCCACACTAAAGATTAAGACACAATCAAACCGTGTAGGAAAAGTGTCCAAAGGACCCTATGCAATGTAACATTGACTAAACTAATTCGCCCCTTGGGACAGGGCGTTGAGCCCTCAAAGATGACTTCATTGCGATGCCTCCAAAGTGTGTAGACCGTGTATGCCAAAGCGAGGTGACGCATTTTGTTCTGCACGGAGGAACCTGTTTTCTCTTTCTTAAGCCATTTGACCGCACTTTGAAGGGTTGACATAGTCCGGTTAATACTAAGTCAGTGTCGAATGCATGACCAAACGAAGTTGCTGAACGGGCACTCAAAGAAAAGGTGCTTGGCCGATTCCTTGGTTTTGATGCATAGTGAGCACAGATCCTCCTCTTGGAGGAACCCAAATCTGTCCCTTGTAGCTAGTCTACCGCGCAAGCCAAGCCACAAGATAAATGAGTACTTCGGTGGGATAAAAACCTTCCATATAGCTGCTTTCCAAGGCTTCCTCGCAAGTTTCAGCCTGAAGTACTCATAAGCTACCGACGTTTGGAGACCCTTTGGGGTAGACCATCTTGTCATCTGTTTGATCGCTGCCTCCGGAGACCTAAAACCAGCGACCACCCTGTTGCGGATTTTGGCAAGCCGTTGAAGGAGTAGAGAGTCCCCCTTATTCTGTTGCCAGTCCCAGATTGATGCACCTCTAAGGTAGATACCGTTGACCCACTGCACCCACGATGTGTCTGCCTTGCGGTGGATGTTCCATAATACACGGGCAAGGAGAGCCACGTTCCAAGATTATATGTGCCGAATACCAAGTCCACCTTCTTCCTTGGGGTGGCGGATTTCCTCCCAAGCGATCGATGCCGTCCTAGAGTTCCATAGAAAATTCCTGCAAAATCGGTGGATATTCTAGATGACCGCCGTTGGAAGTGGGAGAACTTGGAGCCAAAAGCACTCCACTCCCTGAACAACTGAACGGATAAGTTCCAGTCGGCCTGCATAAGATAAGGATTTGCCCGTCCACTTCGAAATGCAGTTGGCAATTTGATCCATAAGCGGTGAGTAGTTGGTGACCGAAAGCCGCTGTGCCGCTAGTGGAATGCCAAGGTATCTGACCGACATCTCACCTCTCACAAATTCCGTCCGAGAGAGAATCCCGTCAAACTCCTCATTTTGATTTCCCGCTGTGAATATACTTGATTTAGAGGTATTGACGGTGAGGCCGGATGCGTCCCTAAACTCTTGGAGGCATTCCATCAAGATGTGGATAGATGGGAGGTCGCCACAGGAGAAGAGCATGAGGTCGTCGGCAAAGAGGAGATGTGTGATTTTCAACTTCTCGCACTTGGGGTGAAAGTTGAAGTTCGAAGTAGATGTTTTCCTCTTGACCAGTCGGGAGAAATATTCCATGCTAAGAAGGAAGAGGGCCGGCCATCGGGTCTCCTTGTCTTAGGCCTTTCTTCCCCGGAAAAAACTCATGAAGGGAGCCGTTCAAAGCCACTGAAAAAGATGAATTGCAAACGCATTCCATAATCCAAGATATAAACAGTGGGGAAAACCATACCCGTGAAGAACTCGGGCGATAAATGTCCATGAAACCGAGTCAAACGCCTTGCGTAGGTCGACATTGATAGTACATCGAGGTGAAATCCATTTCCTCGAGTTCCTCGAGTATTGTCGCACCATTTCTTGGGCCAAGAAAATATTATCCGTGATATTGCGGCCTCCTACAAACGCAGCTTGGCATCGGTCAATCAAGTGCTCCAAAGTGGGCGCGAGCCGGTCCGAGATGATTTTCGTGATTGCCTTGTAGATGACATTGCAGCACGAAATCGGCAGGTAGTCCGCAACATAGGTGGAATGATCTGATTTCGTCACAAGGACAATGATAGTGTGGTTGAGCTGCCGTAGCATCCGCCCACTCCTAAAGAAATCCAAGACGGCCCTGCAAACTTGATCACCCACAATGTCCCATGCTTTATTGAAAAAGCACGAGGGATATCCGTCTGGGCCGGGAGCTTTGTTGTCGCTAATATGGAATATGGCATCTTTGACTTCCAACGGCGTGACTGCCAGGCAAAGCTCCGCGGTATGCTCAGGGAAGAGTATGGGGCCCCATTCAAACACACCATTATCGACAGGGAGGGTGTGAGCCTCGGTGCCCAAGAGTGATTTGTAGTAATCAACGAACTCTTGGGCAATATCCTCAGCAGCAGTGATAACAGTCCCGTCTGCCCTAGTGACTGCCCCGATGGAATTCCTTGTGACATTCCTCTTCACAATGTCATGGAAGAACTTGGTGTTGCGGTCCCTCTCTTTAAGAAAGTGAATTTTGGCTTTCTGGTAGAAGAAGTGCCGTTTCGCCTCGGCAAGAAAAACGGCATTCCTTCTAAGATCTCCCAAAGAGTCTCGTAGCGCCACATCTCCCAGATTGGATTCAAGTTGACTCTGGGCATCTTGTAGAGCTTGCTCAGCCTCTTTGGCCCTGGTGGAGATGTGGCTGTAGTGCTGCTGGTTGAATGCCTTGAGCGCGCCTTTAAGTGCTTTTAGTCTCCTACAAAGGCTGAATTGAGGCGTTCCCTCCATGCTCAAGTTCCATCTTGCTTCCACAGTAGCTAAGAAATTCGGATGATCTCCCACATATTGAAAAAGCGAAATGATTTTGGCTTAGTGGGTGTATGATCAAAAATAGAAACAATACCCGGAGAATGGTCGGAGAGGCATCCCGGTGGATTGAAATGGGCGCTGCAATACAAACTGGCTTGAAGCCATTCGTTGTTGTATAAGACCAGATCAAGCTTGCACCATACGGGGTTGCTTTCATTGTTGGAATACCATGTGTAGTAGCAGCCCGTAGTGGGAATGTCGAGTAATCCAAGCGCTACACAGTAGTTCACAAAATCTTTAAGCTCATACAAAGTCGGGGCCACTCCAAGCTGCTTCTCCTCCGGAGATTTCACATAGTTGAAATCGCCCATAATAAGCCATGGCATGCTCGGTGCTAGTCCCAAATCAGAAAGTTTCTCCCACATGCTCCTTCTATTGACAACAAAATAAAGACCATATGTAAACGAGATATAGAATGAGAGTTGAGGGGACTTATTCGTGGCACGGCAGTGAATCATTTGGGGCCATATATCCACCGATTGTAGGTCAATAACTGTCGGGTTCCAAATCACAAGGATGCGTCCGCCGGCGATGGTGTCAAAATTGTTGGTTGCATCATCCCGAAAATGAGCGGCTAAAAATCTTCGGGATTGATGATTGTGCAAGCTTTGTCTCCAAAATGCCCAAGAGGCAAAGCCGGTTATTTTTAATGAGGTGGGCAACCACATTGTGTTTGAGAGGCCGGTTAAAGCCCCTCATGTTCCAAAATTCAATCTTCATGGGGATAGAGGGGGGGACTCCCCTCCGGTCTGCTTTCTCGGTTTGCTGCCGGTCGTTGCAATCTCATCAGTTTTTGTCCCCGGCATTGCATGTTGTGTGGCCGTTGGGGAATCAGTTGATGAGCCCTCTCAATATGCCGGAGAAGCCACCTCCTTATCCTTAGGCTGTGGTGTCTTCATGGTTAGCCGACCCTGTTCCACCTTGTCGGCCGGTGGAGAGATCGGTTACTGCACCTCCACTATCGGCTTAGCTGCGGTAACTGTAGCTTTCCCCTTGTTCCTCCTCAGCACGACCGTTCATTCAGTAGGTTTTTCCTTTGCTGCCTCTGTCGGCTTAACGGGTGCAGCAGCAGGGGTGGCAGCGGCAGGGACGGCTGCAGGGGGAACGGCCGGTAGGCCTTGGCATGTCTCTTTCAAGTGCCCAAATCTGTTGCAGGCTGTGCAGAATTTGGGGGTGAATTCATAAACCACCGTCTGCTTTCGGGTTATGCCATTTGGCATAACACACTCCACTTCGTCGATGAGCTTCTTTGATGCATCGACCTCAACCAGAATACGGGCATATGAAACCCATTTCATCTTCATAGTCAAAGAGTCCATGGCAATGGGAGTGCCAAGGTGTCACGGGCTGCCCATTCACTAGGCCCCGTGACGCGCACTTCGGCCACTCAACCGTTCTACATGGCCGACCACTCAGCCTTCATCAACAGACGCTGGACAACCAACTAGTCTTAGAGTCCTAGGTGTAGGCCTTTTATTGCTTTGTTACTGCTTTGTTATTTGCTTTCTGTTGTTTAGATTCCTCAAGGGGACGTTATGCCTCTTGAGTTGCAAATTTCAGCTTTTCTAGTGTCTAGTGTAGACAATAGGATTTATTTTTTTAAGCCTATTATAGGGGGGAATGAGTTCAAGAAGCTTGGTTTAGTGACGTGTTGGAGTCCCCCTCAAGGCGAACCCCTTGCTCTAGCATCGTTGATCATTGTATACGCATTTTCAGTTCAATGCAATTTGGTTTTCTGAATCCGCGTGCGCAATTTACTGTTTTGTGATTTGTTCCTCCCGACTCTGATATATTCGGCGCGCTGCATTTGTGCCGAGCGGAGGTATTGGCGGACGTAGTCAGCGGACTACTAGCCACACGACGCGCTGTGTGATAGGCGCCTCGTGAGAGGTGGTATCAGAGCCTCGTGCCACGATGGGGCGGAGGCGGACCGCTACTGCTGCGAGGGCATCGGGGCAAGATCCGGAAAGCCCGCGACATGCCGCAGCTTCATCCAGCGAGAGAGCTGAGAACCCGGAGGACGGACACTCCCGGTTGGTGGAATTGGAGACGAAGGTCTCTTCCCTGGAATCTGAGATCATGGTGCTGAATTCGGAGTTGGACGAATGTCGGCAGGTGATTCAGGAGATGGCTGGCGTATTCGGAAACGACAGCATTGCCGATATGCGGCGTGACATGGAGCAAATGGCCATTCAGATTGGGTTGCTCCAGCGTGCAGTGGGTAGCACGCCTATGGTTGCTCACGACCCCGGTGCTAGGCTTCGAATACCAGAACCGAAGGCCTATAGCGGTGAGCGTGATGCGAAGGAGGTCGAGAACTTCCTCTTCGACATGGAACAGTACTTCCTTGCGGCAGACGTGCGGGACGAGGCAAGGAAGGTTGCGACTGCGACCATGTACCTGACTGGTGACGCAAAGCTGTGGTGGCGGACCAAGTTTGCGGAAATCCAGGCTCATCAAATACAGCTCGACACGTGGGCTCTTCTACGGGAGGCGATCAGAGAGCAGTTCTTCCCCGAGAATGTGGAGTACAATGCCAGGAGGGCATTGCGAAAGCTTGAACATACAGGTTCCGTGCGGGAATATGTCAAAGCTTTCTCAGCGCTGATGCTGAACATCCGAGACATGTCGGAGGCAGACAAGCTGTTCACTTTCATGGAAGGCTTGAAACAGTGGGCGAGAAACGAGTTGCAGAGGCAACGAGTGACTGATTTGAGTTCGGCTATCATTGCGGCCGAACGCCTGGCCGATTTCAACCTAGAGACTCAAAAGGATAGGCAGGCGACGCCTAGTCCTGAGCGGGAGAAGTCGAATGGGACGAGATGGTTCAGGAATAACTTCAACAGAGGTGGGGGAGACCAGAGGCCCCACTCTCAGAATGGCTCACAGGGCAGTTCAAACAGTAACAGGCCCCAGGAGAACAGGCAGGGAGCACCCGAGAGGAGGAGAGGGTGTTTGATCTGCGATGGTCCGCATATGTATCGGGATTGCCCGAAGAGACAGGTGTTGAATGCATTGGCAACGACCTTTACCGACAAGGCGTCGTCCTCAAAGAGTGTGGAGCCACAAGCAGAGGCAGGTGGTGAGAATGACACGGAGGAGTATGAGGACAACTTGGGGGCCGTAAACCAATGGTGCAACACATTCTCTACGGTGGCGGCAAAGAGAGTTGCGCCACCCCTTGCGAAAAGGACCATCCCGGCGCTTACTGTGGAGCAGCCGGAAAAGACTGTCCCGGCTCTTACTGTGGAACAGCCGGAACAGAAAGAAGAAGAAGTCCAGCCTCGGATTCCTCGGAAGAAAGGGTTGATGTTCGTTGATGTGAAGATTCATGGCAAGCCGATTCGAGCCATGATCGACACTGGAGCCTCTCACAACTACCTTGCGAGCGCCGAAGTGGCGAGACTCGGGCTCGTGCTGGAGAAGGGAGTTGGGCGTGTGAAGGCGATCAACTCGGCTGCACAACCCATTGCCGGTGTAGCCAAGTCTGTGCTGATTAAGGTTGGTGCTTATGAGGGCAAGACCAATCTTTCTGTTGTGGCAATGGACGACTTCAAGCTTATCCTTGGGCTTGAATTTCTACGGGATACACGCACTGCTGTCTTACCTCATGCCGATTCGCTGATGATGTTGGGGGCGAAGCCGTGTGTCATTCCTACCTTGGCCGAACGTACTGGAGGGAAGAACTTGTCGGCCATGCAGTTTGAGAAGGGGCACAAGCAGGATGAGATCTCCTACTTGGGTACCCTTTGTTTTGAAGAGATGGAAGAGGTGTCAGGGCCCACCCCGGGCGGTAGTAAGGAACTGTTGGGGGAGTCTGAAGACGTGATGCCAAACGAGCTGCCTCGGAAGCTACCACCGAAGAGGGCAGTGGATCACGAGATCAAGTTGGTGCTTGGCACGAGACCGCCCGCTAGGGCACCGTACAGGATACCGCAACCTAAGCTTGTGGAGCTTAGGAAGCAGTCAGCAGATGCCTTGAGCCGCAGGGCGGACTTGGCGAACTTGGAGTCGATAGCAGCGCTCTCTTCTAGCGCGGCTGCTATCTCTACGAAGGATCAGGTGCGGGAGTTACTACCGAGAGATCCCGCGGCGCGACGCCTGATTCGGCTTGTCGAGCAGGGCAAGGCTCGACACTTTTGGATCGAGGATGGATTGCTGATGACCAAGGGAAACCGCGTATACATTCCGAGAGGCGGGGACCTACGGAAATCACTTCTTTCCGAATGCTACGACACACTTTGGGCGGGACACCAAGGACAGGACCGCACGTTTGCTTCGGTGCGGAGGGCCTATCATTGGCCACAGATGCGGGACGATGTCGAGACGCATGTCCGCACTTGTTTGATTTGTCAGCAGGACAAGGCAGACCATCAGAAGAAGGCCGGTCTGCTGCAACCACTTCCCATCCCAAAGCGTCCATGGGAGAGCGTCTCCATGGATTACATCTCTGGATTGCCTAAGGTCGAGAACTTAGGCTCTATCATCGTCGTGGTAGATCGTTTGTCAAAATATGCTACATTTATCGCAGCACCCAAACACGTTACAGCAGAAGGGACAGCTCATCTCTTTTCCAAGCACATCGTCAAGCATTGGGGACTGCCAAAAGATATTGTCAGTGATCGTGACTCCCGATTTACTGGCGTCTTCCGGACCGAGTTGTTCAAACTTCTCGGGTCCACACCTTCCATGAGCTCGAGCTATCATCCACAGTCCGGTGGTCAGACAGAACGCTTTAATTCTACGTTGGAGGACTACCTTCGGCACTTTGTGCGAGGTACGCAGAAGGATTGGGTGAAGCTCTTGGATGTCGCTCAGCTATATTTCAATGTTCAAAAGAGCTCTTCCACCACCAACAAGAGCGCTTTTGAAATCGTTACTGGGCAGCAGCCGCTCCTTCCTCACACTCTTGACATCCCACAAAGTGTGAGATCCCCTCTTACTCGAAGTTTCTCCCAGGAGTGGAAGAAGAATGTTGATATCGTTAGAAGTTGCCTGGAGACAGCTCAGAAGCGGATGAAGACGTATGCAGATCAGAATCGCCGCTTCATTGAGTTCAATGCGGGAGACCTGGTGCTGGTGAAGGTCCCGAAACCGAAATTGTCAAAGTCATCAAGGTGGAGAGATCCTCGGTTGATGCAGAAATATGTTGGTCCTTTGCCTGTCCTTAGGCGTATTGGGACGGTGGCGTACAAGGTAGAGTTGCCGCCGTGGTGGAAGATCCACAACGTTTTTCATGTCAGCCAATTGAAGAAGTATTCAGCAGACAAGGAAGACGATACCCGCAATCAACCCAGCCGCCCACAACTCGAATTGAAGAAGACGAAGGAGAAGGTGGCTGAAGTAATCCTAGATCACCGAGTGACGAGTACCGCGAAGAAAGACCACACCGAGTACTTGGTGAAATGGAGGGGATGCAGCAGCGAGGAGAACACTTGGGAGCGAGTGACAAACCTAAAGGCGTTTCTACCTCTTGTCGAAGCGTACCATGCTTCCGTAGCGCCGGGGACGTCGCTATCTCAGGTGGGGGAGAATGTCACGGGCTGCCCATTCACTAGGCCTCGTGACGCGCACTTCGGCCACTCAACCGTTCTACATGGCCGACCACTCAGCCTTCATCAACAGACGCTGGACAACCAACTAGTCTTAGAGTCCTAGGTGTAGGCCTTTTATTGCTTTGTTACTGCTTTGTTATTTGCTTTCTGTTGTTTAGATTCCTCAAGGGGACGTTATGCCTCTTGAGTTGCAAATTTCAGCTTTTCTAGTGTCTAGTGTAGACAATAGGATTTATTTTTTTAAGCCTATTATAGGGGGGAATGAGTTCAAGAAGCTTGGTTTAGTGACGTGTTGGAGTCCCCCTCAAGGCGAACCCCTTGCTCTAGCATCGTTGATCATTGTATACGCATTTTCAGTTCAATGCAATTTGGTTTTCTGAATCCGCGTGCGCAATTTACTGTTTTGTGATTTGTTCCTCCCGACTCTGATATATTCGGCGCGCTGCATTTGTGCCGAGCGGAGGTATTGGCGGACGTAGTCAGCGGACTACTAGCCACACGACGCGCTGTGTGATAGGCGCCTCGTGAGACCAAGGGCATTAGGATGCCAACATTCGAGGGGCAGCGATGGAAGTGTGGCCCATACCGGCGTGAGACTGATGTCGTCCTCCTTGAACTCGAAGCATGCCGACATATGCTTCAAAAGTAGCGGCCGTCCGTAAACGTAGTATGGACTATCGGTCAAAATATGTTGGTTGTCCTCCTCCCGTGCAAAACGAAAAATCAACCAGCCACTCTCGTGTTGCTGGAAGCTAGCTCCCCATGAATGGGACAGTGCGCGGATTGCCTTAAGTCCGGAAAATTTGCTGGCAACATAGCTGACGAGGCAGAACCCCAATTTGCTTCGAACGTCTACTAAGTCGTCGGAACCCAAAGTGAGGGGACCATCTACTGCGAATTTGTTGAGCTTGTTTTCAGCAGTAAGTTTACGGTTCGCGCTGAAAAAACCCGTGAAAGAGACTGATTTCTTCTCGATGTTTTCGGTCACCGACAATTTTTCCTCTGATCGGTTGTCGGTTGCTTTTACTGCAACATCCTTTGTGATATGGGAGGGAGTGGCCTCCATGTCAAATAGCGTATTGTCATTTTCTGGTGCTTGGGGTTTCAATTAGAAGCCAAGTCGTAGGATATCTCTAATTATGCTTTAGCAGTCTAAAGAGGTGTTAGCGATTGGTTCAGTTTTTTTGTCAAGTTGTAAAAAGGGTTGTGAGTCGAGTAGTTGAAATTATCGTGTTTGGAAAAATAGTTTAATATTTATAGAATTATATTTAAAAATTGTATAAATTGGTAGGTTGTGTATGACTTATATTTTAAATCAAGTTAATTTAAAGGGTTATATACTTAAACTCCATTAAAAAATGTGAAATTATATTTTTTCTAAATTTTGTTTTGAAATTACACTTCAATAAAATTTTTCTTTTACACTTGATATTTTTTCATTAGAATTTGGACAAGAAAATACTAAAACTCACAAAAAAAGTTACATAAATATTTAATTTTGTTCCTTATTTATATGCATATATATATATATGTGGAGTAATGTTAGCATCATTTCAAAAAAAAAATTTATAAATAAAAAATTATTACATAAGAATATAAATTGTGGGGTAAAATTAAAAAATTATGCAATTTCTTTGCTAATGTTAGAATTTTTTTATCTAAATCTTAATAAAAAGGGATTAGATGTAAAAAATAAATTTTTGAAAGGAATATAAGTGTAATTTTAAAATTTTTTTGAAGAAGGAATAGTTTTGGATTTTTAAAGGAGGTTTAAGTGTTGCTTTATTCTAATTTAAAAGTAAAAGCTGTAAATAACAAAAATATTTTTTCAACTTTAAGTCACTTATTTCAACATAGCACAAACATAAACCCTTAATAAAATTAAGGGAGAAGAAAAGTGATCATCAACTGACTTAATCAAATCCCATACATAAAACCACAACCATGAAACTTTTCCTCAGTAACACTATCTATTTTTGCAATCATCTTCTCTTCAAGGTAGTTCTTGTAGTCACCAATTTCACCTTTCCTGAAGAAGGAACTGTATGGCAATGGAAACACACTTGACGTCTCCTCTGATTTATTCACTTCTACACTGCTCAGAGTCTCGAAGCTGCACATTTTCACAATTTCATCAATCTTCTCCTCTCCCTTCTCACTTTGATCAAATGGGCACCCCAAGAATTCACCCAATTTTCTGACATGATTCTTGGATTTTTCCTTCAGATCCTCGTAAGTAAGAAAATACACCTTTTCAGGCCTGTTCAGGCTTTCTTGTCTGTAAGCCAAGACATGGTCATAGTAGGGCCCGAATGGGACAACCCCTCTGCAGAACTGATCAACAGCAGCCCCCACCTCCCATGGATCCTTCTCAACATCACTGGATTTCTGTAAAAAATGCCACAGAGAGACGAGGGTGTCCTTTGGATTTCTTGTCACGTAGACAACCTTACAGTCGGAGGAATTCAGGATATCACCAAGAATCTGGTACGGTATGTGGGTCGCCAAGATTCTTGCTTCTTGGGGATCTTTAACAGCCAGAAATTCCGGGTTTTTATAGCCACCATCTAATTCTGTTCCTTTGTCAACATAGAGATTTGTTTCTAGAGATGGAACAAGTTCTTGTGGGTGGTTTAGGGCTAAAGGGTGGTTTTGATGTTGTGGAGAGGGATGGAGGATGGAGTGGAGGATAGCTTTGAGCCATGTTGTGCCTGTTTTGGGGAAAGAAGCTAGAATTACATCTCCGGTGAGTGGTTGAAGGGTTTCAACAACTCTCTTGGTGGTTTCAAGGTATGTTTTTGTGAACCAGAAGCCCTGAAATTTGAAGAGGAATTGATGCCCACACCACTTTTCTCTTTGGGGAGATGAGGTGATTTCATTGTCGTCCAACTCTGAGTCTGAGGCTTCCATATGAGAATTTTGAACAAACCATCCTCTCATGTTGGACATATATATAGAACAAAATATTACTCAATTTTATTTGTGTAAAATGATTCACTTGGGAAAAATACAATTTTAATTTTGTAATAAAAGTGATTTTCATAAATTAATTTATAATTTTAAATTTTTTATAAATTTAGTCATTTTTCAATTATTTTGGGAGAAATTTTGCATGTGACTTTCACATGTTCAATTAAATTGTACTTTTTAGTTTTGTAATGTAAGGTTGACATATTCAGTCCTGTATAATTAATTAAATTACAAAAATAAAATAATTGTTTAGTTCATGTGCAAGTCATACGTAATTTTCAGACCAAATTAATCGAAAAGAAAAGATTAAATTAATAAAATAGCACAAAAGATGGTACCCTAAATTATAGGACTAAAGTTGCAAATTTCTTGATTTATACACTTGGATGCATAATGCTCTTTTATTTTATGGATAAACGTAAAACGCCACGAGTCTTAATGAATATAAGTAAATCATAAATTGAAGTTTTTGATAATAGTATTTATTAGCAGGATAGGACATCATGAAACGTGGACTTTAAAGAACATGGGGTGTGAGG
The DNA here is from genome assembly GCF_026168435.1 of Sesamum indicum. Classification (NCBI taxonomy): domain Eukaryota; kingdom Viridiplantae; phylum Streptophyta; class Magnoliopsida; order Lamiales; family Pedaliaceae; genus Sesamum; species Sesamum indicum. The sequence goes on along the minus strand of NC_142664.1, from coordinate 3,093,331 downwards.
ATATATCAAATTACATGCATTTTGGACATTTGGACCAGACTCCATACTTACGTACCTATACATTTTATTACCGTCATGTTTCGTGCTAAAAGTTGTATTTTTGCAAAAGTTGTTATGATCATCAACACCACTGCATAATGCATACTGCATGCGCTGTCTTCTTCTCCACCGACAGGATAAGTTTCTCTCCATTATCAAGCGGTCATGAAAGGAATGTTTTCAAATCCGGATCCATATCTGAATTACACAATTAATTAGGTCAGCTCATTCATCAGTTTGGTCTAATGTTGTATTACAAGATATATAGGTCAGCAGGAGCTTTAAAGATTCGCCTAACCACCACCTTCCTTGCCTGAGAAAGGCGTGGCTTGGCTTATGAGCGGCTCCAACTTCGCTGGAGGAACAACTCTCTCTCTCTTTCTCACACACTAAGAATATTTGACACTAATAAAATATATGCTTTCATATATTTAATATTTTAGAATTTTTATATTTTGTTTGCTACATATTATTCATATATCATAAAAAAATATAAATCTAATTATTATGATTAATTTATAAAAAAATATTTGTTTGACAATCATACAAGTTTATTTGTTATGTATTATGGAGCAATTATGTTACTTAGTTGAGATATTATTGAATTAAACGTTCAATTTTTCTGTTAGTATTCAATATTTTAATGATATGAGTGACAAATATTTATAAAAAAATATGAAAAATACTACTCGAAATAAATATATTATTTTTTAAGAAAAATAATTTATTATCAATAAAAGACAAGTTCAATATTAAGCAAAAATTGTATCTTTTTAAAATATGGGAACAAAACGGGTTCACTCCTCCATGCAAGGACACCTTCAGAAAACTCTCTAACATTCTTAGGTACCTTCATGACACATTTTTTACTCTCTAGACATCCCCCTCATATCTCTCACACCTCTCTCACTCTCTAAACATTTTGTAAGAACTCTACAATCATATTATCACGTGTTCTTGTACTTTTCACCAATATCTCAATTTTCAATTACATTCATTTACCTTTTGACTTTGTTCAATCTTAAATAAATATTAACTTGGATTTCGGAATGCTGGCGCCTTTTTTGCAGGTCTCTCCTTCAAAATTTGCATTTGCTTTAGTCCAACACTTGACTGATTGTCCAAATTCATTGAACTCATACATTTTTTGAACGCATCACTAATAAAGAAGTACCAATTGCTTAGATAATAAATACTTGCATTTCTATTAACTATATACTTTTACTTCTAGCACATATTATATATATAACTGAAAAATAAAAACAAAATTTTAAAATATAAAATATGTATGAAACATTAAACATTAAGAGGATGGAATTGAATATCTTATTGCCTCTTCTATTCAACCTCATATATTGATAAAAATTATGTCATCAGTTATATTTAAAAAAAAACGTTTAATGCACATGACATATATATTTAAAATGAATAAAAGATACAACATAATTATAATAGAAAATTCAATCCAATTTGGATGGTCCCATATGACCTAAATCCCATACATATAACCACAGGCATGAAACTTTTCCCTAGTAACACCATCTATTTTTGTAATCATCTTGTGTTCAAGGTAGTTTTTGTGGTCTCCAACTTCACCTTTCCGGAAGAAAGCACTGTAAGGCAATGGAAAAACATTTGGCAGCTCATTGGATTTGTTCACCTGTTGACTGCTCAGAGTCTCAAAGCTGCACATTTTCACAATTTCATCAATCTTCTCTTCTCCATTCTCACTTTGATCAAATGGGCACCCCAAGAATTCACCCAACTTTCTGACATGAAACTTAGGGTTTTCCTTCAGCTCCTCATAAGTAAGAAAATACACCTTCTCAGGCCTGTTAAATCTTTCTTGTCTGTAAGCCAAGACATGATCATAGTAGGGCCCGAATGGGACAACCCCTCGGCAGAACTGATCAACCGCAACCTCCATCTCCCATTCATCCTTCTCAACAACGCTGGATTTCTGCATGAAATGCCACAGTGAAACGAGGGTGTCCTTGGGATTTCTCGTCACATACACAATCTTACAGTCAGAGGAATCCAGGATCTCTCCAAGAATCTGGTACGGTAGGTGTGTGGACAAGATTCTTGCTTTTTCGGGATCTTTAACAACAGGAAATTGTGGGGTTCGGGTGCTACCAATACCACCCACCTCTCTCCATTTCTCAATGTAAAGATCTGTTTCCAGAGATGGGATTAGCTGGTGTGGATGGTTAAGGGTTAAAGGGTGGTTTTCATGGCATGGAGAGGGATGAATGATGGAGTGGAGGAGAGCTTTGAGCCATGTGGTGCCTGTCTTGGGGAAAGAAGCTAGAATTACATCTCCGGGGAGTGGTTTGAAGGTTTCAACAACTCTCTTCGTGGCTTCAAGGTATATTTGTGTAAACCAGAAGCCTCGAAATTTGAAAAGGAATTCATGCCCACACCATTTTTCTCTTTGGGGAGATGAGTTGATTTCATTCATGTTGTCCAACTCTAAGGTTTTTCCAATCATATTGAGAAAGACCCTCCTCCATTCTTGGATATATATATGGAAAAATGCAACAACTTTTATATGATATTATAAATGAACAAATTATCCTCTTACGAAAAAAAAAAAAATAATTTATTTTCTTATATTTTTTAAAATGCATTTACCTCCCTAAATTTTTTAAATGAATCAATGTATCTCCTTAGACAGGGAGATAAATTGCTTCATTTTAAAAAGTACATGCAACAAATAATTATTTCTTTTGTGAAGGGATAATTTGCTCATTTGCAATATCATAAGAGATAAATTGTTATTCACCATATATATATATATATATATATATAGAAAGAAAAGAAAACTTTTACATTTATATGTTATGTGAAGTCAAACCAACTCTCACAATGAGAAAATAGCTTATAACAACTATCGAAAAATTTAAATCAGCATCGAGCTAATTAGTAAACAAAAGTTGTTCCTAATTTATATTATCAAATATATATTTTAAATAATTCGTTATTATATTCTTTAGCAAGAAAATTTTCATCCCTAAATTTATTAACATATAAATTTTTTATATTAAATAATATAAATTAACAATAAAAATTTTATTTACTCCATTTAGATTCTCTTGTAGCGCCGTCTTTCTTTTGATAGACAACGCATTGAGGGCGTAGCGAGGGGACATCATCGGATTTACATCCACCATCATTAATTTGCTAGTTGGGTTCATGCAAATTAACAATGGGACTATAAAATCATTTCTAGACATGTATGTTATGCTCTCTCATCAAACGTAGTAATTATGAATTTTTTTTAATCAAATTAAATTTTAATGAACTAAATTAATTATAGAGCAAGTGTATTGCACCTGTCATGTGATTGAATCATTTTCCCTAAACTATACATCAATCACACGATAAATATATTGTATTTGTTATATAATTAATTCAAATTTAGCCGAACTAAATTCGAATTAGAATTTTTCATAATTATGACATTAATACTATATATATATAGGGTTGGTTTATCATCAATGCAGGGTTAGTTCATCAATAATAATCTGCAACTTAGCGAAAATCCTATGCTTGTAGTTGTAATTATGATACGGTATACAAATTGCTATAGCGTTAATAGTATTTTAATTTGATGTCTTTTTAATTTTTATAATTTCAATATTTTTTTTCGTCTGAGTCACCTTCACAGACGAGAAGGGTGAACTTCGACGAGAAAAATAAATAAATCGTGAAAATTAAAAATATAGAACCGAAATACTAATTTAAAAGTTATAGAACGAAAACTCCAAATAACTTAAATCAAGGGACAAAGAAATGCATTGAAGATAAGTGATATAAAATATTTATATTTTTAATACATATGAAAGTAACAAATATTTAATTTGAATTTTAAATAATTTTTAAAACTAAACTCTGAACATATTTATAAGTTAATAGAAGAATTGGGTGTTTCTCAACAATATTGTTTCTCATATTTACAAAATTTAGATAACAATATTGTTTTTGAAAATATAGAATTGGCAGTATATTATGAAATCCAACCTGTTGGATCCCAGATTGGGAACGAGTCGGATTTTAGGTCCACAATAATGAAATTCATTGCTGTATAGATTAATAATGAATTTAGCAAGAATTCTACTTATTAATTAACTTAATGCTCAAGTTGCGCAGAAAGTCGGATCGGCTTAGAATCGGTACAGATTAATCTGAAAAAATCAAGTCTAGAATCAACCCACTACTATTCATGGTAAGTTTTAAAGGCGGTCCTGGATCTCTAAGTGGGCCCCAATTAGATGCATTTTAAAACCTAGACCCAGTTCATAGATCGGCCCAATTGACGCCCGGACCAAGCCACACTTCAAGCTTGGATGATAAACAATTACTGAAAATTATAATTATTTTATGAAATATATAAATAATAAATTAAATCGCACAAAAATGTATATATAGAAAAATAATAGTTAAGAATATATAATAAACTCAAATAATAATTTGACTAGCAAACTTACAATAATAAATTTAAATGATAATAGGACTTAAAATAAATTTTGAAATAAAAAAAACAAAGAGCATTAATGACATAAAGTACTAAAAATTTAAAACTAGAACAAGAAAGATAAAAGTTTTTAGAATTTAAAGGTATAAAAAAAACTATTAAAATAGTCAATTTAGAATAATAAATAAGAATTATATGTCATCCATTAATTTTTTTTTTAAAGAAAAGCACAATAGGCCCGACCCATACCTGTTCAGGATCAGGTGCTCTTAGGTATTGGGTTGGGCTGATCCCAAGTGTTGATTCCTAAAATTGGCCCAAGACTAGTCTAGTCTCAAGCAAGCTTGAGCCAAACCAACCCACGTGTAACTCGACCTACTATACATCTTGAACTTAATGCTTAGTAATTTAGCATCTTTCAACCATTTTTTGGTAGTATAGTGCAATATATATATATATATATATATATATAGAGAGAGAGAGAGAGAGAGAGAGAGAGAGAGTTAGTTCATACTACAAAAAAATTAATTATTCCCTATATTGTAAATTACCACGACTTAAAAAATTATAGTAAATTAATATATCTATCATGGTCAAGTAAAGCTGATGCGAAAATTTAATTTGACCATGATTAATTAACATTCGTTATGGTTTTACCTATAGACAAAATATTTGCCATAGTTGTTAGCTTTGACAAATATTTTGGTTTCACTTGCAAAAATAATGACTAAATGTAATAATTATTATGCAATCAAAATTAATTAATATTCACCATAAGTTTTTACTTTTAACCATTATAATTAACCATAGTGTAAAATCATATTTATTTGATTGTCATCAAGGATCATTCTATACATGTAACTTTAGCTTGTTAGGGGGAAAAATGGATAATTATGTGCACAGTCCCTAAAAAATAATCAAATTGTACAAATGACTCTCGTACTTTGCATAATTACACTGTCACTCTCTTGGACTACAGTTTTGCCCAACATGACACCTCTTGTGATCCAAAAAATGCGATGTGTTAGCACAAAAGAAGAAAATACCATTTTATCCTTTTGACTTTTCAGTCATTATTTGAAAATATTTTTTGGGCCAAATATATCCTTCTGTATATGTAAGAGGGTGTATTTGATATTCTTATATAACTGAGGAACCTAAATGTAATATACTTCCATAAACTTGATCAACTTTCAGTGCAACTTATTTCTTATTTTACTGATTTTTAATTTTAAAGAGAACTTTTGAATTAAATTATATTTTTAATTTATTATCTAAAATTTTTCAAATTAAATTTTTTCATACGAAAGGAGGTTATTTGCTGAATTATAGGGTAAATATATCTTGAAATTAGGTTTAATTAATTACACAAATACCTTGTGTACTTTGCAAAATTAAAATTACACCCCTGATGTGGTGTCAATGTAATTTACCTCAAGGGTATTTATTTAAGTTTTTTGTTCGCAGGGAGGTGTTCATGTAGTTAATCACAATTAAATGTACTCTGTGGGTGAATTTGTAATTTTGGAAAAGAAAGAAGGTGTTTGTGTAATTCAGTAATTTTGTCATACTTATTGTCTTCTCAACTTTTACTTGTGTTTTTAAATAAATAATTAAGTATTAAAGGAAATATGATTCAAAATACATTAGTTAAATAATTAACTATTAAACAAAATATGATTAAAAATTTAAAATACTTAAAGTATTAAAAAAAATATAATTCAAAATTTTATTAATTAGTTAACTAAATTTTTTTTTTCTTCTTTTCACGATAATATTTATAACCGTCTGCCTATTATTCAGACTTGGTCACGATTATCTCGCAATCACCCTATGTTAATTCATATTGCTTGTATGATAATAAGGTTTAACTTAATCAACGAAGCTGAGCCTATCACCTTAAAGTCATGTGTCCGAACTCCACTGATATATGGGGTTTATTACTATATTTTAATAGTAGGTATCATTTTACTTTAAATAGTAATTATTGATCAGACAAGTTTTTTGATGTTGATGATTAGTTATATAATTTATTATAATTATTGATAATTATAATTAAATATAAATATTTAATATTAACAATTATAATCAATTTATTTAATATATAATAGTAAATCGCTCTCACTTTAAAACAAAAATTGACATGACGTGTACATGGCATGCAACATATCATTTTTGTGTAAGGTAATGATACATAATAGCATTTGATTTAAATAACTTTTTTATGTGTTAGGAGTATTGCTGAAAAGCTATTTTTTGTTTAAATGGAACTGTACATTTGCATATATAGAGACATAAAATTGTAGGAGCATTTGCATGTCCGAGTCATAAAAACTGTATTGATCAAATGAACCTTTGTCAGGTAATTAGACCCATATTTTAAAATCATTTTTGACTGCATTGAATTGATGAATTTAAATATAAGAGATGATTTTAATTGATGCCATGTTAAAAGAAGTTATAATTTATAAATATTCAACTTTAAATTTAGAAATGAAATATTTAAAAAAAAATAGATTTATAATTATATATCCAATCAAATAAAGTTCATAATTTTAATCCAATTCATCCAAACGTAGCCTCAGAGAATATTACCTATAAAGTATATAATATTTCTTTTATTGCAATTATGTTGGCAACTATATAACGTGAATTTACCATGTATTAAAGAGTTGTCACAAAAATGTAATTCAAAATATTTTATTTTATTAATAACGATAAATTAATTACAATAATTTATCTCGATATACTGAGCAGTACCTCAATATATAAATAATAATAAATAAATTTTAATAACTCATATAAAATATACAAATACTTATACGTTCAAAAAGATTTGATGGTTGGGGCATTGGTGGGTGGGGGGTGTTATGTGAAATATATGATTGTTGGAGTATTTGGTTTTTTATTTTGTTTAGGAAAAAGGAGAGTGAACCCGTGAAGATGCCACGTGAAATTATGAGTCCATTTTGTTGAGCCCGTGAAGAAAGAGAATTCCGTGGACAAAACTATCATTATCACTCGAATATTTGCGGGACAACTACCACAAAATCAATAAAATTCTGAATCCCAAACAATTATTATTATAAATGTTACTGCATTTTGTTGGATACTTCACTTTTATTTAGTACAAGGCCTGTGGCTTGATTAAATTTATTTATTTTATAATTAGCTGGAGTTCGATTTAGTCGAATTTAATGACAGTATTACGATAAGTGACGAAATTATGCCGAAAATAATGATTTAAGAAAGAGGAAAATATAGTTGCAAAATGCAATAGTTACGTGTGGATGAGCCTTGCTGATCGATTCGGAAGGTTATGAGCTTGAATTCCATGAATATGGATATATATCAATTTTAATATAATAGTTTGTTTTTTTTGTTTTTTAGTTAAATGTATAAATTGTTAGTTTAAATAAGACTAACTTAGTTGGTGAAATTGAGGCTCCATAACGTTAAAAGTCATTGGTTTGAACTCCGGCTTATGCGTGGGATGTTCTTTCTACTGAATAGTAGGTGTTGGTATTTGCATTGGTTTGATTTAGTCTATTTGATATTATTGATCATAGTATGACTGTTGTAATAATTTGTTGGATATTGATATCTGATAGAAATAATTATAATAAATTTATTTTAATTAATAATAATTTATTGTTTTTATTTAATATATATATATATAGCCACAATCTGGGTTCTTTTTATATGAATTGAATGTGAAAACATGGTGAATATAGATAATTTTACGTTAATATAATATAAGTTATTATTGATGGAGGTATATCCACACAGTATAATATTTTAACATAAAAAAAGAAAGCGAAAAAATGACACTTGTCTCTGACCTAAGTAATGGAAGAAATGGGATTTTGGAGGGGATGAGAAGATCATGAATTTTGTGCCAACTATAAGAGTCTCGTGAACCAACTGGGACCCCAACTGTCCCTTCACCCAATTCTCAACCAAGAACTTCACTAATCAACAAAACTACTAGAAACTAGGGTTTTTCTTCTTTTCTATTTTTCCTTTTTTTTTTTTTTTAATTAGCCATTGGTGTAATTCTTGAATGGACCCGATGCAATTCATTAGTTAGCATCGTACGGTCATCATTTGATCGGATGCAGATGGTCCGAGTGTAGAACGAGTGTGCTAGGTATTTCAATGTTTGATTTGCCTGTTTGCTACCAAGGAAGTAAGTGCTGATAGTTTGCAGTTCACTTGTTTGTCCATGATTGACATTAAGAGCCTTCCTCTCTCCTAGTATAAAAAGGGTTTTAAGCATCCCATAAATCCCTATCTCAGACAACCACAAAAATACAACACTGACCCTTATAAGAGAGACCAACCCTTTTGCTCAAAATTTCATTCTTCAGACATATGTAGGACAAGACTTTGAGTTTCTAGTCTTTTGGAGTTTCCAGAATGTCTTGGTTTTGGACAATAATTTTTCTCTGTGTTGCATTCACCATCTCCTCAGAGGGTAAGCACCACAAGAAGCATCCATCTGCTGTTGTTGTTGGCACTGTCTACTGTGACACATGCTTCCAGCAGGATTTCCCTAAGGCCAGCCACTTCATTTCAGGTGATTTTCTTACATTTTTGTCGGATCCCGTTTCAGTTTAGTACTTAGACATCAAAGTTTGATTCAAGAATTCTTCTCCCTCAGGTGCATCTGTTGCAGTAGAATGCAAGACCACAAGCTCAAAGCCGAGTTTCCAACAAGTGGTCAAAACAGACAAGAATGGAGAATTCAGAGTCCATCTCCCTTTCTCTGTCAGTAAACATGTCAAGAAAATCAAGAAATGTGCTGTGCAGCTGATCAGCAGCAACGAACCCTTTTGCGCCGTGGCAGCCACCGCAGCCTCGTCGAGCTTAAGTCTCAAGACAAGAAAACATGGGACGCATGTTTTCTCGGCAGGTTTCTTCACGTTCAAGCCACTGAAACAGCCTGAAATATGTAATCAGAAACCGAGTATCAGTAGTTTCAAGAATCTTGAAAGTGCTGACAAGCCATCTGTCCTAAATCCTAATGATCCCTTGTTTCCACCACCACTTCAAGATCCTTCACCATCAGATCCACCGACCGGAAGACGGTACCTTCCACCGCTGCCGCAGCTGCCGAACTTGCCGCCTCTGCCTGAGCTGCCCCGGCTGCCTCCACTCCCTGTAATCCCATTTCTGCCACCAGCAGGGCCTAAAAAGACTGCTACTAATTTTAAAGCATCAGAATTGTCGAACCACGAGATTAATCAGCCCAAGTCTTTGTTTTTTCCACCAAATCCACTCAATCCACCTAGTCTTTTTCCTCCAAATCCTCTTCTGCCACCACCTTCTCTGATTCCTCCGGTTCTTCCTTCTCCACCACCGTCAATATTCCCTCCGCTTGTCCCTTCTCCTCCACCTTCGGTATTACCTCCGCTTTTCCCTTCTCCGCCTTCGCCACCTTTCTTCCACCTGCCGCCAATTCCAGGGCTGACACCATCTCCACCGCCGCCGCCACCGCCAGTGTTCCCAATCCCTCTGCCTCCTTTTCCGTTCCAGCCGACCCCTGGCTTCCCCGGAGTGCCACCGGCGGGTGATGCTTCTTCACCATCAAAAACAAGCTCCCCTTGATTTTGCAGTTACATATATAGCAGCCATGTATAATTACACTGAACTGATCATACTTGCAATAAAATCAGCAACTTCATTACTTTATTTCCATGTTGTATTATATGTCTTTACTCTGTCTGCCTGTATTGAAATTGTTGCTGTAAGAAGATCTCGGATGTGAAACATAGTTCATATGTGGATTTTTAGGACCTTAATATAGTTCATAATGTGGATTAATCTGGTAATATATATCATGATATATAGTGTTGATCTTGATTATGAAGTGCTTCGTGCAAGGTTTCTGTATGCTGAAGAGAGAAGCTGGCTAGATTCTTGAACCTTAATCATCTAAATTGAAGGTCTAAGAATCTGTTTGCAATAGCTTTCGCTTTGAATAAGTTGTAATAAAAGTTGAAAAGTTAGTTGTGTAAAAGTTGAGAATGTTAAGAAAAAAATGACAAAAAGTTATGACTTTTGTCTCAATCGAGATTCATTTAAGCAGCTTCAAAGTATAATAATAATAGAAATTTCTTTTTCAACAAAAAATTAATACGCAATTAAATTCAACTATTCCCAACACTGGTGATTTGTGGTTCAGTTACTATATCGCGTTGATAGGAACTCTCAATCTGACATTCGTAGAGGGCCTACCTCTCTTGGCAACTTCAATAGTTTCCTTGTGTAAGAGAATCGATCAACTTACGCTACTGCCATCTCTTTAGAATAATAGCTACATGGCATCAGATTATCGTCTGTCCCAATATAAAATGTTAAAGAAAGAATGCTTAATGCCTCAGTTTCAACCATCTACTCTTAACTACGTAAATGGATCTGACAGACAATATACTCTAAAAAGGTATAATTACACTCTCTTCTTAAAAATTGGTATATTATATGTAGATTTTTTATATCAGCTGACTGACACGACGGTGGCTCCATACGGGATGAAGGTGGAGCTTGAGAACAACAACAAATCTGAATTAGGACAAGGAAGCAAGGGAGCAATAGCTACATAGGGCAAGGCAAGAGGAAGAGGAGGCAGAGGCAGGGATTAAGGCATCTAGTATACTCTTAGGATTCTGGTAAGAGGGCGCGCGTCGTTTTTTGGGGACCCAAATCCGTTAGTATGGAACATTTTCTTTTCCAAGTGAAATCTGAAAAATTACGTCAACACCCAATATATTTGCTTATATCTAATAAATAGGTCTCTCCATTAGTCAAAATTCATAAAATTTGCTGAAATGAACAAAAACCTCGAATACAAATTGATATTTATCCCTGATAGATTTATTGCACATCAAATACATCTTTTTATAACCAAACTATCCCATACGTTTTCACATGTTAATCTACGTGATGAGGTATATTATCATAATTATAAGGGTAGTTTAGTTGAGAAAAATTTTATTTTATCTACAATAAGTCAATCGAAGATAAATATTAATTTTCATTCAATTTTTTTGCTTATCAACAAATTCAATCAGTTTTGACTAATGGATGACCTGTATGTTAATGGAAGCAAACTTCAAGAGTACTAAATTTAATGTGCCAAACTACTAGGAATACTACATGTAATTAGATCAAACATTAAGGGAGGAAAGTGTAATTATCCCTATTATAAATGAGGAACAACCACCTCAATACTAGAGTCAACAAAGTAAACCATCCATAATCAATTAATATATATGATTCCGCAGGATAACATATTATAAATGACTGCAATCAGACACTGCAAAGATTGTCATGACTCGAACTCTCAACTCACGAGACAATGAACATCGGTTTCAACTCAAGTTTCTGCCTTCGGATAGCGAACTTGGTTCTGCAGGAAGAAGCTGAAAAAGGGTCGAATTCAGTACTCTCCCCCTTATCTTTCCAAGTATTGCTGTCCTTAGTTGCTGCAGGTTCGACTGGCCGGACTCTGGAGCAGTTTCTTTTGCATTTGGGATCTGAAAATCTTGACAACCTTAAGTTGCTCTCCTCAAAACTTGTTGCCCTTTTATCAGTGCGCAGAGATGATACGAATCTTGCTGCGGGCCCTTTGGTATCATTTGCTAACGGAACTTGGGTTGATCGTTCTTTGGGTCTGAGATTTACGTTTCAATCAATGGCTGAAGAGGTTTTCAAAACTCAGGTGAAAGAGGTTGATTTTGCAAATAAGGTAGGCATTGTTGCCTGGTAATTTTTATCACTGCAGCTTCAATCTCATCCTTATGTTATAGCACAATTTCTGTTGGGAACAGCTGAGTTCTACATGATTTCTGTCGTCTTTTATAGTATAAGAATGATCCATCAGGATGACTGTGTTTCATCTGATTCATCACAATATTTGCTTGTGTTTTTGAAGGCCGATGAAGTGAGAGATGAAGTAAATTCATGGGCTGAAAGTATCACTGGTGGACTGATCAAAGAAATCCTTCCACTCGGATCTCTAAACCAGGATACTGCACTTGTCCTTACAAATGCACTCTACTTCAAAGGAGCATGGAATAGGATTTTTGACACGACGAGGACCAAAACTATGATTTTCCACCTTCTCAACAGAGAGGAAGTCCCTGTTCCCTTCATGACCAGCAGGTATAATGAGAAACATCTTTACGGGGAGAACAGTGAATACAAAATTCTTCAAATGCCTTACCAAAATGGCCAAGATATGCGAAAATTTTCCATGTATTTCTTTCTTCCAGCGAAAACTGATGGATTGCAAAACCTAGTTCAAGAGTTCCGTTCCAATCCTGAGTTCTTTAGTCAAAACTTTGATTTAAGAGAAGAGGAACTGACTGAATTTTGGATCCCCAGATTCAAGTTCTCGTATGAGTTTGAAGCATCAAGAATTGTCAAAAACCTCGGCCTAGATTTGCCCTTTACAAATCTTGCTGAGTTCAACGAAATGGTGGATCCCCCTTGTAGCAACAGACTCTGTATTTCTAAAATATTTCATAAGTCGTTTATTGAAGTGAATGAGGAGGGCACAGAAGCAGCAGCCAGCACTGCAACCACTTTTGTGCTCTTTTCTGCTACATTTCCCACAGTAAGTTTTCGGGCGGATCATCCTTTCATCTTCATGGTAAGGGAAGAGGCTTCAAAAGTTGTCTTTTTTACTGGGGCTGTTCTTAATCCTCTTGAACAGATGACTAGCTCCTCCTGAGGATTCTTGAATTGTGTTATTATCTCTGTGTAGTTGGTTGATTTGTATGAATAGTGGAATTCACTTTACAGAAGTTATAATGAATTGCATGAAGAGCACTCTTGATCACTTCAATGCACAATACTATAGGCACTGGCATAAAATTGAGATCACATTTGTTGCATTGATACAAAAATGTGGATACCAATAAGGTATTGATATGGGCACAGCAATATCATAAAAAATAGAAAAGATAAAGTATGTAAAAAATATAAGAACTCTCAAATTCTACAGAACTGCTATCCACAAATCTTGCTTGCAAGACAGGAACCCATAAAGCCATTCCAAGAAAACATTGAAGTGTTAGTTCATGGCATCATAGTCATCCAACTTCTCGTTGTACTCTAAGACCTTCCTCCTAATCTTTGAGGTATCCACCCATGTAATAAAGTCTTCCATATTCCTGGTGACGAGGAAAGCTGGGTCAGTAACAGTATCTGGTCCTACGCGAATATGACCCTGTTCGATATATGTAACAGCTTCTTTCAGGTGTTCTGCAAACTTCAGCCGCACCAGGACAGTAGCAAGCCTACGCCTGAAGCAAATAGAAAGACACCAAGAAAAGCACACTTAAGATCTGATTTCACACTATTTGTGGTTTCTTTAATGACAGATTACACATGTTGGTGCTATTTCTGTGCCATCACTTAGTGTCTTGAATTTATAACTGGACAACGAATGGTTTTTCTTAAAAAAAATTGGATCGGAAAGACGACTAATGGTTTTGTTTATAAAGAACATCTTAGCAATAACCTGCACATTAACACCTGACTTACCGGCAAAAGGATGATACTGACAACCGTTCACACAAAGCTAAACTTTTTCGGGATGGTATCACCCCCATGTTGTACCTAAATTGATGGAAAATCAAAAGAGAAAACTTTTAAAAACAAATTACAACTCTCCCTCATACTAATTAGTAAATAAAAATAACTCCAGTTGAAAAAACCACAATAATCTATATTTGGAAAAGTATCAACGATTCCAAAACTGAATTTCCAATCCTAAAACTCACAGCTTTTCAATAAGTGCATCGGTCATCTCAATTCGAAAAGGGTCTCTCGGATCCATCTGTTTCAGTATGTTCACTAGCTTCTGCACCATTCTACACAAACTCGAATACCTAAACCATT